>NC_143566.1:28586875-29242187 GCF_054136105.1 Typopeltis vanoorti | reverse complement strand
CTAAAAATTATAATTACCGATACATAATAAATAACGGAAAAACTCACGTAGAAATATT
This sequence comes from Typopeltis vanoorti, assembly GCF_054136105.1. NCBI lineage: Eukaryota > Metazoa > Arthropoda > Arachnida > Uropygi > Thelyphonidae > Typopeltis > Typopeltis vanoorti. Next base: position 29,242,129 of record NC_143566.1, on the reverse strand, counting down.
ATTTAATAGTATAATTTTCGCAGTCATATATTTCGCCTGTGACAATAGTATAATTGTCACAGGCGAAAATTATACTATTAAATAATATTTCTACGTGAGTTTTTCCGTTATTTATTATGTATAGTTATGTCTACTCACGGTTTACCTCTTTTAAAACTTATAATTACCGATGTTCAAATCCAATAATAGTTGGTTTCTTTCCATCCATCCTTTCATATGGATACCATTTACGAACTTCTGTTGGTTCGGATAACATTCTCAAGTTTTTAAACCGAATGAAATATAATGCTATAAAATAACTGCAAATGCGAGTTTTTTTCATTAATTGTCCTCACATCAAAGATTTTCAAATAAAGAGAGCTAACGAGAGAGATTGCCATAACGGTTACACGTGGCAGACGTCAGTCTTTCCACGTGTAACTGACCTGAGCTATAGAACTGTCCTGTTTTGAAAAGAGGGAATAAATAATTTTAATTGCTACATTGCTCATTACTTCCAATCTACTCTCATACTCGAAAGTCTACCATTTATTACGTCCGTAAAGATGCTGAAATTAAAGATATCAAAAAAAAAAAAAAATCATGAAAAACTAGGTGCGTCATTGATTTCTTTACCCTTCTATCATGAAGAGAACTCGATTTAACTGTAACGTTTGCTGAATCAAACAAAAATTCTCTCTCTCTCTCTTGTTGTGGAAAATGGTTAAAGGGGCTTTCGAAACTATATTCCCTCTAAGTATTTCGCTGTTAAAAAAAAAAAAAAAAAAAAAAAAAAATCAGCTAACGCCTTTTTATTCCCGTATATACGGGAGTAGGCGAGGCCATTTAGCCCTATCTAACTTTTGGAGACTGAGTGGGCAGTTCAATCTCCACTGGTACCCAATCAGAGACAGATGGCCCAAGGCTATCACTAATTAAGCGGTACGCAGTGAAGAGAGACGGCTCAAATGTGCCGCCATCTCGTGGTCTCTAACCCTAACACAATATATTTAATGTCTGAAATAATGTGGGTTCTACGGTCGATTTTCTTGAGTTTACAGGACGAAAAACCCGAGTTTCCGGGAGGAAAAACCTGCTTGCCCGTGCCAGAGATCGACTAACTCGGGAACCGGTCGAAAAAAGGCTTAGAAAAATTTCCTCTAGTCGCCGACTAGACTCGAAACCAAGACTTCCTTCGTGCGGCCTAGCGCGGTGGTGTGCAAACGCCACATCCACTGAGCTACACAAAAGCATGAATATTTTTTACGAAATTACGGATTTCTTCATTTGCGAGAATTTAAACTAAGCATCAAATAATACACTGATCTAACATGATTTTTGGTGCAAAAATTCCATTAATAGTTCTATATGAAAAAAATGTCATTGATTTGGAATGTGTAATTTTTTTCTCCTTCTTTAGCTGGAAATACCTGGGTTTCGAATCTCGTCCAGGATTGATCTGGGCTTTTCAACTGAATTAGCTAGTCTTATACGGAGGTGAAAGGGTTCCCACCGAAAATTCGGGTTTATAAACCCGCAAACTGGCCAGAAGAACATACGCAATTTTATAGTCATGGCAGATAATGCAGACAGGATTAACAGCCCTCTCATAAGCAGTATCAGATTTCAAAGAAGAGTTGACAGACAAATGAGCCTAACACGAAAGGCTCAAATGTAATTGTACTTTGTATCAAAATAAAAAGTGAAAAGAAAACAACCGGAAATTTAATCTTGAATTTTAAATTGACCACATTCACCCAAGATAATGCAATAGCAAAAATATTTCCTCATAAGCAATACTGTATACTTTGTAATACGTTTCTCATAAGCTGCATGTAGAGCCCAAACAAACCAGTATTTGAGAAGCTCATGTAGTGAGCATTCAAGGGACGTAACTACGATTGTTTTTAATTAAATATTTGGTTTACAGCACATTATACACTTATATAAAATAAGTCTAATAAATAAGTGAATGACTGTGATCAGTTTTCGTTACAAAAGTAGTAATTTCACAATGAAAGCTAAAAAAAAGCTACGCCACAACATTGGTTACGCGATGTTTACTATGAATCAAATTTGCTAAAAAGGCTCTTTTAATCCTTTTAGCAAAAGGAGAAAAAAAAAAAAAAAAAAAAAAACAGACATAATCGAATGTGAAGATTATCTGGATAAAATTCGCTTACTGTAAATTACAGAAATGAACATGGTCAATCTTTCTACCTAAATATGAATATGCTAAATATGCTGAGGTGACAGTATACAAAGAGCCAAGAGAAGCTCATACACGAATGCTATATATTGACGCTACTCCATGATTTCATCATTCGAGTAAAATAAAATACATACTGTATATCTCTCCCTGCGTGGGTTCTTGTAGCTCTGTGTTATGTTCTCACACACAGACTAGAAGAAATGTGACTAGTCAACTTGACGAAAGTTGGCTGTCAAGGTAAAAGCGAAGTATTATTGGCAAACAAAATCAGACATGCGCATAAAGTTCATGAGAACTAACAAGAACAAGGTTATTTATTCTTGAATAAGATCAAATAACTGAAGGTGTGTATAATCGGAAAGGTGAAGGTTATTTAGTTTTAATTGAGACTAAATCTTCAGCATAATTTACGAAAACTATGACATTCTTTTAGCGAGCTTAGAGACTCGAATCGACGTCTCATAAAGTTCAGCATCAATACTTGAAACCATCCATGAAAAATTCAAATCGAAGGCTACATATAGAACAAATGATGATGCTGGCAAAAGTGATTTGTATGACTTTTAACGCTAAACACATAAGGCGACGATTGAATTCTCTACTAATGTGTAGCACCATCCTATTTAGATAAAAGCTTTCTCAGTGTAGTCGATAGCGACAATTCTATTGGATGAATGACAGCGGCATGATAAGGCAAGTTATCAGCCGCGCATGGAAGTAGAAGATTTTTTTCCTACTGGAACTTTTCTTTTTCAACCCGCTTAACATAAGAAATCGTCAGAAAACCCACACAATTAACCGATACAATGCACTCGCCTTATAGGCTTTGTCGCATTGTCATATTCTAAACAGCCAACCAATCAACCAGGCTTGAATATTTACTGGATCTAATCTTAAGAATAGCAGGGGCGAGGTTGCAATGAAATGATCTGGATAAAATGAAAAAAACTAGTTGTAGTGAGCTGCAAGTCGCAGTGTATGTTTGTGCGGATTAATTTTTTTTCTCCTACAAATCCTCAAAATTACCCTTCAACCATTTAATACAATTAATTCCAATAATCCTATCAGTGGTCCTAACAGGCATTTAAGCGCCCACTACCTTTCCAAGTATTCCTGGACTTCGCAACCGCAATAGTAACTCGATTATAAGGTGGTTAGCTCTATGCCTTCCGGTATGTCCTATGTCTGTACATGCGTATGTTCATGAGGTCGATTTGCCTGCTCTGAGGACGTAAAACCGGCTAACTCACCTGTTGAAAGAGACCAGATAAAGGTTCCTCACGTCACTGATGGAATCGAACCTAGGTCTTTCCGACCAAAGAGCTTCGTCTATACTGACTGAGGCGGAGTCTCTCATTCCCAATAATAGTAAATAAAATAACCATTAACAATAAAGTTATGATATTACAGATCATGTATAAGCACAATAACAATTTCAATCCTCATAACGTAGAGCAGTGTTTCCCAAACTTCTAAATGTCAGCCCCCCCCCCCTTTGGAAAAATTTAAATATTTCACGGCCGCCTCGAAAAAAAATCATAATATAGACATATATTATTGTAATATTTATTGTATTTATATTCAATACAAAACATACACAGCTATTATTGCAAAAATCAAATGCAAATATTACATTTTTAGCATCTTACATACACATTTGACATGGCACATTATCTCATATTTTTATATAGACAGATATATTGTTATTGTACATTTGCAGTACAAGCACATGAAACGTAAAACGATTAGCAATAAAGAAAGAATTAAAAACATAAAAGAAGTTTTAATAACAATTTAATGTGATGGATGTGTTTCAATAGTGCTACACCAATATCAGGTGAAATATTTGAAACTGCAAGTCTTAGATTTCTGCTTTGAAATGAAACTTAATTTGAATAAGCATTTGTGAACCCGCACCAATGTGTGAAATTAAAATATTAAATAAAAATATTAATTAAAATATTCCATTAAAATATAAAAATAACAAAAAAGAAATAATAAATAATAAAAATTAAATACGTTTCTTTTAAGATAAAAAAATCTACAAATTGAAAATGTTTTAAACTTTAAAACATTTTCAATTTGTTTTCATTATTTCACGTCCCCCCCCCCCCCCTCCCTCAACAAAACCTATGGCCCACAGTTTGGGAAGCGCTGACGTAGAGAACGAAAGAGGACCGTATTATCAGTCCTATATTCTTCGGATCTCTTAAATAATGAAATATGAAGCAACTCGTGGAGCAAGGGTATGCAATCACGTTTAGAAAAGTGATTGCACACCGAATTAAGTATAGCTTAATAAAACTTAGTATGAAGCAAATAATAATAATACGCAATACTTACAGACACTAAAGGCCCATAACCTGTCCAGATTGGCTTTTGTAACCATAATTTTAGGATAAGGTGGTTGATCTTATGCCTAAATATATATTTCTATATGTAAATTGCATATGTTCTCCTAGTCGGTTTTCTTCGTATGAGAACAGCGAACTTATCTTCTGCTGAAAAGCCCCGATAAAGGTTCTTTGCGACCTAAACGGGACACGAAGGGCTTTCCAACTATTTGCAGTCATCAACGTATGCAGATTAGAAGATAGGCAAAATATGATAACCTTGAGTGAAACGCTCGCTCTTAGCAATTTCGCTGACGAAATTGCTAAGAATGAAATATTATAATGCGCTTCTAATGAAACAGAAATCTGTCTAAAATCCTCAGGAAATTTTAATCTGTGACAGTAATAAAAATTTATAAAATTTCTTTCTTAATATTTGGATAACCACATGCGTTTATTCCTTATTTTCTTTTAAAATTCTTGAAAGTCCTTGCGTACTTTCTAACTCCTTTTTTTCTACCTTACTTTCTGTTTGCTAATTATTAGCCATCAAACATATCACAGTGAACATCCATAATGAACAAATGTCAACGAACTTTTCATAGTTCGTCGACATTTGTCAGGGCTTTTCATCTGCTGAAAAGCCCTGACAAATCTCTTTGACAAATGACAAAGCCCTGACAAATCATCTAGTTCATCTAGTCGGTTTTCCCAGTATGGGAAAACCGACTAGATGAACTAGATGCAATTTACAACATATGCAACCATATCCGATTAAAATAGCAATGACTGATGGGATGATGCTACCAATAGAAGTTATCACCTCAGCGACATCTTTTCGCTTAAATATAGCGAAGCAGCCTTTCAAAAGCAAGTAACCACAAGACATTAAGTTAGTCTGAAGCTATAACTAGAAAAACATAATTTCCTGTTATGGTTTTGAAGTATAGTTTATAAATGAGAATAAGACAATGGTTTGTACTTGGGTTCAAAACTATCCTTAAATACAAACAAACAAACAGAAATTTTCTCCATAAAACTTTATCCATGTCAAACATCAATGAAAATCAGCCCTGCTAGTACTGTTATTTGATATCAGCACATTTTAAAAGTCTGATAAAGAATGTTTTTTCTACTTACGAGGCACGGCAGAATAACAGCGAGGCATACTTCAGATGTCGTTATTATTCAAGGCAGTTTGGCATGTTGATTATGTCATGTGCTTTCGAGGAATATATCAAAAAATGCAAGCGAAAGCGGAACTGACGATGAAAGAGGAAAAATCGAATTTCAACTCGTTAACGATATTCGCTGGTAGGCAAGGAAAATTTCAGTACAGATGCAGACAACACAGCGAGACCTTCATTACTAAATCCACTCTGACAAACAAAAGAAATTGGATTGCATTAACCCCAGTTACAGGTCACGTACAAGCCAAATAGGAAAGGGGGGGGGGGAGAGAATTGGCGCTTGGAACACTAAAGGTGACTCACACAGTGTTGCTTAATGAGTTCATCTGGCAGATGACTATGCTGAAATCACCTACAAAATGATGGCCTAGTCAGGAAAGTACGATGTCATCGAACTAGATGGCTAAGCGAAATGTTTCGACCTGCTGTCCTGCAGAGAGCATAAATTCTGGCAACTGTGAAATTTCAGATTCGAATATTATACAAGTCCAGGTGGCAAAATCGAATACTGTCAGAATACTACAATGTGCTGAATTAATCCCCTCCCATTCATGAAAGAAAACATTTTTTATCTCAGTGCAATTAACATGCTTACGCACTGTACATATATCATATGTACAGTGCGTAAACGTGCAAAGGTAAATCGCTCCGGATAAAAAAAAAAATATGAGTCAACATCGTCGATGACATTGGGGGGAGGGAATTAAGGACTATAAAAATAATCCCTAGAAAAAAAAAAAACGACCAATTGTTTTTACTTTTCGCCTCACTGTCACACGATGAGCATAGTTTCAGACAATGATAGAAGAGTAACTGCCCATTTAGCATAAACAAATTCTGCACCACTTGAATCAAGTGATAAACTGCAATCACCAGACACATGCCCAACAATGGAAACTTTTACAGAAAGAAGTATAACTGCTACTACGTACGGATTTTTATAAATACGAACTTTCCTTCAACTTTTTTTTTTAATCAACTCACTAAATATAAACTTTCTCAATAACAATGTTCTGTACTTAGATGAATATTAATGGATGCTAGCAAAGTAACTTGCCAAACTTCCAAGCAGCTTGCTGTCAAAAGGAAAACTGCTGGTTGTAACAATGAAATTAAGACTGCTTTTAATTACAGTATGTCACATGATTAATTACACTACCCTTTTGTGTTATTTCTTTCAAAGAAACTGTAATACGACGGTATGCGTAAAAAGCAAACCTTAAACGAGTGCAGATGGCTGTGGGGACAACCATAGCGTGACGACAGTGAGCAGGACACTTTTCCGCTGACATCACAGCAGTAACAATGGCAGACGCACGTGCTACTGATTAAGTACCTGATAAAGCGGCCGACTACTGGCGGTCGGCATAATGTATGTTGCCCCCTCTTCAGTACATTCCGGTAACTTGATAGGGCAGAAAAACAAGATATTTTTCTCACTACTCATAAGATACACAGTAAGCTATAAATACAGTTCGACCTGGGAGGTTTCAGGGAAGAAAAGACTATTACTTAGGTTCTCACATACACGCACACATTAAAGGACTACTTTCACAAATTTACTCCAAATGTTTTGCACTTATTTTTATTTTTTCAATAATATCACCACATAATCTGTTTATAAGTTTTAAAAATAAACACAGACGCCATAAGCTACCAAAGGCATTAAGATAGAATACCAGTTAAACAGACTGAGGATAACACAGGTACACAATCCACTCCGAAATCCAATTATATAATAACATTTAATATTTTCCCTATTTGTATTTATTTATTATTGTATTCGAAGTTTCAATTCAAATTATACAGTATTTCCTCATTTTTGTATATTCTGAAATTTTAATTCCGTAAAAGAGAAGTGTATGAGCTTCCTACAATTATTTTTTTTTGGAGGGGGGGGAGCATTTGCTGAAAAGAAAAGAGCTGATTCATGGAATAAGAGACTATTGTGTATTCAAGTAGGCGTCGGAATACTTCCAAAGGCACGCACGCACGCACACAGCATGAATTTCATAGCTGAAAAAACTATACATTCAAATACGTTATTCTGCATTTTTTTTCCTGTCGTATTTATTTCTGTAACTAGCCAAGTGATGCGGCAGTTCAATTATGGAACACGGTGAAGAATTTGCACTTAAGCTGAAAAGTTTTATTCATTCTATATGCTGCCCATTGTAATCGAGCTGAAGTTTTAAATATTTCTGCTCATTTTTAGTTTTTTTTAAGAACTGATTTTCATAGCAAATTTCTTAGTGCAGTTATTTAATTAATTAAAGGACTCTGAATCTTTCGGAGTATAACACCATCTGTGTTATTTCTGATTGTGATATTGCAATTTCCTTCATAATAGGATCATACTGATGAATAACAGTGGAGATGTGCACCCTTCTCTTACCCGATTTACATCAAACCGATTTCCTGTACATCATTCAATACTAACCACTGATTTAAAAAATTTAATTAACCTATCGTCGTTCTTTATTCAGTTTATGCAACAGCTCTAGTACTTCTTCGTCATACACATGAGTTTCTTCATAGTGAAGAAATCCAGTGAATACAGCACTGAGCTCAGCTTCGTAGCAAAACGGACACTTATTACTCGAACAATCAATCCCCTGCATCTGTCACCAGCATATCATCTACATTGAGTAGAGTTTTCATATTCAATCTTTCTTGTGCTTGCAGCATAACCATAAAATTCTTTTGGGTTTACAGAGCCAGTTTCTTCGCGTACTCGGACTCATCATCTGTATCAGCATCTTACATATGTGTATGTAAGTCAAAGTGATCATGAACATTCTGTCTATTTTGATCAAGTTCTTTCATTACAGATTTTTGCACGATTTAAGACCATATTTTCAAATTTTTTTGGTATATATCTTAAATATACTTATTATATATAAATTATATGATCCAATTCAATTATAAAAATAAAATTTGTCCAATAAGAATCGTCTGTGCTCTCTCTTCTGAACTCGTCTCAAAAGAGAACCTTTTGTGCTACTTTCAGGAACGAAAAATCCTTATCTCTTCTTCTCTTTCTCTTCCGCGGGTTGAAAAGGTTGTATTCTTCAATCAATTTCGAGAAAATCAGGATACATGTTGCTCTTTCTTAGTTTAAGATTGTCTGAAAATTTCGGTAAAATGGGACCAAAAATGGAAAAGGGAGGGGAGAGTGCAGGAAGTAAATAGTCTACGAGTTGCACCATTCAACCAATCTTGATTCGTTATTTGTCGACAGGTTTGTTACTTCATCTAAAAATATCTTCTAAAATACTCAAATGTAAAAAATTAAGTCGAGTACTGTTGAAGAGGGAGGTTAGTCGCAATTCAGAAGCGGCTACTTGGTCACGTATTTGTTGAGAATGAAATTCTAGTAACACAATAGCCGCAACAACACCTAGCTCATTTTTAAATATATAACACGTTTTTGAGTAATGTTTGAAACTAAGAAGATATATCTATCTTCTTAAAAGACAATAGGAAAAAAAAAATCTGTTTTTTTTCCCTATCATATATTCTCTATTTTTTGTTTCTAATATTTATATAAATATATTCTTTGCATGTCTGATAATATAAATTAATACAAATCGTTTTTCAAAAAATCATATACGAGTAGTAAATGATCACGATAACATTATTTCCCTACTGCTGAATTGAAATAATATTATTTACTGGTTTTGCAATTAATAATACAGTTGCGTTACTGACAGGGGCGACTCGTGCATAGGCACTGCGGAACTGCAGCACCCCCAATTTATCTCGATATATAAATATATTAATTAATTTATTTATATTTGCATGTAATATTTAATTTTATCATCAGCAATCCTATACAATTCTCTTATTTTGTATAAAAATTAATAAAAATCCATCTTGTAGAACTTAGGAAGGCGAAGTACGCTAGCAGCACTGTATTTACCACAGTGCTACGCACGCAAGCATATGCACGTCATAGTGAGATGCGAGCTATCAGCGTAATGTGGCACTGTCCGTTGCGCAGTTCCACTGTTGTTTATGTGCAGTTTGCGTTAGTAATAAAGTGTTCGTAGTGCTTATCGTGTTTACACCGTCTCTTTAAATATTTGGACATTACACTTAAAGACATAACATTTGTTATAGTTTTTATTTTAGAACATTACTGGGGTTATGATAATGGGTTTTATTTTTAAGTAATTTTGAATTATACTAAACTGTATAATTCTATTGATAATAAACAATATTGTTTCATGTTTAATTTTTTTTAAATTTTTACCATAATTTTATTATTTCATCCAAACACATATGCACTTTACTTACAGTGTGTATGTATATTCGAAAGTTACAGCACCCCCACGATTTCAAGCCATGAGCTGCCACTGGTTACTGATATGCTAAAGATAAAACACCATGAAAACCGGGAAAAAAAAAAAAAAAAAACGTTCTCGTTTATATTCATAAATTTGATCGTTACTTCAAAATACATAAAATATAAACTGCCAATAATCAGAGAATGATTCTTTAAACACACTTCTAAAATACAGTGATCCTGCTTTTTTATTTATCAACAGAAACGGTATTTTTTTTTTATAACTTGAAATTGAATTTCATATAAAGTCAATAAACAATGGTCATTTCCATTGAATGTTCCCAACATTCTGTGATCTAGCTGAATAGATGTTACTCAGGAATGTCCAAAGATGAGATGTGCTAACGGATGTGAAAGAGAACTTGAAACATTTTAGTACAGAAAGTTTGCACTGATAGCGTCGCAGCTATCTGTTGGTATACTGTACGAAACAAGTACCAAAGCTATGCAGGTTCGTTTTTTCCCCCTTCGGCAAAGCATGAATTACACAGCCCACATTCCTTAACACAAACGACAAAACTTGTCATGCCCTGTGCAACGTCTCTTTCCTTCCCACACGATCACAAATATTCTCTCCTTCTTTCTATGTGGTAAAGCGCCAAAAAGGGGGAATAAAATGTATGGAGAACAAGAGGATGCGCGTAACTTCCTGTTATGCTAATACAAGCAAAGCAATGGAAATAACAGTAAATAAGTTAAGTAACAAATTATTGCGCATTAAATAACAGGAACGTAATGATTCTCGTGGCACCCTCAGCTAGGGGAGTAACAAGGCAGCACTTCTATTTATTTAAAAGGTATGTCAATTGCTTCGAGTTAACTACTCATTCATTAACAAGACTATCCGGATTAGCCCCTCCTCTGTCATCATGAGCGCGGTTCTCACGTGAAATAGCAATAACTAAGCAATTAGGTGAAGGCTGTGATCACAAACGATTTTTTGCGATCCTTCTAAAACCAGAGCCTAAAGCGACAACATATTTCTTTACTTTTCAGATGGGAAGAAAGCAGTATCACATGAAATCTAATAGACCAAAAAAAGGGAGGGCTTTTATATAACCTCAGGTAAGATAACTCAGTACAGTTAATAACACTGCGTTTCGAATGAATGTAGACATATTATACTATTAGCACTATGTGGGAAACACATACAATGAGTCTAGAGATGCGAATGCAAATGAAGGTTTTGTAGAGTATTTTAATATATACTATTAGCACTTTAATGCCATGGAGAAATATCCTCCATAGCATTAAATCGGCATTATGCTTAGGTTCATTGGCACATTTGAAGGAGGAGTAGATACGGATGAATTGGTAATACTGTTTGAAATTACACTGATGCAATTAAGGCTATCAGACTAGTGCAGTGTATCTGTTAAATTTGTGCGTTCGCTAGCCGGTTTGTTGTTTGTTTTCCGTGATGAAACATCCAAGTTTCCGGTAGGAAAATCCCCCCCCCCCAACCTCCGTATGAGACCATGCAGCTCACTTTCAACAAATACAATATATACTTGCCTCAAGCTTCTTACTTGCCTGAGCTGCAATTCTAACCAATTCTAATCACGAAAATGAGTTCTCGTAAATTTTGATTGTCGTCAATCCTGGTTGTCCTTCTTATTAATGGATAGTCCTATTCAAATACTCTACAAAACCTTTATTTGCATTCGCATCTCTAGATTCATCATTTTTTCCACTGAGTGCTCTTCTGGGAGAGGAGAAATCAGAATACAATTATCGATTAAAAAAAAAACACGAGTGAAACAAATGATGCATTACTCCTTGAAAATTTTAAAGTGTACGCGAATCCACTTTTCAATTAATAAACAGAAATTCAACACAGATGCATATCTAATATAAACAGCTAGATGATGGATGAATTTCACCGCAAGAAGTGAGCCTTACCATTTCGCTCAGAACAGACATGAAGTGGCTTGGGGAAAAAAGTACCATATTTGGTTGCTATAGTAAGAAATTGGATTTGCAAATCCCTTGCCCACGGTACTGAATTTGCTACAAGTCTGTGTGCAGTCTTTCATGAGTAGTATCAACATAAAAATAAACAAACATAAAATACAATGGAGCGGGCTTTTGCTGGCTTGGTGGGAAGTGGATATTTTATCCTTTTAAATAATTAAACAAAAGACAAAAGAATAGTCTCTCTCTCTCTCTCTCTCTCTCTCTCTCACACACACACACACACACACACACACACACACACACACACACACACACACACACACACACACACACACACACACACACACACAAATATAATTCGATTTCAAATTTACAGTGGACGTACGAGGAACAAAACTTGCAACATGATCGATAAATTATATTGGCTTTCTACATGGCAACATGGAATGATTTCGAAACAGTACTGTTAGATATTAAACCTAGCATTTTCAAAAGCACTAAAATAACTTGAATACAGCTTAATACGGAATATTATACCGATATACAATTATTCATTATAAAATAAGACAATATAAATATTGTAGAAAGATATAGTTTTCCTAAGGAAAACTCATAGCGAAAAGCGTGGTAAATGTTTTGTATTACCTATATAAATATACAACAATTGTCCAATTTTAACATTCATTGAGAAAAGCTAAAAATCAGCATAGCATACTAATTGGTTTAGGATTATTCACGATATCTTTTGTTCAGATTTTTTGGACACCTAAAATTTATTGCATATCAAATTCCAACTGATAATTCTGCATGTATTGCAGGTGAAGATGCGAACTCTCCTACTTTTAAAAATTGAAAACAGAGTGATAACCACCGACATTTCTATGTAAGTGAAGATCACTAAATCTTGCAAGATTTAATTTTTAATGCATTTATTGACTCCTTGGGTAGAAATTCAAATTAACATGTATAGTGGATTTATACTTCATGACATAAAAATCCATTAAGCCTTTTATCATTTAGTGACATCTGATTTCTTTTAAGAAATGATGTGGGGAGACTTATTCTCCGCTTAAAAAGTGCCAGAGAACCTGCGGACTTTCCCGTGTCACAAGTACCACATTACATTTCTAAATAATTCCAAAATGTGAAATATGAAGGTTCGTCTTTAAAATTTCAAAATAATTATCTTGAATCACAGATGAATTTCTAAATAGTTCAATAATTGGATTCTTTTTCAATTAAAGAAACATTTTCCAAAATTTTAAGTTATTTTTAAAATCATAAAATTCAAATTCGAATAGTAATAATAAATCGGAAGAATTCAAATTCAAATCTATTATTTATTTATTTATTTTTCAATGAAAAATTTTAGATCTTTGTAACATCGTTTCAAATATATATCCCCCACCTAAAACTTTAGGATGCACTTTTTGGTTCAATATTTGTAGAAAGTCAACAGGTTTTGGCAAATATTCGGAGTTCTTTTATTTTCACTCATGATAAATTGTAATCTTATATTACATATGATGCGAATTGAATAATCCAGAACCCTGCTGTATAGATCAAACACGGAACTTTATTAATTCAGATATACAATAAGTAGATTAGTGGTTGCACATTGGGACATGATACAATGGAGTTCTAAACCACAACCTGTTGGTTGGAGAGCACTGGCCAACCAGAGTGTCTTACCCTAAAACTGCATTATTCTCTCAAATCACACTGACCTCATATTTAGTGCAGCAAAACACAGCCTTCGTAAAACTCGGTAGTTGGCAGGAAAAAGACCTGGATTCGAATACTATCGAAAGAATCCTGAATAGGGCTTTTCAAAATATGGTGAGTTAGCCATTCCCATAACAGGTGGATAGTTTTTCATTCCACACAACAGGCAAATAGCCTGATAGCTTTAGTTGCTTTGTTCATAATTCCAAAACAACAAGAAGAATACCTGCAAAACAGAATTCAGCTACTCATGAGAAAATCATTTTTTTTCATTATAATTCAGTGTGTGAATCATAATGAAGACAATAGTACAATGTGCAAATTTTAAGATGCTCTACCGAGAAATAAAACATATCTATGTACATTTATCTTCATCGAATACAAACTTGCACAAATTCATATTAGCAATGTATTCATGTACAAACATATCACTTGTTCTAACTACTGGTAACTAATTGATACGTACCTGGTCACTTGGGTTGAAGCCAAATGTGAGTTTTTTTCATAACATAATAACCTAAACTTCTGCAATTGCCTAGACAGCCTTCTAAAGCACAAACTGACAACTACGTTTTGGTTTACGTCCTTCTCTCCCTATTGTTGCAGCAATGAAACCTCAAACTCGAGACAAATGAGGCTTCTAAATTCATAATCTGATTATAGCTATCTAGCAGAAATCAAAATATGAGACTTCCTACTACTACTTGTACTGACGGCGGAAATCCATCCGCGAAAGGATGGCTGATTACACTTTTCTGTCTTACGTTTTATATCTATTTCTCTGTCTTTAATGTAAATTTCAGAGAATCAAGATTCGACAGGGGCACTGACTTATATGAATAAGTCAGTGCCTCTCTTTAAACCTAGTTTAAACAGAGGCACTGACAAATGATAAATTAGGTTTTATTCTAAACTTCCAGACGAAAGAAATGATTTTAATAAACTTAACGTGACCACTTGTCCAAAAAAGTGAACAGAACCTTAATTACTACAGATATGTATAATATTATTGAAAAATAAGATTTTTATGCTATATCTTTAGTAATACCTTATCTAGAGGCTCAGGGTACTCACAGACTTACTTTATTTAATGAGAAATCCGATTCGCTACACATATGGCAAAAATAATTCGATTAGGCAGCTAAAATATATACTTTCCCTTTTTTCAGAAGGGCTTACTACTGTCATTATCTCTGACTCGAAATATCTGAAGGTTTTTTTTTTAATACTTCGTACGAAAGCATTGTACTGAGTAGTCGAAAACAAGAACAAGACACTAACGCCTGTTTATTTTCTAAATTTCTTTTGCATCTAGACAGAATATTAAGATCATATTTATACCTGAAATTAAACCTAACAAGACGTAAATATTTACGTAGAATTTATATTCTACTGACATTTATTATAACTTCATCGCTAACATTTTTGCAATTATCATTTATTTATAGACGACAATCAGCTATATAAAGCAAGCTTAACTGAAGATATTATATTTGACCGCGCTGCAGTTATTCTGAGCATTATAATTATCGATTTGGCGGCTTGCTCATACTGTTTCTTTCATTTCTGAAAGTACGTACGTTTAGAAGAAATTAAGATGAACGTATCAAATTAAACTGTTTCTGCATACATCATTTAGATTGAATGACACTCGTTGCCCTACAAACCAATTTTCAGTGCAGTCACGTACCGTTTACTATTAATAAACGATAACCCGTACTTCAGGTGAATGGCATCCGTCAGCACGAGAAATGCATCCCCAATGGGAACATTTAAACTATTTATTCACAAACAGTGCAGAGAACACAAATTTGAATTTTAATGAATCTTTAATGAATCAATAATCTCTTTCTTTTTTGGGATCCCATTAATTATGAATTCTGTTGGCAATAATTCGTTAGATTTATTTATGTGCAAGCCTTCAGAAACAGAAGTTAAAAGGTGATTCTGGGGGAGCATTGATAACTATATTAATATTCGCATTTCGTAAATTGTGTAGCACTATTAGATTTGTTTAATCTTCCGTACGCAAAGAGTAACTGGCTGAACGGATTTTGTTCTATTTACTACACGGATCTATACAGCATACTCAGCAGGCACAATATATCATGTAAGTGTGTTGGCTTCTTTAACAGTGAACAGGTAGCTTCAGTGAGGCAGTACAGCAGTCTTTTGCGTAGTGAAGTGAGCTATTATGGTACCAGAATTGAAGATCTGAAGTGTCCTGTTAGGTTTCTCACGTAAGATAAAGTTATAGAACCTTTTCAGTTGAGATTTTTTGAAGAAAATATCATCAATATATCAGATCGACTTTTTTTTTTTTTTTTTTTTTTGTTTAAAGCAGTATCCTTACAAGTCTGCCTGGAAGAATCCCAAGTAAACGTAAGATATCGTTTATGTGGCGAGATTTACGAGTCCATCACTAAATGGAATTTAACGACATTAAATATTACTTAAAATGTGTCGACTCATAATGGTTTACTTTCAATCAGGTCTTATTAGCAAATTAATGAAATCGATATAAAATTGTCTTGTATATCAGAAGTAGTATATGTGATAGTTGACGGTCTGCCTCTCCCCTAGATAACCCTGATTTCAATCAGAGGATTAAACTTATTACAGATGACAATAAACAAATTGTCTGGTACATAAAAAAAAAAAAAAGCCTAGATTCAACTACTCTGAAAACGAATGATGTCTGTTAGGAAACGCACATTTTTATGACTGTCTGTCATTATTTTTCAGACTCGTTTTTAACTGCATCACAGTGGAGAATGGGAGAAAGTGTTTAGATTAACTCAAAGTTAAAGGCCATGATGGATTTCGTGTATAAACTATATTATAAATTCAGTTTTCAGGATTTTGGCGGCAAAAAGTGCATACAAAGTTCCTTCTTATCATAAGCATCAATGATCGTGAATAACATCGGGACCAACTTGATAGAAAGGGAACAGTGTCAACCATCTCGTACATTACTTTTGAAAAGTGCAATCCTTCTAAAGACATTTATTTTGCAGAATATTGCCTCAGGTGGAAAATGTCTAACTTCGGCTCTGACTAAAATGAGCATGAAAAATTAGCTGTGTTTTTGCTGTGATATTCACTTCATATTCTGTAAATGGAATACAAACTACGATAAATATAGACTGTGAAACAGGGGAAAACATTTTGCACTCCAATAAAATGCTACAAAATAAAATCGACGAACAAATGAAAACGTGCGAAATGAAACTTGTGAAAGTAGTTTTCTTTCCGGGTATTTTTCATTAATGAGAATCGTATAATTAAATCAAACTGCACTTCTACGATTGAACTGCAATTTTAAGTGAGAAATCACATACACAGATTGCAGATACAGTACAGTTTTGCTTTGTTTTTTTTAATTTACCGGCATTGCTAAATTACACTTACTTAGGTACAAAATGTTCTATCGCAGAGAATTTTATACGAGTGTGAAATACAATTGCAAAACAAATTTCAAATTTCTCTACAAAATAAATTACTACACATGCTATAGTATGTAGATAAAAGGGATACTGCAACGAGTAGTATTCATAGCGGACAATCAGAGACACCATATTAGAGCAGGAAAAAAATAAGCAACGGTAATCAATCAATCAATCAGCAAATGTAAAGAATAAATGAAGAAAATGGAACGACAAGTCTCGAAAGGCAGAAATCCCAGAATAAATAGAAATGGTTATAAACTACAATCCCGAAAAAAAAAAGTAGAAAACAGAAAAACCAAAATGGCCTAAAAGAGGAAATTAATGGAGGAAGAAATGAAGGTGAATGGGAGGACATGTAGCAGATAAGGCAGGATGGCAAGAGCACATTGCACTATGACACAGGCCCATGCTCCATAGGAAGCAATGAGCAACTACATAAATATATTTACGTAGAAACAGAGTAAGTTGATAATAGTAGTAATAACGATCGCGCATACTCACGAATGCGTTAAGCACTAAATCATTCCCCCTCACACACACACACACACACACACACACCAAGACAACAAAATCAAAAGTGGATAAAATTTATTTGCAAATTAGTCCACACACACACACACACACGCACGCACACACACACACACACACACACACACACACACACACACACACACACACACACACACACACACACACACACACACACACACACACACACACACACACACACACACACACACACACACACACAAAGCAAGGAGTAAGTGTAATGTAATGTGTCTCAATAGTAGAACGGAAATTCCTCGTCTCTAACTCATCCTGTTCTTAGTCACTTCCTCTTTTCCTAGAACTGGCGGCAGCAAAAGAGTAAATGAAGAACATGTCGTGCAACACTATAAGCCACAGGAAAGCTGTTGCCAATCGCACATATTAAGTCTAGGAATTAAGTGCCCTTGTAATTTCCTGAAAATGTGTTTCGTAAAAATAGAGTTTTTGTTAATCACAGAGACTAACAGACCAATAAAAGTCTGGGTTAGAGATTATTCGGAAAGCTCCGGTAGTCTCAGTTCTTACTGTACATAAGGTAAAGGTTTTTTTTTTATTTTTTTTTAAAGGGGGGGGGGGGGGAACAGATCTGAACATGGTTGAAAGCTTCTCAGCATAGGATACAAATACAAGTAGTCTCATGGGGCACAAAAGTAACAATTTAATATGCTATCATTTCTAGTTTTCAGTTTATGATATTAGAAACAAAATTTAATTTTAACTTAATTTCAACTCAGACGTTTCTAATTAAAGCGCTGCAAACCAACAAAACAAATTCATTTAATGCATTACAAATTCTTGAAAAACGTCCTTAAATATTACACAAATGTTCCAGGAGCTAGAATATTTACTGTTTGTAGACAGTGTAGATAGCACGAGAATTTTATCTGCTTTACAACACGAAATCAAAATTTCAATTACATTACTCAAAACCATATCTAAGAAATTCCTATTTTTTATGTGCATCCTGTCCACTATTACCTTGTAAATCAATGCAGGTCGTATTTCTTAAGGCAGATGATTTTCTTTACTCGGTGGACGGTAATTTCCCAATTAGAGACCTGCAGTGCTTATAGGGATCTCCCTAGAGCACAGTTTACGAATTATCTAACATGTAATCAATTCACGGTCTGAGGTGCTACTAATAAAAGGCGTTCTAAAATTCTCAATTAGGGTCACACCATCCGGGGATACACGACATCACTGCGACAGCCTCGGGTGGTAGCATTTAATTTTAATGCATTACATATATGAGAGGGACCGAACATTTACCTTGAAAAATGGTTATTAGAGTTTCCCCTTCCTTCAAATAATAAAAATAACGAGTAACATAAGTACTCAGACATGAATAGATTTTGCTTGCTGGAATAAAGATAATTTCGAATATTTGGCATAATTATATTGCATCCGCATGTCACTCTCCTCCCCCTCCCAAATTTACAATTTATCTTCTAGAAATTTATTTTCTAAAGAGTCGCTCTCTCTCTACAAATATTCTGTTCGACAATTAGGAATGTCAACAATTCCCTCTCATACTGACTTTCGTCCGTTCATCACTCAGCAGTTCATTTTCCGCTTTGTACTTTATATACTGTACATATTTCAATGGACACTGTTCGTATGAATTGACATCCTAAAAACTAAGCAGAAGGTATTTAATCATTAATTCATTGCCTGTTTAACTTCGAACTCACCTTAATTCATACTTGTTTTCGTTAACCCAGGGAACAGGTACCCTGCCATTTTTTTTTCTTTTTTTTCAACTCGGGGGTCATATAATTTTACGATCACTACAAGAATATACATGTAAAAGCAAGGTTTATTTTTCAAATATGACATCTGTATATTGTTTAACGCCCCCCGCCCCCACAGAGCTCACCTGCAGTTAAGTAGTGCTATAACTATGCTCATATCCCTCAAGTCAATAATTTGTTATATTAAATTCCAATACATGGATAGGAATCATTTCAATGGATACAGATCATTTCAGTATATCAAGTCGACTACAACTGACTCGTTGAACTGAAAAACAAACATGATGATGACGGTATTACATACCATGGCATATTTTTCTGACATAAACGAAATGTTCGCAAGATATACTTAAGGAAGCTTTTAACAATATTAAGTTTCCCAAATATAAATAATACTTTATTTATTCATTTTTTACTTGATCTGAAGATAGGGAAAAGACACGGTGCGTGTACAAGGAGACCAGAAATTCTATTACTTTTCGAATATAGCGAATCATCTATATCGGGATGACGTAGAAGAGAAATAAGCTGTGCATTGCAGAATAAGCCGCGTGATTCACTTTTCGCCGAGCCTCCGTAGCTCAGTCGGAATTAAACCCAGGTCGGAAAGACCTGGCTTCGATTCCCGTCCAGGACGTGAGGAACCTTTATCTGGTCTCTTTCAATTAAAGGTGAGTTAGCCGGTCTCATACGGGGTAGAGAGAAATTTTTTCACTCGGAAACTCGGGTTTTTCGTCGCTCAGAACAGGTAAATCGGCCTAGTGAACACACACGGATCTACAGTCATAAAATACCGGATGGCCATAAAATAACTTTCTCTCTTTGGAGGCATCTAGCTAAAACCAATAAACGGAATGAGACCAAATTTTATATTGAGACTTCTGAAGGCATGGGGAGATGATTTCCGCAGAAAAAAGATTTAGTACCAAAAGTCGCCGATAGGGAAATTTTGGCCCTGGCGGAGCCGAAAACAAGCTGATAATTACATTAAAGGCAGATAAAATGGAATAATAACATTTCGACGGTGTAAGCGACAGCCGTGTCAATCATTCCAGCTGAATATGTGATGCGTTACAATGATGATAATAATAATAATAATAATAATAATAATAATTAAACTAAAACAACAACTTGTAAGAGAAACAGAAATTAATGTAGTGATTGAACTCGAAGGAAATAATGTTTTATTAATCAGAATCAGGGTCTCCTGGACCAGATACACGATTTTCAATGTGCTGAGCTTTCTTGTGTGCAACAAATTGCATCCAGTGTGCGACATGCTCTACAGCTGGGCATAAGGAGTCGGATTGGATGTTCATAACAGTCCGTTTTATGTTCTCTTTCAAGACATGCAAGTTGGGAACGCCGCTCACATACACAACAGATTTCAAATACCCCCACAGCCAACAGTCACATGGAGTGATGTCCGGGGATCGAGGCGGCCATGGCGTTGGAAAGAACTGCCTGATAACCCTCTCATTACTGAAATGCTAGCGTAAAAGGCGCTGTACTGAACGTTCAATGTGTGACCGTGCTCCATCCTGCATAAAAATTATGGAGCCCAAACATGACAAAATTTTCCAGCATTCGTCGATAAATCTCTCCAGTAATGGAGCAGGTTACAGGAGCTGTAGGGGTAATACGCTCAAAAAAGTATGGTCCTATTATGAAATCGGCTGTGAAGCCACACCACACGGTTACTTTTGGAGAATGCAGTGTACTTGCTGGATCGCTTGGGGATGTTCAGATACCCAAATTCTGCAGTTGTGAGTGTTGACCGACCCATTCAGATAAAAATGAGCCTCATCACCCCACAATATTCTCCAAGGTCGGTCATTCTCGACCTCCATTCGGGTAAGAAACGTTAGCGCGAAGGTCATGCGCTTATCATAATCTGCGGTAGTGCTTGCATACGACTGAACTTATACGGATTGAAGTGAAGCATTTTCCGTAAGATTTTCAAGACTGTACCATAAGCGATATCAAGTTGGCGAGCTATGGCACGAGCGCTTGGACCAGTACTGTTCCCTGTGTCGTTGAACACCGCATTGCATCGTCTGTTACTGTCTCTTCTTGCACCGCTTTCCGTCCTCGGCCAGGTCTAACTCCTAGTTATCCAGTTTCTTCAAACTACTTAATCATAGTTCTCAGTGCTACAGCTGATATAGGACCCGTACGCAGGTTATGAAGCCTTCTAAATTCCCGAATGGTCGCTACGGCATTGCACTGTTTAAGTTGTAAAGCATGCTGAGGCAAGGTAGGACGCATATTGAGCACAATTCATCAGGTATTCGAATAACTGCCTGTACATTTCTAATCCCATTTTAAGTGGAATTGGTGGCGCTGCTGTCAGGTACGCACAGTAAATTGTGCATAATCCTTTTTACCTGCGTTTACTGTAAATATTTGACTGCTTTGGGTTCCGCCAGCGCCAAAATTTCTCATATCGGCGATTTTTGGTACTAAATCCTTTTTTCGTGGAAATCATCTCCTCATGCCTTTAAAAGTCTCAATATAAAATTTGGTCTCATTCCATTTATTGGTTTTAGCTACAGATGCCTCCAAAGAGGGAAAGCTATTTTATGGCCACCTGGTACTTAATCCCGCACTAGGAGGACTCAACCAGTCCTAAGGGACGGTCGAGGAACGGGGGAAACCCATACGAATAAATAAATAAACTCTTCGCGTGCTCAGCTGACGAGCTGTAGAGTGGTCAGCACTGCTGTAGAACAATCTCCTTAAATCAGTATTACCTATTGTCAAGGCATATTTCTTTTCTATATCCAATCTTTTAATTCTGAAACTGTTTTCACTTTGTGTGTGTGTGTGTGTGAGAGAGAGAGAGAGAGAGAGAGAGAGAAGATCATACATAAGCTGGTGCATGTTCTTCGGGGATGAATACTCATGATTTATGTGTGTGTGTGTGTGTGTGAGAGAGAGAGAGAGAGAGAGAGAGAGAAGATCATATATAAGCTGGTGCATGTTCTTCGGGGATGAATACCCATGATTTATTTATTCTGTTCTAACAATATGAAGGAATGAGAACGAGAAGGAATGCGAATGTGTAGAAATAGTAAGCTAATAGCTAGTTTATTACAGAAAGCTCAACTTCGAACAGTTATCGAAATCAGACTTAGCTTACCAATCTGCAGTCACTAGTTCATCATGCCCACAATCTAATTATGAACTTTTACTTCTGGTCACATTTTGTGCCAGCAAACGGCCAACATGCATCACTATTTTGCATGCCGACATCGCGCTGACATGTCATTGACACATTTAATAAGCAGTGTCATATGCCTCTCTGTTAGATGTCGCTGTCCTTGTACATAAATGATCTATGACTAGATAGTTTAGGTTTTCGTATTACTTGTACACCAATCAGCCTGAGATTTACTTCAGATTAATGACATTTAACATTTGCTTATGTTGAACTCGGTGCAAGTTAAGAGAATATAGTTTATCAAAAAAAAAAATCCTATATATGCTTAACCTTCCTAACAATTCGAAAGAATATATATATATATATATATATATAATTTATATATATATATATAAGCTAAATTTAATATATATATACGCCCGTAGCTGTTCATATAAAACGGTTGAGAGTTGGAGGTCATGACTTCGGGAATATATAGCAGGAATCTTTTCAAGTTTAATATATATATATACAGGGTGTTCGGGATAAATTTGACATATTTATAATTAATTATATTTTTCCGTAAGTTACATGTATTAACACACACTTCTCTTTATTTAAAAGTTCGGACCCTTCTTCATTCATATACAAGATGTCAGAAAGGATGGATAGCTGGAACCCACCTGAATCATGGAAGAGAATAACTTGTATCATGATGATTCGTGCCCGCCATCAAAATAAGGATATTACGACTGCTGCCCAATGCTTCCTGAATACAGTAAAAACAATCAGGCATGAACTAGAGACTTGCAATGGTGACTACGAGGATGTAGCAAGAAGAAAGATCCCTAGCAGACGATCTGATTGCGTTCGTACAGCAGAATTCCTCGCAAATCTGCAGGAACAGGTGTTGAAGAACCCTGGCATTGGAATTCGGGCTTTGTTCGTGGAGTTGCTAACTGTAGTCAAGCCCTGGATAACAAGGGTAGCCAATGGTAGGCCGTATGTATGGCAGCAGGATTCGGCCCCTTGCCACACCTCTGGGAAAAGTCAAAAATGGTTGTCTGAAAATTTCTACGACTTCACCAGTCCAAATGTTTGGCCTCCAAACTCCCCAGACCTTAACCCCATGGATTATTTTGTATGGGGCGCAGTTGAAAAAGACACCAATCGCACTTCCAGTAATACAAAAGCCCAGTTAATGGATAAAATTAAAACAGTTTTTGCGGCCCTTCCCAGGGAGACTGTAGCATCAGCTTGTTCGAGGTTCCGAAGCAGAATTGAAGCTGTGATCGATGCTAATGGTGGTTATTTTGAGTAAATCTTGTTGATAGTATTGTAATTAACTCTGCCTGTAATGTTTTTTGTCAATTCATTAAATTTAATAGATACAAAGAAGATTTTCTTTTTCCTTACGAAACTGTCAAATTTATCCCGAACACCCTGTATATATATATATATATATATATATATATATATATAATTTATATATATATATATAAGCTAAATTTAATATATATATAATTTATATATATATATATAAGCTAAATTTAATATATATATATATATATATATATATATATATATAAGCTAAATTTAATATATATATATATATATATATATATATATATATATATATATATATATATATATATATATTAAACTTGAAAAGATTCCTGCTATATATTCCCGAAGTCATGACCTCCAACTCTCAACCGTTTTATATGAACAGCTACGGGCGTTTCATTTTTTAAAAATTATTTATTTAATTCAAACCGTCGTAGCTCTGTAAATATTCAGTTTCGTATACATGTTCACCATGAATATTATTTATAGCAAAAGATCCTTAGAAAGCGTCCCTGAGTTTTTTACATTTAATTCTGAAACATTTCTTATGTGCAAGTAATGGGAAGGAGGAAACTGTACTATAAATTCAAGAAAATACTTAGACCAAATTGCACTAAGCGGAATCCCATAAAATCTTGTGTCTTAGAAACTTGCAATTTCAGGTTGTTTAGAATTACTTCGCGGTAGTTAGCAGTGAAGGTTACACACGAGCCACGTGTACTATGTCTGTCAACTGCATGTTCTCTCGCTGCTTTATCTACTTTTGTAGGAGAAGGGAGAGAACCATGCCACTTTTGTGTGTAATAAGCTAAATTCAATCAGTTGAAAAGTCATAAATGTTTCTTGGACCTAAAATGGGATTCGAACCCTGTTCTTTGCAACTGAATAGGATACGGGTAGTTTAATTCTTCAAAATGCACTATAGCAAGCAAACAGAAGTTTAAAAAAGTTTTCTTGGAGCCTTCTCATAGTGAGAGGGTAGATTTCGAATAAATGTATCCGAAATCTGGCTTGTGTAGATTCAAAGTTAAGGCGGAAGATGTATTTTTATTTTTAGTTTATAATTTGTCGCATTATTTTTAATTTATCAGCCTAGTTTACACACCAATTAGTGTATTTGCCTGCTCTCCAACAGATAGAGTCGGGGTTCGAATCCCATAAAAATGGCGTGGACGTTTTGGAATGAATGACAGTAGATGAATTTCATCGCCGATTGTGAGACCGCCACTTTTTTTTTTTTTTTTTTTTTGCTTATTTGGACATGAAAGTTGCAAACGTTCTATATCCGGTCTCTATCTGGAATACGATTTTCGGATTACACTAGGCTAATCGTTTTTGGAAAAAGCGATTCACATAAAAAATAAGAAATTTGTTCACTAAACTCTGCATGTTTCGCTTGCATTCAAGTTGTTAGAGTGCAATATGCTAGTTATAACATCACAAAAATGCTTAACAGTAGCGAAGAGACTGGGTCAACAACAACAACAACAACAGGGGGTTAGTTGCAATTGTCAGTGATTTATGTAATAAGCAAACGGTTATACAGCAAGAATTATACTGAAACTGGGGGGGGGTGGGGGGGGGGGGGGGTGGGGGGGGGGGGGGGTGGGGGGGGGGGGGGGTGGGGGGGGGGGGGGGTGGGGGGGGGGGGGGGTGGGGGGGGGGGGGGGTGGGGGGGGGGGGGGGTGGGGGGGGGGGGGGGTGGGGGGGGGGGGGGGTGGGGGGGGGGGGGGGTGGGGGGGGGGGGGGGTGGGGGGGGGGGGGGGTGGGGGGGGGGGGGGGTGGGGGGGGGGGGGGGTGGGGGGGGGGGGGGGTGGGGGGGGGGGGGGGTGGGGGGGGGGGGGGGTGGGGGGGGGGGGGGGTGGGGGGGGGGGGGGGTGGGGGGGGGGGGGGGTGGGGGGGGGGGGGGGTGGGGGGGGGGGGGGGTGGGGGGGGGGGGGGGTGGGGGGGGGGGGGGGTGGGGGGGGGGGGGGGTGGGGGGGGGGGGGGGTGGGGGGGGGGGGGGGTGGGGGGGGGGGGGGGTGGGGGGGGGGGGGGGTGGGGGGGGGGGGGGGTGGGGGGGGGGCTTAATGACACTTCTTGCTACTGGTTAATCTAAATCTTAATTGTTCAACTAAAACACATTATAAGAGGAATTGTACAAAGGTATATAACTTACAAACGCTCTGTATCGCACATTCAGTCAAAGGTCTTGCACAAAAAGTTCTAAGGCAATTCTCTCATCTCAGATCTTGAGCTTCCTTCAGGAAATCTGACTTCAGAAATATCTCATTGGGAAAATAGCGGACTGTGAACTGTGCCCTGCGGTACTCATATACAGCTCCGGCAAAAAGTTATTCTCCCACGATGAAAGAAAAACTTCCGAGCCAAGGTGCTTCAGGTAATTTGTCTCGCCTTTTCTTGTCTTGGGCTTGCCAAAAATGCCTGGACAACTGCCTCCTTTTTCTGCCACCTCCACTAACTCGAAATGCCGCCAACCGGGATTCCTCTCTAGCCTGGCAGCTTTTCTCTGGCGATTGGAACATCTCCTTTCGGCAACTCGAAGTTCCAGTTCCAGTCCCTTAAGACTGGAACCAGAAGCTCCTCTCTGGCAACGTCTGGAAACGGGAAGCCCTCTCTCTAGCGACTTCTGGATCTGGGTAGCCCTATATACTTGGCTCTGTCCCCCTTTTATTATGCTTTTCTGAGACCTTGCATGAAGTTTGTAACCCCTGAAGAATTCGGCATGATTCTTTCATCTTAAGTTTCAAGTTTGGCCTGCTCTTTGTTCTCTTCTGTGCCTTCTTTTGATTGTAAGTTGCCGATCATCGGAAAGTTGTTGAACCTTTCTGACTGACTTCGGAGGTGTTACGTGCAAAGCTTGTAAGCCTTTCTCATACACACAAAATTTAATAAACAACCTTTCAATGGCCACCATGTAGACATACAGCTCCAGCGAAAAACAATGCCTTTGTTTTTAACACTAACATATTCTTATTAAAGAAGTATATACATTTAATTTCCAAAGGGCTATTTACAAAAATATCTAATACAAAACATACAGAGACAAACAAGGTTATTTTTTACAACATTTTTATGGGACTTGACCTAAGTAAAAAACCGATGTAATGTGCTTTGGAATATTTAAGCTACAATTGAGTTTTTACAAAATTGATAAGAACAATGGTCTAAAAGTCCAGGTAGTCCAGCGGAAACCATCTGTGACAAAATGAAACTAGTTTATTTATTTAAAAACACAAAAATACAAATTTATTAAGTATATCTTTATAGAGTTCATAATTAAAAGGACTCTAATAATAATAGTAATAATAATAATAATAATAATAATAATAGATTTCTACAGATGTGTCTCATCTTCTTTTGGTATTATCAAAATTATCAAGTTATTCTGAAGCATTATGAATTTTGCTATTTTATTATTATGCTCTGTGTAGCTCAGTGGAAGTGGCGCTTGTGTCCTCTGCGCTTGGCCGCTTGAAGTTAGACCTAGGTTCTAGTCTAGTCGCTGACTGGAGGAACTTTTTCTAAGCCTATCTTCGACTGGTTCCCGAGTTAGTCGATCTCTGGCACAGGCAAGCGGGTTTTTCCTCCCGGAAACTTGGGTTTTTCGTCCCATAAACTCAAGAAAATCGACCATAGTACCCACATTATTTCAGACAGTGACATATCTTGTTAGGGTTAGGTACCAAGAGATGGCAGCACTTGTTTGTCAGCCTCTTCATCGGCGGCTGCTATAATTAGTGATAGACATGGGCCAGCTATCACTGATTGGCTACTGGTGGAGATTGAACTGCCCACTCAGTCTCCCAAAGCTAGATAGGGTATAAAGGCCTCGCCTACTCCCCATTAGGGAATAAAAGGCGTTAGTTGATTTTTTTTTTTTTATTATTATGCCGCTAATATTTCTTCAAATGCAGCACTTTTACAACACTAAGTTATGTTGAATATGTCTGTTCGCAATCCAAGAAATACAGTGCACATAACTACAATAATCCGTTAACAGCGGGGGGGGGGGGTATTTGCATTCTGCTTTTTTATTAGGTTCAAAATCCCTTTGACCTAATAAAAAAGCAGAATGCTGATGAAACTTCATCAGCATTCTATCTGTTAAAATGCAAATCCCCCCCCCCCCCCCCGCTGTTAACGGATTATTGTAGTTATGTGCACTGTATTTCTTGGATTGATACTTTTTTGCTGCACAATTTACTTATTGTGTTTCTTCCCAAATAAAAACGAATTTCACATGTGCGAAAGTAAATAATCAAAATGTTTGCTTGTATTAGAAATATTATGTCAAATATTTATATTTTTTAAATAACATTTATTGAAATAAATATGACATTTTTCTTCCTTTCCTTGCAAAATAAGATTATATGGGTCGCACATTTCAATTTTAGCAACGATTTTTTTATTTATTTTTTTTTATGAACAACAAATTGTGTTAAAGTGCATTACTCGGTGTTTTCGATTATGAGTCTTTTGAATTTATATCCAATGGTATTTTATCAGAGATTCTATGCCTTTCTCTTTTGCTTAAAACTGCAACAGTACAATTACTTTGGAAAAATAAATTCAAACAATAAAAAAGTGTGTCTGTGTGTGTGTGGTGATAATTTTGGGAAAGGGGAGTTAGCCATTAAAGGCGAATTAATTCTGTTATGAAAATTTTGGAAATAAAATTTCATTTTGACGCATGCACCTACACATGTTTCAAATGATAAAGTGTAGGGAAAATATCGCTACTTCAAAACTGCCGCATAATATCGAAATTAGCCAAAAATATATACGTAACAGTTGACTTCATAACTGCCATTTATTTTGATTTGTAGTGAGTGATTAGGTGGAAAACCAAGAAAGTTGACATGCAAAAACCTACAGATTACGTTATAAAAATTATGCATTACATGATATGATTAAAGATTTACATATGATAACTAATCTTTGAACTAAGATTATGAATAAAATAGGAAACTTAATTTGGAACAGATGGAGGCTGTATTCATTTATAGATTCGGATTTTCATGAATTTATAAAATAATTGTTTGACAAAATTAATTATCATCAATCAAGTTCTTGGAGAATTTTAAAATGTATTGGCGATTAAAATAATTAGCAAAAAAATGGATAGTGACATTGATCTTCCAAAGTGATAGAATATGAAGTGAAAAAAAGTATGGAAAGATTTTTTATTTTACGCTGGCATTAAAAACAATAATTATACGATAAAACAAGCAGCAAAATGAATATAACTCATAGGTATTTTGTCTGATATAACTTAGATTCCGGTTACTGAGCAAATGGCAAGCAACTGCGTTTCTTGCTGTAGGCTACAGAACGTAGCTACTGCATACACCTGATAATGTAGTTAAGTGTTCTTTTCTGCGTGAAGGATTATCGCACCTTCTAATGGACATGACGGTCAAACTACACTTCTTATCCATGTTCTTTCAGCAGATGGACAGAATATTATCCAGGTTTGCTGGACATGTATATACGTCCAGCAAAGAAATGGTATGCACTTACATACATGAATTTTATGGAATACAGAGTTCCTGTTAGTTTTATATTCTATGGAAAGAACAATGTATTTTGAATGGAAGCCTCACAAATTTTTCAGCAGCCTCTAGTTTTTATATTATGAATTTAATATTTAAAAATAAGTATTTTATTTTGCAACTATAACTACGCCCTTTTTTTTTTATTGTTCTTTGTGAGGAGTAAGGTTTTAAAATGAGGCCCCCCCCTAGAGAGTGAGGCCCCCCATCTTGCGCCTAATGGTAAATGCGGCCCTGCATCTAGAGTTCACATCTGAGAGCTGCTCAACTTTTATTCCCTTTAAAATTTTCTTACATGTAATTCTTTTCAATATGAAAGAAACAATCTCCCAAATTTTTGGCAAATTAATTCGACCATATTTGATCAGGTCAGGAGAATTCTTCATAGTCATGGGTGACTCAAAAAATAATCGTTTGGATCTGTAACGACCTCTAAATATCACATTAGTTTTCTTCTATCTAATTGTGTTTGAAGGGTGTCCAAAGCGTGATCTGCCAGTCCTGACTTGCCATAATAATGGTAGTGAATGTATTTTTATGTTCTTCCATGCAGATGTTAACAGATCTTCCTGTCTGCCCATAGCAGGCCAAGTCACAGTCCCATGGAACTTCATACACTCCACGATGAGCTAGAGGGTGAAGTTTATTCTTACTCTGATCTGCTTGCCAAAAGATAAACTTCACCTTCTCATATCTGTTAGGGTCAGCATGGTTGTTAAGGAGCACTCTTGTTTTATTAATTTAAGTGCCTCTTATAGTAAAGTAACATGAGCAAACCTGAAAGGCATATGCAGCCATTATTTTTATTTTTTTATTTTTTACAAATGCATTTGACCGGGTGCCACACGATAAGCTGATATTTAAGTTATGACATATGGGTTTGGATATTAGCTTAGTGAATTAGATTGGAGATTGGTTGTATGATAAGCATCAGAGCGTGTATGAGGGAGCAGTATTACGGAAGCAGAAGATAACAAATGCTAAGGGCTAAGTATTGGTACCTGTATTGTTTAATCTTTATATCAGTGACATTGTCAATGGATTTCAAGGAGATATTCAGTTGTTTGCAGATGATGTGAAGCTGCAAAGGATAATTAGTAATAGTGCTGATGTGGTATCCTTCACTAGGATTTGAATGAGCTGGACAGATGACAAATGAATGGAGGTTTCAGTTTAATGTAACTAAATGTGAAGTCTTGAAGTTTGGGATCTGTTGATGAGAGGCTGCATACTTTGTTAAGGGAACTATACTCAAGAAAGTGGAGGAGGCAAGGGATCATCGGGTGATGATAGGAAACCTGAAGTCTATGGGACATGTTGCAAAGGTGGTTAAGGAAATGCAGAGGATTGTTGCTGTACTGAGAACAACACTGTTTAGCAGAGACAGAAGAATGGTGATGCCATTGTATAAAATCCTGATCAGACCTTATTTGGATTATTGTGCTTAGATTTGGTCACTGGGATTTGAAGATGATAAATTAACATTCTAGAGAGTGTAAAAGCAGATAAAAAAAAAAAGCTGCATCCAGACTGCAGCATTTCATAGATAGGAGAAGAGGTGATATGATTGAGACATAAATTGCTGAGAGGTAGTTACAAGGTTGACACTGGGGATTTCTTTCTTATGGTAGAACAAGGAGGAGTGATAACAAGGTCCATCTCTGAAAGTTTCAAATTTAAGTGGTGAATAAGAGGGTGAGGAGCAGTTTCTTCATATGGAGGGTGACTGGACCAGAATGTATTGCCTGATAGGGTAGTGAGATTACAAATTGTGAATGAATTTATTATTATTATTATCAACAGACCTCCATGGAGTCAATTCCTCATCATGGGAGGTCCCACTCTCACATGCACAACTCATCGTACCTTGACTTAAATGTATTCACTGTCCCTGCACTCACCACACTCTCAGGCAATGCATTCCAATCACCCATCACTCTCCATGCAAAAAATCTACTCACCCCCTTGCTCACACCCACCTTATACAGCTTCCAGGGATGGCCTCTCGTTCCCCCATCTCCAGATATTCAATGAAAAATCTCATCCATGTTAATATCTTTACCCCTTACCAACTTATACATCTCGATCATATCTCATTTCCTTCTATCCACTAGGCTCTGTAATTTGCATTCTCTTAATCTAACCTCATATTCCAGAGACCAGAAACCAACTTAGTTAATCATATCTGAACCCTCTCCAACATCTCATCATCCTTTTGCAAACCTGTGACCAAATCTGTGCACAGTAATCCATATGTGTGTGTGGTCTTGTACAATGCAATCAAAACATCCTTACTTCTACATGTCATTGTTCTCTGCATCATTCCCTTGTCCTCACAGTTTTAGTAAAATATCCACAAAATTTTAAGTCTCTATCCACCACGACCACCTCCTCCAAAATATCCTCACCAATCGTATACTCTGCATCCCATCTTTGCTTCCCAAAATTTAAAACCTTACACTTTGTAACCTTAAACTGACATCCCCACACACGTACCCACTCAGACAGTCTATTTACGTGCTCTTGCAAGGCTACAACATCTGCTCTACCTCTCATAATCCCCAACTTTGCATCATCTGCAAATAACATTGTACAAGACTATTTAAGTCCTTTCCAGTGTCATTTACATACAAATTAAACAACAGTGGTCCCAAAAACAGACCACTGGAACATGCCACCAGCAGCTTTCCTCTTCTGGGATATCACTCCCCTATACACAAGTGTCGATACCTATCAGACAGCCAATCTCCAATCCAACTCACTAATCTACTATCCAACCCCATCTGTTCCAATTTAACTACTAGTTTGCCTTGTGGTAATCTATTGAAAGCCTTTGCAAAATCAAAATATACTACTGTATATGCATCCCCCTTGTCCAATGTATTTGTAACCTTGTTATAATAAGTAAGCAGATTACTAAAACACAATTTTCATTTAGCAAATCCATACTTTCCTGTCCATTAAAGAGAATTCTACTGAAGTCCACCTAGGAATGGTTTAAGGAATGGTATGATAGACTTTGTGTTAAGGTGGCTCTCCCATGATGATTATTGTGACTTCATGGAAGTTCTGAATAATAATAATAATATCAATATGAATAAATTTCACTTTTTGTCTGTTAAATTATTTTTTAAATTTCTGTCATTGAGATTTCTATTAAAACTTTTTACACTTTTCTAAATTGTTAACAATGCAGACATGCAACCTAGAAATAGCTTCATTTTCATCTAGCCTATTCCCAAAATGGAAATGAATCATCAGTTATTTTGCTTTTGTTCTTTCCATTGGCTGTGAAATTCTACTCTTGAAAATTGCCCTTAATTACTGATTGCCATTGAATATCTTTGTACTATAAACCCTCACTATAGCAAACACTGTTATAACAAGCTGGTTCACTGTAAAGAACTACTGAAAAGTCCCAACCAAAATCCAAGAGACATGATATCATGCAAAAAAAAAATTCAATACAGCAAAATATCCACTATAACAACAACAACACACACACACACACACACACACACACACAGAGAGAGAGAGAAGAGGTATTCCTGTATGTTGTCTGCTGAGTGGTACATTATTTTTTATCATGTTTGTGGTAGTATTTGAGTTCTTTTTTTACATTAAAAAGAACTGCATTTTTATTACTCATTTAATGGCTTTTGACTCAAGTCCTTCACAAAGAGATTTTCAGTAAACTACTTGGTACATCATGTAATGCAGATGTTTTTCATTTCTATTTATAGATTAATATGCATAATTTTCCTTCTCTTTCAGTTTACTACAGTAACATTCAATCGCATAGTGAAGCCTCAGCAAGAAATAACTATGTATTACACATTTTTCATCAGTGAGTCTTTCAGTTCCCGTTCTTTTGGCCTTTCTGTGAATCTTTTATATAGGGATTTGGTAAGTTGGCTTTCTTTCATTCCTTTTTTCTTTTCTTTTTTATCTGTATATATTGCATACTCAGATCAATATGCCAATAATTTATTTGTTACTAGTTCAGTTAACCTTATGTTATTTCAGAAATTTATTATTTATATCAGTGGTTTGCAACCTTTTTTATAAGAGCAGACTATTTCTGCACCTAGTTTAATAACAGATATTGTGCAACTAGCTATTAGTCATTAGCAGTTTAACTACTTGGTACATTAGTTAACAGTGTGCTAAATAAAAAGTTTTTTATTTAGCATGTTATTCTAGAGTTAGTAATTATTTATTTTGTTATGCTGGTTTACATTCCTATTCATTGTGTTACATATTTATTATCTGAGGTATTATTTTGTCATCATCACCATTACCATCAAATTCCTGATATGGACTGCCAGGCAGTGTATACAGCGTACTGTGATTGTACTACATGTTTATATTATTACTAGCTTTTGGTCTGCCATTGAGAATATAGTTTGTGTTTCTGCTTATTTTCTTAGTTTTTTCTTTTTTTATTCTAATTTCATGCTGCATTTATTATAGCAGTTACCCAGTTTTAGTTTAAAAAAATCCTAGAGAATTGTGTTAGATATGTTTATAAACATAAATAACATTATATGCAAAAAGAGCTGAATTGAATATCTCCAATTTTTATATTATAATTATTATTATTATTACCAAGACATCCAGGGACTGATCAAGGAAGGCCACATATTATCCACACCAGCTGTCATAACTGTTCTTGGATTCATTCATTCACACCACCTGTACTTAACCACCTCTAAAGGCAAGTAATTCCAATTGTGCACTGTTCTGTAAGAGAAAAATCCTGCTCTTAGCCCGTTCTTGACTTCATTCATTCTCAACTTCTGTGATTACTACTTGTACTTTCACACTCTCTATAAAATGAAAAATTCTATCTACCAGTATTCTATCCTTTCTTTTAGTGTTACATGGCAATGGCGATCAGCACTCATTTTAGAAATTATGGACTCTACAACCGTGTTATAAATAACTATTTTAATTTCACGATGTTTTGATCTTCATATATACAAAGACAAGCTGGGTTACATTTCACACAGTATGCTAAAGAGACAACGATTTGATGAAAGGTTATTCTTCTGGCATGCCCTCTAGTGAAAATATGATATAATATATGTTAAAGATACCAAGCTATTTTTAACCTGGTTTTCATTCTACTTGATCAGAGCTTATTCTACTTTTACCATGAGTTGCCTTGGTCTTGCACTACATACAGGGTCAGCTAGACTTGCAACACTTGCAGGCGCAAACTTGACTTGTTTGTCTGTTTGCTTACTCGGGAAATGGAGTAAAACCAGGTTAAAAATAGCTTGGTATCTTTAACATTTATTATACCCAAGGTAAAATACTTTCTACAAATATAATATATATATATATATATATATATATATACACATATTGAGTACACTAGTTTCGTTGAATTGATCAACATCTTCAGGTATCACAATCAAAGAAATATATAAAGAATTACAGAGATTTAAAATTGTAATAACAGAACAAGTACAAAAAGACAGTAGCATGTTTGAAAACAAAATGCGAGCTTGAGTTCCAAACAAAAGTATACTACACGCTGTCGCGAGTGTGCCAATACTGAACAGAGGCAATGTGTGCATCAGAGAGATTGAAACTTAGGCTGTTGTTGATATGAGAGGAATCTAGAGAAATTTCTCTAGATTCGACAATCTTTCTCTCGAGTTCATCATAGCACACATGGATGTTAGAAGTTTGAGTCCAGTTCACAATGTGTTGGCGGCCTTCGTCTGAGTTAACTGAAAAGAGAACGTGGCTAGAGAGAGCGCTGGCTCTAGTCCTGTTATAGGAGATATCTCTACGGTGTTCTTCCAAACGTAAAAGGATGGATTTAGCAGTCTGGCCATAGTATGGCTTTCCACAATCTCATAAAATCTTGTACACTCCTGGAAACTGAGTTGGAAGATGTTTCTCTTTAGGTTTACTAAGTATTGAACAAAGTTTTGGGAGCATAGTGAAGCAAGTTTTGAGGTTAAACTTTTTGAGAATTTTTGCCAGTTTTGGTGAAAGAGAGCTGATGTAAGGCAAAGAGATGAAGGCTCTGGGGGAAGAGGGATCTTCAGAAGTAGTTGAGTGACTGGGGGAAAGAAATTTGTAAATTTTCTTAGGGGAGAAACCGTTATTAATAAAAGTTTTTTTTAAGAAAAAGGAGTTCATTTTCAATTTCTGTTTCTTCTGTAAGTAAAGATTTGGCTCAGTGAGCTAAGGTGGAAATAATACCAAATTTTTGTAGGGGATAGTGATGGGAGGAAGCATGAAGGTATCTATCAGTATGAGTAGGCTTTCTAAAAATTGAGATTTCAATACTCTCAGCACATCTGGTAAGTTTCAGGTCTAAAAAGGGAAGGCAGTCATCAGATTCCAGTTCGAAGGTAAAAGAGATTTTGTCATGACACTTGTTTAGGTGGTGTAAAAATAAATTGAGGTTGTTGACACCATCTTTCCAGATGAGGAAAATATCATCAATATAGCGATATATATATATATATAATAAAGATTGATTAATTAATTAATTAGAAACTACATCAAAGCTGTATTCTATTTATGATAACATCAGAGAAACATTCTTTCATATATGGATAGTTTTCTTACAATAACAATGATGTCCTAATTTAGCATGACAATTATTATGTTAGTTTTAAGATTCTGGATTATTTACAGTCTTGTTTATAGTTAACTCTTAGGGAGAAAGATTCTGTGGGTAGAATATGTGCCTTCCATATGCTTGGGATTTTTAGACCATCATTATTGTTAAGATTAGGGTGGTTGATAAGAATTTCACAGGCTTCCTTGAATTTACTTTCATACCATGTTTTGGTGTGATGTAAAGCCCGAATAGACATCCTGAATTATCACTTAGCCAAAAAATTAGCATCAACACTCAAGGAGTTGGTAGGTCTTTCCCCCCCTCCTATATCAGAAACACTCAACACTTTATAAACATAATCAAAGACATTACATTAGAAAAAGATGATTTATTAGTCATTTTGACATCTCTGCTCTCTTTACGAATGTCCTAATCAATGACACAATCCTTCTTTTACAGGACAACTTCCCTCCAGATATCATGGCGCTCTTTGCGCATATATTATGGTCTAGTTATTTTGTGTTTTTATCTATCTACAAAAAGAAGGCATAGCCATGCGCATGCCATTATCCCCACCCCCCCATTGCTAACTTTTATATGGAATATTTTGAGCAACATGCTCTAGATTCCTCTCCTTTAAAACCCAAAGTCTGGCTTAGATATGTTGACGATGTTTTCACTATCTGGCCCCATGGCCGCCAGACATTAGACACTTTCCTCAGTCACCTAAACAAACAACACAAACGCTTACAGTTCACAGTTGAGATTGAAAAGCAGAACACACTTCTGTTTCTAGATACACTTGTCACACGTCTTCCTTCTGGCAGTCTTTCCTTCACTGTTTATGAAAACCAACACATACTGTCCAATATATACACATACATTCCTACCACCACCCATCACAAAAACTAAGTGTCATTAATACTCTAAAAAACAGGGCTTTGAAGATTTGCTCCAATGAACAAGCACTTAAAGATGAATTTAAAATTATCAGCAATACTTTCCTAAAAAATGGTTACAGCCAAAACACTATCAACAAAATTCTCTACAAAATCTCACTAAAAAACAAAGATAAACTAGACTACAATAAAATTATAACCATTCCATACATACATATCCTGGGAGCCAGGGCCAAGTGGAGATACCAGGCAAAAGCATTAGCATGTCATCTCTACCTATAGGAGTTGCCAAATGGTGTGCCACCCTTTTTTAATAAATTACTCTGGATTTAGAGAAAGATGTTGAAAGTTTATTTTTCACTTGGTTAGAGTATAATAAATTTAGTTTAATCCTTTATCCAAGTGTGAGCAAACAAAGTTTGCACCTGAAAGTATCTTCAGGACTGGGGTAAGGTGGCACACCATTTGGCAACTCCTATAGGTAGAGATGACCTGCTAATGCTTCTGCCTGGTATCTCCACTTGGGCCTGGCTCCCACTGAAGAGACCTCAATAAAGGTCGAAACTAGTCTGGGTTGTGGCCCTTCCCTTAATGCATAACATTAGACATATCCGCAAGGAGATGTGTTTTGCATTATGGAAGATACTGAGATAGGAGTGTTGGTAGCTTGCTCCACCTTTGCAAGGAGTGCCATGGTGTTGTACCACCTTACCCCAGTCCTGAAGATACTTTCAGGAGCGAACTTTGTTTGCTCACACTTGGATAAAGGATTAAACTAAATTTATTATTATAGTCATTCTTTCTCTGGCCTGCTTGGCTAGTTTCTTCTCCTAATCCGATTTTGCCTTATCATGCTGGTCACCTTTCTTGCCTGAGCCTTGTACTGTTCATGAGTTTGCTGGTCACCTTATATACCTTCCACAGCATTTTCTTCTTCTGCAGCTCATGCTTAATGATATTACTCATCCATCTGACTCTTACCTGATTAACCCTCCTCACCTTAGGTGAGGAGATTTAATCAGGTAAGAGTCAGATGGATGAGTAATATACAATTTAA
The DNA here is from genome assembly GCF_054136105.1 of Typopeltis vanoorti. Lineage (NCBI taxonomy): Eukaryota > Metazoa > Arthropoda > Arachnida > Uropygi > Thelyphonidae > Typopeltis > Typopeltis vanoorti. The sequence continues at coordinate 29,204,087 of NC_143566.1, read as the reverse complement.
TATTAATTCCTCTAGTCTGATTCTATCTCCCATGCACTACTAATATCCTTCCTTTGCAGTTTTTTATTCCATGGCACAGATATAAACTTCCTCCTAAGCTTTTGCCATTCGGAGGCTATTTGGCCACCTTGGTTATGGATAGCTCTTCTGATCCTATTGGCCAGGTTCAATACTCTCACACCCTTAGTCCCATCCATCACATGTTGCCTCAAGTAATTATCTCTCAGTAGGTGTATAAATTCCATTTCCTTCCTGCTATGTGACCTGTTTTCCTTCGAGTATATTTTTCCATAGTTGAAGTCCCCTATAATAATCATTCGACATGCACTCTTTGTACCAATTTTCTAATGCATGTCTTCTATATCATCCATTGACTCCCTGGCCTATAGCAACAACCAACTGTATAATTTGTCTTACCGGCTCTTATCTCACACCAGACTGCTTTAAATGAACAGTCACCCTCTTACCTATCTCCTATTCTTTTTGGCTACAGTTCATATGCTATCATCAGCAATACTCACCCCCCCCCCATCCTATTTTCTCTGACTTCCTTGAAAATACTAAACCCATCACATTTTATCCCTGTAATTACATCATTTGCTATTAGCCAAGTCTCACTAATACCCATAATGTCTGGCATGGTTGCACTAGCCAATGCCAAAAACTCCTCTCTCTTGTTCCTGATACTTCTGGCATTAATATATAGAAATGAAGCATCCCTTTATGCCTCCAGTCACTCTTAGTTCCTAAATTGAGAGACTAGATTCTGCACTTTGTTCTCACACTCACTTGCCCCATGGGTGCCCTCACACAAACTCACCACCTGCTTCCACCTTAATCGCTTAAGTTTTCCTGAATTTGCACTTCAGCATGCTTGGTGAACACGGCTCTCTCTCTCTCTCTCTCTCGACACTTACCACCAAAACCATTTAGATTCAGTCCATCACAATGCCTTTTTTCTGTCACACACAGACTACAGATCCACAAATCCTACATCATTCCTTCTGCATAATCCTCTTCTTCAGTTGTCTTCTATCATAGCATGGTAGACTGCTTCTTATTCTGTACCAGAATAAGAAGGGAAAAAACAGTGAAGATTTACGATCTTCACCTTCTCACTCTTCTGTTTTGCTTCTTCTAAGAACTCCTTTACATCCTCCCTCATAGAATACTTCTCGCCTCTCAGATAATTTGTGCCAACCCAAGACAATTAGTTCTTTCACCTTGTCTTTCTGCATATAGATTGTGACTAATATCATGAAGTTTTGCACCAGGGAAATGTGATTTTGTTACATATTCATTAAGTACTCCCCTTATCATTGAGTCTCCTTACATAATTTTCTCCTTGTTTTTCTCATTCATTTGCTCAGTCTTTATGATTACTTCAGACCACCTGCTTATTTCTCTTCTCAGTCCTGCTTATCTTTTGCCGTTTCTGCAGCTTTTCAGTTTCGCATTTTGTCCTGTGAAGGATAATGTTCAAGCATGTTATTTCTTTATTTATGTCCATTTCATTCTCCTGCCATTCATTTTTGCAACGAATACATCACATGTACTGCACTACACACAATCCGGCAAATTCAAATCACCCAACAACTTTGCTGCCATTGTTCTACTACACATTGGTTTACTTACAAATGAAATGACTGAGTCAATCACACACCTGTTTAAAACAAGAACTATATAAGTTAACCTAATATTATCAACTAAAATATGAAAAAATTACTTATCTTTCAGGAGCACTAATAACCATGCAACATACACACACAATATGCCACCTAACGGCCTAAAAACATTGATGATAATTACTCATTTAGCATCAATCAGGTTGATTGGTGGTGCTTTCATTCTCATTAACAATTGATCCACTAGGTCTGTAACAACACCCTACCAGGTATTAGTTGCTCCACCTCACATCAGATAGCTTCAAATTCACTGCCACATGGAAAATTGTTATTAATATTGCATTCATAGTTTTGTATCCCCCTAACTGGACTCACAGTATCCAGTATCATTAGTAACACTCCAACCTCCTTTCCTATCTGGTTTTTCCTTTCTAATACTACCTCTGAGAACCAGGTTTTATTAATACTTACAATCTCAGACCAAAACATATACACCAAGGCAAACAGACTGTACCTGATACTTCTGACATTTGCATACAGACATAACAAGTTACCTTCAGTTTTTTTGTATACTCATTTCTATAATCTGCATGACCCAGATGGAAACTTTAAAGAACTCTCTTTATTCGTATTTAATACCTCACTTATGGAGATAAGTCTGAATCAGATGAGTACACATTCTCCTTTCATTATAATCACCTTCTTGATTATTCACATTAGTATTGCAGTTGCATTACTTAGTTGCTCATATACATGGATTCTTACCACTCATTCTGTCATGATCTAGTGTCCTTGATTATATGTATCATGTTTCATTCTGATAATAAGTCCAAACTCATAGTTTAATGCATTTATGCATTTACATTCATAATGAACCATATATAGAGTGAAAGTGAGAATATTTTGCACTCTCATATTACACCTTATTTTATGTCAGGTCATCTTCTTGTACCTCCGTCAATTCTGACTGCAGACTAACAAATTTAGGCTGTATGTTTTTCTGTATAACGTCTCATTTTGAACAGGTTTTTCTCTTGGCATCTTGTCTTATTCTTCCTAATGTACAGAACTTAACTATAGATTCTTTATATTGTCATCATTCCTCAATCTTAAAGTAAAAAAAATCTGATTTTGACAATCTTGCATTTGTCCAGTTCTTCTCTTTCACAATATTTCTCATCCTCTTATCAAGAGTGCGTGCATATTACATGGAATGCTCAGTAGAAAAATTTCTCATATTCAGTTTTGTTTTCCTTTTTATAGATAGGTGTGATGAGAGCTCTACTTCACTCATTTGGAATTTGTTCTTCTGACCAAACCTCTGAATTATGAGTGTAACCACTGAACTTTTATACCTCCTTCCAGGGCTCAACAAATATGCTTGTCTGCAGCAAGTAGATTTTGCTAACTGTGATTAGCTGCATACTGGACAAAATAGAATATTTTTATAATTGGGGGGAGGGGACACACATCCAACCACAGTTCAGCACATTTAATTATGTTGTGGAATGTGTAACTCAGATTGATTAAGACATATCATTAAAAAAATGGGGTCTTGGGTGAGTAAATTTTTATGAATGATGAGTAGTTTTGCATAATTTGTCGTTGAGCTTCATATTTGAACATTTTTAGTCAAAATATCTAGACTGGTTCCTTCCACTCAACTCATGCAATGCCAAAGTTTCACTGCATATAACTATGAATTGTTTTGACAACTTATATTTTCTACATCTAAAGATTTTTTAAAAAATGAATTAAATGCTTAATTTACTGCTATGCTAGAAATGAGCCAAAACACTAAACTAACAGTAATGTTCTCTTTAAGCTGTGTGTGCACACACACACACACACAAGTCAAAAAGGGAGATCACATGTATAGTAATTGCATGCACAAAATTTTTGCTTTCAACATTCATGATTTACAATCAATAATTTTTAAATGTACTATAAAAACGAATTATATGATAAATCACATATTTTATTTAGTAATTTTATCCAATGTCTTCACTCCATTATTATTCTAGCCCATTCTAACTTTATACACTCTAATTAATTATTTTCAGCCTGTACTGTATGGATGAACTGATGCTGATGTCAGCAAGTTGCAAAGGCATATTTAGAGTGTCTACTGTCTAGACAATACAGTTGCTTGAACTTGTGCAAATGGTGATGGATTTGTGTAGCTACATGGATGTAAGTGAATTAATTTTGGTGCCTACAATTTTACCAGTTATAGCAAGACAACAATGGACAACATTAATATGAGATTGATTAATATGAGAAATATTATATTAGTGGTAATAGTGGTAAAAACAAGGAGCTACAGAGAGTGAAATTGTCGTAATGCAAGGTTTGATGAAACAGCTATTCAGAATGAAAAATGAAATGAGGAATATGTGGAATGATATTAGATGTTTAGTGTAAACAAATGAAAATGTGCAAAAGAATAGAATGAAAGAAAAAAGGATAAAAGAGGTGATGAGTGATTCGAGAATAGCAATGTATGGAGATTTCATTATTAGAGGATTAGTTAATAAGAGAGTCCATAAGGTCTGCTATTCAGGAGGGAGAATGAACAAGATAATTCATGGTTGATATGAGGAGGAAATGAGCAAGAAAAGTAGTGGTGGTTGTGGGGAAAAAACGATCTAAGTGGACATAAGAAGAATGTAAGGGCAGATATCAGGAGGTCATTGAGGAGAGTGAAGGATAACACTATAGCAATAAAGGATGTCAGTGTGTTGCCAAGATATGACAATGATGAGTTGAAGCAGAGAGCCAGAATCATGAATGGAATGCTGGCAGAGCTGTGTGAGGATTAGAGAGTGCAGTTTGTGGATGTATGACATGTATTTGAAGGAAGAATGGAATTATACAGATGTGATGGATTGCATTTGGATGACTTTGGAGTGAGTGAACTGGATAAACTGTTGCTAGATGGAAGTGCAGTATGTGATGCAAGCAAGAGATCAGAAATAACAGGTGAAGTGCAAGATCAGGACTGTGGTATGGAAGACACCGAAGTGCTTGACAATGGAAACAGTGTAATGTGAGAGATGAAGAGAGAATGAGAATGCAACAGGAATGTGGGGGGGGGGATCCCAGGTGGATATGGAGATATGGCATAGAAAGAGTGGATGTTGGAAGTAGTTGAATGTATGTATGGGGATGATCAGCATAGATATGGAATAGATCGGATTGCGAGATGGGTAGTTGAGTATGAGCAGATATATGTGGTAAGTAGTAATAAAGATGATGGGGCAAAATTTTTATTTTTTATTTTATTTTATTTTTTTATGTTGAGGCCATACACAAGAGGTTAGTTGATCAACCTATAGTACATTAGTACCGTGTATGGATAAATAGGTCCGTCACATATACCTTGTGTTGGTGACAGTTAATAACACTGTGTGCTCCCAAGGTGACGTGACACATTAGTCACCTGCCTTTCAGATGGATCACTATCTTTTTCCATTTACAGAAAGCCAACACACACAGGAAGATACCTACATAAACAATCACATCATTATCCAGTCCAACAGTATAGCATTTTAAAAACACCCACACACAGAGCCAGAGCCATTTGGTCTAACGATACAGCTCTGACCACAGAACTCAAATATCTGCGCCATACATTCTTAGCCAGCGGCTACAATCCCTACAAAATAGATCAATAGATAAAATACTACACAGTTGAATAAAGGGTGAAGTTTGTCCTTAGGTGAGCAGGTCAGAGTTGCTAGTTTTACACGCGGTTTGACAGTGGTGCAAAGGCCATGTTTCATCAGTACATCAGAAAAGATAGCCAAAGTACTGATGAAACATGGCCTTTGCACCACTGTCAAACCGCATGTAAAACTAGCAACTCTGACCTGCTCACCTAAGGACAAACTTCACCCTTTAGCACACCCAGGAGTGTATGAAGTTCCCTGTGACTGTGACTTGGCCTAGTATGGACAAACAGGAAGATCAGTTAACATCCGCCTGGAAGAACATAAAAAATACATTCACTACTATTACTATGGCAAGTCAGAACTGGCAGACCATGCTTTGGATACTCCTTCACACAGGATTAGATGGAAGAAAACAAATATGCTATTTAGGAGTTGTTACAGATCTGAAAGATTATTTTTTGAGTCAGCAATGGCTTTGAAGAATTCTCCTAACCTGAATAAGTATGGTTGCATTAATTTGCCAGAAATTTGGGAGACTATCATCCTAAGAGTAACTTCCACATAGCTGTAATGATTTTTTTTTTCAACATTAGATGGCACCATAAATAGGACTTTAGATCTTTTGTACACTGCAATTTTATTGTTTTACTTACTCACTGTCACGTGTACAAGTTTGTTGTGCTCTGATAATGCTGATTTGAAATCAGCGAAATATAAGCAGTTAATTAAACAACTTTTGATTAAATTGTTTGGTGTTGTTAATACCGTTAAAAACTTAAGTCATGAATAACTGTCAACACCTAAGCTTATCTGTTTATACAGATCTTAAGATGACTGTTTCCCAAATTTTTGGTAAATTTATACAGCCATACTTGTCGGCGTTTGGAATACATTTCAAGGAATCAACAGAAGCCTTGAAACATACTGCAAACCTCAACAAGTATGACTGTATAAATTTAAGAAAAATTCGGGAGGCAGTCATCTTAAGATCTAATTAATACCTGCTTTCTCTCTCTTTTTTTTTTTTTTTTTTTCAACATAGATGGCACCTAATTAGGACTTTAGTCTTTGTGTTGTTGTTTTGTGTACTGTGACAAATTGTTTTTGTGCTCTGAAGATACTGGATATAATACCAGCAAAATATCAGCAAATAAGTTATCATTATCATCATCATCAAATTCCTGCCATGTACCCTCAAGGGGTGTACAGGATATGACAGTACTACATGAAAAAATTACATCATTACTAACTTCCTATCTACAATTTTCCTCCAAATCAGTCTGTTACTTGTCAAGACTCCAACATTATCAGATCTTATATTTCTATCGTCTAAGGCACTTTGTACCGTATCAATCCACTTATATCTTGGTCTTCCTCTGGGTCGTTTTCCTGCCAACCTGGCAGAGAACACTTGTTTTGCTAATCTTTCCTCTCCCATTCTATTTAAGTGACCATACCATGAGATTAGCTCTGCTAACGCATTCCTGGATGCTGACAATGTCAAGTTCTTTCCTAATATCCTCATTTTTAATATGATATTGCCATTGATGCCATCTGTTCACGCCTCTAATCTTTCTCAGGACTCTCATATCTGCGGTCTCTAGTCTCTGGTCAAGTGTTTTACTTCTGACCCAGCTCTCAGATCCATAAGTTAAAATTGGTTTGAACACAGTCTGTATACAGCTAATTTAGTGTTCCGACTAATTTCTTTCTTATTCCATATGAATTTATTCAATTGACTTCCCACGATACCAGCTTTGCTGATTCTGTTGTCTATTTCTATATTTAGTTTACCATCTTCAGTAAAAATTGTGCCTAAGTAGCTGAAATGTTTTACTTGTTCCACAGGTTCTCCATTCACAACACAGTTGACATTTTCAATGATTCTGCCTATTTTCATTGTCTTTGTCTTTTTATTGCTGACCTTCATACCATATCTATTACAACAGCTATTCAATTTAGTCAGAGAATCTTGCAGACTTGTAGCGGATTTATTTAGAAGTATAACATCATCCGCATAAAGCAAAGAGCTGACATTAACATCTCCAATTTTGATATCAGGTTTAATACCACATTCCTTCATAATGTGATCCATATAGATAATGAATAACAGAGGGGATAATGTACATCCTTGTCTCACACCAGATTTAACATTAAACCATCTTCCTGTACTTCCTTCAATTCTAACTGCTGACTCACAACTCAAATAAAGACTAAGTATTGCTTGATATAATGCCCCATTGACACCATATAACTGCAGCGTATTGAATAGCTTCTCTCTTGGCACCTTGTCATATGCCTTTTCCAAATCGACAAAACTTAAATACAGATCTTTGTTATATTCCCGTGCTTTCTCGACTATTTGTCGTAAAGTGAAGATCTGATACTACAGCCTCTATTTGGCCTGAATCCAGCTTGTTCTTCACCAAGCTTTTCTTCCACAATTCTTCTCAACCGTTTCTCAAGTATACTTGCATAGATCTTGCCAGGAACACTCAGTAGGGAAAATACCTCTGTAATTCTCACATTCAGTTTTATTTCCCTTTTTATATATGGGTACTATGAGAGCTCTACTCCAATCATCGGGAATTCGTCCCTCTGTCCAGGCTTTCTGAACTATGCAGTGCAGCCACTGTAAGACTCTTATACCACCATACTTCAGCATTTCTGGTCGAATATCATCTACTCCTGCTGCTTTTCCACATTTCAAGCCTTTGATGGCTTTTTCTACTTCAAGTATGGATATGTATTTCTGACTGCATGCCTGGTCAGTGTTTTTTATCACTGTGCTGTCTTCACTGCTTGTTTCATTTAGCAGTTTTTCAAAGTAATTACTCCATACTTCAAGGATATCTTTTTCTCCTGTTTTCATTTCACCTTTATCATCTCTAATTCCTTTTACAGCACTCTTTCCTCCATTCCTAAGCTTCTTCAACAACCTCCAGAATATTTTGCCACCTTCTTGATATTTATTTTCTATATTCTTGCCAAAGTCCTCCCATGACTTTTGTTTAGCTAGTTTTACACACTGTTTAGCTTTCTTACATTTGTCTCTGTATTCTGTAAGAGTAAAAGCTTACTTATTTGCCAGGAACTTTTGATATGCTTTCTTCTTTTCCTTCACTACCTCTTTAACTTCCTGTGTCCACCAGGGAGTTCTGATTTTTTTATCCTTGCACACAACCTCACCACATGCCTCTCTGACAGAATTAATCAATGTTTCCTTCAGAGTTTGCCACTGAATCTCCAAGGTTTGATTCCTGTTCTCAAACTCTTTCATTTTCTTTTCAATAATATTTCTGTATTTTAGTCTACAGTTCACATCTGAGAGATTAAATGCTCAAGATTAAATAGTGATCACTTCCAATTTCAAATCCTCCGTACACTCTGGTGTCCTGCACCAGGGAGAAAACATCACTATCAACAATAACATAGTCAATGAGACTTTTCTTATTCCTAGCCTCTTCTCTCCATGTGAATTTGTGCACATTTTTATGTTGGAACATGGTGTTAGTAATAACCAGTCCATGTCCTGAGCAGAAATCCAACAGATATTTGCCATTATTATTAGCTTTGCTCTTTTCTCCAAATTTTCCCAAAATATTTTTGTATGTCTCACAATCATTTCCTACTCTACAATTTAGATCCCCAACAAGGACTAACTTTTCCTTTTTCATTGTGTCAGTTGCTTTTTCTAAAGCCTCAAAAAATTCCTCCACTTCTACCTTAGTAGAACCTTCTGTGGGACCATAGGCACAAATAAGTCTCATTGTCCAGTTCCCATTCTCATATTTGCCCACATTACTCTACTTGAGACTGACTGCCATTCAAGAAGATTAGCCTCGTATTTTGTGTTGAATACTATGGCTACTCCTTCTTTTCCTTGATTGTCATTGCCTGAATATAACATTTTGTATTTATTGCTCAGAAAGATCTCACCAGTTTTGGTCTTTTTTGTTTCAGTCACCCCTATTATGTCGATCTGGTACTTATCTAATTCCTCAGCTAGCTCCATTTCTTTGCCATTCAGGCTTCTTACGTTGATAGTACCAACTTTAACTCTGGTGATGTTGAGTTGGGGTTTGTTTTCAGATTTGTTCCAGTAGCTGACTTTTCGCTGTTCGCCCTGTTTCCCTGGCGAAAACAACTGGGGCCTTGTTTGACCGGGAGATGCCCCAGCCGGCATGAAATTTTGTCATGTTGTACCATCATTTTTTATTTTGGTTTAACCAATAAGAATACAATTTGGTCGGCTAAATCCCAAATTGCCAGCCCATCCTCGTTCGTTCAGTATCAAAGTAGATACCCAACAGGGTGCACCACGAGAAGGTGAGGATTGGACATTAGGTCAGAAGCCCTGGTCGGTTCCCCGCATTCCTTTAAAGGCTATGTGGAGGTCTCCTCTCAGTTATACAGCTTTGACCCTTAAGCACCCCACAAATAAGTTAATAAATAGTAATTATTTTCTTACCAGTTAACCTTACCAGTCTGTGTTCTCATCATTACCATTAAAAATAAATTAATACTCCAGGAAATAGATGAAGCTAGAGATTTAGGGGTGGTGGTAGACAGATAGTTAAAGTTTACAGGACATGTTGCTAAGGTAGCCCATAAGATTGCTTGGCTATTGAAGAACACATTAAGAAGTAAAGATAAGGATGTTGTTTTTCTCTTTATAGAGAGAAAAACAGCATCCTTATCTTTACTTCTTTACTTTACTTCTTTACTGGTGAGTAATGGAATGTTCCCTATGAGGACAAATTGAAGGTGTGTGGGTTGCAGAAGTTGGTTGATAGGAGAAAAAGAGGAGATATGATAGAAACATTTAAGTTGCTTAAAGATTATATGATAGATGCAGGAGAAATATTTTTGTTCTTGGCCAGTGAGACCAGAACAAGGGGGTCTGTTGAATAAAGGTGTGGTTGGTAGGGGTGTAGGGGTGTGAGAACTAGATTTTTTACTTGGAGAGTACTATGAATGAGTGGAATGTGTTGCCAGAGCCATTTGGGAATGCTTTGTCTGTTAATGGGTTCAATTGAAAGGTATGATAGATTGTGTGGATAGATTGGATCTCCTGCGATGAGTCTTCAGACTGCATGGATGTGCTCGTATAATAATAATAATAATAATAATAGTTGTTATGCAGATATTTTGAGATGAGTCTTTGGATTGCATGGAGATTCCCATGCAATAATAACCTTATCTTTTATTAGATATAGCTCAGGAAATTGATATTTCTCTCTAGGAAGGAAATCCATTTCTTGATGCCATCTTCAATGAAACCGTGAATATTATTGAAATTGAGGTTGGTCTCGATGGCGAAACGTAAGTATTTACATTACATGAAGTTTTAATTCTGTTAGTATTGATAGCATTTCAGTTTAAGTTTGCATAGAGAGGGAATAAAAGTAATATGATCATTTATTTCTTTAATCATATGGCACACACATTAATGAAATCAATAAAATTTGTTCAATTATATGTACGGATATATATACAGGGTGTTTTTAAAATGTTTGGCCAAGCTCTGAGTACCTGTTCTTATGATAAAAGATCATATAAATGTTGAAAGTTTTTCCTTTTGGTTATACTATAAATTAAAGCTGCCAAGAAGTTATGTTCTTGGTTTAATCTTTTATCCAAGTGTAAGCAAAGTTTGCGTGTGAAGTAACTTCGCAACTGGGCAACTCGTATATAGAGGCTAATAACTTCACATCACTTGCCTTAGTATTCCATAATGCAAAGCACATATCCTTGTGGACATGTATAATGCTGTGCATTATGGGAAGGGTTACTACCCAGACTGGTTTCAACCCTTTATTGAGGTCTTATCAGTGGGAGCCAGACCCAGAAGTTATACCAAGTTTGAAGTAACGCAGAAGTCATATCTCCCTAATAAAGCATGACACCTTTTGGCTACTGGTATATGGAGATATGACTTCTGCATTACTGTCATTAGCCTCTATATATGAGTCACCCAGTTGTGAAGTTACTTCATGTGTAAGCTTTATTTGCTTACCCTTGGATAAAGGATTAAACCTAGAATATAACTTCTTGGCATCTTTAATTTATAATTTAAAGGTCATATAAACATACCGCTGGAATTGTTTTCCTGGAGATATAGCTCTAAAGGTGATCACATCACATTCAACTATATGGCATATCTGTTTATCAGGAGCAACTTTTACCATGTGTAACAGGTACAGGTGCTCTCACCAGTGGATTTCCCCCCTTTAGTCAGCATTGTTCACTGGCTTCTACAAGGTTGTACTGAAACTAGTTTTCTCAATGGGTACAGGTCAACCCATATGAAATCAAGTCCTAGTATCAGGAGTAATTCCATGTGAATGTTTGGATTAGCCTCATTGGTCTATTCTTCTTGCAACCAATGCTCAACAGTCGGCAACACCAGCATTTAGAGGAAGAACTACAAGCATTGATGGTGGATATGTCATTAGCAGCACCAGCATTTGAAGGAAGAACTACAAGCATTGATATATCATTAGGAGCATTCCACATGTTGTTCATTCATGATTGAGTGGTAGCACATTTTCATCGAACTCTTAAGCTACATCCCAAGTCTATTCTGGCCATTAGTTAGGTAGAGGTGGGCCAGTTGAATAGCTATAATGATGTCCCAACATGAATGCACTGGATTTTTTTGTATAGGAACAGCTGAAAACTGATGTGTATGTTACACTGGTTCCTAATGAACAGTCTCTCTCTTTCTCTCTCTCTCATTCAAAGGATCATGGATGGTTGTATGACAGTGTGGAACAGGACTTCTCAGATGTGTACAGTGATTGTTTGGCTGACCTTGTGCAACATGTGTTGCTGCTCATGGAGTCCATTTCAAGCATTTGTTGTGATGTAGCCATAGGTAGTTGTGCTCCTTGATAATTTCATGCATACAATACTACCTGGAATACTTATCTCCTTATTGTGTGTATGACAAGCAGTTCCAACCTTTTGGCATCAAAATCAACAGTAAAAACAAGTACCCAAAGTTTTGCCAAATATTTTAGAAACACACTAAACTCTAGAACTTATGGATCATAAGTTCCAGAAGAGACTGCAGGCAGCCACCCACAGTGAGTGTGTTTTTCTGACATAACCAGCCTGCTCTTAACTGACAGAATCTACAATTTCTGTTCATGCAGAACTGTGGAAAATCTATTTAAATATGAAAACACAATCACAGTAATGATGTTTTAATAAGATTATGCTACAAAATACAGATATTTTGGTTTGCATACCACAAACCCAAACCATCTTCTGTGTGGTATAAATAAAGAAAATTCAAATACAGTAATAAACTATGTGCTATAATTAGTGGCTAACTTCTCTTATGCAGTTGTGAGGGTGCAAATAGTGTATTTGCACTATTAGGATTCTGAAAAAAGAAAAAAATTGACATACAGTTGTTAATATCATAATTTCTGTTGTTGAATTTAATTTCCATTCTCTATGACATATAGTTACTAATAAAAATGTTTGGCATAGATAGTCCACTGTTGAGGTTTAGATTGAGATGATGTAGAAAATTTCAGCAATCACTTTGAAGAGGTGTTCACATTTGTGAATGCTCTGAGTAGCAGCTTTGATCATTCCTAAGGATTCTGTGGCTAGTATTGTTTGTCCCGTGTTCTGCAAGTCCAGGCTTATTCTGTTTAATCAGTTGAATATAAGATTAGTGTTCTGAAATGCATTTTAATATGGACTGTCCAGTTTTCCAAAATAGGATAAGTTGCAGTTATATGAAATTTGATAGCTACTCAGTAAAAACCATGGAGAAATTTTGCATTTAGGAGATTGGAAAAGTAGGCTGATTTGATTGATGGATTTGTATGGAACAAAAGAGTTTACATTTTTTAAGGATGCGAGACACACACTCAGAAGCACCCTTAATATATGGGATAAGAATCCTATGGAGGTCAACTATTTTTGTAAAGATGCAAGTAGCTTCTGGTTAACTTGCATAGATTCAGTTTCAAACCCACTGTACCAGCTTCTCATCCTTCTGATCTTTGGAACAGCTCATTTAAAAGATAAAAAAAAATTATAACCTTAATTTTGTCTAAGTCTAACTTCTTTTAATTCTTTTGCCATCAAAATTTGCCATCTCTGATATTTATCTGAGAATGCTGATCACCGTGTAACTCTAAAAGAAAGGATTACTGATATTTATCTCTCCAACTCTGAATTCCTAATCTTAAGAAATCTCACCTTGGAAAACCTAATCAAATCTCAACACGGGTTCCTTTTATGCCACTACTACTACTTCCGGTATTTTCTCTCCTTGAATAACCCAGGAAAGTTAGAAAACGCTATTGATATACACTTAATGTAACCTAGATGTCATTGCTATCCTTAACACAGCTCATCAGGGAAATTCACTGACAGAGACCAATTTTTTTATTTTTATACCAAATTTTTCCCCAATTACTGGCCTTTGTTGACTACACCAATCGCTTTTTATATGGTCTACCATTATCTGTCTTGCACTATTTTCCCTAAAAACTTGTGATCTCTAGCTGTTCAAGAAACACTTCATTTGGCTCTTGTTTACCTTTAGTCTTTTTCTCCCCCCCCCCATGCCACAGCACTACACTTCATAGAATTTTAATTACTTCAACATAAATTTTATTAATTGATTGTGATTTATGGGTTTTTTTTTTTTTTTTTTTTTGGTTGTTTGAATCCTCTTTTGATTATATTTGTTGCATAGATGTAAAAAATAGTCATATCTAAAGGCTAGATTTAGGAATTGATAACCATAGACTTCAGGCAGTTAGCATATCTGCTCTCCAGCCAAAAGGCTGTGGGTTCGAATCCTGCTGTGGGCATGGATGTTTGTGATTGTCTATGAAAATACTAGTGGTTGGCAGTAGATGATGAAGGTAGTTGCAGTTGGTGGAGTGGTGGAGACGGAGAGTTGTAGAGTAGGTGCCCTCCATTGATGCGTCTTTGGACTCCCTGGAGTTGTTATGTAATAATAATTTAATTTAATAATTAATTTCATCGCCTGGTGCAAAACTACCACTCTGCTTATTGAAGGCCTGAAGTGATTGAAAAAGTTCAGTGTTTGGTATCTAGAGCTGGATTTTTGGATTGTGTAAAAATAAATAAAAATTACAAAAAAAATATACAGTTGATAAAAATGGGGGTGGGGAATCCTTAGTCTGCTCATAGTACAATTTGTTTACTACTAACCTTTCATGAGTGGAAGCCGTATATATATATATATTTAGAAAATTAATATTTATACTGACTAGAATCCGAGAAGCATAACACAAAAAAACTTTACTGAATCATGACATAACCTTTCATGAGTGGAAACCGTATATATATATATATATATATATATATATATATATATATATATATATATATATATATTTAGAAAATTAATATTCATACTGACTAGAATCCGAGAAGTATAACACAAAAAAACTTTAATGAATCATGACTAGTTTCATCGGTGTCCCAACTTCTTCAGGTGAGTAAGAAATAACACAAAACTTATAAAACTAACAAGGTAAAAACATGGACTTTTCAGCTTAATAAAAAGAAGAAGAATAGCAACAGTCATATTTGAAATAGTGACCATGTGCTACTGTTAGCGTGAGTTGAATGTGAGTGACAGCTGATTTTAGAGCACCAGTACTGGATTACTGCACTATGGGAATCAGGCAAACTGTAGTTCAGATTGTTGTTAGTGTGTGAAGGGTCCAGAACTATTTCTTTTCATTCTACAATGCATCTTTCAAATTCATCATTGCATATATATAAATTGGTCATGTGGTCCCAATCAATTTGGTGTTGACGTTCTTCTAGGTTAGAGTTTGCAGAGAAAAGAACATGACTAGAAAGGGCGCTCGCTCGGGTTCTTCTGTAGGAGATGCCACATCTATGTTCCTCAAGATGTGGTGAAATAGATTTATCTGTCTGACTAAAATAAGGTTGACCACAGTCGCACGCAACTTTATAAAAACCTGGAAAATGCAGTTGGTTGTGTTTTGGTTTTGGCCGACTCAGAAAAGAACGAAGTTTTGGCTGAGTGGTATAGTCGGTTTTTATGTTGAATTTCTTCAAAATCCTAGCTAGTTTTGGGATAAGAGAACTAATAAATGGTAACTGGATGTGAGTGATAGGGTTGGATTCATCTTCTTGCCAAGATTGTTACGTGCTCTTGACGTTGAAAAAAAAAAAACATAAAACACAATCAATTAATAAAATTTATGTTGAAGTAATTAAAATTCTATGAATTGGGACCGCACAACCAATTTATATATATGCAATGATGAATTTGAAATATGCATTGTAGAATCAAAAGAAATGGTTCTGGATCCTTCACACATAAACAACAATCTGAGCTACAGTTTGCCTGATTCCCATAGCGCAGTAATCCAGTTCTGGCGCTCTAAAATCAGCTGTCACTCACATCCAACTCACGCTAATAATAGCACGTGGTCACTATTTCAAATATGACTGTTGGTATTCTTCTTCTTTTTATTAAGCCGAAAAGTCCATGTTTTTTACCTTGTTAGTTTTATAAGTTCTGTGTTATATCTTACTCACCTGAAGAAGTCGGGACACCGATGAAACTAGTCGTGATTTATTAAAGTTTTTTTGTGTTATACTTCTCGGGTTCTAGTCAGTATAAATATTAATTTTCTAAATGTATACATCCCGAGTCAATTCTAATAACAATATATATATATTGTTATTAGAATTATATATATATATATAAAGAACTGCCATGATGACTAACATGATTAGCAAGAATAGTCTCTTCTGAGGCTGTTGTTCATAGATCAAATCAAATGTATTGTGAAATGATAGCATGATTTGTAGTGCTGGAATGTGCAATAAAAATTATTTAGTGAAGCAAAATATCATAAACAAGTTATACTAACTAACTAACAAGTTATACTAACTTCATTCATAATGTTAAATTGTGAATGAAGATATTTTATGTTTTAATACTTCATTCACATTTAACATAATCCACCATGTCATAAGCAAGACTTGTAAATATTACTTGTTGTTAGTCTCCTGCTTGTAATATATTATTCATATAAATGCTTTGAGTTTTGTTTGTTTTTAATTAATTATTTAATCTTAGAATATGTAATAGTAATGAAAAGACTCTATTATAAATATGTCATTCATTTTATTTAGTTTATTCTGTAAAATTTATTATAAGAAACTGTAAGTATGTAAATTTAAATGTATATTATATGAATTATGGTATATCTTTTTTGTTTCTGTATGTAAGAGTGATTTTATATAATTCTTCTGATTGGATTTGATTGGCTGATGAAGGAGAAACGGAGTTTATTTTAGTTAGCTCGTGCTGAGACCGTGAGCTACGGTGTATAAACAGAGAAGCTAGTGGATATAAGCTGAACCGGTTAGAACCAGATTTTGGCAGGAAGAAGGAACGTAGTTGATTGGAAAACGAAAGTAAAGAGGGGAGAAGCTTTAGAGACAGCATACAGACCGGTTGTGTGTAACAGAAGGGGGAATTAATATATCCGTAAATCGACTACGAAAGGACCGGGAATTAATAGGCATTTCAAATTACTTCTATGGGAGTTCTGATACTACAATATTTTCCAAATGTTTAGTGGAAGAATAGTGCAGAACCGAAGTTAATATATAGAAGAAAATAAGGAATTAGTAGATAACTAAAATCAAGTGCATCTAGACTTGTGTATTTCTGTGTCTATAATTCAGTTATTATAGTGCAAGATTTATTATTATTATTATTCCTGACACCTTCAAGGAGTCCTAGGGCTCATCACGGGAGGACACTTACAACTGTCTCATGTCTTACAACTGTCTCATGCGTTTAAGGAGTGGTATGATAGATTGTGTGTTTCCTAGGAGGAACCACCCTCGATGAGTCTTGATAGACTTGTGTTTCTTAAAAAAGACCTCCTGCAATGAGTCTTTTGACTCCACGAAGGCCTGAATAATAATAATAATAATAATAATAATTTGATTTAACATTATGTATACCATAAATTTTAAATATTATCTTTCTTTGTACCAGGTTTGCATACAGTTTACTACTCCTTTTAATTTTAAATATTTTGATAATTTTAAAGTTATTTACTTAACTAGAAAATGTTAGTAATAACACAATATTATGTTAATAATAATAATAATATTGTTATTAAAGTAAAAAAATTGATTTTGTAATATTTTCAGGTTCTTCTTATATGTATTTCTTGCCGCTTGTGCAGTTTTGCTTCTTGTTGCAGCCCAACAGTTCCTAACATCATTTGGGGTAAGTATATATGAATCAGCAA
The DNA here is from genome assembly GCF_054136105.1 of Typopeltis vanoorti. NCBI lineage: Eukaryota > Metazoa > Arthropoda > Arachnida > Uropygi > Thelyphonidae > Typopeltis > Typopeltis vanoorti. The sequence goes on along the minus strand of NC_143566.1, from coordinate 29,186,468 downwards.
TCCTGTATGCTTTACATTTGTACACATATGATATAAAGCATGGTAACCTTAAAAAAAAAAAAAAAAAGTTATATTTAATAATTTTAACAGTTATTTAGTTTGATTTGCAGGTTCATATATTTTTAGAGATACCTGTGTCATAGTATAATTATTAAAGAACACGTAAGTCCACAGTAACAACTTTTAATTAATAAATAAGGTACAGATAATTTCGTACTAAAACTAATAATCATCTTCAGTGTTACAAACAGATAGGAATGGAATACATATAACGAACATTCAGTGGATCACCTATTAAAATACATTGTTGTCGCAAGCTAGGAAATGAAAGAAATTAATAAATAATTAATATTTAAGATAATTGTTTTTTTTAATGATTACATAAAATAACGTAATCATTAAAAGTCTCCCAGATCTTCGAGAGAGAGAGACAATCATCTCGATTTAAATTCGGTCGGTGTAAAATAGCTTCACAACTTTCTTTAAAGAGGCGTTCATATTTGAACCTGCATCTATGAAGGAGAATAGCTTTATCCCACTGGATATTATGGGTAGTGTTAATACTGTGTTGTGCTAGACCAGACTTCTGAGGTTTGTTGTAATCAATATAATATTGATGTTCTTTAATTCTTTTTTCCCCAGAACGGCCAGTTTGTCCAAAATAAGAAACATCGCATTCACATGGTATTTGGTACATGCCAGCCAAAGATAGAGATGACAGTTTATCTTTTGTAGAAGGCAATAAGGAAGAAATTTTGTTGATAGGAATATACGTGGGAATCAATTGGTACTTTATTAAAATTCTACCCATAGGTTCTGAGATTCCTGGAATGTAGGGGATTGGAACTCTGCGAACTGTTGAAGAAACCTTAGGTATTGAAACATAAGATTCAATTATCTGTTGGATTTGATTAGGGTGGTAATTATTAGATTCCATTAACTTTTTAATGATGGAAAGTTCTTGTTGTAAGATTTCTGGAGAAGAGCAAACTTTATGTGCTCTATTAATTAGAGATTTAAGAATGCCAAATTTTTGAGATGTGTGATGAGCAGACTTTTTATGAATATAACTGCCAGTAAATGTGGGCTTTCGAAAGAAAGCCGACACAGTCAAATTATTATATGAAGATTACCCTCGAGATACTGCAAAGATTTTCAAATTTGTTATCCATTCAGGTTATTTTAGTTGGAAAAACAAGTTCTACAAACAAGTTGAGGGTACTGCCATGGGTAGCCCTTTGTCTCCACCTTTGGCTAACTATTTTTTGAAACATTTCGAAGAGACTATGTTTTCATCCATTCACCCTCAACCATCTCTTTGGTATCATTATCTCGATGATGTTTTTGCCATTCGGTCACGTACTGAAGATGAGCTTTCCACCTTTCTACAACAGATAAATAGTCTTTACCCTCACATCCAATTCACAATGGAAAAGGAAAATTCTGGTACTTTACCATTTTTGGACATCCTGCTTACTCGAACTTCCTCTGATACCTTATCTACAAGCGTCTTCGAAAGCTTACATTTACTGGCAGAGAATTATGATGCCAAGCAGGACGGCACTCTTTACTAAGCCAGGTGGAACAGATCTGTGCATAGTCACTAAAGACTCCGAAGACCACCCTCTTCCATCAACCAGAACCATCTTTAACAGATTCCCTAATATAGAAATACACTTTTATTAATACAGACCAGTATTTTACAAATAAACATTTATTAAAACCTACCAGTTTCGCCAGCAAACTTCCTATCTTTTTCAAGGTATTACGGAGATATGAAAGTAAATGCAAATTAAAAGGAACATAAAAACGTTGTAAACCAAACTAGTATCTATGGTTACACGTTTCGACAAAAAGAACATGTTGGTGATGTAAACCACAACAGAAGCATTTCTTCCGGCTTAGCGCATCATTTCTGCATGTCTAACCACACGATAGATTGGCAAAACAGCTCCATGCCATATCTCGATGACGACTACAGGCATCGTGTATTTAAGGAAGCCACAATAGTACTAATAACCGGTGGAAACCTCAACAGAAATCAGGGTATAATTCTCAACAGTTCGTTGAAAAACTTGATCCTCTCTCTCAATCAATCTGAACTACAGCTAGCCAGTAATCACATTACAAGTCTACAACAAACACGCATGCGTGATAATGAATAAGAACAATAAGCCATCTTTGTCACGCGAAACGTGTAACCATAGATACTAGTTTGGTTTACAACGTTTTTATGTTCCTTTTAATTTGCATTTACTTTCATATCTCCGTAATACCTTGAAAAAGCCAGACAGTTTGCTGGCGAAACTGGTAGGTTTTAATAAATGCTTATTTGTAAAATACTGGTCTGTATTAATAAAAGTGTATTTCTATATATAAAAACGGCCAAAAATGTATACCTTAGATTCCCTAATAGTCAACATCGTCCTACATTAATAGAGATAGGAACATCAATCCCAGTCATCAGCAGAACACCAATCATTAGATGGAATCTCCGCAGATCCAACTGGTCTGCATTTCAGAAACAAATTGAGCAAACCATTAGAGCAATTCCACCCACTCCTAATTACTATCCTAGATTTGTTAAACTACTCAAATCTGCAGCAAAAGCCTCTATCCCTAGAGGCTGCAGAAAACAGTATATCCCATGTTGGAGTAAAGAAAGTGAGGAACTTCTAGCCAAATATGAGGAAACTGAAGATCCAGCTATTGCTAAGGAGCTCATATCAACCCTGGATAAAAACAGACTGGAAAGATAGATCTCAACCATTAATGAACTCGATTTCGTCACATCTAGTCGGAGAAGCTGATCACTTCTGAGAAAACTAGGTGGATCAGAGTCAACGACACAAAACAACAGAGATAACTCCTGATCAAATGGCTAACCATTTATTGAAAACCTCCAAGATTCATCCCAGCTCTACCAGGAAAATTGCTGTACAAGCTTCCATCAGACAAAACCTGAAGACGGAACCTGAGCTTCTTGAACTCATACACCCAGTATCTCGGGAAGAGGTACAAATAGCCTTAAAACTTACCAAGAATGGCAAAGCTGCAGGAGTAGATGGTATACTCCCTGAGTTTCTAAAACATCGTGCTCAACATGGCCAAACATGGCTGGCTGCTCTTTTCTCAGAAATCATCATGACTGGTAAATTACCAAAGCTGTGGCGGGAAGCCAAAATAATTGCCATGCCAAAACCAGGGAAAGATCCAAATGAAGTGAAAAACCTATGACCTATCTCTTTGCTTTGCACCACCTTTAAGCTCTTTGAAAGAATTCTTCTTAAAAGAATTTCACCATTCATTGAAAGAGTACTCCCGACTGAACAAGCTGACTTCAGGCCAGGAAGAAGTTGCTGTGACCAGGTCCTGGGCCTGACAACTCAAATTGAAGCAGGCTTCCAGAAGAAACTTAAATCTGGAGCCACTTTCATTGACTTAACATCTGCTTATGACACTGTCTGGATCAGGGGCCTCCTCCTAAAACTAGGAAATATTATAAAATGTAAAAAAACTCTACAACCTTTTGAATCTGTTCTCTCTAATAGGAAGATCTAGGTCCATATTGGCGGAAAAAAGAGCAGGCCCAGATTCCTTCACAATGGTCTTCCTCAGGGCTATGTGTTATCCCCTATACTTTTTAACATCTATGTGTATGATCGACCTCATACCAGATCAAGCAAGTTTATGTATGCCGATGACCTAGCGATCTTACATTCAATCCACCTCCTTTACCAACTTAGAATCAACCTTGAATACAGACCTGAACACTCTGGAAGAGTACTTCAAGCAGTGGTACTTGAAGCCAAATCCAACGAAAACGGTGTCCTCAGTATTTCACCTGTACAATGCAGAGGCGAATTGACAACTCGACCTTTCTTTGTGGAAAAATGGTAGAACACAAGCCTCACCCAAAATACCTTGGAGTGAGCCTAGACAGAAGCCTAACTTATAAAAGGCACACCATCAACCTCTCCAATAAAATTAAAACCAGAAATAACATCATTTCAAGGCTTTCTGGAACAACCTGGGGTTGTGGTGCAGGTCCTAAGGTCGTCTGCACTAGCCCTCACATTCTCTGCAGCAGAATATTGTGCCCCTCTCTGGGAAAGATATACACACTAACATTATCGACACCCAGCTGAACTCTACCATGTGCACAATTAGTGGGACAGTGAGAAGCACCCCTCTCTCTCCTGGCTGCCTGTTCTATCTAACATTGCTCCACCACACATACAGAGAAGACAAGCCTCAATTAAGGAATTTAATAAAGCAATGAGCAACCCAATCCTACCCCTACACCAGACTCTCATAAATCCACCTAGTCTTCACCTCAAATCTAGAAAGCCTCTCTGGTCCATGAACGAACTCTCTTTAGCTGCGCTGCCATCATATCTGACATATTGAGAGAATACTGGTCCAATAATCTCCCAACAAACGGCTTCCTGGTAGAAGATCCATGTGCTCTGCAGCCTGGTTTTGGTCTTCCTAGGAAGATTTGGTCATCCATAAACAGGATCAGAACTAGTCAGGGCAGATGTGGCTATCTTCTACATAAATGGGGGCTGTCAGATCACCCTTATTGTGATTGTTCTCCTGTGGCTCAAGACAATTACTCATATTGTGTACGACTGTCCAAGGTGCAATTTCACGGTGGTGGCCTACAGCAGTGCTTCCCAAACTTCTGGATGTCAGGGCCCCCCTTTGCAAAATTAAAATATTTCACGGCCCCCCTCGAAAAAAAATCGTAATAGAGATATATTATTATAATATTTATTGTATTTATATTCAATACAAAACATACACAGCGAATATTGCAAAAATCAAATGCATATATTACATTTTTTGCCTCTTACCGTTTGGTTCTGAAGACGATGCAGGCTGTTCTGATAAAATATGAAATACTGTCCTTTTTTTGAGCCTGTTTCTGCTTCTTCTGATTGTTCACGGGATTTTTTTTATTTTTTATCAGCCACTTATCCATCTCAGGATTAAATTTTTTAACGTAGAATAGATCAAATAATATCACCACTTACCGATACTGGCACACCACAGACTGATAACATGAAATTAGTGAATATTACCTGAATAAGGGAATCCCCGGACAAGGAACATTTTTCTCTTTTGTGTGACTTTTCTCCCTTTACGGTAATTAAGCCTAACGCGAAACAGACAGCAAAGGCAGGTTATTAAAACGTGCTTATGATTGGTGGGGGTATTAACAAAGATCGCGCAACGGAAAGATAAAAGCATAGCTGACAATTGAGTTGAAATGCTAACTCTCTTCAACCGAATTCCATATGTGAAACTGCCATAACATTCATTATATATATATATATATATATATATATATATATATATATATTACTTAGTTTTAACACTTTTACGAATTTTAACACATTCGGTTGAATTTTATTGCTGCCTTGGGAAATCGAACCCACACACATCTAATTAATAACAATAGTTTTTAGTTAGATACTGTGTTTGCCCATGCAACATATGGTTTTGTTTCTGTCAATATATACAGCATAGTTTCTGTATAAGGGGACATGTGATTCATTAATTAGTGTGTTTTTATCCCAGTTGTGTCTAATTGCACTATTTGTTGAGAAATAATATTACACAGACTCCTCATACCTTACTCACTAGCATAATAAAAGTACTTGTTTTTATTGCCTCTGCAGTATAGTGGCTGTTAGAGAGGGGTGTTGTTTACCACTGCAAGTGAGTTACTATCTCCCCACATGAATTTGTTTAAGCTTTTTTTCATGTGTGAAGTATATGTGAAACTTTTATTGGTGACAGAAAACTAGCTCGGATGAGAGTGATAATATAAAACGAGTTTTGATATGTATATAAAGTCAATATCAACAGTCCCTGATTACGAACGTGTGATGAAAGGGAGAGGAAGATTTGGAGCTTCCCTTGAGAGCATTCGAAGTAAATACAATTAACCACTGCTTTGAAATGAAACATATCAATAAGCAATATTTACTAATATTCATTAAGCGCTGAAATACGAAGGAAGCAAAGTTTGTGAACCAACACCAATGCGTGAATTTTTCCATTAAAATATAAAAAACAACAAAAAAGAAATAATAAATAATAAAAGTTAAATACGTTTCTTTTAAAATAAAAAAAATCTACTTAGTCTTCAAACATTTTAAATTTGTTTTCATTATTTCATGGCCCCCAAGGGGGCTGCGGCCCACAGTTTGGGAAGCGCTGGCCTACAGGACATCCACAAGGTGACGGATGAGGCCTTGAATTGGCTTTCCAGCCTGGACCTTGACCTGTAGTTGGTATGGTGGTGGCAGTGGTTATGGAGGAAACAGAAGATCACAGTCTCGTCTCACCACGAAGACGTTATTTTAGTAGTCACTCTCATAGTCCTCGTCATAGTATCAGCAGAACTCCTCATGTTAGAAGATGATGATACAGTGTGAAATGGGCCTCCTCTAATGGATCAAGTTTTCTCACACAAGACACAACTGCTCTCTACTTAAACCTCGGATACAGCCACTTTTATGTTGTGAAGTGTTGTGAGAACATGCAGTCTTATCATACTTGGTGTAGCAGGACGATAATTATCCCTGGCTTAATTATGACAAGTTACTTTTGCTTTATATTTAAAAAAAAAAAGAAAGAAAGACTTAGTAAGCAGGTTGTGCCTTTTATGTAATAAACTTTTATATGTTAAGATTTTCATCATTTGTTTCTGGAAATTGTGATTGTATTTTTCACAAGTACCAATTGATTCCCACGTACATTCCTATCAACAAAATTTCTTCCTTATTGCCTTCTACAAAAGATAAACTGTCATCTCTATCTTTGGCTGCTGTTTACCAAATACCATGTGAATGTAATGTTTCTTATTTTGGACAAACTGGCTGTTCTGTGAAAAAAAGAATTAAAGAACATCAATATTATATTGATTACAACAGAAATCTGGTCTAGCACAACACAGTATTAACACTACCCATAATATCCAGTGGGATAAAGCTATTCTCCTTCACAGATGCAGGCTCAAATATGAACGCCTCTTTAAAGAAAGTTGTGAAGCTATTTTACACCGACCGAATTTAAATCGAAATGATTGTCTCTCTCTCTCTCTCTCGAAGATCTGGGGAACTTATTTTATGTAATCATTAAAAAAATCAATTATCTTAAATATTAATTTCTTTCATTTCCTAGCTCGCGGCAACAATGTATTTTAATATGTGATCCACCGAATATTCATTACTTGTATTCCATTCCTATCTGTTTGTAACACTGAAGATGTACTATTAGTTTTAGTATGAAATATCTGTACCTTATTTATTAATTAAAAGTTGTTACTGTGGACTTACGTGTTCTTTAATAATCAGGTTCATATAACACAAATCACATTAGATAATTATGTAGAATCCCAGAATTTTAAGTATCATTCATATGTGCTTGACATTGTAGTTGACAGAATGGTTTTTGAGAATGAATGATATATGCACGTAAACACAAGAAAGATATTTAATTAACCAAATATTTCGGTCTGGAAATAGCAGACCATCTTCAGTGGTATAACAAGATGGTTATACCACTGTAAAAGTGGTATAACCATCTTGTTTTAAAAAATACAAGCTAGAATACTAACAATAGATCGTTAAAAATAGAACACAGCGCATGATGTTATATCACTAAGTATTAAGTATAAAACGAAATATTTTGAAGTAGAGATATGATTGGAAAAAAAAAAAAAAAAAATTAATGAGTAATCTTGATTAGACTTTCCCAGATTTTTGATATAGATATACAGTCATTACGATTCAGGTTGGGATGATGAAGCAAGGCCTCCATACTTTCCTTGAACAAACGTTCGAACCTATAACGGGATCTATGTAAGAGGCGAGTCCTGGACCAAAAGATGCTGTGGTCGGTTTCAATCCCATGTTGAGCCGATCCAGACTTTTCAGGTTTGTTGTGAAATATGGAGGATTGATGTTCTTGGATTCTTTTTTCAAGAGAATATAATAGGACTTGCCTCTTACATAGATCCCATTATAGGTTCGAACGTTTGTTCAAGGAAAGCGTGGAGGCCTTGCTTCATCATCCCAACCTGAATCGTAATGACTGTATATCTATATCAAAAATCTTGGAAAGTCTAATCAAGATTACTCATTAATTTTTTTTTTTTTTTTTTTTCCAATCACGTCTCTACTTCAAAATATTCCGTTTTATACTTAATACTTAGTGATATAACATGACGCAGCGTGTTCTATTTTTAACGATCTATTGTTCGTATTCTAGCTTGTATTTTTTAAAACTGTTCTTGTAATACCACTGAAGATGGTCTGCTATTTCCAGACCGAAATATTTGGTTCATTAAATATCTTTCTTGTGTTTACGTGCATACATCATTCAGTCTTATGTCACAAGTATCCTTAAAACAGCGAAAGGTTTTTGAGAATGTTTCAATTATGGATAGTGGTCCTGCAAATCATATAACTGCTAATTCATTTATCTGGCCCTCCAAAGGCCTGAATAACTGAGTTCGTTAGTAAATGAAGCAGAGAGGCTGAAGAATTTAAAGATTATAAAATAAGGATGTCTAGAAATTATTTTCTTGGTTTCATTATTTATCCAAGTGTAAGTAAACTTTGTGCATGAAGTCACTAGGCTACCAGTCTTGAAGTTACTTCATGCACAAACTTTGTTTGCTTACACTTAGATAAAGGATGAAACCAAGAATATAATTTCTTTCATCTTTATTTTATAGTATAACCAAGTGAAAAAATTTTCAACAAAAATTTAAAGATTATTCATATTGATTCTGTAGATGATCATTACTTTTCTTGAACCTTAATCATGTTTTTATCTCTTCTTCCAAGAAATAGGTAATGTAAAGATGATTTTTGTGTTTTTATTGTATTTAGTATATTTAATATTGTTTTATTACTTTATTTTTGATATTGCAATATTAAATAGCATCTTAAAAATCACCAGAAGTGCACAAGAATTGCACACAAAACAAGAAACAAAATGGAACAGTGAAGTTGAAAATAAGATGGCTTGCCCCAGTAAAAAAAAAATAAAAAAATAAAAAAATTAAGGAAACTGAAATGATGCAAAATTAAAATAGATTATTAGACAGATGATATGAGAGGGAAAAAAACAGTTGAGATTCATTAAAAGGAGCATGGGAGGACAAGAAAATTAAGCAACAAAATGAGAAATAACAATGTGCTGAATTAAGTAAGCTATTGCATAACAATAATTAACTAGGTAAAGTTGATTATAAAAAGGATATTATTTTATTTGGCAGTGTCGTGTCGACTTTCCCTTAAAACTTCCTATTCTTAATTCTCAATTTCCAATATGGCCGTACCTCTGACAAGAATGAAGCTGAGGTCTCGTGAGACAAAGAATTGCAAATGGCGGATGCCAACTTCTTTGTCTCAGCTCTGGTTCTATCTCCATATTTAAACTCAAAGAAATTTATTTGTTTTTGCTGCACCACTTTGAGTCCATGGATATATTGAAATTAAAACCAGGGAGTTAGAAGCCAGTCAGCATTCACTCTTCTCAATAAATTTTTGTATTTTCTGCACATGACTAGGAGTATCAGAAACAAAGGGTAGAGTTTGTTGCCTTGGTATGTTGCAGCCTCCGATTTTAGGAATTAAGGAGACCTGGCTTTCAGATGCAGATATACTAACTGGAATCGAGCATAAAGAGTACAGTATTTTTAGGAAGGACAGACATGATAGGAAAGGAGGGTGGTGTGCTACTAATGACATTGGATGATTTTAGTCCACTCAGGTCAGAAAGCTAAGACTACAATACAGGTAACAGTTTTCATGTGTCAGTGACTTTAAAGCCATTTTGCATGAGTCAGTCTAACAAGATTAAATGTATAGTGGGATATTGCTACAGGCCTAGTGTATCAATTGCTGGTTATGATGAAATGTTACCAAATAGACGCCATGGGTGACTTTAATTACGCTCGACAACAACATTTTACAAAAGACATGACCCCCCCCCCAGATTAATTAAGTCATTTCTTATAGATTTAGAGGTGCTGAACACGAATATGACAATGAAAATGCAAAATTGGCTGCAGTTTGTGAGAGATCCACAATAGTTTCTTATATAATAGAGTATTATGTACTTATTACATATACTGGTAAATGTCCACTTCTACATCCGCCGTTGCTTTGCCTGTCACTTGTATAACTGCTCAGTATCATCTCTAGTGAGCATTCAACAGTAGACAGCCAATGGAAGTGTACCAATTTTCCTTGTGTTGTTTTCCATCGTCACAATTTCATGAGGACATATTGCAGCCAAATTTGTGATACAGAGACAAGTCCTCAACCAGTTCCTTGTGGTTTTCTGCCCTGACATTATGTTACTGAGGAAGTTAGTTGACACCAGACAAAACATGTCCCAAGCTTTTTTCTCATCACCCAGCAGTTGTCGAACAACTTGTCAGTGAAGAGTTCACAAATCTGAGGACCCACAAACACTCCCTCTTTAATTTTTCCTTTGTTAAATCGATGGAATTTGTCAGCCAGGTACTTGAAAGCTGATCCAGTCCAGTCCATGGCTTTTATGAAGTTTATTACCAGATCGAGTTTGATGTGTAGGGACAGTAGCAGAATTTTGTGCATTTTTGCCAGTGCTGGGTATTGCACGTTCTTCTCTCTAACCTTCAGAGATTTCCTCAGGCCAGTCTCTCTTTACATAGTGCAAAATCCTTACTTATAGTGCAAAGTCACTCAGACATTTTCTTTGCGAAGATTCCACAGATGATGCACTGTGGTTAACATATGGATCATCATTAGACTCCAAAGGCTCAGGAGAACCCCATGTCAGTTCACCTCCATCTTCATTGTCCTCTGAAACAATGAAAAATTGCTTTGGAGGTCAGAATGGAAAGTCCTTTGACATGCAGAACTTTTCAGAGAGCAGATGGCATATTTGGGTATGATGTTGTCTACTTCTTTTTCCTCATGATGCGTCCTGAAACAGGTGGTACCAGGCCAAGCAGTCATTTGCATGATTGCTTGGCATCCTCCAAAATATAGGAACAGCAAACAGCATCAACACTTTATCCCCCCCCTCCCCTTGCAACCACTTCGGAAGATATTTAGCACATGTACCACAGCATGTGTGGGGGCCCAGGCCTTGTCCTAGTCCCCGATCTTGCATCTGAAATAAAGCTGATACACCTTTTCCCATGAACAGAGTGACTGCTTTTTTTCTGGCTTGTAAATGTCACTTCTCTGCAAATGTAACAAAAGTTATTTGCACTATTAACAAGTATGAGGCATCACTACTGCTGGATTTACGCTGCAGAGATCACTTGTGTAGTACTTATGACACAGGAGTAAATGGGAGTGTAACTTAGGAAGTTGCACAAACACTTGCTTACTATGAGACTTCACTTTCTACTGATGATTATATCATTTTACAGCGATGTCATGACTCAACTGCATTGCATCAGCCAATGATGCAGTAACTTCTGGGATGTTGTGTGTAATTGGCTGATGCAATATGTTGCAGTGAGGAGATTGATATACAGCATTGTTAAATAATACCTATGTACACAATGCAGACTGAGTCTCTCCTAAACAAGAGCCAATCAACAGATTTTATTGTCATTTTTGTGTTCAGTACATTGAAATTAGTAAAGAAACTATTTTCATTTCAGAGGCAAATCATGTGTTGTCCAGTGTTATCCAAACATTAATTTGGTAGAGGTGAAATCTCATGAGAAGAAGCAAATTGCGTTTATTGAGCTGTTGCGAGACAACTTCCTCAAGTAGCATGTGACAGAACGAACTCGAAGTCAAAGAGTATTAGATCTGATTGTAGTATCAGAGAGAATCGCAGTTGATAATGTTACTGTTCTGCCTGCAGTTGGTGATGGTCATCACTGCTTCATAATTGACAGAATTCATGCATCAAATTATAGGCTTATCTGTGTATCAGGTTTGTGGTTAAAGTGTTGGAAAGGCTGTTGAGAATCAGAATCCAGAATTGGGTTGACAACAATGGTATTATCTTTGAGGGACAGCATGGATTTGATAAAAGGAGGTCATATTTTAGTAATCTACTTATTACAAAAGGTGACAGCAGCATTGGACACGGAGATGTATACAGAGTACTATACTTAAACTTTGCAAAGGATTTTATTACCACATGATAAGTTGATAGTCAAATTAGAGTGGATGGGATTGGATATTAGACTAGCGCATTGGATTGCAGATTGGCTGTCTGATAGGTATCAACAGGTTGTGTATGGGGAGAGCAATATCAGAAGAGGAACATCACTAGTGGTGTGCCTCAGGGGTATGTTTTAGGACCATTGCTGTTTAAGTTATATGTTAATGATATTGAAGAAGGGGTGCTTAAGGGTCAAAGCTGTATAACTAAGAGGAGACCTCCACATAGCCTTTAAAGGAATGTGGAGAACCGATCAGGGCTTCTGACCTAATGTCCAATCCTCACCTTCTCATGGTGCACTCTGTTGGGTATCTACTCGGATACTGAACGAACAAGGATAGGCTGGCAATTTGGGATTTAGCCCACCAAATTGTATTCTTATTGGTTAAACCAAAATAAAAATAAAAAATGATGGTACAACATGACAAAATTTCATGTTGGCTGGGGCGTTGCCCGGTTAAACAAGGCCCCCGTTGTTTTCACCAGGGAACCAGGGCGAACAGCGAAAAGTCAGCTACTGGAACAAATCTGAAAACACACCCCAACTCAGCATCACCAGAGTTAAAGATCAGTACTATCAACATAAGAAGCCTGAATGGCAAAGAAATGGCACTAGCTGAGGAATTAGATAAGTACCAGATCGACATAATAGGGGTGACTGACAGAAAAAAGACAAAAACTGGTGAGATCTTTCTGAGCAATAAATACAAAATGTTATATTCAGGCAATGACAATCAAGGAAAAGAAGGAGTATCCATAGTATTCAACAGAAAATACGAGGCTAATCTTCTTGAATGGCAGTCAGTCTTAAGTAGAGTAATGTGGGCAAATATGAGAATGGGGAACTGGATTTAGCCGACCAAATTGTATTCTTATTGGTTAAACCAAAATAAAAAAAAAATGATGGTACAACATGACAAAATTTCATGCCGGCTGGGGCATCACCCGGTTAAACAAGGCCCCCGTTGTTTTTGCCAGGGAACCAGGGCGAACAGCGAAAAGTCAGCTACTGGAACAAATCTGAAAACACACCCCAACTCAACATCACCACAATGAGACTTATTTGTGCCTATGGTCCCACAGATGGTTCTACTAAGGTAGAAGTGGAGGAATTTTTTGAGGCTTTAGAAAAAGCAACTGACACAATGAAAAAGGAAAAATTGGTCCTTGTTGGGGATCTAAATAGCAGAGTAAGAAATGATTGTGAGACATACAAAAATATTGTTGGGAAAATTTGGAGAAAAGAGCAAAGCTAATAATAATGGCAAATACTTGTTGGATTTCTGCTCAGGACATGGACTGGTTATTACTAACACCATGTTCCAACATAAAAATGTGCACAAATTCACATGGAGAGAAGAGGCAGGCATAAGAAAAGTCTCATTGATTATGTTATTGTTGATAGTGATGTTTTCTCTCTGGTGCAGGACACCAGAGTGTACAGTGGATTTGAAATTGGAAGTGATCACTATTTAGTCTTGAGTAGGATAAAATTGAATTTCATATTGAAAAGAATAACATGTAAGAAAGTTTTAAAGCGAATAAAAGTTGAGCAGCTCTCAGATGTGAACTGTAGACTAAAATACACAAAGATTATTGAAGAAAAAATGAAAGAGTTTGAGAACAGAAATCAAAACTTGGAGATTCAGTGGCAAGCCTTGAAGAAAGCCCTTATTTAATCAGCTAGAGAGGCATGCGGTGAAGTTGTCTGCAAGGATAGAAAAATTAGAACTCCATGGTGGACACAGGAAGTTAGAGGCAGTGAAGGAAAAGAAGAAAACCTATCAAAAGTTCCTGGCACAAATAAGTCAGCTTGTGCTCTTAGAAAATATAGAGACAAATGCAAGAATGCTAAACACTGTGTAAAACTAGCTAAACAAAAGTCATGGGAGGACTTTGGCAAGAACATAGAAAACAAATATCAAAAAGGTGCCAAAATATTCTGGTGGTTGTTGAAGAAGCTTAGGAATGGAGGAAAGAATGCTGTAAAAGGAGTTAGAGATGATAAAGGTGACATGAAAATGGGAAAAAAAGATATCCTTGAAGTATGGAGTAACTACTTTGAAAAACTGCTAAAAGAAACAAGCAGTGATGACAGCACTGTGGTAAAAAACACTGACCAGGCATGTCAGGAATACATATCCATACTTGAAGTAGAAAAAGCCATCAAAGGCTTGAAATGTGGAAAGGCAGCAGGAGTAGATGATATTCGACCAGAAATGCTGAAGTATGGTGGTATAAGAATCTTACAGTGGCTGCACTGCATAGTTCAGAAGCCTGGACAGAGGGACGAATTCCCGATGATTGGAGTAGAGCTCTCATAGTACCCATATATAAAAAGGGAAATAAAACTGAATGTGAGAATTACAGAGGTATTTTCCCTACTGAGTGTTCCTGGCAAGATCTATGCAAGTATACTTGAGAAATGGTTGAGAAGAATTGTGGAAGAAAAGCTTGGTGAAAAACAAGCTGGATTCAGGCCAAATAGAGGCTGTCAGGATCAGATCTTCACTATACGATAAATAGTCAAGAAAGCATGGGAAAATAACAAAGATCTGTATTTAAGTTTCGTCGATCTGGAAAAGGCATATGACAAGGTGCCAAGAGAGAAGCTATTTGAAACCCTGCAGTTATATGGCGTCAATGGGGCATTATATCAAGCAATACTTAGTCTTTATTTGAGTTGTAAGTCAGCAATTAGAATTGAAGGAAGTACAGGAAGATGGTTTAATATTAAATCTGGTGTGAGACAAGGATGTACATTATCCACTCTGTTATTCATTATCAATATGGATCACATTATGAAGGAAAGTGGTATTAAACATGATATCAAAATTGGAGATGTTAATGTCAGCTCTTTGTTTTATGTGGATGATGTTATACTTCTAAATAAATCTGCTACAAGTCTGCAAGATTCCCTGACTAAATTGAATAACTGTTGTAATAGATATGGTATGAAGGTCAGCATTAAAAAGACAAAGACAATGAAAATAGGCAGAATCGTTGAAAATGTCAACTGTGTTGTGAATGGAGAACCTGTGGAACAAGTAAAACATTTCAGCTACTTAGGCACGATTTTTAGTGAAGATGGTAAATTAAATATAGAAATAGACAACAGAATCAGCATAGCTGGTATGGTGGGAAGTCAATTGAATATATTCATATGGAATAAGAGAGAAATTAGTCGGAACACTAAATTAGCTGTATACAAGACAGTGTTCAAACCTGTTTTAACTTATGGATTTGAGAGCTGGGTCAGAAGTAAAACACTTGACCAAAGACTAGAGACTGCAGATTTGAGAGTGCTGAGAAAGATTATAGGAGTGAACAGATGGCATCAATGGCAATATCATATTAAAAACGAGGATATTAGGAAAGAACTTGACATTGTCAGCATCCAGGAATGCGTTAGCAGAGCTAATCTCAGGTGGTATGGTCACTTGAATGGGCGACGAAATATTAGTAAAACAATTGTTCTCTGCCAGGTTGGCAGCAAAACGACCCAGAGGAAGACCAAGATATAGGTGGATTGATACGGTACAAAGTGCCTTAGACAATAGAAATATAAGATCTGATAATGTTGGAGTCTTGACAAGTAACAGACTGATTTGGAGGAAAATTGTGGATAGGAAGTTACTAATGATGTAATTTTTTTTTTTTCATGTAGTACTATCATATCCTGTACACCCCTTGAGGGTACATGGCAGGAATTTGATGATGATGATGATATTGAGGAAGATTTGAATGGGGATATATAGGTGTTGTGCAAATGATGCAAAGTTGAGATGAACTATGAGCAGTAGAGCAGATATTGTAACTTTATAAGAAGACTTGAATAGACTGAGTGAATGGGCGGAGGAGGGAGTGGGGATTTCGGTTCAATGTTGCGAAATGTGAGGTTTTAAAATTCGGAAAACAAACATGAGATGTAGAATTTACTCTTAGTGGAGATATATTGTTGTAGGCAAAGGAAATAAGAGATCTTGAGATTTTGGTGGATAAGGATCTAAAATTTAGAGGACATATTGCCAAAATTGTGAAGACAAAACAACGAATTCTGGGAATGATGCAGAGGACACTGACTTGTAGAAGTAAGGAGATTTTGGTTTGTAAGGCTCCGACTAGGCTACATATGGATGACTGTGCACAGATTTGGTCATCCGAGGATGAAGAGATGTTGGGGAGGGTCCAGAGGTAATTGACCAAAATAGTTTCTGATCTCTGGAATGTTGAATATGAAGAAAGGTTGAGATAATGCAATTTGCAGAGTCTAGTGGATAGGAGGAAGAGGGGGTGATATGATAGAGATGTACAAGTCAGTAAGGGTTTGTTATAGGATTGATGTTAAAG
Source organism: Typopeltis vanoorti (assembly GCF_054136105.1). Lineage (NCBI taxonomy): Eukaryota > Metazoa > Arthropoda > Arachnida > Uropygi > Thelyphonidae > Typopeltis > Typopeltis vanoorti. The sequence goes on along the minus strand of NC_143566.1, from coordinate 29,169,911 downwards.
AGGTTTTTCATAAAATGGTGAGAGATTGGGAAAGAACAAGAGGTCATCCCTTGAAGCAGTATAAGGAGGGTATGATCAAGGGAGTAGTTTTTTGCATGTAGAGTTGGGAATGATTGGAATGCATTACCTGAGAGTGTGGTGTCTGCAGAGAATTTGAATGTGTTTAAGGCATGGTGTGATAGTAAATGTAAAGTTATGCATTCTGGTGTGTGATGAAATATCCAGTGGTATATTATGTTGGTTGGATTATGCTAGATGAAACTGATCGGGCTAGGGATCCTGGAATTTTAGTAGATAGGCAGTTAAAGTTTAAGGGGAATAAAGCAAAGATCGCAAATGCAATTCATAGAATAATAATAATAACAATGCTGACACAAACCTTGACATGTAAGGATAAGAAGTCATTTTGCCTCTTTACAAGGCTTTGATATACCTTTATTTGGTCCACTGTGCACAGGTCTGGTGACTTGCCATTGTGATGTAGATACAGTGTGTGTGTGGGGGGGGGGGAGTGTTTGTGCAAAGGAGAATATTGAAGATGATATATCGAGATTGAGGAATAAAGATTATTATGAAGACAGATTGAGAATTTGTGGACTGCATATACTAGCAAACAGAAGAAAGTGGGGCGATATGATTGAAACACGGAAACTTGTGGAAGGGTCTTAAGAATACCAGTAGATGGAATTTTTCATTTTATGGAGGATGGAGAGAGAACAAGAGGCATTCATGAAAGTTGAGTATGAATGCAGTGAAGGGGTGAGAATAGATCTTTCTCTCATAGAGTTGTGGGTGATTAGAATGGATTTCCTTTGGAGGCGGAGAGTGTAGGCAACGTGAATGAATGCAGGAAAGGTATGAAGCTGGTGCAGGTGATATGGTCTCTCAAGGAGTCGAGTTCCTTACTCCTTGGAGATCTCTCTTAATAATAATAATTTGGTAGTAATTTTTATATGCTAAGAATTGCTATATGCACAGCTGAAGATTCAGCATTCACTGTTAATAAAACAATTTTACGATTACTGATTGTTACCCCTGCTTTAATCAAGGATATCTGTCTTGTTTTTATTTATATTGATTGATTGATTTCCTTCTGTCAAGACAGGTTGAGTATTTCATGAGTCCATCTTCTCCACTCTTCTCTTAATAAAGTCTTTCTTGAAAGATCTTGAAGGCTGTTGATCTTAGCAGCTTTCTTAATATTGGTGATCCAGCTTATCCTTGGTCTGCCTCTTGTCCATTTGGTAGTTTTCCGTCCCTGTAGGGCAGTGTAAGGTAATCTCTGTTGATTCATTCTGTTTACATGCCCATAGCATTTTAATCTCTTTGTCTAATATTAGTCCTTTGTAATTTAATTCATCCCTCACTATTTGATTGATCTTTTTCTCAGTCCATTTAGTTTGGTTTATTTTTCTTAAGCATTTGGATTCAAATGCTTGTAATTTTATTTCTTCTTTTTTCTTTGTTATCCAACTTTCAGATCTGTAGAGGACCATGGGCAATACCATTGAGTTGTATATTTTTAGTTTCAGCTGTTTACTTATTTTATTACTATTCCAAACTTTCTTTAGCTTTCCTATTACAGACTAACCTAAACCTATTCTATGATTTATTGTTTTCATATAATTTAAATCTTCAGTGATAAGTGATCCCAAATAATTAAACTGAGTTACTTGTTCAATATATTTATTATCAATATCACTCATGATATTATCAAGGATCACTGAGACATGGTTGACAGAAGAGTATATAATTACAGGAATAGGAGTCTCTGGATACAGCATTTTTCGGCAGGATAGGAAGGGAAAGCGTGGTGGTGGAGTACTGCTTATGATAAGTGACGACCTATGTCCTTTAAGAGTGGAGACTTTGGAAGGCAGTGGCACTAATGATTTTGAAAGCATGTGGTGTGAGGTAGAGATGGGCAAGATAGGATATTTAGACAGGATTAACTGTGGTCCCGGGGTGTTGCTACAGACCCAGGAGCACAGAGGGTGGGGACCAGGAAATGTTTAGAACCGTTGAGTTTGGCGAGTGCAAGAAGAATGATTGTTATGGGAGATTTTAACTACAGTAGTATAAATTGGGGAGAGGCAGATGCATGTAGCAATAAGTGACTGGAATTTCTAGAATTCTTGAGGGACAAATGTCTTAGGCAACATGTAATAGAGGGAACAAGAGGTTCAAGAGTTTTGGATTTGGTTACAGCATCAGAAGAGTTGATAATAACTGAGATGACATCTCTCCCACCAGTTGGAGAGAGTGACCATATGGTTTTGACTTGGAAAATGAATAGACATGCAGGAGTATCAAAGAGACGGGAACGTATGTGGAATTATAAGGCAGGTGATTATAATAGTCTAAGACATCAACTTAGGGAAGTTTCATGGAGGGAGGAATTGGAAGTCAGGGATATCATTAGTGCGTGGGAAAGTATGAAAGAATATTTGTTATCAGCAATGGTAAGTTGTATACCATGAGTGAACAAGAGGACACAATTTGGAGTAAAGTGGATGAAAAACAATATTAAACAGGAATTGCATGCAAAAAAGAGGCTATGGAAGAGATATAAGGAGACAGGTGAAGAGCAGATGCATGAAGAATATAAGACACAGGCCAGAAGAATGACTAGTACGGCAAGGAAGACTAAACTGGAATATGAGAGGAGATTGGCCCTAAGATCCAAAGAAAATCCTAGAGAATTTTTTAGATATGTGGCCAGTAGGAGGAGAAATGACTGTGGAAGAATGATATTGTAGGATAAAAATGGGAATAAAGTTACTGATGCAGAGGACATAGTGGAATTGTTCAATGAACACTCTGTTGGAATATTTCATCTTGGAGGAGTCAGTTTTAATGCTAGAGGGATTGGGCAGGTTTAGAGGTACAGGAGGAGAGTGTGTTTCAAATACTGAGTACTCTGGATGGTATTTCACCACGAGTTTTGAGAGAATGTGGTAGGGAACTGACAGTGCCTTTGACCTGGATTTTCAATGAAAGCCTGGCTGTGGGAAAGGTGCCCTGGAATGGAAGGAAGGTAAGATAGTGCCATTGCATAAGAGCAGTAGCAGACTGGAAGTGTCTAATTATAGGCCAGTTTGTGTGTCATCAGTAGTTAGTAAGATCTTGGAGAAAGTAGTGAAGGACCGTATACAGCATTGAGCAGATGAGGGTAATGTTATCTGTGAGAGTCAACATGGATTTGTGAAGGAGGGGCGCTCTTGTTTTAGCAATTTGCTAGCCTTTTATGATAAAGGCTAGCATATTGGCAGTGTATGCCTTTTCTTAGACTTAGCAAAGGCATTTGACAGTGTGCCACATGATAAGCTGATATTTAAGTTGCAGCACATGGGTCTGGATGTCAAATTGGTCAACTGAATTCAGGATTGGCTGTCCGACAGGTATCAGAGAGTTGTGTATGGTGGGGCAGTTCCAAGGAAGTAGAGGATTACAAGTGGAGTCCCACAGGGCTCAGTACTGGGACCTATATTGTTTAACCTTTATATCAATGACATTGTCAGTGGATTGCAAGGGGATATTCGGTTGTTTGCGAAGCTGGGAAGGATTATTAGTAATAGTGCAGATGCAGCAACTCTGCAAGAGGATTTGAATAAGCTAGAATGGGCAAATGAATGGGGATGTCGGTTTAATGCAGCAAAATGTCTTGGGGTTTGGGAAACATCGAGGGACACTGCATACTCTGTGGCAGGTGTTATACTGGAGGAAGTAGGGGGAGACAAGAGACTAGGGTTGATGATTGATAGAAACTTGAAATTTATGGGACATATTGCAAAGGTGGTGAAGGTAACACAGAAGATTGCTGCAATAATGAGAAGGACGCTAACCTGCAGAGATAAAACAGTTATCATTTCGTTGTATAAGATCCTGATCAGACCACATTTGGACTATTGTTCTCAGATTTGGTCCCCAGGATTTGAAGGGGGTAAATTAACTGTGGAAAGGGTACAGAAACAGATAACAAAGACACTTTCAGTACTCTACAATGTTAGTTATGAGGATCGTCTGAGGGAATGTGGACTGCAGAGTTTGGTGGATAGAAGAAGGAGAGGTGATATGATTGAGACTTTTAAACTGTTGGGAGGTGGTTACAGGGTTGACACTGGGGAGTTTTTTCGCTTCGTTGAACAGCGGGAAGGAGTGATGACAAGAGGCCATCCCTGGAAATTACGAAAGGAAACTTGAGCAAGAGGGTGAGGAATGGTTTCTTTGCATGGAGGGTGGTTGAACCATGGAATGCATTGCCTGATGGAGTGGTGAGAGTAAGAACGGGCAATGATTTAAGGAGTGGTATGATAGACTTTGTGTTTCTTAGGGGGGAACCTCCCCTCGATGAGTCTTGATAGCCTTTTTGTTTCTTAGGAAGGACCTCCCATGATGAGTCTTTTGATTCCATGGAGGCCTGAATAATAATAATAATAATATCAATGTTAACTAGTTTCTTTTTTTTCCCTATTGTCATTTTTTAGTTTTAGTGAAATTTATACTCATATTATATTGATTACTAATTTGGTTTATTTTTCTGATCATGGATTTCAAATCTTCTTCACTGTTAGTAAGGACTATATCATTCACATATTTGATATGGGGGATGTTGGTTCTATTTACTGAGAGGCCAGTACATACATTCTTCTAGAGCTTTGCTGATGACATTACTAATTGTACATCTAAGTTATTCCTTTGACTCCAGATTTCGAATTTACCAACTTAAAATTATCATCTTTAATAGAATTAGCTTGACTGGAAAAGCTGCAATTCATAGTGTTTTATTTTTTAATAGGTGAAATACTTAGGATATCCTGAAATTTTCATGTAGCTCCTTAATATTAGATAAACAGAAAGTAACAAGTTTTTTGTGGTAATGGAGCTTTTCCTGTCTTCTAACTTATAGATCTAAATATTAAGTTTTACTAATTTTGCAAGTAATATTAGAATGACAATTAATTTGACATACCTGGGTGTTCATTTTCTGAGGGTACAGATGACATTATTTAATACATAACTTCTATGTTGAGCCATTTGTATGATATTTTGAAAAACAATTTGGGATGTATTTTGATTGTACTGCATGTAGGGAGAGACAAACATTTTGTTATATATTTAAGTAGTGGGATTTTTGTTGATTTTTTTTTCCTTTGTAGTGGGGTGAGAAATATCCTGGTATAGGAATATAGCAATGTCAGTAATGTTCAGTTAAATTTGACTTTAAGGAACAAATAGCAGATCCAAAGCAGTTACAGAACCTGGTTGAGTTAAATTTACAAAGAACATTATACTATAGGAGCACATAGGTCTGAGCTATTGTGATTTTATGTTTTAGTAAGTTTTATACTTTGTTACTGGTGGTAAAGACAATTTTGTAATTAGAATATTTAAAGAGCATTTGATGACTTGGTAGATGCTATGAATATTATAGGAATTTTAACTATTTTGGTTGTTCTGAAAATTCAGTTTCATGTAGCTGCTATTAAACTGCAAATATAAGTAATTACTGCAAGTTTATTATATTATTGAATGGGAATTTAAATGCCCCTCTGAATTCCAGCAATACAATAACAGCAGTAACAATTATACCACTAATAAAAATCAAATTAACTAAGTAGCTGCTTCTAAATTGCAGTCACCACCATACTTTATCATATTTCTTCACATATGAGGTGTTGTTATGAGATTAAGATAATTACCAAAGTCTTACATGATCTATTTGGTTTAATATGTGCTTCCTAGATATAGCAGAATCTCAGAATGTGACCATAGGGTATTGGCCTGTGTATTATGAGAAAGTGCAAGAGAATTGGCAGTGGCTAACCAAGCTGTTTGTCTCTGTGCTAGCAAGATCTTAAGGTAGTTGGTCACTTTACATAAAGAAGACTCAAAACAGAGATAGGAAATTATAGAGCAATCAGTATTTCATAAGTGGTGGTTAAGATATTGGAAAAGTTTGTTAAGAGCAGAATTCAGGAATGGGTAAATAGGAATGTTATACTTTGGGAAGAATAGGTTTTACTTAGCAGTTTGTCACTTTTTTAAAAAAATCACGGTTAGTTAGAAATGACACTGTTATATCCTCTTTGTCTTATTTATGCTCACACTTGGGCAATACTTTGTTTTATGACTGCACCATTTTGTTATATCCTCTTTGTCTTTTTGTTATATCTTTGCTTTTTCTTTAGCTTTCTTACTATTGCTCACACTCTGTAATTTAACAAATTTATTTGATTAATGACTGTGCCAGTTAAATTATTCTTTGAGTGTGAAATTGTAAGAATCTCAAATGAAGACAAAGTAGATATTATTGGCTATTAACTCTGACCAATTACAGGTAGCCCTCAGTTTATGACAGTTCAATTTACGCTGATTCACAATAATGCCGAATGCCTGTGCATGCTTTCTTACTGTAGTGTGGCCTGACTGAGAAACGACGCTGGCAGGCACTCTAGTGTTTGAGTGTTTACCGAGCTACTACAACGTATATGTATCGAACTTAGTTTTACTGTTGAATCCACCTAATTTTTCTATTTAATTTTTTTTACATACATACGTATTTAAATTAATAAAGTATGTAATTACATACCATGTCTGATAAAAGAAGTGCAGAAAAGTTAGCAGAACTTGGTGTTAAGAAGGCATGGAAATCAATCACACTCAAAAAGAAGATGGAGGTGATTCGAAGAATGGAAGATGGGTAGATATAGATACGTGCTAATGTCGGTAGAAGTGTGAACTTACCTCCATCAACTGTTACTACAATTAAGAAAAATGCAGATAGAATAAAACAGTTTACAATCTGCGCAACAATCTATGGCAGTACTAAATGCAAAACATGTAAGTTATAGCAGGGGTAAACTTCATGAAAAAATGGAAAAATTATTATCATTATGGGTGGATGACTTGAATCAGGAAACATTCCTCTAACACAGGCTGTTATAACTGTGAAAGCAAAAACGATTTTTGCTTTCAAGTGTCAAATTATGTGGTGAGGCAGCAAGTGCAGATGTTGCGTAGCAGCTGCTTTTCCTAAAGAATTTCAAGACTGTGTAGAACAAGGAAGTTATCCTCCCGATCTAATTTTTAATGTTGATGAGACTGGGCTCTACTCAAAAAAATTGCTATCACGCATCTTCATTTCCTGTGAAGAACGTTCCGCTCCAGGTTTTAAATCTGCAAAAGAAAGACTTACGCTTTTGTTTGGTACAAATGTCTCTGGAACTTTTAAGCTCAAACCAATGTTGGTGTACCATTCACAGATACGACGTTCCTTCAAGGGTCTAAAAGCCATGCTGCCTGTCTATTGGAAATGGAACAAGAAAGCTTGGGTTACACAAGATATTTTTATAGATTGGTACACAAATTATTTTTGTCCTACTGTGTTTTGCTTCTGTAAAGAAAATGATTTGCCAGCCAAGGTATTGCTTTTCTTGGATAATGCACTTGGACATTCCTCAAAACCTTGCTGAAGTAAGAACACCATTGGATGTCAAGGTTGTTTACATGCCCTCAAACACAACATCGCTTTTGCAACCAATGGATCAGGGGATTATATCAAAGCCTATTACCTCTGTATAACATTTATGGAAATGGTAAGAGTGTTGGACACTTCAGGAAAAACTATTAAAGACTATTGGTGGTCATTTGATATTTTTAAGGGCATTAACAATATTAAGGCAGCTTGGAATGAAGTGTCAGCAAAGCATTTAAAAGGAGCATGGCGAAAACTTCTTCCAGCATTTAGGTATGATTTCGAAGAATTAAAGCAAGAGGAGAATGTTATTGAATATGCTACCAAGCTTGCCCGAGAGGTGGGATTGGACGATATTACAGCTGAGGATGTGACAGAAGTCTTAGAGAGCCATGATAAACCGCTTTCCAATGAAGACTTAAAAGAATTAGCCGAACAATTAAGTCAACATCCAAAGGAGGAGAAAGAAAACGAAGAAGTCCTCTGAGATATATAAAAAACGGCCAATTTACAGCATATCCTTGCAAACATAGAGACATTGACTGATGAACGCTGCAAAATGGAGTGCGAACGTAAAAAGGAGTGTACTCGCATTTATTCAACCTTACACTGAATCCTTAAAGAAAGAAAGAAAAAAAAAATCTAGGCAGTTAACACTGGATACTTTTTTCAAAAAAAATGCAGGTGATCTGAAACTAGGAACTTCAACATAGAAATATGTAATATCTTTTCGAAGTTTCATATTTTTTGTATATAATTTTGTTTTGTTTTCATTATTAATAATTTTATTTTAACAAATATATATGTATGTATTATTAAAGCTTTAAATATAATAATATTACACATACTTCATGTGCATATTTTTTGACTCTACAGAACATAACTTTGTACCTCCCATTAAAATTGGGTTCGTTTTATGCCTGTTTTTTCAGAAATGGAAGCAAGGCATAAACCGAGGGCTGTGTGTAGCCTTGTATCAGTCATGGCATAAACTTATTAATTAGCATATTATAAATACCATGTCCCTCATTTGTCAGCTACATGCAGGTTCGCAGTTTTTTGGGGTTAGTTCATTGACAAATCAGCCTCAGTGTGTTGTTTCACAAACTGATTTAATTAAACCAAAAAAATCTCTTATAAATTATATTAAAATATTATAATGCTCAATCTACATATGAGTATGGACACAATTAAATTACAAGTCATTGACAATTTTATGTGATTCTATCTTAGGCTTAGTTCTAACATTTCTATCTCATAACCTATATTTAACTTAGCACTTATTACTAGTCATTCCTATTCATCTGACATTTTTACTTGCCAGGTGTGAGCTCATTTAATAATAACTTACATTCACTACATACCTACTTACAGCAGTTAACTTGTTACTACAATAGATACTTATTCAAATGCATCATGAATATTTACATTAGCACATTTGAATATGGGACAAAGACACATAATATGAATTTGTCTGGGAAGTATTTACCTATCCTTCTGAGTACTTATAACAAATAGAGTTCCATATACTTCATTCTTTCAGTACAGTCCTTATTTGATTTCTTTGCCTACATGGTAATGTTCCTTTTCTTCTGTTTGTGTGCTTTCTTTCCTGCCTCTTTCTTTGTCTTTATCATTGATATTCTTTATCCTCTGAATTCCGTTCATAAGCAATGTGGCAACCTCGGCTGTTTGACAATTGCTTTTTCGGTTGGCCTTCTAGTTATGAACTGTTCTGACCTCTTCCCATGAGATGCTCCGGCAATCAACAGCAGGCTCCTACATGGCAGTGGACCCAGGGAAGAAAAGGCTAAAGGCCTAAAGAATGTTCTCCTTCCTGATGTGATAGCTTTTATAGCCCTTGACTTCACATAGTATGCATTCATGTCTCTCGAGATTCCCATCTCGGAGTCACGTTAACATCGGGACATGCTGACATCACGACTTGTGGTGCCAGTTTGATCAACACAAAGTTTTCCTAACAAAGCTAATATACACAAGATATTTTCACGAAGTTATTACATACAAGAAATTTAGTATATTACAAACAATGACAATTCCATATTAAGTTTTATTCGTGTTAATAATTTGTAAACGCAAGCATGATACAACGTTAATCATGAGATTTTACATTACTACTACTACTGCAGTAGTAGTTAGTTGTAATGTAAAAATATAATTGTAATATAATGTAAATGTAGTAATGTAATGGGCTTTATAAAGCCATGTGACAGGATCCTGCTTGGAAATCTATTATGTAAATTTGAGGAAATGGGGATGGATATGAAGCAATGGATGGATATGAAGTGGCAGGTTGGCCACTAGAAGGCTACATGGTATGTAGTGTTTGTAGAGAGCTCCTGAAAAGATAAGTATTATTTTAATAATAATTGGTAAATTTGCTTGAATCTTACGTAGTATTGTTTACTTTTCGTATCTTAGCGTGTCTGTGTGATTTTTTGTGTGTTTTCTGAGTTATTTCACTTAGTAATTTGATAGATACGATTAACAGCGTGCACATGGCGCCAATAAGAAGGAATACAGTGGCATCCAGATCGCCATCTTTGTTCAAAAGTTTTAATATAAAGGAGTCTATTCAGTGTACCATTTGTGAGATGTATGCTTTGAGGAGAGCAGTTAGAGTCTGGTTAGACAATGACAGTGGAGTGAATGTGCAGAAAGTGTAAGGAATGTAAGGATTTAAAGTGTTTCAGGTCGTGAGAGAGATATTGTTGTTGAAAGTCAGAATGTAGAAAATTGTGATATGGGAGGAAGGAATTGGATTTTATAAAATCCAATTCCTATGCAGTTATTAAGGGATAACTATCCGACAGCATGTAATGGAAAATTCTAGGGGTCAGAGAGTGCTTGACCTAGTAATTGCATTTGGCTGAGAGGTACGAATAGTGATATTTGTGAGGTAGTACCAGATAGCTGTGAGAGCAGCATTGAAAGGGAGAATGAAGGTAAAAATACAGAACGAATGAATGGATTAACGGATAATAAAAATGATGAGACAGATGCAATGAGTGAGATTGCACGGTTGCGTGGAGTGATACATAGTGCGAATCAGCAGCTGGAGCATTGGCAAAAATGTTTACCGAGCGTACTAACTAATAAACGGCAAAAGTATGATAAGAAACATAAGCGTGTGATCGTGAGTGTAAACAAAATGAAAGAGCGAGTGTTGTATGGAGATTCTTTAGTAAGAGGTGTGATAGATGAGAGTTTGACAAAATCATACCAATCTGGTGCGAACATTAAGGATGTAGGCGAGTCTATTAGAGCACAGAAACAGAGGGTGAAAGAATTGACAGTAGTAGCAGGAATGAATGATTTGAAAGGAGATAAAATGGCTATGAGAGAGGATTTGAAGGATTACTTGAGGTATCAAAAGAGAAGAGTGAGAGAGTTAGGATGGTGAGTCTGTTTCTGCAGTATAACAGTGAAGAATATAGAAGAAGGGCTAAATTGCTAATGACTTTATGCACGGATTATGCAGGAGGAGTGGTGTGGAATTTGTGGACGTGTGGAGTGAGTTCGATGGGCGAAAGGATTTATATAAGATGGGTGGTTTGCATTTGAATGGATTTGGTGTATGGAGAGTTGAAAAGTGTTGTTGAATGAAGTGGATGTGCAGAATCAGGGAAACTAGAGTTATTAATGGGGGGGGAGTAGATATGCAGACTTTAGGGGGACAGTTGAGTGTATGAATGTGTGTAATATGCCAGAGCGAGTACGAAGGACAACAAATCAGAATGGGATAGTTAGTATAAGGCATCAAAATAGGGATGGGACAAATGGGCTTCTGCAATTCATGTATACTAATGCCAGAAGTATTAGGAACAAGAAGGAAGAATTTTTGGCCTTGGTTGGCACTTCCAGGCCACAGGTTATTGGCATTAGTAAAACATGGCTGACAGAAGATGATATAGCTAGTGGGATTGAATATGAGGGGTATACTGTATTTAAAAGTGACAGGGAGAATAAAATGGGGGGAAGAGTGTTATTGATGATAGCTGATGAACTGCAGCCAAGGAGAATAGAATTAAACTGCGGGATAGAGAAAAGAGCACATTTGAGGCAATTTGGTGTGAGATTGAGGCTAGCAGAACAAAATATACAATTGGGTGCTGCTATAGATCAGGTGATGGAATAGATGGTGGAGATAGTATGCATAAGCAAATAGAAGAAATGAGTGGAAGTATGGTAATTATTATGGGAGATTTCAACTATGGTAACATTGATTGGAAGGAGGAGAGGACACATGGGAGGAAGGAATTGGATTTTATGCGGTTATTAAAGGATAACTATCTGCGACAGCATGTAATGAAAAATACTAGGGGTCAGAGAGTGCTTGACCTAGTAATTACATCTGAGAATTTGGCTGTAACAAATATGACCATGTTGCCACCAATTGGTGAGAGAGTGATCATAGGGTCTTGACTTGTGAGGTGGCTAAATGTGTGGAATTTACAATTAAGACAGGGTGCATGTGGAATTATCAGGCTGATAAATATGACAAGCTTAGGAGTTTGATTGGTTCAGTGCCATGGCATGTAAAACTGCTAGGGCTGGATGTTGATAGTGCATGGGAGGTGGTTAAGAAGTGTTTGCAGGAGGAAATGGCTGACTGCATACCCAGTGTCCGAATAATAAATCGAGTAGGGGTTAAATGGATGAATAACACCATTAAGCTTGAGCTGCAAAAAAAAGAAACAACTGTGGAGGGAATTTAAGGAGAAAAGTGACCGGCAGGCACATGAACCGTATAAAGCACAGGCCAGAAGGGTAACGAGTGTGGAGAGAAAAACAAAAGCAGATTATGAAAGAACATTAGCCATACAGGCTAAAGAGAATCCCAAACAGTTTTTTGATATATTGCAAGTAAAATAAAAAATGTATATGGCAGAATGATTTTAAAGAATGCTGATGGTAGGGAGGTAACCGAATCAGTTGATATAGTGGAATTACTGAGCAAGCATTTTGCAAGAGTATATCATCCAGGTGGTGACATTGCAGGAATGAAAGAACCAACAGCCTATACGGGAATTGTGGTGAATGAAGTGGAGGTGAATTGTCTATTATAAAACCTCAATGTCAATACATATGTGGGATTGGATGGTATACCAGCTCGTGTCGTACGTGAAACGGCTAAAGAATTGTCAGTACCCTTGACCATTTTGTTTAATTTGAGTCTCAGGTCTGGGTTAGTCCCAAGGAGGTGGAAAGAGGAGAAAATAGTTCTATTGTATAAAGGAGGTTCCAAGACTGCTGTAGCAAATTACTGACCAATGAGCATATCAGGAGTCGTCAAAGTATTGGAGAAAATAGTCAAGAGGAAAATACAGGATTGGATAGATGAAAATGGGACACTGTATAGTGGGCAGCATGGTTTTGTGAAGGGTAGATCATGCCTCAGTAACTTGCTCATGTTTTATTATTATTATTATTACGGGCAACTCCAGGGAGTCCTTAGACTCATCGAGGGAGGCCCCAAATCATGTTCATCACAACTATTTGACATTCATACAGTATCTATCATATCTCGCCTTAAACTCATTCACTGTCACAGCATCCACCACAGACTCTGGCAGCCCATTCCGCTCATTCACCACTCTAAAAGTAAAGAACCCAGCTCTAACACCCTTACCAACCACACTTTTGCCCAGCTTCCATGGATGTCCCCTAGTCCTCCCACAACCAGCCCTGTTCTCAAAAATATCTTCTGAATTAATTTTATAGAAACTCTTCATTAATTTGAATGCCTCAATCATATCTTTCCTCCTTCGCCTATCAACCAATTTTTGCAACCCACAAATCCTCAACCTGCTCTCATAAGGTTCATTCCACAGACCTACTATCATCTTGGTCACTCGCCTCTGGATCCTCTCAACCTCCTCCCCATCAAGAAGAAACCTAGGTGACCAAATCTGGACACAGTAGTCGAGATGGGGTCTTATCAAGACCCCATCTCGACTACTGTGTCCAGATTTATCAAGACCCCACTTCGGCCGCTAGAGGGATTCATAGTCGTTTGTGTTTTTGAGAGCTCCTGATAAGAGAAGTGTTATTTTAAGTTATCATTGATAAATTTACTTAAATATTACGTAGTTTTGTTTGCCTTGCGTATCTTAGTGTGTCTGTTTGTGTGGTTTTGGTTTTTCATTTTATAATTTGATTAAATACATTAGAAGTGAGCATGGCTTCCGTAAGAATGAAAATGGCGGCCAGTAATGAAGGTTTGCCATCTTTATTCAATAACGGTAATATAAAGGAGATGATTCAGTGTACTATCTAGCGAAATGTACGCTTTGCGAAGTGCGGTCGGAGTATGGTTAGATGATAATCAAGGAGTGAATGTGTGTAGAAAATGTAAGGAGAATGAGGAATTAAAGTGTATTTCAGGTCGTGAGTATGATATTTTTGTCAAACTTCAGAATGAAGAAAATAGTGATATGACAAGAAATGGCGAGGTTGTACCAGAGAACGGTGAGGGCATGAATGTAGAAAGTGTGAATGATGGTATTAATTCAGAGCAAATTAATGGTTTTACAGAGCATAAAAAAGATGAGATAGATGCAATGAGTGAGATCGCGTTGTTGAGCGGAGCGATACAAAGGGCAAAGCAGCAGCTAGAGCGTATGAACAAAAGTCGACTGAGCGTACCAGCCAATAATAAAAAGTATGATAGGAAAAATAAGCGTATGAGTGTGAACGTAAACAAAATGAAGGAGAGAGTGCAGTATGGAGACTCTTTAGTACGAGGTATGATAGTAGAGGATTTGACAAAATCGTACCAACCTGGTGCTACCATAAAGGATGTAACTGAGTCTATTAGAGAGCAAAAGGAAAGGGTGAAAGAATTCATTGTTGTGGCAGGTACGAATGATTTGAAAGGAGATAAAATGGAAATGATAGAGGACCTGAATGAATTGTTCGAGGTAGCAAAAGAAAAGAGTGAGAGAGTTAGGATCATTAGTCTTTTGCCGCGGTATGACAGTGAAGTGTTTAAAAGGAGGGCCATAATTGCAAATGACTTTATGCGTGGGTTATGGCTGAATCATGGCTGACTGTAGATGATATAGCTAGTGGGATTTGAATGTGATGGGTATAGTGTGTTCAGGAATGACAGGGAGAATAAAATGGGGGGGGGGTGTTGTTGATGATAGCTGATGAGCTGCAGCCAAGGAGAATAGAAGTTAAATTGCAGGATAGAGAAAAGGGCACATTTGAGGCCATTTTGGGTGCTGCTATAGACCAGGTGATGGAAAAGATGGTGGAGACAGTATGCACAAGCAAATAGAAGAAATGAGTGGAAGGAGTGTAATTATTATGGGAGATTTCAACTATGGTCGCATTGATTGGAGTGAGGAGAGGACACACGGGAGGAAGGAATTGGATTTTATGCGGTTATTAAGGGATAACTATCTGCGACACATGTAATGGAAAATACTAGGGGTCAGAGAGTGCTTGACCTAGTAATTACATCTGAGGATTTGGCTGTAACAAATATGACCACATTATCACCAGTTGGTGAGAGTGATCATAGGGAGGTGGCTAAAGGTGTGGAATTTACAATTAAGACAGGATACATGTGGAATTATCGGGCTTGAAAGTATGACAAGCTTAGGAGTTTGATTAGTTCAGTGCCATGGCATGTACAACTGCAAGGACCAGAAGTTGATAGAGCATGGGAGGCAGTTAAGAAGTGTTTGCATGAAGCAATGACTGACTGTATACCTAGAGTCCAAATAATAAATCAAGTAGGGGTTAAATGGATGAATAACACCATTAAGCTTGAGCTGCAAAAAAAGAAACAACTATGGAGGGAATTTAAGGAGAAAGGTGACCGGCAGTCACATGAACGGTATAAAGCGCAGGCCAGAAGATTAACAAGTGTGGTAAGAAAAGAAAAAAAGGATTACGAAAGAACATTGGCCATGCAGGCTAAAGAGAATCCTAAACAGTTTTTTCAATATGTTGCAAGTAAAAGGAAAAATGTATATGGCAGAATGATTTTAAAGAATGCCAATGGTAGGGAGATAACTGAATCAGTTGATATAGTTGAGTTACTGAGCGTGCACTTTGCAAGAATATATCATCCAGGTGGTGACATTTTAGAAATGAATGAGCCAGTAGATTATACGGGAATTGTGGTGAATGAAGTGGAGGTGAGTAGTCTATTGCATAACCTCAATGTCATTACATCTGTGGGATTGGATGGTATACCAGCTCGTGTTGTACGAGAAGCAGCTAAAGAATTGTCAGTACCCTTGACCATTTTGTTTAATTTGAGTCTCGGGTCTGGGTTAGTCCCGAGGGGGTGGAAAGAGGGGAAAATAGTTCCACTGCATAAAGGTGGTTCCAAGACTGCTGTTGTAAATTACCGACCGATTAGCATATCAGGAATCATTGTCAAGGTCTCAAAGAAATTAGTCGAGAAAAGAATACAGGATTGGATAGATGAAAATGGGATATTGTATGGGGGACAACATGGTTTTGTGAAGGGTTGATCATGCCTCAGTAACTTGCTCACGTTTTATAACACAGTGACGGCTGAACTGGATAGGGGTAATGGGTTACAGTGATTCTACTGCACCTTGCCAAGGCATTTGACAGGATAACAATGGGACCCTAATCAGTAAACTTGAGCAGATGGGGATGGATAGGAGGGTGATCGATGGAGAGATACCAGAGAGTGGTTTATTCAGGAGTTGAGTCCAAAAGACGGCTTGTGACTAGTGCTGTGCCGCAGGGTTCTGTTCTTGGACCACTACTTTTCAATTTGTTCATCAATGATATAGGAAAGGATCTAAGAGGAAGTGTTGTTTGCTGATGATGCAAAGTTGGGTAGAGCAATAGTGAGTGCACAGGATGTCAAAATTTTACAGGATGATTTGGATAGTTTGGAGGACTGGGCTAGGAAAAATGGATGTCAATTTAATGTGGCAAAGTGTAAGTTTATGCATTTTGGGGTGAAAAGAATAGCAGCAGTATATCATATTGGTGGAACCGTACTCCAGGAGATTGATGAGGCCAGGGATTTGGGAGTGTTGGTGGATAGGGAATTGAAGTTTAGGGGGCACATTGCAAAAGTGGCTAAATCAGCTCATCAAATCACCTGGCTTCTGAAAAATACTTGAACATGCAGAGACAAACAAGTTATTGTTCCTCTGTATCGAGCCTTGATAAGACCCCATCTGGACTACTGTGCCCAGTTATGGGCGCCAGGGTTTCTTCGTGATGGGAGGGAAGTGGAGAGGATCCAGAGACGAGTGACCAAGATGATAGCAGGTCTGAGGAATGAACGTTATGAGAATACGTTGAAGATTTGTGGATTGCAAAAATTGGTCGATAGGCAGAAAAGGGGTGATATGATTGAGTCATTCAAATTACTGAAGGGTTTCTATAAGATTAATCCAAAAGATATTTTTGAAAATAGGACTGGTGGTGGGAGGACTAGGGGCCATGCATGAAAGCTGGGCAAGAATGTGGTTAACAAGGGTGTTAAGAGCTAGGTTTTTTACTTGGAGAGTGGTGAATGAGTGGAATAAGCTGCCAGAGTCTGTTGTGGGTGCTACGACCGTGAATAAGTTCAAGGCAAGGTATGATAGATACTGTGTGAATGTCGAATAGTTGTTCTTGACATGATGTTAGGGCTTCCCTCGATGAGTCTGTCGACTCCTTGGAGTAGCCCGTAATAATAATAATAATAACTTAGCATTTTACAATCATTATAAAAAAGATTGAAACTATTATTAAATGCAAAAAATTATATAGTTATCTTTGAAAAAAATTATAGTAATTACAAAAATATTCTGTAACTTTTAAAGGAAAAAATTATGTATTTGCATGTTTCTTATTTACAATGCTGCCATGGAGGAGGATTAAAAAAAAGGGAGTGATATGAGGCTCTATGATTGAGAGATGGGAAACAAATGATGTTTCCAACAGTACTAATTAGGACTGCAAATGTAATGTAGCTGTCAACAATTCAGTTTAATTTTCACAGAGAAATTTTTATTGAGCCATTGGAAAAGCAACTGATGGACTGAGAAGAGGATGAAATTATTCCATTTCACAGAGGCGGGGGGGAGGGGGGTGCGATAAGACTGAGGATAGAAATTCTAGATCGGTCTGTGTGTCTCTGGAGTTGTCGTTCAAGTATTGGTGAGGGTTATGATTCAGAATTGGGTTGATAATAGCAATATTCTCTGTGATGGTCAACATAGGTTTGTTAAATTCTTTCTTTTAGGGTTACACGGTGATCAGCACTCATATTTGTAGATTTAGGGACTCAGAAACACACGTGTTGAACAGATTATTTTATTAATACAAATAAAATAAAACTTGACGTTTCGACCTCTATATCGAGGTCATCATCGGAAGAATACAACTGTATACAGAACCAAGCTACATGCTCATGCTTTCTATAACAGTAAACTAAATCTACGTAGTTAATAAATCTTTTTTCTAGCCTGACCTCTAGTGATAGAAAGGAAAAACAAAAATAAATAAAGGAAGAAATATTAAAAAAAAAAAAAAATATAAATAGATAAATGCAACTACAATAAACTGTTAGAGTCCTCATGTATTAATATTCTGGATAGTTACAAAATGATTTCTTTCAGTTGCTATTGAATGTTCTAAACACTTCACCAGGTCACCAGGTTGTCTTCTTGTAGTGGGAATTTTTCTAATGCTAGTTTAGGATGTTATACAGGTTGTAGATGGGTCCTCCACATTCTTGAAATGGTGAGGCCATCATTTTTGTTGTGTTTGAGCATTTCACAAGACTCTTTAAATTTTCTCTCAAACCAGGTTTTGGTGCGGTGTAGGGACTTGGTATTTTTCCAGTCAATTCTATGGTATGTTTGGAGTGCATGGTCAGAAAGGCCTGTTTTACCGAAGTGGAGGTATTTAATGTGTCGTTTGTGTTCGTCTTGTCTAATTGGGATAGTTCGCCCTGTTTCCCCTATGTATGGTATGTTACATGTGCAGTGTATTTTGTATACCCCTGGGTAGAGAGGTTATGTTTTAGCATTCTGCATACAAGGGGTTGAAGAAATTACAAAATATACTTGGATTTATCAGAGGCTTTTGCTAGATTGCTACACAACAAGCGATAACTAAATTGGAATGGATGGGATTGGATTATAGACTAGTGAGTAGAATAGATGATTCGCTATAATAAATTTAGTTTAATCCTTTATCCAAGTGTGTGCAAACAAAGTTTGTGCCTGAAAGTATCTTCAGGACTGGGGTAAAGTGGTACAACACCGAGCAACTCCTTGCAAAGTTGGAGCAAGATGCCAACACTCCTATCTCAGTATCTCCCATAATGCAAAACACATCTCCTTGCAGATATGTATAATGTTATGCATTAAGGGAAGGGCCACTACCCAAACTAGTTTCGACCTTTATTGAGGTCTCTTCAGTGGGAACTAGGCCTAAGTGGAGATACCAAGCAGAAGCATTAGCAAGGTCATCTCCTCCTATAGGAGCTGCCAAATGGTGTGCCACCTTTTTATTAAATTACTCTGTATTTAGAGAAAGATGTTAAAAGAATAAAAGCCATAGATAAAAGAGAGGTCAGAAAAAGACATAGAGAATCGTGGAACAAATTTCTTTCTAATTTAGAACATGATTTATATAAAATAAATTCCAATGTATATAAGATTTTGAAACACTTAAATGCAAATACTAAAGAAAACATAAAATTAAACACAAAATTGAAATTATTTTTATTATTATTATCCAGGCCTCCATGGAGTCAAAAGACTCATCATGGGAGGTCGTTTTTAATAAACACAAAGTTTATCATTCCACTCCTTGAACCCACTGACCATTTCACCCTCCAACCGCTCTCTCAGGCAATGCATTCCGAGGTTCAACCACCCTCTATGCAAAGAAACCACTCCTCACCCTCTTGTGCACAGCCTCCTTTCGTAACTTCCAGGGATGTCCGCTTGTCATTGCTCCTTCCTGCTGGTCCATCAAGTGAAAGAACTCTCCAATGTCTACCCTGTAACTGCCTCTCAACAGTTTAAAGTCCCCATCATATCACCTCTCCTTCTATCCACCAAACTCTGCAGTCCACATTCCCTCAGTCGATCTTAGAAGAATTTCTAAATTTCTACACAGAATTGTGGACAGATAAATATTTTAAAAAAGACAACTGGCAAACATATAATGAAATTGAAAAGGAAATAACTAAAGAAGAATTAGAAAGCAGCCTGAAAGAAACAAGAAACAGAAAATCACCTGGAGAAGTTAAGCTTTGAATCTTGTTCCTAATATGCAGGAACAAGATTCAAAGAAAGACCCCTATTATTTTTAAATAAAATTTATTCAAGTAACCCCCAAATAGAATGGAAAAAAGCAATTGTGATTCCTATCTTTAAAAAAAGTTGTAGAGATGACCCTAAAAACTATAGAGGTATAAGTATACTAAATTCCTGTTACAAAATATATAGCAGAATTGTAAATAGCAAACTAATGAAATATTCCGAAAACTTTATTTATTATTATTATTATTACTACTACCCACCCCAAGGCCTCATGGAGTCAAAGACTCATCAGGGAGGTCCTTTTATCACATAGCTCATCATACTGTGTCTTAAACACACTCAAACCCCTTGCAGACACCACACTCTCAGGCAAGGCATTCCAATCATTTACAACTCTACACGAAAGAAACCTGCCTTTCACTCCCCTACTCACACCCTCTTTATACAGTTTCCAGGGATGACCTCTGGTTCTCCCCTGATCTCCCACTGTTTTCTGTAGAACTTCTCCAGCATTGCTCCTATAACAACCCCTTAATAACTTGCAGTTCTCTATCATATTTCCCCTCCTTCTCCTCCTCCTGTCCACCAGACTCTGCAAGTTGCATTTTCTCAATCTTTCCTCATACTTGACATTCCAGAGGTCAAAAACTACCTCAGTCAGTCGCCTTTGGACCCTTTCCAACATCTCTTCATCCTTCTGAAAACCAGGTGACCAAATCTGGGCACAATAGTCCATGTATGGCCTAATCAAAGCCTTATACAACAGAACAAGAATCTCCCTACTTCTACATGTCAGTGTCCTCCACATCATTCCCAGAAGCCTTTGTGTTGTCTTCACAATTTTGGCGATGTGAACCCTACATTTTAGATCCTTATCCACTATCACCCCCAGATCTCTTATTTCCTCTACCTCCAACAATATATTTTCACCAAGCATAAATTCTGCATCCCATCTTTGTTTTCCAAATTTTAAAACCTTACATTTTGCAACATTGAACTCGCATCCCCATTTCCATGCCCAATCACTCAATTTATTCAAGTCTTCTTGTAAGGCCACAGCATCTTCACTACTCTTTATGGTTCGTCCCAACTTTGCATCATCTGCAAATAACTGAATATCTCCATCCATTATCATTAATATACAAGTTAAACAGTAATGGCCCTAAAACAGACCATGAGGCACTCCACTAGTGACTTTCCTTTTCCTGAATATCACACCACCATACACAACTTGTTGATAGCTATCAGATAGCCAATCTCCAATCCAATGCATTAATCTAATATCTAACCCCATCTGCTCTAGTTTGACTGTCAACTTATCATGAGGTACTCTATCAAAAGCCTTTGCGAAATCCAAGGAAGCAGTCACTTTATTGTAATAAGTAAGTAGATAACTAAAACATGACCTCCCTTTACCAAATCCATGCTGTCCATCAATGCAGATCCATGCAGATAGGCCTATAGTTTGATGCTTGAGTTAGATCACCTGCTTTATGAAGTGGGCACAATCTTGCCCTCCTTTTACTCCTTAGGAACTTTACCGAATGAAAGACTCATATTAAAAAAATATGTCAAGGCAGGTGTCAACTCCCTGGCACATTCCTTCAGAATACATGGTGATATATTATCTAGTCCCACAGCCTTATTAACATCTAGTTTACTCAAACTCCCCATACACCTCTTGCTCACTTACATTCAGTCTCTCCCCCCCCCCCCATCATCAACTGCTCTCAATCTCTCCATGAAGTCACATTCACAGGATTGAAAGACCGTTATGAACTGCTCATTAAAGTATCTCCACCACACATTCCGCAACAGCTGTCTTTATACCATTTTCTCCAATCAATGTCATCATTCCGTGATCATTCTTTCTTTTGCTGGCTAAATATCGAAAGAACTCCTTAGGATACTTTTTGGCTTCATTAGCTAACTGCTGTTCATACCTCTCTTTAGCTACCGTCACCAGCCAAGTCACCCTCCTTGCCTAGTCTTTGTAGATCTCATGGAATTGGTTAATTCCACTTCTCTTATGCTGCCTCCACAATGCCCTTTTTCTCTCTATCGCATGCTTAATCCCTTATTCATCCATCTCACACCTACCTTATTTAACCTTCTCACCCTTGGAATACATTTAGACACTGCATCTACTAGACAGTTTTTGAAAATCCCCCAAGCTGCATTGATCTCTTTTCCAGCTAACTCCTCATTCCATGCTACACCTGCAAGCTGTCTCCTGAGCTCTTCATAATTGTCCCCCTTGTAGTTCCAAATATATCCTTTTCTCACAGAGGTCCTCACACTGCTGGCAACCACCCAGGTAATCACCTCATGTTCACTCTCACCAATTGGTGGATGATTTGACACCTCATTTTAAAAGTACAGAATGGATTTAGAAAAGGACAATCATGTATAGAACTGGCCTTTTGCCTAAAATTAATAATAGAGAAGAGAAGAGAATACAATTTAGAAACACATATTGCATTTATTGACTTTGAAAAAGCATTTAACAAAGTCAAAAGAAGCATTCTATTTAACATATTAAAAGAAAGACAAATACCAAATAATATCCTAAACGCTACCATAAGTATACGTGAAAATTATCAAATACAAATAAGATTAAATCCTGAGCTATCATGTATGAGAGAGAAAAACCAAGGGATCTTTTTAATATTTACCTAAATGAAATAATAATAAAATGGAATAAAAATTTCCATCAAGGTATTAAACTTTCTCCTACTGTGAACTTAAACACTCTCCTTTTTGCTGACGACCAAATAATAATTACAAATTCTGAAGATAACTTACTGAAAGCTATTTTAGATCTAAATGAGATAGCCAAAGATTATGGTATGATAATATCAACAAAAAAATCAAAAACTATGGCCTTTAAAGGACAGAACAGGTGAATTCATTTAACTACATAGGATGTATGATCACATATGAAAAAGGAAAAAGATATAAACGTAAAATTGCAAAATATTTAAAAATAACAGGTGTAATTAACTCTATATTTAAACCAAACCTAGTTCAAAAACAAACCAGACTAAAAGTATACTTTAGTCTGGTAGGGCTAAAATACTTCAGCCCTACCAGTCTTGTTGTATGGAAGTGAAATCTGGACAATAAAACAAAAAGACAAAGATTAATAACAGCAGAAATGAAATTTATGAGAAAAACTGCAAAGTATACTGTTTTTGATCACAAAAAAAAATGAATAATTGAAAGAATTAAACCAAGAATCGGTAATAGAAAAAAATTAAAAAATATAAACATAAATGGATGGAACACGTTCAAAGAATGAAAATTGAAAGATTACCAAAACAAGCCTTAAAGTACAAGCCATTAGGAAAAAGAAAACCATGACGTCCTCTTAAACGATGACTTCTAAGGCTGGAAGAGGCCATGCTAGGCCTACATCCTTGATATGCATGATGATGATGAATTTGTAACTCAGCAGTATAGAATTGAAGGATTAGGTACAGGAAGATAACTTGATGTAAAATCAGGTCAAACACTATTCCCACTGTTATTCATCATCTATGTGGATTACATTCTGTAGAAAGGTGATACCAAACTTAATATCAAAACTGAAGCTAATCAACTCAGCTCTTTACTTTATACAGACAGTGTTATACTCCTAAATAAATCCATTAAAGGTATTCTTTAATTAGATTGAATAGCTGTTGTAACAAAAATGGCATGAAAATTAGCAAATAAAAATACAAAAATTTTGAATAACTTGTAAAACATGTCTGCTATTTAGGCACAGTTTTTATGAAAATTATTATTATTATATGTTATCTCCATGGAGTGAGAAGACTCATCATGGGACACCCATACTAACGATTATATGCACAACCTATAATATTTCTCCTTAAACTCATTCACTGTCAGAGTACTCGCAACTAATTCTGCAATACATTCCACTCGTCCACAACTATCCAAGCAAAAAAATCTGGTTCACACACCCTAGATTGTAAATTAAATATGGAAATAGACAATAAGCAAAGCTGGTATGATGAGGAGCTGTTAAATAAATGTATATGGAATAAGAGAGAAATTAGTCAAAACTCTAAACTAGCAGTATAGAAGAGTATTTATACTAGTTTTTAACTTATAGATCTGAGAGTTAGATTAGATTAGCATTGGGTTAGAATTATACCGCATCAAGGGCGGGTGCGGTTAAAGAAGCGAGCCAAGCAGGTGGAGAGGATGTTGCGAGTGGGAACACTGAATATTGGAAGCATGACTGGAAGGGGAAGAGAGGTGGTAGGGGGGAAAGGCAAAGGAACTGGGAGATGGATATAAATTGTTCTACTCTGGAGCGAATAACGAGGGAAGAAATGGTGTAGGAATTGTGGTGTGTGGCAGAATGAAGGGTGAAGTACTGGAAGTGGGTAGAAGGAATGACAGGATCATGCGAATGAAATTGGGTCTTGGAGAAGAGCGGGTGGTCATATTATGTGTATATGCCCCGCAAGTTGGTTGTACAGCAGTTCTGGAACCTGTTAGATGAAGAAATGAGGGAATTGGAAGAAAATGAGATGGTGATTGTCTGAGGAGACTTGAACGGACACATAGGAAGACAGAATAGAGACTGTGAAAGGGTGCATGGCGGCCACGGAGTGGGAATGATGAACCAGGAAGGAGAGAGGGTTGTGGACTTCGCAGTAGCGTTTGATCTGGCAATTGTGAACTCGTTTTTCTACAAGAGGGAAGAACATTTGATAACATTTAGGAGTGGTAACAAAAGTTCACAAATTGTAAAGTAATTCCAACAGTTCTAGTAGCACAGCAACACCGACTGCTATGCGCAGACTTTAAAATAAGATTGAAGATAAACTCTGGATGCCATGGGATGAAGACAATTAAGTGGTTTCGCTTAAAAGAGGAGAGTGTGAGGAATCGTTTTAGGGAAAAGGTGTTAGAGAGGATTTCGGATGGACTGGAAAGTGTACAAGATTGGTGGAAACATAATTCAAAAGTAATCCTGAGCTGTGCAATCGAGGTGCTTGGTGAGACATCTCGAAGGATTAGAGAGCAGAAGGAGGGCTGGTGGTGGAATAACGTACAAGTGGCAGTGACAGCTAAGAGGAAGGCAAAGCAGAAGTGGGATGAGTAGAGTGGAAGAGGACAGAGAGGTGTACACAGAGAGAAAGCAAGAAGCCAAGAGAGTTGTGGCACAGGCGAAGGCCATGGCATATCAAGATCTGTATGATCAATTAGAAACAAAGGAAGGACAGAGAAAAGTTTACCAACTAGCAAAATAAAGCAGCAAAGGACATCTTACATGTGAGGCAGATCAAAGATGCTGAAGGAAGAGTATTATGGAGGGATGTGGACATAAGAAACAGATGGAAAATATAATTTGAGGGACTTTTGAATGAGGAAAATGCAAGGACTCACAGAGGAGATGGGCAGCCTTCTGAGGGGATGGTGCAGAACATCAGTAGAGTGGAAGTGACGGAGGCCATGAAGAGGATGAGGAATGGAAAATTAGTGGGCCCCGACAGAATTCCAGTGGAGGCATGGAAGGCACTGGGGTAAGAGGGAATTGACCTGCTGTGGAACCTGTTCATGAAAGTTTGCCGACAGGAAAATATACCCAAGGAATGGAGGGAGAGTACTCTTTTTCCCATCTACAAGGATAAAGGGGATGCACAAGACTGTAAAAATTACAGAGGAATAAAGTTGATGTCCAACACAATGAAAATCCTAGAAAGGGTTCTTGATGGTAGATTGAGGAAGGAGGTGGAGATTGCAAAGTATGAAAGGATGGAAGTAGCAGAGATGAGAATGCTTAGGTGGATGTGCAGTGTGACCAGAAAGGATCGTCTGAGAAATGACCATGTCAGGGGAACAGTGAAAGTTACGAACTTAGGAGCGAAAATACAGGAGGCAAGGTTGAGATGGTTTGGTCATGTGATGAGGAGGGAGGACGAATATGTGGGAAGAAGGGTCATGCAGATGGATGTGCAAGGAAGGAGGAAGCATGTGCGGCCGAAGAAGAGATGGAGCGGCTGGTAGAAGAGGACTTGAGGATGAAGAACTTGGATTCTCATAGACAGGCTTATACGTTGGTTATGCATTTCTAAATAACTTAGGGAATTGAAACAACGTAGATCCGAATATAAATTAAATTATACTTTAATAGATATTTCCGATATTTCGGCAATGTCACATTGCCATTTTCTAAAGGAACTTACAGAAAGGCAGGTGCACACAGGCAATAACAATACAGTAACTGAGAATGAAGATATGAAGCTATCGTTCTCCTAGAAGTCCTGATGTGCCCTCTGGCGGGCTAAGTAGGCATTCTTGGCTGTTGGGCTGAAGGTCTGCTGATGTATGCCTCCCAAATTTGGGGCAGTCGCATACAACCAAATTTGTTGAGGTTTGGAGAGTTTCTTAGGGCAGAGGCTGATTCCATAAATAATCTTTCGAATTTATATTTGCTCCGGTGTATTATTGTTGCTTTCTTCCACCGTATTCTGTGGCGAGTATCCAGAGATACTCGCCACAGAATTACAAGTATAGCCATTCTGGTCTGCAAGACCAGAATGGCTATACTTGTAAAACCGGATGTAGTCCTTGTGTTCAGAAATTCTGATATTCGCTGTCCTGCCTGTTTGGCCAAAGTACGACAGTTTACAACTGCAAGGGACCTGGTATACACCAGGTAGGTCTAGGGGAAGTGGTTGGTCTTTGGTAGAGCGGATAAGGGATGCCAATTTTCTGTAAGGCCTGTAACAGGAGGTGAGGTCATGTTTTTTTAGAATTTTGGTAATTTTTTCTGAGGTGCCTCGGTTGTAGGGAATGGTGATGGATTTAGAGTAATATTTTTTGTGGAGGGGGGGGAGGAGGGGGGCTGTGGTTTGTAGGTTTTAATATTTTTTGGATTTTTTTGGGGGGGGGTAGCCATTGGCTGAGAAAGTGTTGAGGATGTGATTTAGTTCAGTGTTAAGGGCTATGTCGTTAGAACAGATTAGTTTAGCCCTGTTGTATAGTATTTTAACCACTCCATATTGTTGTGAGGGGGGGGGGGAATTGTTGGTGGATGTATCTGCCTGTATGGGTGGGTTTTCTGTAAACTGAGAAAACCAAAGTTCCATCAGGCTGGCGGGTGACTAGTGTGTCTAGGAAAGGGAGGCAGTTGTTTTCCTCTTTTTCCAGGGTGAACTTGATTCTGACGTGTTGGTTGTTTAAGTGTGTAAGGAAGGAGAGGAGTGTTTCAGAGCCATGTGGCCACATAGTGAACACATCATCAACGTAGCGAAGCCATATGGTTGGATTTTGTGGGGCAGAGGCTAAGGCTTTTTCCTCAAAGGTCTCCATAAAGAAACTGGCAAAGGGTGGGGAGAGTGGTGAGCCCATGGCTGTCCCCTCTATTTGTTTGTAGAATTTTCCCTGCCAAACGAAATAGCCTGAGTTCATTGTGAACTGAAATAGGGCTGAGATATCGGGGGAAAATTTAGCTTGGATTAGCTCTAAAGTTTCCTTGAGTGGGACATTTGTGAATAAGGAGGAGACGTCGAAGCTGACCATTATGTCAGTATGTTGGAGTGTAAGGTTTTCTATGCTGGCTTTGAAGTGGGCTGAGTTTTTTATGTGTGATGGTGTGTTGCCAGTATAGTGTGTGAGCTCTTTGGCCAAATGTTTAGCTAATTTGTATGTGGGGGAATCAATGCCATCCACTATGGGATGTAATGGCACATTTTCTTTATGTATTTTTGGGAGTCCGTAAATACGGGGGGGGGGGTATAGAGTTAAACGGTTTTAATCTGTTGGTAACTTCTACAGGCCAAGAAGTGACTTTCTTAAGGAGCCTGTGAAGTTTTCTAATTTGTGAGTTGGTGGGATTGTAATTGATAGGGAGGTAAGTAGCCCGATCTAATAGAAGAGCATTCAGCTTAACTTTGTAGTCCTTTTGGTTAAGTACTACAGTTGCATTTCCTTTATCCGCTTTGGTGATAACTAATTCTTTATTATTTCTCAATTCCTGTAGGGCTTTAAATTCCTTGTTGGATATATTGGTTTTGGGTGGTTTTGCTATGGAAAGGACACAAGCTACATCCAGTCTTACACTGTTGGCGATTTGATGTGGAAAGTGGCGGATTCCTCTTTCAATCTGGATCATAATATCCTCACTTGGTATTTTTCTGGGAGCAATGGCGAAGTTGTGGCCACGTGAAAGCACGTTGAGAGCTTCAGGGTGACTGAAGAAAGGTTGATTACGGTGTTGGTAGCAAGTTTTGGATTGACGGTAGAATTCTTTTTTAATTTATCGAAACATGACCTCACCTCCTGTTACAGGCCTTACAGAAAATTGGCATCCCTTATCCGCTCTACCAAATGTGGTGACAGCCCAAGACAGGAAGGTGTGGAGGGGACTCATTATCAACAGTGACCCCCACTTAAGTGGGAGAAGCTGCAGAAGAAGAATTGGGTTAGAAATAAAACAGTTGATTAAAGAGACGTAAACCATAAATAGTTTAGAGAAAAATGAGTGGAGTTAACAGATGGTAGCAGTAACAATCATATTAAAGATGAAGACATTAACAAGGAACTGGACATTGAAAAATGTGTAAGTAGAGCTAATCTAAGCTGGCATGGTCATTAAACAAAATAGAAAAGGAGAGGTTAAAATATTTGATACCAAGATGACTCGGAAAATGACCTAGATGAATTACTTAAATATAAGTTTCTTATTCGGTTTTGAAACAAAATGGGATTTAATATCCTTTTAATTTAAATAATGACCTAGATGAATTAAGATCTAGGTAGATTTATGTTCGAAGTGCCTTAGAAGACAAAAATTTAAGATTTGACAGTATTTGGAGTTCTGACACATAACATACTACATTGAAGGAAAATTTTTATTAGGAAGTTAGTAATAATATGACCTTAATTATCATAGTAACCTTTGAGGGTAAAATTTGATGATGTTGACAAGTTTGTGATATTTTTATCATAAGAATTATTAGAACCACAGTTTGGCCTGCTGTAACTCATTCCAGGTTGTAAGTTTAGTCAAAATTATTGATCATCTGTTACTTTTAATTGACAGATGTATTCACCAAAAGACAGCTTGCAAAATTTGTGTTATTCAAGTGATCTCAACAAGAACTTGCTTAATGGCATTTCTTACATTGCTTAGTGACCTCTAAGAAGTTCAGGGCATTAATACATACTATACGTAGTCTCCTCTCTTCTGCATCATTGAAATGGTTTAATCAGACTTTGAGTTCAATGTCTTATGGAATAATTTCAGCAAAATTGGAAGGAGATATTATTATTATTATTTAAGCCTCAGAGGAGCCAAAAGACTCATCGTGGGAGGTTCTTCCTAGGAAACACAAGTTTATCCAGACTCATCATGGGAGGTCACTCCTAGGAAACACAATTCTATCATGCCATTAAACTCATTGACCGTTCTTGCTCTCACCACTTTATCAGGCAATGCATTCCACGGTTCAGTAATTTCCAGGTTTCAACCAAGCGAAAGAACTCCCAGTGTCAACCCTGTAACCACCTCTCAACAGTTTAAAAGTCCCAATCATATCACCTCTCCTTCTTCTATCCACCAAACTCTGCAGTCTGCATTCCCTCAGCCGATCCTCATAACTAACATTGTACAGTCCTGAAACTGTCTTTGTTATCTGCCTTTGTACCCTTTCCACAGTTAATTTATCCCCTTCAAATCCTGGGGACCAAATCTGACAACAATAGTCTAAGTGTGGTCTGATCAGGGTCTTATACAACAGAATGATAACTCTTTTATCTCTGCAGGTCAGCAGCCTTCTCATTATTGCAGCAATTCTCTGTGTTATCACCACCTTTGCAATATGTCCCCTGAATTTCAGGTTTTTATCAATCATGAACCCCAGATCTCTTGTCTCCCCTACTTCCTCCAATAGAGTATGCAGCCTTCCATCGATGGATCCCAAACTTCAAGACTTTACATTTTGCTGCATTAAATCAACATCCCCATTCATTTGCGCATCTGTCTAGCTTATTCAAATACTGCTGCAGGACTACCACATCTGCACTATCACTTATAACCATTCACATCATTCGCAAACAACTGAATATTGCAATCCACTGACAATGTCATTGATATAAAGGTTAAACAATATAGGTCCCAGTACTCAGCCCTATGGGACCCCACTTGTAACCCTCTGCCTCCTTGAAACTGCCCCACCATACACAACTCTCTGATACCTGTCAGACATCCAATCCTGAATCCAGCTGACCAACCTTACATCTAAACCCATGTGCTGCAACTTAAATATCAGCTTATCATGTGGAACCCTATCAAATGCCTTTGCTAAATCCAAGAAAAATGGCAGTATATGCCTTTCCCTCATCTACTGCTCTTGTAACTTTATTATAAAAGGCTAGCATATTACTAAAACAAGAGCATCCCTTCACAAATCCATGTTGACTCTCACAGATAACATTACCCTCATCTTCCCAATTTTGTATACAGTCCCTAACTAATTTCATCACGATCTTAACTACTGATGACACACAAACTGACCTATAATTAGACACTTCCAGTCTGCTACAGTCCTTATGCAATGGCACTATATTACTTTCCTTCCATTCCCTGGGCACCTTTCCCATAGCCAGACTTTCATTGAAAAGCCAGGTCAAAGGAGCTGTCAGTTCTTTAGCACATTCTCTCAAAACTCGTGATGAAATACCATCCCGCCCCAAAGCTTTACTGACATCCAGAGTACTCAGTATTTGAAACACGCTCTCCTCCTGCACCTCTAATCCTTGAACCTGCCCTATCCCTCTAGTATTAAAATTTACTCCTCCAGGATGAAATATACCAATAAAGTGTTCATTGTAAAATTATACTATGTCCTCTGCATCAGTCACTCTATTCCCATTTTTATCCCACAAACATTTCTCCTCTTACTGGCCACATAGCTAAAAAATTGCCTAGGATTTTTTTTGGATCGTAGAGCCAATCTCTTCTCATATTCCAGTTTTGTCTTCCTTATCATACTAGTCATTCTCCTGGCCTGTGTCTTATATTCTTCATGCATCTGCTCTTCACCTGTCTCCTTATATCTCTTCCATAGCCTCTTTTTCGCATGCAATTCCTGTTTAATATTGTTTGTCATCCACTTTACTCCTAATTGCGTCCTCTTCTTCACTCGTGGTATACAACTTACCATTGCTGATAACAAATATTCTTTCACAATTTCTCACCCACTAGTGATATCCCGGCCTTCCAATTCCTGCCTCCATGAAACTTCCCGAAGTTGACGTCTAAGACTATTATAATCACCTGTCTTATAATTCCACATATGTTCCCATCACTTTGATACTCCTGCATATCTATTCTATTCATCTTCCAAGTCAAAACGACATGGCCACTCTCTCCAACTGGTGGGAGAGATGTCATCTCAGTTATTATCAACTCTTCTGATGCTATGACCAAATCCAAAACTCTTGAACCGCTTGTTCCCTCTATTAGATTTTGCTTAAGACATTTGTCCCTCAAGAATTCTAGAAATTCCATTCCCTTATTGTTACATGCATCTTCCTCTCTCCAATTTATACTGCTGTAGTTAAAATCTCCCATAATAGTCATTCTTCTTGCACTTGCTTAGCTTCTCGCAAAATACTGCTTACCTTCTCATAGCTAGATACTACTTAGCTTCTCTTTTAATGTTCCTGCATATATTTTATATATGCAGGAACATTAAAACATATAAATAAATTATTTTTGTATAGTTCTATATTTATATTGTCTTCTCCTGGTGTTTTCCTATTTTTCATCTTCTTTATTGTATTTTTCAGTTCTAACATTGTGATATTTTCTGTTAGGTCATTCTTTATTTTATAAAATTTTATTTCATTGTCTTCATCTGTCTCCAGAGATTTTGGAAATAGGTCACCCATTTTTCTAAATCTATTGTTTGTATTTTTATCTGTTCATTTATTTCTGTATTCATGTATTTTATTACTTTATAGGTTTTGGCTTAAATAAATCCTTTTCTAGTTCTTCATTCCATCTCTCTCTCTCTCTCTCTCTATGTTTTTTTCCTTACTTCTCATTTTGCAATTGCACTGTTTCTTTTATACTCTATTTCTGCTTCTGTTATTTTGGAATTTAGCCATTTCTGGTAACTGCCCATTTTTTGTTTTTTATTATATTTTCTATTTCTTTGCTCCCATCTCACAGTCCTATTTAACTAATCCATTTGCGCTTTATTCCTAAGGTTTCTGTTGCTGCTTTTGTGAGAATTTGTTTCAAATTTTCCCATTCATCTTCTATGTCACTTGACTCATGTGTGGTTTCTGTTTTTAAGTTTGTGCATTTTTGATATTGTTGTCTAACTTGGGAATCCTATAATGAAGAAATTTTGTAGCTTGGTTTGTAAGAATTTTCAATTTTATGTGTTTTTAGTCACTTTGGTTTAAATCGAATTTTTGCTGATATCATATAATGATCAGATTTAACTGAAAGCCTCAATATGCTCTTACATCTAAAACTAATTCCACTAATTTAAAATTTGCGATAACGTAGTTAATTACTGATTTGTATCCTCTGGCTGACCAAGTATATTTATGTATTTCCTTGTGTTTAAACACTGAATTCATTATTCTCATTTTATTATAAATTACAAAATCCCACAGTCTGCGACCATTTAGATTACATGTATCTTCGCCAAATTTGCATATGTTTGTTTTATCTATGGCATTCTGTAATTCTTTATAAAATATATTACTGTCTTCTTCTTTTCCCTCTTCTTGTGCATATGCACCAATTATTGTTATGTGGCCTCTTCATTTCTCCAGTCTAATTTCTATTAGTCTTTCGTTCAAATAGTTATTAATACAATATTGTTCTTTAGGAATCTTCTTGAGAAATTAGTCAAAACACTAAATTAGTTGTGTTCAAACCAATTTTAACTTATGAATCTGACAGCTGAGTTAGAAATAAAACACTTGACCAAAGACTAGAGACCACAGATATGAGAGGTCTGAGAAAGATTGGGGGGGGGGGGATTGAACAGATGGCATCAATGGCAATATCACCTTAAAAACAAGGATATTAGAAGAGAACTTGACATTGTTAGCATCCAGGAAGGCATTAGCCAAGCTAATCTCAAGTGGTATGGTCACTTAAACAGAATGGGAGAGGAAAGATTAGCAAAACAACTGCCAGGTTGGCAGAAAAAGACTCAGAGGAACACCAAGATATAGCTGGATTGATACAGTAAAAAGTGCCTTAGAAGACAGAAATATAAGATCTGATAATGTTGTAGTCTTGACTGGTAAGATTGGAGGAAAATTGTAGATAGGAAGTTAGTAATGATGTAAGTTTTTCATGTAGTATCATATCCTGTACACCTCTTGAGGGTACATGTCAGGAATTTGATGATGATAAAATCTTTTAAAACAATAATTCTGGTTATATTTGGGTACTGCCTCCTATATATAAAGATACACACAATGAAGTGTTATGGGATAAATCTTAACTATTACACCTTTTGAAAGTTTATTTTTCACTTGGTTAGACTATAATAAATTTAGTTTAATCCTTTATCCAAGTGTGAGCAAACAAAGTTTGTGCCTGAAAGTATCTTCAGCTCAGGAGCTGTGTTTTACATTATGAGAAAATATCAAGAATAGTGAGGGAGCTTGCTCCACCTTTACTTCGAATTGCCTTCGCCGATAGTTTTTCGGCACGAAACTTATAGATCGTAGTTATCGAACTTTAGTTTCGCTTACTGGCTATAAAACAACAAAGGATGTTTATCCCCTTATTTTCTATATTAAGGTGCCAGAAAACTAGCCATTTGGCTTTTTATCTTAACTAAAGATGTTGAAAGTTTATTTTTCACTTGGTTAGACTATCATAAATTTAGTTTAATCCTTTATCCAAGTGTGAGCAAACAAAGTTTGCGCCTGAAAGTATCTTCAGGACTGGGATAAGGTGGTACAACACTGGGAAACTCGTTGCAAAGGTAGAGCAAGCTAACATCACTTGTATCTCAGTATCTCCCATAATGCAAAACACATCTCCTTGCGGATATGTATAATGTTATGCATTAAGGGAAGGGCCACTACCCAGACTAGTTTCGACCTTTATTGAGGTCTCTTCAGTGGGAGCCAGGCCCAAGTGGAGATACCAGGCAGAAACATTAGCAAGGTCATCTCTACCTGTAGGAGTTGCCAAACGGTGTGCCACCTTTTTAATAAATTACTCTGGATTTAGAGAAAGATGTTGAAAGTTTATTTTTCACTTGGTTAGACCATCATAAATTTAGTTTAATCCTTTATCCAAGTGTGAGCAAACAAAGTTTGCGCCTGAAAGTATCTTCAGGACTGGGGTAAGGTGGTGCAACTCGTAGTGGCCCTTCCCTTAATGCATAACATTAGACATATCCGCAAGGAGATGTGCTTTGCATTATGGCAGATACTGAGATACAAGTGATGTTAGCTTGCTCCACCTTTGCAACGAGTTTCCCAGTGTTGTACCACCTTACCCCAGTCCTGAAGATACTTTCAGGCGCAAACTTTGTTTGCTCACACTTGGATAAAGGATTAAACTAAATTTATTATAGTCTAACCAAGTGAAAAATAAACTTTCAACATCTTTCTCTAAATCCAGAGTAATTTATTAAAATGGTGGCACATCGTTTGGCAAGTCCTATAGGTAGAGATGACCTTGCTAATGCTTCTGCCTGGTATCTCCACTTGGGCCTAGCTCCCACTGAAGAGACCTCAATAAAGGTCGAAACTAGTCTGGGTAGTGGCCCTTCCCTTAATGCATAACATTAGACATATCCACAAGGAGGTGTTTTGCATTATGGGAGATACTGAGATACGAGTGATGTTAGCTTGCTCCACCTTTGGAAAGAGTTTCCCAGTGTTGTACCACCTTACCCCAGTCCTGAAGACACTTTCAGCCGCAAACTTTGTTTGCTCACACTTGGATAAAAGATTAAACTAAATTTATTATAAATATTACACTGTTGCTATGACATAACTGAGAGAAAATTTTGGGAGTCTTTGGAAATGGCATTAGATCCTAAACATCTAAATATAAACTCAAGTATCAACTTGTCTGAATACATCCAAGCCATTATCAGCCAAACGTGTGTACATGGAAAGGAAAACGTGGTGGTGTAGTACTGCTTATGATAAGTGATGACTTATTTCCGCTTAGAGTAGAGGCTTTGGAAGGCAGTGACACAAATGGTTTTGAAAGCATATGGTGTGAGGTAGAAGTGGCCAAGACAGGATATTTATTGGGGTGTTGCTATAAACCAGGGAGCAAAGAGGGTGGGGACCAGGAGATTTTTAGGCAGTTGAGCTTGACAAGTGCGAGAAGAATGGTTGTTATGGGAGATATTAACTACAGCAGTATAAACTGGGAAGAGGAAATTGCAAGTAGTAAGAAGGGGATAGAATTTCTGGAATTCTTAAGGGACAAATGTCTTCGGCAGCATGTGATGGAGGGAACAAGAGGTTCGAGAGTTTTGGATTTGGTCATAGCATCAGAAGAGCTGATAATAAGTGAGATGACATCTCTCCCACCAGTTGGAGAGAGTGACCATGTGGTTTTGACTTGGAAGATGAACAGACATGCAGGTGTATCAAAGAAAAGGGACGTATGTGGAATTATAAGACAGGTGATTATAGTAGTCTTAGGTATCAACTAGGGGCAGTTCCATGGAGGGCAGAATTGGAATGCCAGAATATCATTAGTGCTTGGGAAATTGTGAAATAATATTTATTAGCAGCAATAGTAAGCTGTATTCCACGGGTGAAGCGGACACAATTTGGTGTAAAGTGGATGACAAACGATATCAAACAGTAACCAGTTGAAAAAGAGATTATGGAAGATATAAAAGGAGAGGAGTGGAGGACAGATACACAAAGAATATAAGACACAGGCCAGGAGAGTGACCAGAATGATGAAGAAGGCAAAACTGGAATATGAGAAGAGATTGGCACTAAGATCCAAAGAAAATCCTAGGGAATATTTTAGCTATGTGGGCAGTAGGTAGAGAAACGATTGTGGAAGAATGACATCGCGGGATAAAAATGGGAATAGAGTGACTGATGCAGAGGATATAGTGGAGTTGTTCAGTGAGCACTTTATTGGAGTATTTCATCCTGGAGGAGGTTTTAATACTAGAGGGATAGGGCAGAATCATGGTTTAGAGGTGCAAGAGGAGATTGTGTTCCAAATACTGAGTACTCTGGATACCAATAAAGCTGTTGGACTGGATGGTATTTCACTATGGGTTTTGAGAGGATATGCTAAAGAACTGACAGCTCCGTTGACCTGGCTTTTCAATAAAAGTCTGGCTGAAGGAAAGGTGCTTAGGGAATGGAAGGAAGGTAAGATAGTGCTGCTGCATAAGGGCAGTAGCAGACTGGAAGTGTCTAATTATAGGCCTGTTTGTGTGTCATCAGTAGTTAAGGTCTTGGAGAAATTAGTGAGGGACTATATACAGCATTGGGTAGATGAGGGTAATGTTATCTGTGAGAATCAACATGGATTTGTTAAGGGGCTCTTGCTTTAGTAATATGATTGTCTTTTATAATAAAGTGACAAGAACAGTTGATGAGGGAAAGGCATATACTGCCATTTTTTTGGATTTTGCAAAGGCGTTTGACAGGATGCCACATGATAAGCTGATATTTAAGTTGCAGCACATGGGTTTAAATGTCAGATTAGTCAAATGTATTCAGGATTGGCTGACTGATAGGTATCACAGAGTTGTGTATGATGGGGCGTTATCAAGGAAGCAGAAGGTTACAAGTGGTGTTCCACAGGGCTCAGTACTGAGACCTGTATTGTTCAATCTTTATATCAATGATATTGTCAACGGACTGCGAGGGGACATTCAGTTGTTTGCAGATGATGTGAAGTTGGGAAGGGTTATCAGCAATAGTGCAGATGTGGCAGCCCTGCAAGAGGATTTAAATAAACTAGACAGATGGGCAAATAAATAGGGGGCGTCGGTTCAATGCAGCAAAATGTAAAGTCTTGATGTTTGGGATCCATCGATGGGAGGATGCGTAATCGATTGGAGGAGGTAAGGGGAGACAAGAGATCTGGGGGTGATGATCGATAGAAAACTGAAATTCAGGGAGCATATTGCAAAGGTGGTAAGGATAACTCGGAGGATTGCATTGCTGCAATACTGAGAAGGACGCTGACCTGCAGAGATAAAAGAGTTATCATTCCGTTGTATAAGGCCCTGATCAGACCACACTTACACTATTGTTCTCAAATTTGGTCCCCAGGATTTGAAGGAGATAAATTAACTGTGGAAAGGGTACATAGGCAGATAACAAAGATGGTTTCAGGACTGTACAATATGAGTTATGAGGATCAACTGAGGGAATGTGGACTGCAGAGTTTGGTGGATAGAAGAAGGAGAAGTGATATGATTGAGACTTTTAAACTGTTGAGAGGAAGTTACAGGGTAGACATTGGAGAGTTCCTTCACTTGGTGGAACGGCGAGAAGGAGCGATGACAAGGGGCCATCCCTGGAAGTTATGAAAGGAGGCTGTGTGCAAGAGGGTGAGGAGTGGTTTCTTTGCATGGAGGGTGGCTGAACCTTGGAATGCATTGCCTGAGAGAGTGGTTGAAGTGGGAAAGGTCAATGGGTTCAAGGAGTGGTACGATAAACATTGTATTTCCTAAAAACGATCTCCCACGATGAGTCTTTTGACTCCATGGAGGTCTGGATAATAATAATAATAATGAATGCCTAAACACGCACAATGTGCGAAACAATGCAATGTGCAATTATTTTAAAATGTTTTATAATATTAGAAATATTTATATTTTAAATATTTTAAAGAAAAGATTAAAAAAAACATCAGTCTCTTCTATAACTACATAGTGGTTGTCACATTTGTTAGTCTTTACTGCTTGTCTACTAATTTGCATGTTTACAACTGAAGAAATCCTATGCAATTAGGATGAAATGTTGTGTTAATTAAAATAATTAATACAACATTGTTATCATCTTATTCTGGTTCTGCCTTATAAGCTCTTTATTACATATTGATGAACCAGCAAAGTTTACATGCTTCTATATATATGTATGTATGTGTGTGTATGTATGTATTGTTGTGTCCCCCTTTTACCGTCCAATAATTGTTAATTACTCTTACAAGTTTATTTTTATCTTGTTTGTAACAAATTTCTTACTATACGTAATATCACCCAAATACAAGGTATCTAAGCTCTTGCTCCCCTTAGTGTCCTAAAACATTTATATATATTTTAGCTGTGCCATTTAGGACATTTAGTTTATGAAAGAAAATCAAACCAATAAGCAATTTCCTAAATATGTTTAGGTGTGAAACAATTATGCAGTCATGACCTTGAACTCGCAACATAATTTTTCTTTCCCCACCCCCCACGGCTAGATTCGTACGTTATTACAAGTGGTGCATTGAATGGCAATTTCAGACAACTGAAATTGCCATTCAATGAGCAAAAGTTTATTATACACATAAGCACAATACAATACATTAAAATCATTAAAACTTAATTCAATACTAAGCTGAAACAATACAAAGCAATACTAGCAAAACACAAATGATAGGTTATAAAATTCTATGTGGTAAGGGCAATTATGCCGCCACAAAAGACTCCACACATACGATAAAAGGATATCCTCACAAATGTTAACAATTGACTAAAACTTCTCATCTGTCTGAACACAATATTATGATACAATACCTTAATTAAACACAATTAGTTTACACATGTTAACTCACGAGAGTGATATAGGTTAAACAGTCCTATCGCTACAATAGTAACCACATTCAGCTCTTCAAACAGCTCTCAGACAAAATATAGATGACATGCATAAGTTTCTAGACACATGATTATTTATCTATTAACA
This sequence comes from Typopeltis vanoorti, assembly GCF_054136105.1. Classification (NCBI taxonomy): domain Eukaryota; kingdom Metazoa; phylum Arthropoda; class Arachnida; order Uropygi; family Thelyphonidae; genus Typopeltis; species Typopeltis vanoorti. The sequence goes on along the minus strand of NC_143566.1, from coordinate 29,131,232 downwards.
CTGACAAGCTTATTCTCTTTCTATTTTTAAATGCATTATAGTCCTAGTTCAACTCTCATTCAAGTCTTTCAATTGATCGGTAACTGAACTACAATCACAGCTACATTAAGATTTGAAATAATATAAGATTTTACAATACCGTTTGATAAGGATCTTCTATGCTAGGCTCTGCTCTTACTTGTCTGTAATTTCTGAGGACGAATTCTTCTGTAGTGGACCATATCTGAGATTTCTCAGATTAAGGTGGGCCTTCATGTCTTTAGCAGAATCAAGCTTCTTCCGAGGAAACACAATGGATCTGCGATTCTGTAGTCATGAGATTCACTATGCAAAAAAAAAGAAAATCTCTACAGATTTTCTTTTTTTTGTCAAGAACACGGTTGATATAACATGCAGTAGTTACCTTTCTTCTCAGCTGTACAGCATTCCTCCTTTCTATAATAGGGAATTGGGACCGAAATCCTGCTTACTTTGTTCCTTGACGTGGCAGAGGGAGAGAACTTCTGACCGTCACTCAGGAAAACTACATAAGACAACTCATACGAAGACTGGAGAACCAAGAGAGAGAGATCGTGGGGGGGGGGGGTTCCTAACCCTTTTATACCATGACCATACTGGCACCTTCTGCAATTAATCCACCCCTCCCCCGATGTCTGGGTACGCTTTCTGTGACCAGTTAGGGTGGCATTTTTCTGCCGAAATTCTCGCAGGCCGTGTGCACACAACTGACTCATGCTGATGTCCAAAATTGGGAATTTTGACCTTGGACCTTACCTTGTTTTTTGCTGGCCCTATGAGTCACATTTATTAAACTTTATCAGCTTACCAAATTTTTCTAAGAATTGACATAAACTTATAATCCCTTGTTTCAATTGTTTAACAACAAGCCTTTACATGCAAAATTCTTATGACCAATATTCTATAATTTAATTATCTTATTTTCATCATATTATAACAAATTATCTTATGTGAGTTAACAAATATTCTTAGTTGTATTTCACACTTAGATGCAAGTATATTTTTCCTTTTCGTTAAAGGTTTTTACTTGTTAAATTGTGATCAAAATAAATTCTTTTTTAGGAACTTTATTAATCACAAACTTTAACAGTATGCATATATAAATTATAATACTTGTAACTTTTTCCCTCTCTAGAAAAAGAAGACAACTCCAACCCAGAAAATTGAGATTGGTACCCAGAACCAGAATGATGTTGATTATGAATGGCTGCCCAAAGAAATGTTGACAGAATTGAGTATGGAGTTTTATTTGTTGTTTTAATTTTTTTTTTTTTAATTACAAGAGAGGAATTCTGATAAACAGTTGCATCTTAACCAGCTTATCTCATCATCATCGATTATGGTATGACATTCTGTTAGCTTTCATCAGCTGTTTTACTTGGGGAAAAAATTTCCATTATCTCCTTGGATAGGAAAGTTAAACTCACCTCCATGGTCCACTTTGCCAGTTGCATGTCCTCTGGTTGGTTTATGATTTTTGTAAGGGAAAAACCAAAGTTTCTAGATGTGAGGGGGGGGGTAGAGTCCCTATCACTTCTGTATAAGACTCATGGACCCATCTTAAGTTGAAAAGGTCTGAAAGGCCCTCTTTGTCACAGGATTCAAACTCATCTTTACAACTGAAGGGCCCATCTGTGTTATGGAAGTGCTAAGCACAGAAAGGAAGAATGTGTTTGCATTTTTTGTTGAACAACTCAAGGTTGTATTCTTTGGGGAAGGAAGAGTGGGGTTGGCTGTTCCATAGAACAAAGTAGATGGAATGAAAGAGGAGGCAGAGAAGTTGGTTCAGTGAGTTTCAAGCTTGACTGTAAAAAGTGTTTGTTAGCTCAGTAGCTCTTGTTCTCATGATTTTGGAGGAAAGTGGAAGAATAATAGTGACCAATTCAACAGAGTTCTGTCCATGGAAATATCTGAAAGTATAAGGCAGAAACTGAATGTCTATAGGAGAGGGATTAAAGTGGATATGTGAGACAGAGAAAGTTCATTAATCTTAGAGATTAATGAAATCTTACAGCAAGAAATATCAGTCTTACAGAGGATTTCATGCAATACCAAATATGTCAGCAATATCCCTTGGTTGTGCAGATTTAAGATTTTTATAGTGTTAGCAGGTGTGAAGGAGTGTATTGTGCAAAAAAAGTGCACTAAGTTTTTTGAAGGCTACAGAAGCTTTGGTTGATATGTATTCATGCCAGGAATGGTTGAAAGTATAGGTAAATCAAGAAGGGAAATCTGATCATGTTTGGATATCTGGGTATTATTGAAAGTCAGGAGGAGGGAAGTGAGCTCTTTCTTGTGAGAAATCAGACAGGACTGAGTTGTGGTGATACTGAAATTTACAAGGTTATCTTGCTGAAATATAGCTAGAAGATCAGAGTTCAGGACATTGGTCATGGTTGATCTTAAGGATCTAACAATTTGTCAAATGAAGAAGTGTTTAAAGTGTTTTTAAAGCTAAGACATTTCACTCATCTCTTACAGATAACATCTGTGTTGATCCAGATGTCTGCCATGTGGAAAGTCAAAATATGCACAGGAGGATACACAAACTCATAAATAATATGGTGACTTAGAAAAGCTGAAGTGAAAGTTTTTTTTAAATCTAAGCACCTTATCATACCTATAAGTTGTGGAAGTCCTGTGATCCTTAAAGAGAACATGCTACCTCTGAGTTGTTGACAAAATCAGTTGACATCCACACTTTTTATCTAGGCAAAACTTCTTAGATCCCCATCTGGGAAATGCTTAATTCTGTGCACAAAACGCAGGATGTTTTCTTCAAGTATGAAATTTTGTATCATTTTAGTTTATTATTGGGACAGCACTTTATTTTAGGGATGCTAAATTGCAGAAATTTTAATATGGTGTGGACTCAGATTACATTTTCCATCTTACTAGGAGTACTCTCTATATTTTGTGATTAAGACCTTGGTATTTTGGGTCTTTCTTTCTTCAGCATCACCACCAGTACATGTGCTGTTTTTTGGTGTGTGATGGTATGGCAGAAAGTTACTTGAATTTTTAGTTTTTCTCACATGTGTTCTGTTAAGCTGGGATCAGGAATGTGCAGGCTAGTAGTCTTTCCACACATGATTTTCCTTAACCTATGTTGAAAGACTGCTTCTGTCAACATAATGCATTATCATGTTGACAGAAGCATTACATTATCCAGATGTGTCATATTTGTTGGTATTCTCCTTTCAAGCATTATGAACAGAAGTTTGGGTCGTTGCCAACAGAAACAGCTCCAGACATCTGTATGTCTGCAACCACACATTAATATTAGGGTGATGCATAAGGTAAAAATTCCATTCAGAAAAAGTCGTACAATAAATTGCTCCATATCACAGGTTTCTGGTTCTCTCTGGACCAGTTGTAATGTTCTTTACACCAACATAGACTTGTATTGCATATATATATATATATATATATATCCCATACACAAGAGGTAGAAGTTATAGTACATCAGTGCCTATAACACACCTCTGTATAGATTGTAGTAGATGTTAGGCTAATGTGCAGCTGCCCTTCTGAAATAACTAACAATATTGTAGTTAGTATAATGATGGCTAGGCAGTCAGAGCTAGAAATGGAGCCACATGTTGTAGCTGAATTTATGGAGTCCCATTCTCAGCCTCTCGGCAATGAAGATCTAAGAACAGAAGCAAGAAGTGCCTGAAGAGGTTTCCATTGTTGAGCCTAAAGGCCTAACTTCCAAAATTCTCTCCGAGGCTTTCTGTCATGACTTTTTTGGAAAAGCATGATCTGTATTTTGAAAGAAGTTTGAAAGTAAATGCTAACATTGTAATGAATATGCCTATCACATGGAAATCTAGAGAAAAGAAAAGGCAATCTAACTCACTGAAAATCTATCTTTACCATCAACATCAATCCAATCTCATTAAATGTAGAATGTACATGCAGATATGACACAGTGCTATGCCTAACCAACAGCAGATGGCAATGCATGACTCATTCAATAAACCAGTTTTCATATCATTAGATTTTTTTCTTTCAGTCATAACTGCACTGTCTTCAAACTTCAACTTGGTGCTTCGAAGTTCAGCACTCCTCTGGAACCAAAGGTAACATAACTCTGGGGTATGACTGTACTCTCTCCCTTCCAGCAGCAATCTCTCCAGGTGACTCATATCAAAACCATTCAAATGCAGTTTCATTCATCCTTCAAAGTCATCCCACACATTCACAAACTCCACTCAATTCTCTTCACACATTTCTGCTAACATATCATTCATAAACTTTGTCCTCTGCCTAAACTCATCACTGTCATACCTACTTAACTACCTTTCCTATCACACTATTATTGTTTATTCTTCTCAGCAATCTCCTAATATTCAGTCTTACATTCTGCTTGTGTGCTGATTAAGTCATTTTTTTCTGCTACCACTACCTTTGCTTGCTTATGCTTTATATTCACTGCTTCAATTGTTCTACTCTTTCTACCTCCCAGAAAATAAACCTTGTGCATCTTCTTGTTCACCACACCTCTAATAATCAAATCCCCATACGATGCCGCTTGCGAGTCTGTGGAGATATATTCATTTCAGTCCTCTTCACACTTCCATATATACATATCCACAATTCTCTTCATTTCACTCTGTGTCTGCTTCATTTCTTGCCTTATCTTCACCAACTATTGTTTTCAAATCTTGTACTTTTTTCGCTATCGTTCACTCTAGCTTTCTTACCATTAATTGTATTCTGTTTTTAACCATTATTCTTGCACATTTTCTTATTCTGCATGTACCACTCATGGCACCTTACAATTTTTGAAAAATTCATGCCATTTACTTTGTCTTTCATGCTGACCTAAACAAGTTCTTCATCTCACCACCAGCACTTGTTCCAGAGCACTAAATAGAGAATTTAAAATAATACTGTCTAAAAATTTAACCACTGTGTTTCCAGTCACAAATATCACATCAATGCTCAATCTAAAAATTACCAATATCATCACATGATAAATATAATATTAACTTATATTGCAGTAACCAGTATATCATCATTGTACATTAAATATCTGTGGTTTTACAATTATGTCAACTTATGTACCTATTCTTAGACAAATAGGTAAAACAGAGAAGGAGATATACTGTGGATCTTAATTGGCGAAATCTGCTGGTAGTCGATGGTGATGGTTTAACCTTCACCATCGACTACCAGCAGATTTTAGAGAATAGTAATCTGATTCTAGTGAACAGGATGGTGGTGTTTCACTGGATGATAAGTCATCTACCACTTAGGAAGCCTTGCTGGCATTTCCTCCTACTGGAAAATAAATGTCAATATCTCTCTCACTTCTCTAAATTGTATTGCTAGTAGTGATGCTAGCCTTAAAAACAATAACTGACAACAAAATACAACAAAAATAATAATAAACAATAATGAACAAAATTAAATATAAATCTAAATAATGAAGGAAACTGGAACTGACTGGAGAGATAGAAGACTAATTAAGAAATTGAATGCTAACCAGAAAATAAAAATATGATACAGGTAAATGAAGTAACTGCAGATGTAGAGAAAGGTGCAAGACAAGTATGCATTATCACCCCTACTTTTCAACTTGTATGCAGGAATGAAAAAAGGAATGAAAGGCATAACTGTGTGGGTGGAGTGCAGATACATATATGCTTTGTTGTGATGTACCTGGATTAGCAGATATTATTTACGATGGATGATGTTTAGTTTGATTATGTACTTACTTTAGTTTTTGCTGCATTTATATTAACAGCGGGAGCTTCAAATGAATAACATAAGTAAAAACAGTGATTAGAAGTAAGAATACTGAACAGATAAAATCATTTATATGGAAGGAACTATTCAAGAAGATGTAAGTGAAAATACAAAGAGCAATTGCTATGGAAAAAGAAGTATTAAAAAAAAAAAGCGATCATTTATTACAAGTAAGGTAAGTCAGTCGAGTTATGCATTGGTTTTCATAAATTAAGGAACAAAGAGAAAAATCGCAATAACTCAGGGTGAAGACATGAAAGTCACGTACACTGTGTAAAAAGTGAGGCTGAGTCTGCTACAATCTAACCTTACATCAGCTTCAGGAACATTGGTATCTGCTTCCACTGCATGCAGAAGGGTTCATGAAGGCGACCAGTAATGTGCATGCCTCTATCCCCCATACCACAAGAAAAAACTTTTGAAATGGGCCAGGACCCATGTTAACTGGACCAAAGACCAATGGTGGGGTTGGTATTGTTTACAAGTGAGTTCCAATTTGCTCTACAAAGTGATACCAGGTGTGCTCTGATATGGAGAGAACCAGGGACATGTTTTCCCTCTGATTATCCATGAAAGGGACACTTATGGTGAAGGTGGTGTTGATGGTTTGGGGAGGCATCTCATTGAGCAGATACACTGATCTGTATATGCTTCCTAGTGGAACCACAAATGCTGCAACTTATAGAAACAAGAATCCCTAATCTGCATGCAGGTGCGATGTGGAAGACATTTATCCTGCAAGACTATAATGCCTGTCCTCATCAAGCAAAGCTCAAAGACCAGTATGTTCAAGAAGGGGCTATCATATGTGTGGACTAGCCAGCCAAATCTCCTGACTTTAACCCTATTATCAACTGAGCACCATTATAAACAGTATCAAACATCATTGTGAGCACTGTATTACTGTGAGGTGTGATCACATTCCTTTTTGATACACTTTGATAGTCTAATTTTGACCTCTTGTTTTTGACCATTGTTTTCATGTATCTGTTTGTTACTTAAACTGATTATTTACAATTTTTGCGGTTGTTTCTTTTCACATCCCATATACTGCTCTTCACCAGATTGCATAAAAATCCATCATACAGTTTAAGAATCTTCCTGGTTTTTCTCTTTGTTCCTTAATTTATGGAAACCAGTGTGCAGCCAAGATTTATAAGAACATTTGATTGGTGTGTATGGTTGTGAGACTTGGACTATTACAGCAACAGACTTGAAAAGCATAAAAGCATTGCAAGGAGTGAATTGGAGAGAAAGAAAAACCAATGAAGGAACCAATGTCTGTTCAAAATATGAAGGAAAATGAAATTCCTAAGACACATATAGAAACATAATAAATGGATTGTAAACATATTAGAAGGAAACATATCAAGGAAGGAAGAAGAGAACAACTCAAATACACATTATTAGATGTACTGATTAACTGAAAGAGGTTATAACCCTATTATTAAAAAGAAAAGCTGGAAATAGGGTGACCTGGAGAAAGGAACTCGCCATAATGACAGGGAAGAATGTACCTTAGAATGATGATGAAGTTAAGAAAACCTGCTTCAAAATATGAGTGACAAGGAAATTAAATGCATTCAACTTCTAAAGTTTGCTAAAGAGGCTTGTAAAAGTATTATATGTTTGACTTGAAATGTGGACACAATAAAGAAGTTCCTATTGGTAAAGAAGTCCAGATTTCAAGGACTACTTAGTAAATGCTTCACTCTGATAGCATTTTTTTAAAAAAAGTAGAATGGGATATTGAGCAAAAGGTTGAGAACTACAGATTTGTAATCTTTTTCTAAAGGAAATCAGGTCTCAATAATGTTCACATTTTTAGGATTGTTACTTCCACATTAATTGGATATGTGCAATATTTATGTTACTAATGTCTGTTCAAAATTTGATTTAGTAATGGATAAGTAACATATAATATAAATAATATAGCATAATAATCTTAACTTTTGTTTTGTTTTTTTTTTCAGATAAATCTCCTCGAAAATCACCAAAACAATCTGCTAAAAAGTCGCCAAAAGGTAGCAAACAGTCTCCTAGGATGAGAAAAGCGAAACGAAATAAAGGAGGAGGTAAAGATGAATGAATGTAAATAGATTTACCAACCAGTGCCTTTTTCATGCACTACTTTCAATAAAGCTGAACATTAAAAAGAAACAGGATACCGGCCAGTTGATTTTGATGTGAATTTTACTTGCATTATTTATTTAAGTGGTTAGCAAGTGTAGATTTGGGGAGAAAAAAAAAGTCTGTGTTTGTATGTTCGTTTCACAGTTGGATTTATGCTTTGCTATCAAGCATGAGGAATTGGATCTCTACTATTTGTTTTCATAACTAGCATTAATTACCAGGATAAAATGAGATTGTAATTCATGTATTTTTAATTTCTTGAAATGATTCAAAATTTACCTGCATCAACTGTAGTAAGCAATCTGAAATCTGTGCCCAGCTAGGGGTTACACTGCACTTAATATACAGTATCTTCTATCCTCTATATACAAACAACACAGAATTTTCCTTTTCCATCTCTGTCTTTTGATACACAGAATTGCATTTTTATGCCTAACATGGTGTATTTCAGTGGCCCACACACATAACATTGATTTGTTATAGTCTTCTGCATCTCGTGTGTGTGTATGTGGTGGGGGATATTAAAAAACATTGGTCAATTAGTAGAGCCTCTGCTACTAATGGCTCACAAAAAAAGTTAAGCAAGTTTGAGCACGATTAGTAGTTGGAAGGGAATCAATCGTTCGATGCTGTTGGCACACTCTCCCTAGATGAGTCTTTGGACTCCCTGGAGGTGTCACATAATAATAATAAAACTAGTGAACTTGGCACAGCTAAGTAGAATTTGCATCACAGTTTGCCTATTCACTTGTATTCACATTAATTTTCATCCCTGATGGTTGTCAAAAAAATAATAAAAATAAGAGCATGGTTAAATGGACATGAGTAGTTTACTTACTTGACATTGTTATATGGTATGTTAAGTAATAAGAATTTTAATGGAATTAGGAACGTGTTTCCTATCTGATGTTTTGCATAATCTTTTGTAAAATAGACAGTTATATTTTCTTTTGTATTAAGTGAAGTGGTAGTAACTCCACTAAATGTGTTTATACATATATATGTTGTGATTATAATTATTTTGCTGTTCACTATGATGAATCAGGTTTAAATGTAAATGAAATGTATGCTAAAACATATTTCTAGATCAAATATCATTTGTGCTCTGATACTGTTGAAAAAAATGTTCATATTAAATAGAGATCCTGAATAATAATAATTAAACTTTTCAAAAGCTCTGTATCTTTTGGGGCAACTTCTGTTTATTGGAATATGCTTTTTTATTGTTTTAGTGTTAAAAGTAAATGTTAAATTGTTAAATATATGCTGTGATATAATTTATTGGATTACATGTATCGTGAAATTGTTGCATTTTAAACAACCACATTTAAAGGAATGTTGTGACTAGATTTTTTTTTTTTTTTTTTTTTAAATAATGAAAATACTTTGTGTGAGGGAATTAACTTGTGCAATAAGTCAAAATGCAGTTTTAATTTTTTTTTCTGAAATAAATTATCCTTGATATAAATTTCATTTATTTCACAAAAAATTACATAGAATTTGTAATGTAGACCTTCTTTACAGAATATTTCATTAATAGCATTTTCTCAGAATGTGCAGACATGAAAAAAGAAACTAGAACAGATATTATTTAACAGTACAAATAGATTACCACGGTTATGTGATCTTTATGTTGGCAGTTTGTATGAATTGTTATATAAAAATAAATGTAACATAATATACTAAAATTATTCTTACCAATAATTAACATCCTAATTAAACATTGAACAATTTTCATTAGTCTGATGCTAGGGTTCCATCTTGGATATCAGAAATATCTTTTACAGTCTAGAGTTAGATGCATTCTGTCTCTTAAGAGAATAAAATGAAAATAAGCAGTGAGGCAATTTTTTGCACTGATTTTATTAATAATAACTTAATAATTAATAATATTAAGTTATTATTATTATTTATATGGGCATTCCATGGAGTCAAAAGACTCATTGCAGGAGACCATTTTACTTTTAACCAGCTTTTCCAATACTTTAACCACCACTCCTGAGATGTTAATTGGTCTGCAATTTACTACTTCTGTCTTGGAGCCACCTTTATGTAATGGAGCTATCTTACCCTCTTTTCACTCCCTTGGAACCTTGCCAGAGCTGAGACTTAGATTAAACAACTTCATCAAAGGCACTGCCAGTTCACTTGCACATTCTTGAAGCACACAGCCAGCTTTGTTGGCTGAGTGGTTAGCATATCACCTCTCCAAGGCTGTGGGTTCAAATCCTGCCGTGGGCATGGATGTTTGTGGTGGTGGTGGGTGGTGAGCAGACATCCAGGCCAACTGCTGTATTCACATTGATATTTTTCAATATACTAAGTATCTCCTGTTCATCTACCTCAATGCTCAAATCAGTCTTTGTCACCTCAGTAGCTGCAAAGTTGCTATCTGAATGATATACACTTGCAAAGTGATCACTTAGTAACTGAACTATTTCTCCTGCTTCTGTCACTTTCTTAGCTGGCCTGATTGGCTGCAGGTTCGAATCCTGCCATGGGCATAGATGTTTGTGATTGTCTGTGAATATACTAGTGGTAGGTGGCATTGGTGTAGTTGCAGTTCATTATAGTTGGTGGATTGAGTGGTGGAGACAGAATTGCAGAATAGGTGCCCTCTCTCGATGAGTCATGTAATAATAGTAATAATAACCATCAGCACTAAGTAAAGTTACCTTTCTATAATCGTTTGTTCTCTAAACTTGCTACATAGTGAAAAAACTCTTTTAGATTTACTGTGACCTGCTTAGCTAATTATCTCTCAAAATCTGATTTAGCCTTCCTCACCATACTAGTTACCCTTCTTGCTTGTGATTTATACTGCTCATGGGCATGCTGATCACCTTGTTTTTTATATTCCTTTAACAATGCCTTCTTTTTATGCAGCTCCTACTTTATATTGTTACTCATCCACTTAATCCCTACTCAATTTATTCTCCCGACCCCAGGTATGCACTCTGATACTGCCTTGCTCAACCACTTCCCATGCACTAATGAAATTCGTTCCATGTAGTTTCTTATGGCATGGCACTGCTCCAAGTTGCCTTCTAAGTTTGTCATAATCACCAGCTATGTAGTTCTGCATAAACCCTGTCTTGACTGAAATTTCCACATGTTGGAAATTTCTCCAGGACAAGACTGCATGGTCACTTTCCCCAATCAGAGCTAGAATTGCTACTACAGTTATAGATAGATCTGATGCTATTTACCAGATTGAACACTCTCAAACCCCTGGTCCCTTCCATCATGTGCTGTTTCAGGTAATTATCTCTTAGTAACTTAGTATAAATGCCATTTCCATTTTCCAATGTGTCCTTCCTTCCAATCTATATCACTATAGTTTGAAATCTTCCATCGTAATTGCTTAGCCTGCACTCATTGTACTAATCTGCTGTTACATATTCCACATTTTCTTCAACACCCCCCCCCCTCTCTATACGTCTATAGCAGCAACCAACAATATATTTTGTCCTATTGGCCTCTATCTAACACCATACAGTCTCAAATCAATCATTTCCCTCAGATCTACAATCCTCCTTAACCTTCTATTTTTTGGTTGAAGTTCTTCAGCTATCATTAATAATACCCCCTCTTCCTGCCCTATTTCTTCTATCTTCTCTGAAAAGACAATATCCATTACATTTTATCCCTGTAACTATATCATTTTCTGACAACCAGATCTCGCTGATTCCAATAATTTTTGGCCAAGTTGAGATGACCAATGCTAAAAACTTCTCTCCTTTAATTCTGATGCTTCAGGCATTTGTGTACGTGCATTTCAACATCTCCCTGGACCCACAATTACCCTTACATAATGTCATTATCTTCCTATTCTGATTCGAAATCTGGAAACTACACCCAGCTCTTCATATTCATTCCTGTACTCATACTTATGTATCCAAGAGCTGCTGGAAACATGCTTGATTGCTTGATCCCTAATATCTCTAGTTTCTCTGGTTTTGCACTTCCAAACTCACTGAACAACACTTTCTCCAAGCACCTAACTCCAAAACTATTTAAGTGCAGTCCATCAGATTCACTCCACACATCTATAAACTACACACCATTCCTCTTACACAGTCTTCTCATTGACAATCACGACCCTTCTCAATTCCATCCTATCATACCAAGGCAGCAGACTCACAATCTTTACTTTCTTACTCTTCATTTTTGCTATGTCTAACAACTCTTTCAGATCTTCTCTCATTGCATATTTCTCACTTTTCAAATCATTTGCACCTGCCAACACAATTCATTTGCTTCTTTCTTCTGCAAACTTACAACTTCACTAATATCCTTTATCTTCACACCTGGAAAACATGCTTTCGTCACTTTCTCATTAAGTATACCTCTTATCATCGAATTCCCATACAATACTATCTCTTTTCTCCCAGTTTCTTACACTTTTATGCTTTTCCATTCATTTTCTTTTGTTCTCTGTCCTTCTGTACCACATGCCAATAATTTCTCCAGTCACTTGAGCTTATCTTTTGTCCTGTAATGCAATTTCTTTCTGCATTAGAATCTCATCATCCACATTATTACTTTTAACCACTTCCTTCAAACTCTCATTTGTATTTTGTGCACTATTATTCACTGCTTCCACTACATTCTCCACAACAGGTTGACAATCCTGTCATATATCTATAATATCAATCACTTCATTCTTTCACTTCCAACATGATTCACATTTCTTATACTCTCTTATAAAACTTTTCTGACAAATGTTTTCTCTACTCTCACTCTCATACCACAAACCATTCATTCTCGACAAAGAATACATTAAACACATGCTACATCACACTAAATCCCTCACATTGATATCAGTAAACATCGATAATCCAATGAAAGTTAGTCGATAATATTTGCAAACTGATAATCTTATTCTTTCTCTCGTGGTTACACAATAATATCATTCATTGAATAGAGTAAAATGATAGAGAAGACAACTTACCATTTAGAAAACACTTACTTTAATTAGAAGAAAATAAGATTCGACATTTCAACCTTTATATCAAGGTCATCGTCAGGAATTTTATTTTATATATATCTTATTCTTTCTCTCGTGGTTACACAATAATATCATTCATCGAATAGAGTAAAATGATAGAGAAGACAACTTACCATTTAGAAAACACTTACTTTAATTAGAAGAAAATAAGATTCGACATTTCAACCTTTATATCAAGGTCATCGTCAGGAATTTTATTTTATATATATATATATACACACGCTGGGACATAAGCTACATTAGGATAAACTGGAGTGGGTTGACTAACTGCACTGACAACTGTTGACCCTGGCCTGACTTTTAGTGAGGAGGGGAAAAATAAAAAACATATATATAGACATGATATGTACCCTCTAAGGATGTAAAGGATATGATAGTACTTCATGAAGAATTTACATTATTAATAACTTCCTATCCTATTTTACTCCAAATCAGTCTGTTACGTGTCAAGATTCCAACATTATAAGATCTTATATTTCTATCTTCTAAGGCACTTTTTATCATATCAATCCACCTATATCTTGGTCTTCCTCTGGGTCTTTTTCCTTCCAGCCTGGCAGAGAACACCTTGTTTGCTAATCTTTCTTCTCCAATTCTGTTTAAGTGACCATACCACCTGAGATTAGCTCTACTATATATATATATATATATACACACGCAAACACACACACACACGATATATAAACCCTAACAAGTAGCCACTGATGAAACTGCATCCGTGGCTACCTGTTAGGGTTTAGTTTTCTATTGTGCTGTTATTTTTAAGTCCTGTTTATGGTCTGAGGATCATTGGTTCAGTATCAGTTTCTTCCTGGTTTCTGTATCCAATATATATATAAGCTATTTATGCTTGGGAAATATATATACGCAAACACACACACACATGATATATAAACCCTAACAAGTAGCCACTGATGAAACTGCATCCGTGGCTACTTTTTAGGGTTTAGTTTTCTATTGTGCTGTTATTTTTAAGTCCTGTTTATGGTTGAGGATCATTGGTTCAGTATCAGTTTCTTCCTGGTTTCTGTATCCAATATATATATAAGCTATTTATGCTTGGGAAATATATATACGCAAACACACACACACACGATATATAAACCCTAACAAGTAGCCACTGATGAAACTGCATCCGTGGCTACTTGTTAGGGTTTAGTTTTCTATTGTGCTGTTATTTTTAAGTCCTGTTTATGGTCTGAGGATCATTGGTTCAGTATCAGTTTCTTCCTGGTTTCTGTATCCAATATATATATATAAGCTATTTATGCTTGGGAAATATATATACGCAAACACACACACACACATGATATATAAACCCTAACAAGTAGCCACTGATGAAACTGCATCCGTGGCTACTTGTTAGGGTTTAGTTTTCTATTGTGCTGTTATTTTTAAGTCCTGTTTATGGTCTGAGGATCATTGGTTCAGTATCAGTTTCTTCCTGGTTTCTGTATCCAATATATATATAAGCTATTTATGCTTGGGAAAATTGTTGGAGTTCTTTTCTTGTTAGGTAGGTTGCAGATAAACCATCGAAGTCCTTGGATGGCTTTGTTTCGAAAGGCATGATTTTCTATGATGAAGGAATTTGATATGTCATTTATGTTCGTCTCATCATTTTGGTTGCACAACCTGCTTCACCTATTTAGGTTAATTTGCATGTTCACCGGATCTGGTGTACACCTGGGTGGCTTGAAGGAAGGGGATCCTTAGAGGAGCCAAGTCCCCTTTTTAATTCTGTGTGGTTTAAATATATAGTCTTCATGTTGTATTTTTGCAGTATTCTATTTCTTCCAATATTCCTTGAATGCAAGGGATGGGCTATGGCCTTATTGTAATCTTTCTTATTTTGGGTTGTATTTTTGTGAAGGATTCTGTGGGTTGTTTTCTTGTTGTAGCCATTTTTTTTTTTTTTTATGTTTTGATAATTATTTGAAATTAATTTTTCAGAGTCTGCTTATGACAGCAAATTATTAGAGCTCTATTTCTGAATGTGCTGATGAGTCCTAGTTTTTGTGTTAGATGGTAATATGAATCTTTGTATATGTGTGTAAACTGTGAAGGATAGACAGCTTTGAAGGAACATGTGGCAAGTGTACTCAGAAAAGGAAGTGAGTGTTATTGTTTTCTTCAGTGGTGAATTGAATGCATCTGCGTTGGTCAAGTGTCTTAAAAAATTGTTTCAAGTTTTGTGACTAGGGCCAATAGTGAATGTACTGTCAACATATCTTAGCCAAACTTTGGGTTTTAGAGTCACTGAATCTAGAGCCAAGTGCTCAAAATTTCCTTATAAAAGTTAGTTGGGGGGGGCAATCCCATGGCTGTATCTTCTTTTTTGTAGGTAGAAATTGTTTTGCCATACAAAATAACCAGAACAAAGTATATGAAAATATATGGACCAAAGAGGGTCATGATATCAGGTAGAGATTTGTCCTATAAGAGAACGGTGTTTGTGATTGGGATATTATTACTATTACGTGACACCTCCAAGGAGTCCAAAGACTCGTCGAGGGAGCACACCTACTTCTACAACTCTGTCTCCACCACGATTACCAACCATATCAAACTGCCACTACTATCATCATCATCATCTATTACCCACCATCACCAGTATTTTTTTATTTGTTTTTTGTCTGTAAATTGCATGTGTTCTCAAGACCAATTTGTCTATATGAGGGATAAAAAGCCCTGCTACCTCCATATGAGAATAGTTAACCCACCTTTAACTGAAATTTTATTTGTTTTTTGTCTGTAAATTGCATGTGTTCTCAAGACCAATTTGTTTGTATGAGGGATAAAAAACCCTGCTACATCCATATGAGATCAGCTAACCCACCTTTAACTGAAAAAGCTTATAAAGATTCCTCTCATCATGAAAAGAATGTGTAGGCTATGTAGAAGGAATGGATGTGTGGAGTGAGTTTGAGGGAAGATTGGATTTGTATAAGGGGGATGGCCTACACTTGAATGCGTTTGGTATCAGGAGTCTGGAAAAACATAACTGGTATGAGACCTAACACAGAGAGTCAGGGAAACTAAATTATAAAGAGAGGACTGGTGTGAATGTGAGTGTAAGAGTGACAATGGTATATAACTTAATGATGGGAATGGGCTTTGTCATGGAAATGTTGACGAGGCGAGAACGATTTCAGGTTTGTGTTCGTCCGGTTCGGACCCATCATGTGTGTGCAAAGATGCCTACATGTGTAAAGCATTAGAGAAGAATAGAGATCTGCAAGTTGTCCAACTATATCAGGCAGACTGCAAACAAGAGTATACAAAAGAACATGCAGGTAGATTACTATGTCTGTACACGAATGCTAGGAGTATCAGAAACAAAGGGATAGAGTTTGTTGCCTTAGTCAATATGTTGCGACCTCAAATTGTAGGAATTAGTGAGACCTAGCTATCAGAATCAGACCTACTAACTGGTATCAAGTGTCATGGGTACAGTATTTTTAGGAAGGATAGAGTGGATAGGAGAGGAGGGGGTGTGCTGCTAATAATATTGGATGAGTTAAATCCAGTTAGAGTTGAGACCTATGAATGTAGTAATACTACTAACAATATTTCGTGTGGCAGTAAGTTTGGAGTGAGGTGGAATCTAACAAGACAAATTGCACAGTGGGGTGTTGTTACAGACCTGGTGGATCGGTAGCTGGTGATGAAGAAATGCATCACCAAATAGAAAAGGTGAGTGTGAAAAGAGTAATCATAATGGGAGACTTTAATTATCCAAATATTGATTGGGTAGCAGTAGAATCTCATGAGAATGAAAATGCATTTATTGAGCTGTTGCAGGATAACTTCCTCAAGCAGCATGTGACAGAAGGAACTCGAGGTCAAAGAGTGTTATATTTGATTATAGCGTCGGAGTTTCAGTTAAGGACATAACTGTTCTACCTCCAGTTGGTGACAGTGATCATGTGGTACTCACTTGGGATATTGATGGCATCAATATTTGACATGGAGAGAACACTGGTCCAACAAACGGCTTCCTGGTAGAAGATCCCTGTGCTCTGCAGCCTGGTTTTGATCTTCCTAGGAAGATTTGGTCATCAATAAACAGGATCAAAACTAGTCAGGGCAGATGTGGCTACCTTCTACATAAATGGGGCTGTCAGATCACCCTTATTGTGATTGTTCTCCCATGGCTCAGACGATTACTCATATTGTGTATGACTGCCCAAGGCACCAATTTCACAATGGTGGCCTACAGGACATCTACAAAGTGACGGATGAGGCCTTAAATTGGCTTTCCAGCCTGGACCTTGATCTGTAGTTGGTGTGGCAGTGGTTATGGAGGAAACAGAAGATCATGGTTCCATCTCACCATGAAGACGTTATTCTCATAGTCCTCGTCATGGTATCAACAGAACTCCTCATGTTAGAAGATGATGTAATGTGAAATGGGCCCCCTCTAATGGATCAATTTTCTCACACAAGATACAACTGCTCTCTAATTAAACCTAGGATACAGCTACATTTATGTTGTGAAGTGTTGTGAGAACATGCAGCCTTGTCATACTTGTTACAGTAGGATGATAATAGCCTCTGGCTTGATTATGACAAGTCACTTTTGCTTTATTTAAAAAAAAAAAAAAAAAAGGAAAGACTTAGAAAGCTGGTTGTGCCGTTTATGTAGTGAACTTTCATATGTTAAGATTTTCATCATTTGTTGCTGGAAATTGTGATTGTACTCTTCACTTACCAGTTTCATGTAGCCATAAGCATAAATAAATAACTCACTTGGGAAGTGACTAAGTTTATGAATGTTCCATTCAGAAAAGGTTACATGTTGAACTGCAAAGCAGGAAATTATGACCAACTGAAGAGTATACTGAGTTCAGTGGAATGGGAGCAATTGCTGGATGGAAAGAATATCGACAATGCATTGGAAGCATTTAAACAATACTTAAATAATGTGATATCAGAATGTGTCCCGAGAGTTCGAAGAATAAATAGTGAAAATAGAAGAGTCAAATAGATGCGTAATCTTATTAAGCAAGAGATTCGTAAGAAAAGGACAATGTGGAAGGAATACCGTTTGCATAAGGATGACGTCCGTTATGAACATTATAAGCAGCAGGCTAGAATAGTCACAATTGTTGTACGGAAAGCAAAGTCTGATTATGAAAGGAAACTGGCTCTGCATGCTAAAGCCAACCCACAAGAATTCTATTGATATGCTGCAAGTAAGAGAAAGATGAATATGAAAGAATAACTCTTCTAAATCCAGATGGCGTGAGGGTTACAGATGCAGAAGAGGTTGTTCAGTTAATGAGTGTCCATTTCATTAAAAGCTCTCAACCTGGTGAACGCGACATTGAGCTCACTGTTACATCTTCACTAAATGAAGAAATGCAGGTGTGTGAGGCAGGGATATTAGAGCTGTTGCACAAACTGAATAAGAATTCAGCAATAGGAACTGATGGAATATCAGCACATGTACTAAAAGAATGTTCAGCTGAACTGGCCATTCCTTTGACCAGGATGTTTAATATGACTCTCAAAAGAGTGAAAATTCTGCAGGAATGGAAGGAATGTATGGTAATTCCTTTGCACAAGGGTGGTGCAAAGACTGATGTATCCAACTATCGACCAATCTCAGGAGTGGTGGTGAAGATTTTGGAAAATTTGGTTAGGGCCCGCATTCAGGAATGGGTTGAGAGTGAATCTCTACTTTGCATTGAACAACGTGGGTCATGGGTCATAAGGGAAGGTCATGTTTTAGCAACTTGCTCACATTCTATAACAATGTTACCATTGAACTAGATGAGGGAAATGAATACACCATGATACTTTTGGATTTTGCTAAGGCTTTTGACAGAATACAGCATGGCAAATTGCTGCATAAATTGGAGAAAATGGGTTTGGGTTATTCTATATTAGCATGGATAAGAGGGTGGCTGACTGACAGATATCAAAAAGTGGTATACAAGGGATCTGAATCTGCAAGGTTTAAGGTAACAAGGGCTTGGTCTACTGTTATTCAATCTGTACATTAATGATATTGGGAAGGATTTGACAAGCGACATACAGCTATTTGCTAATGATGCAAAGATAGGTAGGGTAATCAGGAATGCTACTGATATGCAGTCTGCAGAATGATTTGAATAGGCTGGAATTGTGGGTATGGGAAAATGGGTGTCAGTTCAATGGCAGTAAATGTAAAGTCATTCACTTCAGCATGATTAGATATCCAATGTCATATTTATATTGGTGGGATGAGGCTAGGGATCTTGGTGTGTCAATAGATAGGAAGTTGAAGTTTAGAGGCCATGTGGCAATGATTGCAAATACAACTCAAAAGATAATTGCAATGCTGAAAGGAACGTTCACATGTAAAGATAAGGATGTTATTTTGCCTCTAGAAGGCCTTGATAAGACCTCACTTGGATTATTCTGCGCAGGTCTGGTTTCCATTGCGATTCTGATATATTGGAGAGAGTACAAAGGAGAGTGTTAAAAATGATATCAGGATTGTGGAATACTGATTATGAAGACAGATTCAGAATTTGTAGACTGCACACACACACTAGCAAACAGGAGAAAGGGGTCATATGATTGAGACTTATAAACTTCTGAAAGTGTCATACAGGATTTCAATTTATGGCGGGTGAGGAAAGGACAAGAGGGCATCCTTGGAAGCTGAGAATGATGGCCGCCAAGAAGGATGTGAGGGCTAGATTTTTATCTCAGAGGGTGGTGTGTGATTGGAATGGATTGCCATTGGATGTTTTGAATGCAAGCAGTATGAATGAATTCAAGAATAAGTATGATAGCTGATGTGGCTTCCCTTGATGAGTCTCTGACTCCCTGGAGGTCTCTCTTAATGATAATAATAATATCAAAATTGACTGATATTTCTTATCAAGTGTTACGTCCTTAAAAATAAAAGAGAATTATTAAATCAGTCACTATATGGCTAACAGAAACTGACAAAAAATTGTTACTGCACTACCTAGGCTTGCGATCAAGACTGTTATAACTTGTGCACACTGCCATGCTGCCCACAGAATCATGCAAGCCCAGTTCTGTTAGTGGTGCTGTGTGCAACCAACATTCATGTATTTATCAGTAGAGAGAAAGAGTTGCCTAGCTGTATGGTCTAACATGCAGTGGGGAGATTATGAGAACAATGTAGCTGTAATAGCATTTCACAGGGTTGAAATACAGCCAAGTTATTTTCAACATGCTAAAATACTTGGAATCAGTAGAATATTTGTGTATTGGACTATTATAACGATACAGAAGACGTATCTGACGACCAACGAACAGGGTGATTATGCTGCGTTAGGATGCAACAGCTTGTGAGGGCTGTGAAGGCATGCCTCCACCATAATCCTGTGAGAACACAAAGTGATGAACGTTCACAGAGAATGTCATGTACTAACTGATGACCTGGGGTATTGTCGTTCTACTGGACACTTCTTAACACCACAAGCTTATATAGCAGAGGCTAATGAAATCAAAGGCACTTCTTCAGCGATATGTGAACAACAGATACAGAGCTATCATTTTCATAGATCAGAAGATTTTCACCATTAACTGCCAAAATTAAGTATATGTCCTGGATGGTTGCACAACACATACCATAGCACTCAGGATTCAGAGAGGTTATCATCCTGCATCAGTGATGGTTTGGTAGTGGGGGGGAAACGTGACACATCAGGGCATATCTAAATTGCATTTCTGTGAGAAAGGGGTCAAAACCCACCAAAGTGTATCAAGGGCCTCCATAGCGCAGTTTGAAGAATAACAGTACATTGCACCCTTCAGTTGAAAAAGGCCTAAATTCGATTTTCTCGTCATGACAGGAGGAATCTTCTAGTGGTAAGACTTATACGTTGGTTAGACATAACTGGTAATTAATTTACGGAATTAACAACGCATGTAAAGTAAATTAATTAAAGATAACTTTAATGAATCACTTCTATATTTCGACAATGTCACGTTGTCATCTTCAGGAACATAAAGATATGGTATGTGCACTAAAGGAACTAACAAAGCAAATGAGGAAGAAATTAAGACACTAATTTTGTTCCTAAAGTCCTAATGGTGCCCTCTTGCGGGCTAATTTGGTAGTCTTGGCCGTTGGGCTGAAGTTCTCATAATGAAAGTCTCCCAAATTTGGGGCAGTTTCATGCACCCAAATTTGTTGAGGTTAGGAACGTTTTTTAGAGCTGCTGAAGATTCTTTGAATAATCTTTCGTATTTAAACTTGCTGCAATGGATTATTTTTGTCTTCTTCCAACGAATTTTATGGTGGATATCTAAGGCATGGTCTGCCAGCCCAGAGCGGCTGTACTGGTGAAACCGGATGTAGTCTTGGTGTTCTGAAATCCTGATATTTGTTGTTCTGCCTGTTTGGCCAAAGTAGGACAATTTGCAGCTGCAAGGGACCTGGTATACACCAGGTAGGTCTAGGGGAAGTGGTTGGTCTTTGGTAGAGCGGATAAGGGATGCCAACTTTTTATATGGTCTGTAACAGGAAGTAAGGTCATATTTCTTGAGGATATTAGTTATTTTTTCAGAGGTGCCCTGGATGTAGGGGATAGTGATAGACTTGGTGTAGTCTTTATTGTTGAGGGGGGGAGGGGGGTTGTGGTTTTCAGGTTTTAGTATTTTTTGGATTTTTTTGGGGTTATAGCCATTGGCTAAGAAAGTGTTGAGGATGTGGTTTAGTTCCATAGTCAGGGCCTTGTCATCTGAGCAGATTAATTTTGCCCTGTTATATAGTGTTTTTATCACCCCATATTGTTGTGAGGGGGGGGGGAATTGCTGGTGAATGTATCTGCCAGTGTGGGTGGGTTTTCTGTAAACAGAGAAAACCAAAGATCCATCAAGCTGGCGGGTGATTAAAGTGTCTAGGAAGGGGAGGGTGTTGTTTTCCTCTTTTTCTAAGGTGAACTGGACTCTGGGATGTTGGTTGTTTAAGTGTGTTAGGAAGGAGTGGAGCGAGTCTGAGCCATGTGGCCAAATAGCAAACACATCATCCACATAACGAAGCCAAATAGTGGGTTTTTGTGGGACGGAGTTTAAGGCTTTTTCTTCAAATGTCTCCATAAAGAAATTGGCCAAGGGTGGGGAAAGTGGTGAACCCATGGCTGTCCCCTCTATCTGTTTGTAGAAAGTTCCTTTAGTGCACATACCATATCTTTATGTTCCTGAAGATGACAATGTGACATTGTCGAAATATAGAAGTGATTCATTAAAGTTATCTTTAATTAATTTACTTTACATGCGTTGTTAATTCCGTAAATTAATTACCAGTTAGGAGGAATCTTCATATGGGTTTTTTTCAATTGAAGGTGAGTTAGCTGATCTCATATGGAGGTAGCAGGGTTTTTTTTTTCTCCCGGAAACTTTGGTTTTTCATCCCACATACAGACAAATCGGCCTTCCAGACACACAATTTACAGACAAAAAAATACTGGTGGTGGTGGACAGTAGATACTGTTGGTGTAGACAGATGGAAGTTGCAGAGACGGAGTTGTAGAATAGCTGCCCTCCCTAGATGAATCCTTGGAGGTGTTCACGAAATAAAAAATACTGTGCTGGAACCTGTCGTACAGCCCCTGAACAACACTTTGTTTCACTGTTGGAAGGTCCACATTAGCAGTGGACCTTCCAACAGGACTCAGCTCTGCACACAAGGTGAGGACTACATAACAGTGGTAACAGTGGTTGGAGGCAAATGTGCCTGACCACATATCACCATCTAATTGGCTATCTAGAAGTACCGATGTAAATACGTTGGACTTCAAATTGTGGTCGGAGCTTGAGAGAGATTAACCTGCAAGAAATGATATCCCGGCATCACCATCCTGAAGATGGATTTGGAGCGAGCAGTGACAGCATTTCCAATGAATAATATGCCTGCTGCCATTGATATGTGGCTTTACAGACTTCAGGCATGCCTGAAGACAAAAGGGGGAACATCTTGAACATTGAGTGCTGCTAATATGCACATTAGACACGTGGTTTGCATGTGCTGAAATCTGTAAATGATTTACTGATACTAATAAAAGTTTATGCACCGTTCAAGTTGTAAAGTATTTATGGCTAGACCAGGTATACATATATCCCTCGAAGAATTTACGGCCTTCCAAAAATACAAAAAATATCCCCACAACTGATAATTGAAAGAAATGACAGCCCTAATTATCATCTAGCCAAGAAACTAGCATCAGCACTCAAGCAGTTGGTAGGTCATCACATTTCATAAACAAAATCCTCAATGAGAGTAACCTATAACCTAAATGAAAAATAAGATGCAGAGAATGAAACAGACAAGTCATTTTTAAAAAATGACTTGTAGAAAATAAGTGTGATTTCTGAGCAAACAGAACACAAACAATAAATTAAAGATGCCAAGAAATTATATTCTTACCTTCTACACAATTGCAAGCAAACAATGTTTGCATGTGAACTTTATACACATACTTTCTGGTGTGTATAAAGCTATGCATTTTGGGAAGGGCCAGACTGGTTTCAACCTTTACTGAGGTATATTAAAGTGCTATAATACCACTGCAAAAACTCTGAGTGATCTACAAGATCACTCTAAATCACACTGAGTGATCCTAAAGGACAACTATTAAACTCATCACTCCTGACTTGAATGACTACAGAAAACTCAGCAGTGGCTTCACTCAATGACAGGCAAAAACCTGCAACCAAGTAGAGCCTCTCTACTCCACAGGAAACAAGCAAACCCAAAGATGGGCATTATCAGATGTCATCAGTAGGAGACACACTGAGAAGAGATACCAAGGTTGAAGTAATGCAGAAGTCATATATTACCCATATACAAGTAGTCCAAAGGTGTCACACCTATATTAAAATAATCTGGATTAGAGATAGACGTTGAAAGTTTTTTTTTTTTTTATTTGATTATATTATAAATTAAAGATGCCAAGAAATTATATTCTTGATTTAATCTTTACCCAAATGTAAGCAAACAATGTTTGTGCATAAAGTATCTTCACGACTGGACTATTTTTATATAGAGGCTCATGAATTCACATAATTTACCTCCTTCTCTCCTGTAGTCCTAAATGGACCGTTGGGTCACTTATGGCTGGCAGATGATTCTTTCTTAGCCTCCTCCAACCATCTTGGTCTCTTGTTCTTCATGTCAGTTGAGAAAGGGAGGAATCTGTCCATTTTTTGATGTTATCAGTCCATTTTAATCGAGGTCGGCTCCTAACCCTTGATCCCGGAACAATTCCTTCTGATGCTTGCTTTGGAATGCCATTAGCCCTTTCCACATGTCCGAATCATTTCATCTGTCTTCCGACTGTCAGAATTTTTCCCCAGAATCTGTCAGAATCAATCAGTTTTCGGATATTTTCATTGGCTTCGTGAGCAGTATAGGGAATTCTGAAGTCTTCTGCAAATTTTCATTTCAAGACAGGAGTCTCCTCTCATCTTCCCTCAATAAAGTCCAGGCCTTGCAACCATACAAGAAAATAGAATTCACCAAAGTGTCAATTAGTCTTAGTTTGGTTGTGATTGCTATTCTGTTCTCTCTCCACAATGGTTTTAACTTCTGTAGAGCCACAGTTGCTTTAGCACTTCAGTATTTAATGTTGATTTTTGAGTGACCATCTTGATTCAGCATGCTTCCTAGATAAGTGAACTTGTTTACATTCTCAATTTGTATCTTTAAGGTTTCAATGTCTGATTTTGAGGTTATCATTGTTTTCTGCAGGTTTATGTATAATCCATATTTTTTTAATGTTCCAAAAACGTGGGTAGTTATCTCTTGTAATTCTTCATTTTCTGCCAGATCGATATCATCTGCAAAACATAAGTTGTTTATTCTTAGTCTGCCAACTACTATTCCAGGTGTCACATTCATGAAGAGCTTCATCTATGACATATTCCAGAAAACAATTAAAAAGAAAAAGGGGGGACAAGATGCATCCTTGTCTTACCCCCCCCCCCCCCCCATTCTGTCCAGAATGGTTCACTGCTGTAATTTTTAATTTCAATTCTCATATCAAATGAGGAATAAAGAGGATTGATAATCCTAATGATTTTGTCTATACCATAATGTTCTAAAATTTTCCATAATGCCTCATGCTATATTGAGTCAAAAGCTTTTTGAAGGTCTAAAAAGTTGTGACAGATTATTTTGTTATGTTCTATGTATTTTTCACCTACCATGTGTATTGCAAAAATATGGTCGATTGTACTTCTGGAAAACTGCTTGTTCATCTGATAGTCTGATTTTCAATTCTTGACAATAATATTTTTAACAGGATTTTGCTTGGATGGCTAATAAGGCTTATTGTTTTATAGTTGCTACATTTATTGCTGTTTCCCTTTTTAGGAATAGGTACAAGGACATAAGTTTGCCAAACAGAAGGCCAAGTCTCTGTGTTCAATACATCCTGAAATAAATTTAGCAAGGTAATAATAAATTTAGTTTAATCCTTTATCCAAGTGTGAGCAAACAAAGTTTGCACCTGAAAGTATCTTCAGGACTGGGGTAAGGTGGTACAACACCAGGCCAACTCGTTGCAAAGGTGGAGCAAGATACCAACACTCCTATCTCAGTATCTCCTATAATGCAAAACAGATCTCCTTGCAGATATGTCTAATGTTATGCATTAGGAGTGTTGGTATCTTGCTCCACCTTTGCAATGAGTTGCCCTAGTGTTGTACCACCCAGTCCTGAAGATACTTTCAGGCGCAAACTTTGTTTGCTCACACTTGGATAAAGGATTAAACTAAATTTATTATACTCTAACCAAGTGAAAAATAAACTTTCAACATCTTCATCAAAATTTAGCAAGGTGTCTATGATGATGTCACCTCCTTTGCATATCAGTTGCATTGTAACACCATCAATTCCCGGTGATTTTTCTATTTTTGAGGAGCTAGTTTAGAGGCAAATTTTCATTTGCCTTAGTCCCATAATGCAAAGAACACATCCTTTCATATAATTCAATGCATTATGGAAAGAGCCACTACCCAGACCAGTTTTGACCTTTGAGTTCTCATCACTGGAAGCCTGACCCAAAATAGATACCAAGGTCGAAGTAACCAGTTGAAATAACCAAGTGAAAAAACTTTCAACATCTGGCCCTAATCCAGAGTATTTTAATAATCGTGCGATACCTTTTGACTACTTGTATGTGGGTAATATATTACTTCTGCATTACTTCAACCTTGGTATCTCTTCTGGGTCTGGCTAATGCTGATGAGACCTCAAAGGTTGAAACCAGTCTAGGTAGTAACCATTTCCATTGCATTAAACACATCTGAAAGGATATGTACTTTGTATTATGTACTGAGGCAATTATGTGAAGTCATTAGCCTCTATATCAAGTAGCTCAGTCGTGAAGATATTTCACACGTAAACATCGTTTGCTTACTCTTGGATAAAGGATTAAATCAAGAATATAATTTCTTGGCATCTTTAATTTATACTATAACCAAGTGAAAAAACTTTCAACAAAACATGCTTGCAGAGTGGTGAATGAGTGGAATAAGCTGCCAGAGTCTGCTGTGGGTACCATGATTGTGAATGAGTTCAAAGCAAAGTATGATAGGACTCCTTGGAGTTGCCCGTAATAATAATACAAAGCAGAGTAGAATCTGGTTAATTTAGGTAGCCAGTAGTTGTGGTCTGGTGGAGATGACCCGAGTACCAAAATGTACGGTTGCACATTTGATGCAACAGCAAGATAAACTGTGAGCATGGACATGCCATGGAAACACGGAACATTCCAAAACTGGAAGCTTGAAGGTAAGGATCCCAATGTTGAAGATGTCCTAAATTAGTGGTTCTCCATCATATCTGGATGAAGTGTGCTTTATTGGTCTAATGTATAAGTCAGAGAAATTAGCTAAGAAACTAGGTCATGATGATTTTACAGCAACAGATGGTTGTCTTGATGGAAATGAAAAACATTATATTAAATTCAAGAAAACACATGGCGAAAAAGATAGCGCTGATGTTGCAGGTGCAATGGAAATCCAAGAAAGTATCTGAATTTCTTCAGAAATTTTGTGCAGATATTTACAATGCTAATGAAACAAGCTTGTTTAATTGTGCCATGCCAGATGGCTCTCTCTCTGCTACAATCATGTAAAATTCTCAGGTTCTAAGAAAGCAATGGATTGCACAACTGTGTTATGGCTGGTCAAACATGTTTGGTTTGTAATAAATTTAGTTTAATCCTTTATCCAAGTGAGAGCAAACAAAGTTTGCACCTGAAAATATCTTCAGGACTGAATGTGGTGTTGTACTATCTTACCTGGGTAAGTAGTACAACACCAGGCAACTCATAGCAAAGGTGGAGCAAGCTACCAACACTCCTATCCCAGTATCTCCCATAATGCAAAACACATCTCCTTGTGGATATGTATAATGTTATGCATTAAGGGATTGGCCACTACCCAGACTAGTTTCGACCTTTATTGAGGTCTCTTCAGTGGGAGCTAGGCCCAGAGTTGGAGATTTTCAGGCGCAAACTTTGTTTGCTCTCACTTGGATAAAGGATTAAACTAAATTTATTATATTCTAACCAAGTGAAAAATAAACTTTCAACATCTTTCTCTAAATCCAGAGTAATTTAATCAAAAAAAGGTGGCAAACCTTTTGGCAACTCTTATAAGTAAAGATGACCTTGCTATTGCTTCTGCCTGGTATCTCCAACTCTGGGCCTGGCTCCCACTGAAGAGACCTCAATAAAGGTTGAAACTAGTCTGGGTAGTGGCTAATCCCTTAATACATAACATTATACATATCCACAAGATGTGTTTTGCATTATGGGAGATACTGGGATAGGAGTGTTTGTAGCTTGCTCCACCTTTACTACGAGTTGCCTGGTGTTGTACTACTTACCAGGTAAGATAGTACAACACCATATTCAGTCCTGAAGATAATTCAGGTGCAAACTTTGTTTGCTCTCACTTGGATAAAGGATTAAACTAAATTTATTATAGTCTAACCAAGTGAAAAATAAACTTTCAACATGTTTGGTTTGGTTTAGTTTATAGTTTATTTGGCACAAAAACTACAAAGATCATACTGTGCCATACTAAAGGTTACAACATTAGCATTTACAGAAAATTGTAAACAATGTCTGTACAAGAATCTAGTTTCACAAAGCAGCATCTCTAGGTAAACAGAACTGCTGCAGAGGGCACAGCAACACACAAGGTCAGAGGTTATTACAGTAGTGTGAAAATAGTTAACAATATAAGTTAATACATAATATAAGAAACACTAAGCCAGGGAATGCAGTATATCTAAATATATGTAAAATTATAATAGATGCCTTTATAGCAGTACAAAAATAGGCAAAAAGGGATTATTATACAATATGCAGGATGAAAATTAAATTTAACAATGCAGTATAAAGAGAATTTAGCAATACATATAAACAGAATTACTAGAAAGTACACAAGTAGGTAAGATGTCCTACAGCACTACATGATTATTCGAAAAATAAAGTAGTAAATAAGATGCATACACAAAATGTATGTTAAGTGATGCAGTATCTACATATAAACAAAATTACTGCAGAGATTTCAGCAATACATAAATAGATAACTATAGGTTGACATATGTGTATACAAAACAAGTCAAGGAAAGCAGTGTCTACATCTAGTAAGGTTACAACAAACATTATTATACTAATATTTAAAGAGTCAGAAAGGAATTATTATACAGTATTGATGCATAAAATTTAAGTTTAGCATTATGGATTTACATATTAATAAAATTACAGCAGGGTGATAAAAATATATATACAAGATTAAGGCCCATGGTAATACATAATTGGTCAGATTTAACCTAATGAATAATATGTATGTATAAAAGTTAAGTTAAGCAAAAAAGTATTTACATATATAAACAAATTTATGGTCAAATGTGTTTGTGCAAATTAATTCTTATTAAAAAATTAAAAACATCATGCAATTTGCCTGAGTCTGCTAGCATTTCCCTGAATATATATGGCTTGGTTAGATAGGTGAAAATTTCATTCCTCTCTCGTGTAAATTTTTGACAATCTACCAGAATATGATGAATGTGTGTTGTATTTTTCACATATGGGAGGGTCATCAGCTCTCAGTAAACGAGAATGCAAAAAGTGACTGTGACCTATGTGGAGCCTAGCAAGGACAACCTCCTCCCTTCTCTTTGTACATTGACTAGAATGCCAGTGTTTAATTTCAGGTTTAATGTTATAATATTTGTTTGTTGATGCTTCTTGCCATGTTAACTCCCACTGAGCAATTAGCTTTGATCTTATAAGTTGTCTGTAGTCTGTATATGGAACTGTCAAACAGTATGTGGAGAAGGTATGAGCTGATTTAGCAGCTGCATCTGCAGCCTCATTTCCTTTGATTCCGATGTGGCTGGGAATCCAGCAGAACTGAACTTCGAAATTAAGGATTTTCATTTTGTGAAGCAGGTGTAGCACTTCATAAAGTACTGGATGTGGATTATACATAGGAGAGGAGATTGCCTGTAAAGAGCTCAATGAATCTGTATAAATTATACGCTTTTGGTAGCAGTTTTCTTTTATATGCACAAGTACAAGCTGAATGGCCTGTAACCCTGCTGTATAATTACTGCAGTATCTGATTTGAGATAATAATGTTAGGAAACACAGCAGCATAGCCAACAGAGGTGTTAGTTCTTGAACCATCAGTATAGGTGGGTAAGAAATCGGCATGTGCTGCTCTGTGTGCATTGAACAATTGCAGGTAAATGGATGATGGGGTATAAGGTTTCTGTAGCTGACAAAGTGACAGATTGCAGGATGGTGTGCAAACCTGCCATGGAGGAATGCTGTTATGTTTAGTGTAGCTGATGTTTTATTATTATTATTATTATTATTTAATACCTCCAGGGAGTCCAAAGACTCATCAAGGGAGAGTATGCCAACAGCATCGAACGATTGGTCCCCTTCCAACTACGAACTGCGCTCAAACTTACTTACCTGAGCCATTAGTAGCAGAGGCTCTACCAATCGACCAACCTTTGCCGGCTTAACAGCTTGCACAGTTTCTTTAATACGCATACCAAAAGGATGCATAGCTGTTTGATGTGTGTGATATTGAGCTTCCCAATGCAGAGGGAAGATACTATTCTATGTATGGTGATCTGGGAGAGATTTTATTTTTAGGGCATAATTAAGAGACAACTGTTTCCGTTGAAGTGATAGAGCCGGTTAATCTGCTTCAACATAGAGACTTTGAGTGGGTGAGGTGCGTATACCCAGTAGCTATCTGTATACCCTGATGATGGATGGAATCCAACCATCATAGGTTACTCTGTCTGGCCAAACTTGGGACATAATCCAGCTTCGAACGTATAAGTGCATGATAAAGATGGAGCAATGAAGCTCGATCAGCACCCCACTCAGTAGAGGATAGAGTGTGAAGGAGGTTCAAAGTTCTTTTGCACTTTTCTCTTAGTTGACGTATGTGTGCTAGAAATGTGAGTTTTCTGTCAACAGTATGTCCCATTCTTAGTTCAGGATCTGGGTGATGAGTGCATTTTCGACAGAAGTGTACACAGACACTTTTTTTTTTCTGTTGAAAACCTAAATCGATTGTTAAGAGCCCACAGAGAGACATGATCAATTGCTTGCTGAAGTTGCCTTTCAGTTACCCTCATGTTACGTGAGTGACAGTAAATTGTGAAGTCATCAACATATAGAGCATTGTCTACAGTGGGAAGAAGCTGTTCAATAATGGAGCTAATTTTAATAGCAAAAAGGGTTACACTTAAGACAGAGCCTTGGGTAACACCTTGTTCTTGATGATATGGTTGAGATAGTGTACTTCCCACTCTGACTTGGAAAGTTCGTGTGAACAGAAAGTTTTTAATAAATATAGGGAAGTGTCCTTTGAGACCTAGGTTACATCTTTTAATATGCCATATCTCCAGGTTGTGTTATAAGCTCTTTCGATGTCAAAAAACACGGAGACAAGATGTTCTCGCTTCAGAAATGCATCTCGTATACAAGTTTCTAACCAAACTAAATGGTCTAAAGTTGATTGTTGTCTACGGAAACCACGCTGTGTATTGAAGAGAAGGCTGTTGCCTTCTAAATACCAGAGAAGTCTGGCATTAACCATTTTCTCTAGTATCTTACAAAGACAGCTGGTCAGAGCAATGGATCGATAATTATTTGCTTGTGTTGGATCTTTTATTGATTTTGGGATAGCAATGACAATTGACTTATGCCAAGAATTTGGAAAATACCTCTGCAAATATTCTATTATATAATAACAGAAGGAGATCCACAGAAGATGATGGTAGATGTTTTATCATTTCATAATGGATGTCATCAGGTCCTACTGCACTAGGGTGAGATTGTAGGAGAGCTCTTTTCAGTTCCTCCTTGACAAATGGCTGAAGAATGTTGGTACAAAAATTAAGCCTTTGTTTCTCTTGTTGCTCTTTCAGTATTAAAAATTCCAGAGAATATGAAGCTGTAGCTGAGATTTTAGCAAACGTTTCTCCCAAAGTATCTGCAATAGCTTTGGGATTAGCAAGAACACCTCCATTATAGTCTTAAGGTGGACAAATAATGTGTACTATATCTGCCTTTCATTTTCCGGATTTTATCCCATACAATTTTTGGACTGGTCATTTGATTGATGTAATAAATTGGATCTATGATTGTTTTTGACTCTGACATCTTACATAACGTGCTTTGACTCGAGCATGCTTGAAAGTTATTAAATTTGATGTGGTGGGCTATCTATAAAATATGCTCCATGCTCTGTGTTGATCTTTTTTGGCTGCCTGACATTCTGGGTTCCACCAAGGCTTTGGATAGACTGGGAAGATTCCCATCCCAAAAACATTGAGATGATGTTTTTGGGATGGAGGCTGCCTGGACAATGCATTCTGTTATATATTTTACAGCTTCATTGATAGGTGTTTGACTGACGACATCGGCATTAAATTTTGCAAGATGAGAGAAAGTGTTCCAGTCAGCCTGGTCCATTTTCCATATAGGTATCCGTGTGGGTGAACATGGTTCCTGTGAAGACGTTGTACAAAGGACAGGCAAGTGATCACTTCCATATATGTTCTCTTCAATGTCCCACACAAGCAGTGGAAGAATGGAAGGGAAACAGATTGTAAGATCAATTGCAGAATATGAGCGGGTAAGCATATGGAAGAAAGTATTGAGTTTATTATTTAGAAAGGAAGGAAAGGTTATTATTATCAAGAATTTTTTCCATGATTCGACCTCGTCTATTAGTGTTGGCACTACCCCATAGAGTATTGTGACCATTAAAGTCACCCATCAAAAGTATGGATTCAGGTAGTTGCAAGATAAGGTTATCAATTTCATTTAGATCAGCATTTGGTGGTAAATAAATTGAACATACTGTAATAAGAAATCCCACAGAGAAGCAAATCACTAGTGCTTCCAGAGAAGTATTAATTTGGACCTGATGGAAAGGAATATGACTGCCCACTAGGATAGCTACTCATCCATGAGCAGGACCATCACCAGTTCTATCCTTACGTAGAACACTGAAATTCCTAAAGGCATGGTCCTCATTGGGTCTTAAGTAAGTTTCCTGTAGACAGAAACAGAAAGGTTTGTGTTTCTGCAACAACATCTTGATATCGTCAATATTCTGGCAGATCCCACAACAGTTCCATTGTAAAAATTTTCCTATTGTTTTGATTTTATTGACTTGTCTAGTTTTTGAGAGGTTGAAGGCTTGCCTTTGTCAGATTTATATTTATCCACTATTTTAGGGAAGTATGGACAGCCAGTGTCCATCTCTTCCTCTGGTAGAGTGTTCAAAACATCAAATGTGTTAGAGTCAGTTGGTATGTTTAGTTTGCTTTCAGTGGGTATCAAGGTATCCATTTTTTCTGTGTGAGTGTCTGGTGATTTATCTTTGGGTGAAGTCTCCATAATTTTTACGACATGTGAGTTTTCATCCAATGGGACCATTTTTGAAGTTTTATCTGGAGTAAGGCCATAGGTCTTGTGATTAATGCGCTCAACAGAGAAGCACTTGCAATCGTAAAGTTCAGGTATGGTGAAATTATCTAATGGCGGAATAGACATGTTTGAGTTGCTGTTGGCACTTTTTTAATTGTTAATTTTTCGGCATAAGAGGATCGTGGAACAGGTGTAATGGTGGCCAGCTTTCTTTTTGCATCCTGATAAGTTATGTTTTGTTCTGTTTTAATTTTTTGTATCTCTTTTTCATCTTTCCATTTCTGACATGCACGAGAGTATGCTGGATGATCTCCCTGACAGTTGTCACATTTAGCTTTTTTTTCAAAGCAATTTATTATCATGTTCTTTACTACCACATTGGGCACAGGTAGTAGAACCACAACAGGCAGTTTGGGCATGTCCATATCTTTGACATTTAAAACATCTCAGCAGGTTAGGAATGTACATTCTAACAGGACAGCTGAGATACCCTGCTTTTACAGATGTTGGATGCCTAGGTGTATCAAAAGATTGCTCTACCCAACTTTGCTGATGATGCAAAGTTGGGTAGAGCAATTGTGAGTGCACAGGATGATTTGGATAGTTTGGAGGACTGGGCTAAGGAAAATGGATGTCAATTTAATGTGGCAAAGTGTAAGGTTATGCATTTTGAAGTGAAAAGATTAGCAGCAGTATATCACATTGGTGGAACAGTACTCCAGGAGATTGATGAGGCCAGGGATTTGGGAGTGTTGGCAGATAGGGAATTGAAGTTTAGGGGGCACATTGCAAAAGTGGCTAAAACAGCTCATCAAATCACTTGGTTACTGAAAAATACTTTAACGAGCAGAGAGTTCTCGATATAGAGGAACATTGTTCCTCTATATCGAGCCCTGATAAGACCCCATCTGGACTACTGTGCCCAGATATGGGCGCCAGGGTTTCTTCTTGATGGGGAGGAGGTGGAGAGGATCCAGAGACGAGTGACCAAGATGGTGGCAGGTTTGTGGAATGAACCTTATGAGAGCAGATTGAAGATTTGTGGGTTGCAAAAATTGGTTGATAGGCGGAAAAGGGGTGATATGATTGAGACATTCGAATTACTGAAGGGTTTCTATAAGATTAATCCAGAAGATATTTTTGAGAATAGGGCTGGTGGTGGGAGGATTAGGGGCCATACATGGAAGCTGGGCAAAAATGTGATTAACAGGGGTGTTAGAGCTAGGTTCTTTACTTGGAGAGTGGTAAATGAGTGGAATAAGCTGCCAGTCTGATGTGGGTGCTATGACCGTGAATGAGTTTAAGGCGAGGTATGTTAGATACTGTGTGAATGTCGAATAGTTGTTCTTGACATGATGTTAGCGCCTCCCTTGATGAGTCTGTCGACTCCTTGGAGTTTCCCGTAATAATAATAATAAACAAAGTAAGGATGATGTTCTTGGTTGAGACCCGGTGAGCATCCCTGTGTATCATGATGCACCTCACACCCGTCACTCCTTGATCTTTAAGCTCTGAACATATCTCCTCATCAGGAACAAGGAGATCCCATTCTGATATCACTCCTCTACTGGAATTGAGTGTTCTGTGGTGTTACTGCAATTTGTATTCCACCAATTGTCGTTGCTCTCAGTAGTTTCTCAGAATGTTGTCTGCACATTGTTTCCACAAGGATATCACCAGATCACAATTTCTTGACAATTTTGGGAGGTCCTGCCAGTCCTAAACTTTTTTGGATAAAGAAGACTGAAATTTTTCCAATTGGTTTTTCACCTGTTGCATGAATGATTAAAAAGGTTGGTACATTTATGTTAGTATTTGATATCTTTTGTTTCTTACTTCTGTTTCCATATGCTGTGTCCATATTATCAGTACTTGGTTGGGACTTTGTTAGGGTCCCTGAAACATTTGAGAAGAATTCATATTTAAGGAATTTTTAGTTTGGTGCCAGAGCTCTCTACCCACCACGGAGCCACACATGGATGCCCACTACCTGGCAAGCAAAGACTGCGCTCAGGAGTGGAACATCAGGGCTACCCTGGACGCTATATCGGCACTGCAGCAGGTCTAGGATCCCGACCCCGGACCATGGGGTGAGAGACTTACTGCAACACCGTTGACCCTTGCAGGCAAGCCCACTAGCTTATTGATCCTGGCTGGGCCATCCAGGATCACCCGTTTTGCCAAAGCAGTTTAAGACTAACAGGATTCCCTTTTCCGGATGTCCACAGGTTGCACTGCACGGCGGCAGGGTGTTGGATCCCAGTGATGGTGGTCTGGAAAAAGGATAGTGAAAAAGACTCAGGAGAAGTAGAGCAAAGAATATGGAAAGAAAAGAAAAAGAGGAAGAACGAAAAGGGCCAGTACCATCAGTGAGGTCCTCTCCACCACGAACAGGTGCCCCACATGGACGAGCTCAAACATGTAAGATTGATGAAAAGAAGCTGTTGGTTATTAGGAAATGTGCTAAGTCTCATGCTTTAAGGAGCTAAGAATAGTTTACCTGTCATTGGATAGTTTACCTGTCAAGTAGTGTGCAATGAGAATGTAAGGATGACTCCTAAAAATTTTTAAGAAATGGTTAATGAGGTAGAATGCGAAGTTACATCAGAAATCAAGAAAAGTTCTGATTTTTGAATTGTGCAGCACATCCTCACTGTTCAGAGCGTGACAAACATCCAGCTGGAATTTCTGGCTGCCAAACACAACATCCTTGGTGCAGGCAATGGTTATAGTAATCATGCAATATTTGAGGATGTTGTACTGTACAAGGTTTGTTAAATATAGTTACATGATCTTCCACAGCCAAGGAAGTGATTTCAGAAGTTATTATTCTCCAGCATTAGTTTGTTGCTGATAGTTGGCGAGAAATGAGCAGCAAGACACAATTCAGAACTGTTTTTCTGACTGCAGTTTGAAACATTCAAACTTGAAGATGCCTGAAACAGCCAAAAGTGAAGATGAAGCCATTTCATAAGTGCAAAAAGTTAGGAACTATGAAGAATTTGATGGTATTAACAATTATGTTAGATGTTACAATAAAAATG
This sequence comes from Typopeltis vanoorti, assembly GCF_054136105.1. NCBI lineage: Eukaryota > Metazoa > Arthropoda > Arachnida > Uropygi > Thelyphonidae > Typopeltis > Typopeltis vanoorti. Next base: position 29,095,308 of record NC_143566.1, on the reverse strand, counting down.
AAGATTGCGAGAATGAAATTATTGAAAACATTCTATCAAAACAACAAAACGAGGAATTAGAAGACGAAGAAAATGATGAAGATAACAAATCTGAATTTGAACAAGTGTCTACACAGGATGCTAGGAAATTTATCGAATGGTTATGACAATACTTCACACAGGAAGGTAATGAAGGCAGTCCATTGTCTGTGTCGATTTTGTGCACTTACAGTCAATCAAAAGAACATGGCAAGGTACTCTGAATAAATTCTTCCAACAATAAGTATTAAGAACTAAAAGTATGTGCATATTTATTATATAAATTAAATGTTTAAATATCAAATATTTTCTAATGTATTGTGTATTTTGTTTTAATATGATCATTGTCTCTGTTGATAGTGACAATGAGGGAAGTATATGTTCATCACATATTCCACTTGGATAAGTGATTTGTTGCTGAGTGCAATGTCAGTTGAAACTTTGCATAACTGGGGCAACTGCTTAATTCAACCAAAATGTTCTAGCAACAATGTGTCCCAAATAAACACTACTCTGTTGCTAATTTTTTTTTCTTTTATATGATTCAACTTCTTTATCCGTCTATCATACAGTTTCCAAGATTTTTCTTATCTTAAGAAATTTACTACCCCCCCCCCTACCCTTTGACTTGCTCTTTATTTCAAGAATCTTTCATTTGAATAGTTTTTTCCAAAGAAATGTTAGTGCATTTCATTATTGCTTAATCAATTACTCTGTAGATTCAAGACAAAGCAAATTACAGACTAGTAATTTTTTATTTTTAAATTTTAATATTTTTTAAGTAGTAGTTTTGATTTTATAATTCATTCACCTCTTATTATAAAGTGACAGCTGAGATGGATGTGGTTATACAACAATGCGAGACTTCAGAAAAGCAGAACACAAAGAGTTATTATATATATATTGAAGTATATCAAAAAAGATATAACTAGATAAGACAGCAGTTGACAGATAAAACTCTATATTTCATAGAACTCCTATGTAAGAAAATTTCTAAGTTGAGATGGTGTATATACGAAATGCAATCAAAAGTATGGTATGATTCTTTATTGTTTATCCTTTGTCTTTCACAGGACAATGAGGTACTAGAAAGCATATGGAAAGGAGAGGTGAAAGGGATATAAAAAAAAAAGCATGAAAGTAAGGAAATAATAAGCTGGTGACATGGTGGATAGATAACCAGAGTAGCATATGGTGAGGTTGAATCAATTAGAAGATAACTGAAGAGTCCCATTATGATTTGATTATAATAACTGTGGTCTAAACAACTATAGCTATGGCAGTATATTATATTAATTGAAACCATTCCTGATGTGAATGGATCTGCAATATGAAAATTCTGAGTTTGAGAGAAAACAAGAGTTAACTGAAACTCACGTCCTAGGTAAGATTTGAGCCCAGGACTCTTCAACCAACAAAAAAGACAAATCTGTCTTCCTCAAATAAGAAAGCTTTATGTACATAAGAAGTTAAAGAAACTCATAAGATTTTGGAATACAGAAATGAATATATCAGGACAGTGAACAATATGTGCTGAATGCTACTGAAAGATTAGAAGCAGAAAAAAAGAGCAAAAAGAAATTTAAGAAAAAATTAAGTTAAAAAAAAAGAAGCTAATGCCTTTTTTCCTGATAGGGAATAAGCAAAGCCAATTTTAGCCCTAACTTTTGGACACTCAGTGGGCAATTTAATCTCCACCAGTAGCCAATCAGAGCTGGTTTAAGACTAGTGCTAATTCTAAGCAGCATCTGATGAAGACATGGCTGACACGTGCCACCATCTCATGGTACCTAATCCTAATGCAATATGTTATTATATGAAACAGTGTGGGTTCTATAGTTGATTTTCTAGTTTATGGGACAAAAACCCAGTTACTGGGGGGGGGGAACTCGCTTGCCTGTGCCAGAGAATGACTAATTCAGGAAGCAGTCAGAGAAAGGCTTAAAAAAAGTTTGTCTAGTCAATGACTAGACTAGAACTTAAGTCTTTCTTTGGGCAGTCTAGCTCAGAGTATGCAAAATCCCACTACGCTAAAGTACATAAACATATAAAGATGACTTACATTAAAAAAAATTATTAAATAAGGTAAATAGTAATAGAACAGTGGTGAGAAATGGGTCAAATCAGGTATGCAATACTGTAACAGAAAGAAAGAAAGAAAAAAAAAATGCTATCAGAAACCTAAATATGGAAAGGTAACTGGAGGATGATATCTGATGTGAAATGCTGAAACATGGAGATGATTGGAGTAGCACTCATTATTAACAATCTATAAATGTTTCTAGATTGTACCCTCCTCTTTTTCTGTTATCAGACAGAAAGCTGAATCTGTATATGAATATCCTTTTCTAGAAGTATTATTCTGTTCTTCCAGAATAAAGTTTTCAGAACATTCTTTTATATATATATATACAAGGTGGTATCAAAAAGTTTCGAGACTAGGTTTGTAACATGCCAACAGATGCACGCACAGTCACAGGGAGCACCTACCTTCATAAGTCAGTGTGCCAAAAGACATCATCCTGTGTACATCGGGAGCTGTGCAACTGATGCTATTCTGACCACCTCCGTTACCACATATGCGATTACGGACAGCAAGTTAGAACAAAGAACAAATGTGAAATTCTGCATGAAACTGGGCAAATCTGCCACGGAGACTTTTGACATGATTCGGCAAGTTTACAGCGATGCTGCAATGATTCATTTGAGGTGTTTTGAGTGGCAAGCGTGCTTCGAGAGCTTTAGAATATCACTGGAAGACGATAAGAAATCAGGAAGACCTTCAACTAGCTCATTCCCCAAAAATGTCAAAACCATTCGGCAACTTGTGCATGAGGATCGTCGGAGAACACTCCACAACATTGCTGCCATTGTCGGTGTGCCATACGGAACAGTCCAGGCAATTCTCACGTGTGATTTGAACATGTGCTGTGTTGCTGCCAAGTTTGTCCCCAGGCTGCTGACCCAGGAGCAGAAGGAACACCGCGTCGAAGTCTGCCAAGAACTCCGTCAGCATGCCGTGGATGACCCATCCTTCATGTCGAGGATCATTACTGGTGACGAAACTTAGGTTTATGGGTACGACCCTGAGATGAAGCAACAGTCTTCACAGTGGAAGAGCCCATCATCTCCATGACCGAAAAATGCGAGGCAGGTCCGCAACACGACCAAGTGCGTGCTCATCATCTTTTTCGACATTCGCGGCATTGTGCATCGAGAATTCATCCTCAGGGGCCAGACTGTCAATAGCAAGTTCTACTGCCAGGTTTTAAGGCGTCTGAGGGAGGACATTCGGCAAAAGTGACCAGATCTGTGGTGTGCGAAAAACTGGATGCTCCACGACGACAATGCACCCTGTCACCAAGCTCTCCTCAAACGTGAGTTTCTTGCCAGAAACACATGATCTCACTTCTGCACCCACCCTACTCGCCAGATTTGGCTCCTGCAGACTTCACCCTCTTCCCGAAGATGAAGATCCAGCTCAAAGGTCACCTTTTGATACCATTGTGGAGATCCAGCACGAATCGCAGAAGGTGCTTGACATGCTCCAAAAAGAAGACTTCCAGGACAATTCCAAAAGTGGCAAGAAAGGTGGGAGCGCTGTATTGATATGCAAGGGGACTATTTTAAAAGTGATAGTGTGTAAACGTAGATAAAGTAATTTCTCGTAAACAGAGCTAGTCTCGAAACGTTTTGAGACTAGCTCTCGTATGTATGTGTGTGAGTGTGTGTGTGTGTGTGTGTGTGTGTGTGTGTGTGTGTGTGTGTGTGTATACACACACACATACAAAAAAAAAAAAATATATATATATATATATATATTTTTTTTTTTTTCTCCTATATATTTTGTAACAAGAATTATATTGCTCGTTTATTCTTTGGTTGGGTTTCCTACTGAATAAAGCTTATTTGAGTTCTCAAATCATGATCTTAAATTATAACATGGATGCTATAAGAATGTACCAAAATTTGTTAGTAAATATTACATTCAAAACAGCAAATGCTACATGTTATTTTAATGATGTCTTAAACTTCATATAATTTATCAGTGTCAAAACATTTTAACCACATTCAGATGAGTGTGATTAAAATTTATAAACAGTGATGTGCACTAATTTTGTTAAAGAAACTGCATTTTAAGTAATGTGCACAACTTGCGAATTATGATTTTAAATTCCCACTTCTATATTCTCATGCAAATGGAAATTTTAAGTTAAATATCTATTTAATTTAAATGGCACTTGTGAATAAATATCAGACATAAATGAACCAGATGATATGTACAGTAATGCAAAATTATGTGAATGAGGTTATTGGGACATTGCTTTGCATCTTAACGTTCCAAGAAGAAGCAATTATTAAAATGAATGGACAACAAACTATTATCTAAGTTATTAATTTATTTTTTTTCATATCTACAAAGATCACATAATTCAGATCACAAACAATTTCATAAAATCGGTTTTTAAAACAATAACTCTCAACAATATTGATAATATAATTTAGAACCTGGAATTAAAAAAAAAAAAATGCAGTGATTGAATAACATTACACTTTAACAGAAATTAAACTGATATACACAGTTTCAATATTCCAAGAACTTTCTAGGAAATCATCTAAAATAACATGGAATGACTTTTGTAATCTTCATCCCCCCCCCTCTCTCTACACTAGTGCACACACATACGTATATATACATATACACACATACACGTAGAAGGTACAGTCAGGTAGTGCAAAAGATGAATACCAGACTTTAACAGATGCGTTCAGATTCTGGAACAGCCTTAAAGATGGAGTTAAGATTTAAATGATAATTCCTATACAATTTTACAAGTATGTAATTTTAGCTTATATATACATACATACATATGTTAGTCTAACATTTGGATTCACTATGAAAGAACAGTGTTTATAAAAGTCCACCTGCATATTCACTATCTGATTCTCCACCATGCTGTTCTGCAGATGCAGGCTGGGACACATTGTCTTTTGATGAACTTGACTCATTAGCTCTAGTGGATGCTTTGGAAGCTGAAGTCTGTGAGTATGTTTCTAGTCCAGTACCAGTGATATAATTATTCTGCAGACTGCGAGCTAATTTAGCATACTAAAAAATCAAAAAAAGCATCAGTGAAATTATATTAGTGAAATCATAAAATGTATACACTATATTATTATTATTGCACGGGCACATCGATGTAGTCCTAAGACTCATCATGGGACCAAAAACATCAACAATATCCATTATACCTCTCCTTGAAAAATTAACAAAGCACTCACAACTGACTCAGGAATCCCATTCCATTCATTCATCACTCTTCAAGTGAAAAATCTAGTCCTCATACCCATGCTAACTACACCCAACTTCCACACGGATGACCTCTGGTTCTGTCTGTTCTAGCCAAGTACTGAAAAATTTTCCCCTACATGAATCTTATAAAATTCTTTAAGTAATTTTAATGTTTCTATCATATTCCCCCCTTTTTTGCCTATTAACCAACTTCTGCAATCCACAAACCCTCAAGTCTATCCTCATACGGAGCATTCTATGGAGAGCACTCACCTCTGGATCCTCTCCAACACTTCCTCATCCCCAAGAAACCCAGGTGACCCTGGCGCATCGTAATCCAGATGTGGTCATATCAAGGCTTTATAAAGAGGAATGATAACTCCCTTATCTCTGCTTGTTAGCATATTCTTCAATAACCAGGGAACTCTGTGAGTTACCATGGCAACTTCAACAACACGCTCTCTAAACTTCAGCTATCTACTACCCCCCCCCCCCCCCGGCTTCAACAATTTCCTGGAGTACAGTTCCCCTCAGTGTGGCATAGCATGTAATTTTTGCATCCAAAAATGTATAACTTTACACTTTTCTACACTAAATTGACATCCATTATGTTTCGCCATTATGTACTGCCTTTCAATGCAGGAAAAGCAGAATGCATACTCTGTGCTCTTTATCCAGTGATACAGAGAAAAACCACAAACTATACATCAGTCAATTCAAAAGTGAAACAATATTTTTGAAAATGAATGCATTATAAGAACACTCCTAATCTGAAAGGATTTGGCTTCAAGAAACTGTTTCTAAGAGGTTGCTTGTCAAAACTGATCACCTCTGCTCGTCATTCTACTTCCTTACTTATTTCTTTGGATTTATGGATCACATCATGATTGCTCTACCTCAGGAATGACTCAGTAACTGCAAATGATTACTCTTAACCCTTACTTTATTAAAATGTACTGTGCTATGATAATCCATAATACAAAGTTATTTCTCTGCTAGTATACAATAATTCAGAGCACAACCTACCAATGTATCAAACTGTTTACAACATTATCAGCTACAAGATTCCCTACAGAGGCCAAAGAAATTCATACAACACTGGCCATTCAATTAGATTTCTTAGAATTACTAGTGAGTGTGTGTGTGTTCCCTGATTATGGAAACCTGATAAGAGGAGAGACAATGTGTGGATGAAATTCACGGAAGTGAGAGCTGTAGATGAATATCAATGCATTCAGAATCTGAAGAAAATGATGAAAATGAAATGATGCTTATATTTAGTGAAGATATATCACCAGATGGCAAAACCAAAATCCAAATTGATCATACTACAATCAAGAGTAATTTTAGGAGTTTGCTCTTAGATGTTAAAGTAAGACAAGGAGCTGATGCCAGATCTGATCACTGCTTAGTAACAGCCAAACTTAAAGCTGCATAGGAGTAAAAAAAAAAATTAAAAATTAAAATGGAAGGATATGTCTAAATTAAAAATAAAAAAAAAACTATTATGATAAAAAATCAATTTCAAATTCTGGAAAATGACAAGCTAGGAAATGAGGAAAAGACCAGAAAACATGATTGAAAAGCAGTGGAAAAAATTGTAAATGTTGTATAATGAGGTGGCAAGAGTGTCTGTCTGTCTGGGTGCTAAGAAGAGAAAAAAGAACAAAGACTGGTTCATTAGCAGACAAGACCCGAAAACTCACAGAAGAAACGTACAAAATTAAAATGTTTGAAAATGCATTTGGGCCATTATACAGAGAAAGACAAGTTGGTTAAAAAATCTGCAAGATCTAAAAGGAATTATGTGGACAGTTTGGAAGATGTATAAAAAGGCTGCAACTAATATTTGGACACATTGGAAAACTGTGCGAGGTGACAAGAAAATATACTCCGAAGAAAAGAAACAAGTAAATGCTATATGCCAGGGGTCAGCAACCTTTTCAGACTCGCAGGCCACATTCAACTTTTATTTTTAATAATCGGGCCGCAAGCATTTAATTAAGAAAAAATAGTAAGTGAAAAAAATATTTGAGTTATCGATTTTTATTATGAAAAATTATCACGTAAAAACAATGTAATATATATTATGCATCACAATACATCTCTCCCTGCTTTTTTGGCAAGCATTGATAAAATTTTTGGATATTCATCATCATCATCAAATTCCTGCCATGTACCCTCAAGGGGTATACAGAATATGATAGTACTACATGAAAAAAATTACATCATTATTAACTTCCTATCTACAATTTTCCTCCAAATCAATCTGTTACTTGTCAAGACTCCAACATTATCAGATCTTATATTTCTATTGTCTAAGGCACTTTGTACCGGATATTTTGGATATTTTCTAATGAAAATGCGTTCTTTAATGTGCGCCAAAATCTTGGTTGTCATCGGATGAAGTCGCCTTTGTTATCCTCACTCATGATGACTCACAAGGTTAACTCGCACCAAGTTGCATGGCGATATCAAGAAGTATAGCTATAAAATTATTTTTAATTTATTATTCATATTATAAAATGTATTATTTAAATAATTTAATATACGGGACACATGCCATGTAAGTATGGTCAACCTTTTATAGGCCGCATGTGGCTCGCCGGTTGCCGACCCCTGCTATAAGCAATAAAAATAGTCTGCTGCTAACTGAATAGGATAAGATTGTTAGAAGATGAAAAGAACACTGATGAAATTTTAAATGTAGAAAACGATATATGACATGATTAGAAGTTCAATAATGGAAGAACCTCCTATAAGCATAATTTAAATATTATACTAGAACCAATACCTAAAATGAAATAACAAATGTCACAGAGAAGATGAAAAGTGGAAAGGCATGTGGTGGCATAATATATCGATAATATAGCAAAAAGAAATACTTGAGACAACTAAGGAAACTACTACTGCTGATAAATTGCAACTGATCTTAAACTATGTACTAGAAACTGAAAAGATATTGCCAAAACAGTGGAAAGAAGCAATAATAACTGCTATAATCCCAAAGAAAGGAGATCTCACTAGATGAGAAAACTGAAAGAGAATTAAGTCTACTGTCAGTACTTGTAAACTTTTTTTTTTTGTAAAATATGATAAATAGGATTAAAAGTGAAATAGGAAAGATATTAAGGCATGAACAAGTGGCAGTAATGTGTCTCACATTTTACCTTAAGAAATACCACTAAACAAATTCAATTACTAAACAAAAAAAACCCACTAAACTTAGCTCATTATACCTAAATTTTATAAATTTTGACAAAGCATTTGAAAGTATTGCTAGAGAAAAAAAAAAAAAAAGGTAATTATTAGAAGCTATGGAATTCCTGACAAATATGTGAGAATAATCAAGGAAATATATCAAGGAAGTGAAAGTTGCATTATTGCACAGCAAATGACATCAGAAGGATTTGAGATAAGGACTGGTGTCAGACAAGATTGTGTAATGCTTAGTTTACCATTTAAAATAGTCACTGATTAGATTATGAGAAAAGTTACAGGTATAGGAAGAGGAATTAAATGGAATCCTATGTCACAGTTGATAGATTATGCAGATAAGTCTTGATATCATCAAAATACACTGATATATACCAGCAAAATTGGAAGCCTAATATATAACAGCCAAAGAAGGTTGGTCTTAAATATGACTAAAACAAAAGTTATTAAACAGCAAATGCCACAAAGAAATTAAAATCAATTGACATGCAGTAGAAGAATTTTACATACTTGGGAACAAGTGTAGATAAATACTAAAGGTGGAACTGACAGGGATATAAGGCAGATTGACAACAGCATATACTACTGCAGCAATATACTACTTTCGTGCTCAAGGGCTCACTTTAGTGAGTATGGGAGTGGTGAACCCCAGGTACCTGATACTGGACCATGCCTTATTTCATGTAATATACATCTGTTATATTATCTGTAGACTGGTCCCCACTCTTCTTTCTTTCTTGCTCCCCCTCCACCCACCAATCTTTCCTATTTTACTTCTTTTCATCTTTGGAATTTATTTAGCCTTACCTATTAGGCTAAACAAACACAAAAGAAGGCAATGGCAAACCACTTCTTATTTTGCCAAGAAAATCTTATGAAAGAGGTCTAAGTTCACAGGAATCACCAAGAGTCGAAAACGACTGGATCAAACATAACAACAACATACTACTTTCTGAAAATTAAATATATGGAAATTATCCAATATCATATAACCAAAATAAAGATCTTCAAAGCAATGTTAAGGGTATATTATATATACCCTTAACATATATAATTATATGGATCTGAGACATGGAAACTAAATCAAGTTCTCAAATAAAACGTCTCCATAAAATATTGAAAATAGTTTGGTGCTCCCCAATGTATAACAAATGATAGCATATAAACTGACTGAGCACAAAATGTCTTGCTGCAGACCTCTGCAATCAGCTAGCTAACCTTATGTTAAAGAGGCCTAGAAATCATTTCCCATATTCTTAGCAAGATTTGAATTCAGGTCTTTCCAATCAAACAGCACATCATTCCTCAATGTAACAAGAAGGTACTGATATATGTTGCTAGTGGTTTATATGGCAGTACTTATAAAGGAACAATGTATGTATGAGCAACAAAACAATATGATAGCAACATTCAGAACAAATCAAAAAATTCAGCAAAGCAAATTAATTTTATACAGTTTTAATTAGATCTTGAACTTTAACAGTGTGTTGTTCATATACACATTATTTGTAAAATCAGGTAATTATAAAATAAAGTCAGCTCTTACTACAGCAAACTCACAATTTGTTCTAATGAAAGCACTACTTGAGTGATTTTTTTTTTTTTGAATAGCATCAATACTATAAGGTTTAGGCCATATCCTTTTTGCAGTCAGTTATAGTGAAAGTTGATTATAAATAAATTTTCTAGTATTTACATACTAGAATGTAATTCCACATATGGCTTTCACATTTGGATGTCCTTAGCACAGCAATATTTAGAGGATCCCCTACTGGTAATGAGTTACAGTATTAAATGATGGATGCAAATGTTGTTATCTGACACTGATAAGAATTAAAATCAGTTAGAAATAATAAACAACTTAAAAAGCAGGCCATCCTAGCAAAGAATATCTGATTATTAAAAACTATATGTCAGAATGGCCAGTATAACATTAGAACATCCAGGAAATACCACCCAAATTGCTTTCTGCTATATTAGAAGTCTTTAGGAATGTCTCATAGAAAAACTATGGAATTAACATCAATGGAAAAAATCTTGATCATTTATCTTTTGCAGTTGGCATTGTTCTGTTAGCAAAAATAAAGCACCAGTTTAGGAGATGCTAAATGACTTAGACAAACAAAGCAGGAAAAAGGTTTAAAAATTAACCTAACTAAAACAAAACTGATGACAAATTCAGATCAAACTGAACTAAAATTAGCAGATAACCTAACTAAAACAAAACTGATGACAAATTCAGATCAAACTGAACTAAAATTAGCAGATAATTCTATTGAAATTGAATGATTGTTTACGTCAGACAGTTAGTTTTAAGGAAACACAAAATAAAGAAATAAACAGAAAAAAAATTGCACAATGAAACAAAGAATTTTAGCTGTATACAGATTATCAGCTGCTAGGAGATGGCATATAAACTGACAAATATATATATATTTGTGCAAATATTCCAGCGTTTACCTATGGAAGTGAGACATGGTTTTGTGTAGCCCAAAGACCCTTGAAGAGAGGAATGCTCCACATCACAAAAAGGGATAGAATTAGGAAGTTGATTGAGGATAATGAAGTACTATAAAGTAAGTAAATAGAAACAGGCTGGCCATATTAGCAGATAGGCAAAATCAAACCGAGTGGATACCAAGAGAATAAAAGGTTTGGTTAAAGAACAAGATGGAGAGATTATCTACAAAGGTTTGACATAAGATGGTGGATGCCAGCTAAAGAAGAAAAAACTGGAAAGGGAAGGCCCAGAATTACCGTCTACTTACTGTTACCTTCTCCTTAATTCTGAAACTATTTGATGCTTAAATCAACATGTTCATGCCAGGCACAACACAAATTATGTCATTTGGTATTCACACATGGGGCACGATGTAACTGCTACATGTGCTTTCTAGATAAACCAAAGTTATGTTAAAAGGAAAAAGACTTTTTGCTTTCCATTTGTTTAATTTGGCAATAATTAAGAGAAATTACATTAATGGTTGTATTTTTAAATTCTAAAAGCATAGGTACACCACAATGACAGTTCACAAATATCAGTTTTATATAAAAATTCTACTGAAAAAACTTGAAATTGGTGTGTCATATATATTGCCAAATATGTCTGCCTACATGAAAAGGACATATTACAAAATCAAACAAGCTACTGCTCAACATGCACAAAACATAACCTGGCTTGAAATGAAAAAATAACGAAGTGGGAGTTTGAGAGTGCTCAGCGAAGAGTTGTACATTTTTAGTTTCATGGAGTTAAGTTATTTTTTATTAAAATAAAATTTATGTTTAGAGTATTAGTCAAATTTAGTTTGAGTGCTTTAAATGCAAGCATAGATGAATGTATTTTTATATACTTTTTTTTATATTTCGTTATTGAAATAGTATGTGAAATGACATGACATTTCACACACTATTTCACATCACAATGGAGGGAGTTAGCCTTCTGTTTAAATATGAGTAGTTTTGTACAGTGCAGCAGCATGTATGATGTGGTAGAGTGTGAACTGGAAGAAGTAGAATACAAAGAGAGAGGAATGAGAGAAATCACACATCTTTATTTCTGTCATCTTTCTGCATAATACAAAATCGTACAAGCCACTTATTAAACATCAGAAAGGATACCCAATATGAGGACAAAAAAGGAAAATGTGAAAAAAACATTTATTCCATAATTTTTTTTTTCATTCATTTCAGCAAAATCACTAACGTCATAATCAAGATTTTCACATAATCTGCTATCTATTAAAATTAAAAGGCAAGATAAATTTAATTTATGAATTCAAATAATAGATGTGCCTACGTATTTCTAATGTGTAGAGCAGCCTAGGACTACTTAGGTCCATCATGACTCACATGAATGCATAGCTAGAAGAATTAGGTGCAGTCATACATTCTAGCTTTCATTCCTACATTCCATAATATGAGGTTATATTAACTTGGTTGCACATGACATTCTTAACAATTATTTTATGTGATTTGATTCCAAATTTCATTTTTTTGCTTTTTTATTTAATGAATTTATTTTTTGTGTTTGTGCTTTGCAGTCTGGAACAGGAACCTCTCTTGCCCAGGTCTAAGAACAGCACACCAAACAGAAAAAACTAATGCTACAGACCATTCAGTATCCCAATTGGATAAGGGGTATGAACATACAATACTTTTGGAGTTTGTCAAGGCACTGACAAATTCCACATCCAAGACTGCTCAACAAATTCAAAAGGATGAGTATGCAAAATAGGCTTGGCACATAGATAAGAGAGTGGCTGTTAAGTAGAATAATGTATGGAGGTGCCGAGTCTAAGAGCAAGAGGGCACGGTACCACAGGATTCTGTAATTGGACCATTGTTGTTTAACTTGTATATTAATTAATTAATAAAGAAACGTAAAAACCACAGTTGTATCTTTAATTAGTAAAAGGACAAATATTTCGTACTAAAATTAATAGTACATCTTCAATGCCTGTTACAGTAACAGGAATGGAATACAAGCAAAACGTTAGGTGGATCACCTATTAAAATACAACTGTTACTGCGTGCTAGGAAATAATAGAAAAATAACAAATTTAATCTATTAAGATAAATGGTTTTTTACATAAGATAAAAGTCTCCCAGATCTTGTAGAGAGATAGACAGTCATTTCTATTTAAATTCGGTCGGTATAAGATAGTTTCACAACTTTCTTTGAATAAGCGTTCATATTTGAATCTGCATCAATGGAGGAGAACAGCTTTATCCCACTGGACACTATGAGTAGAGTCAATACTGTGCTGTGCCAGACCAGACTTCAGAGGTTTGTTATAATCAATATAATATCGATGTTCTTTTATTCTTTTTTCCAAAGAACGGCCAATTTGTCTAAAATAAGAGACATCGCATTCGCAAGGTATTTGGTAAACGCCAGCCAAAGATAGAGAAAACAGTTTATCCTTTGTAGAAGGTAATAAAGAAGAAATTTTGTTGATAGGAATATATGTTGGAATCAATTGATACTTTTTTAGAATTCTACCTATAGGTTCTGAGATTCCTGGAATGTACGGAATAGGAACTCTGCGGACTGGTGAAGAAGCTGTAAGTATTGGAACATAAAAGTCAAGTATCTGTTGGATTTGATTGGAGTTGTAATCATTTGATTCCATTAACTTTTTAATGATGGAAAGTTCTTGTTGTAAGATTATCAGGGAAGAGCAAACTTTATGTGCTCTACGAATTAGAGATTTAAGAAAGATTTATTCTTTTAAGAATAAAAGAACATCAATATTATATTGATTATAACAAACCTCTGAAGTCTGGTCTGGCGCAGCATAGCATTGACTCTTACTCATAGTGTCCAGTGGGATAAAGCTGTTCTCTTCCACAGATGCAGATTCAAATATGAAAGCTTATTCAAAGAAAGTTGTGAAACTATCTTACACTGACCGAATTTAAATAGAAATGATTGTCTGTCTCTCTCCAAGATCTGGGAGACTTTTATCTTATGTAAAAAACCATTTATCTTAATAGATTAAATTTGTTATTTTTCTATTATTTCCTAGCATGCGATAACAATTGTATTTTAATCCACTGAACGTTTTGCTTGTATTCCATTCCTATTACTGTAACAGACACTGAATGTACTATTAATTTTAGTACGAAATATTTGTCCTTTTACTAATTAAAGATATTACTGTGGTTTTTACGTGTTTCTTAATTAATTTACCATGTCACAGGTTCCTCTTAAAATTGTATATTAATGATATTAGAATTAGTTTGATAATAATACCTGATGATGCAATGTAAATTATAAGAAGCATTTCCAATACAGAATACTGGCAGACAAATCTGAACATGAGCAAATGGCAATGAATGTCATTTCAATAATGATAAGTGCATTTTGGACTGATGATACTGTGATAATTTGCTGCAAGTGGTTAACGCAGCTAGAAACCTAGGAGTAATGTGGTCAGTGCTAAGGTGATTAAAGTCATCACATTTGACAACTGCAATGTTGAAGACAATGCTAATTTACATTAATAAGAAAGTTATCCTTCTTCCATTGTACACAATTTTAATAAGTCACATCATGAATAATGTGTTTGGGTTTGGTCACCTGAGTTCAAAGGAAATGAGAAGACTAGCGAGAAGTTCCAGCACAGGGTAACAAAGATGATATCTGGTCAATGGACTTGTGCATATGTGGAATGATTGCTAGAATTTGCTGTTCATAATTTCAGTAATAGACAGAAGAGAGCAAATATAACAAACACATAAGTTTGTAAGGGAATCTGTGAGATTTTATGGCTCACAGGAAGGTGTTATGTGGGGAAAAGAACTTGAATAGATGCTTTTCATGGTATGTGATACATGGAGTGGACTATCAATGGATGCCCTCCCTCAATGAGTCCTTAACTCCTTGTAGGAGCCTCAATAATAAGAATAATTATTCAAGGACTGACTGAAAAAAAAAATTGAAATAAAAGAATATTTAGTAAACAACTGGTTTTAATTTGATAATGCCTAACTTATAATTTATAATTACTGTAACAGAACAGAAGAAATATTCAAAATAGTTCAGATATTCTGAATATAAGAATCTAATACATTACCTCCACATCCATATGTTTGATGAATGGATGGTTGAGAGCTGTTACTATTAATTCTGCATCACCTTGATCATAGCCTTCAAGAATATTTATTAAAGTACCTGCTTCCTCTCTTTCAACATAACTGCAATAATTAAAATATGTTCTATTCATGCTCAGCTGTTGATTATTCTCTTTCCAAAAGTATTAAAACAGAAAACAATTACATAAATGACTACAACCATTTATACTATAGCAGGGGTGTTCAACCCGTCGATCGCGGAGAGATTTTTGGTCGATCTCTTGTGTATTCCTCCTTACAAATTTAATTAAAACTGAAAACATAATATTTTATTTATCATTATCTTGTATTATTTTTAATTCGCTTTAAGCGTATTGCTATTGTTTATTTATTTTTCATTAAAATTGTCAAATCAGTAATTTTCTTATAAGTCCAGCTAAATGAATTAATTTGGATCAGTGGAAGTCAAACAGCAAGCCGAGTGAATACAATTATAAGCAAAGTGCAAAAACTCAATTGTAGCTTAAATATTAAATATTCCAAAGCACATTACATCGATTTTTTACTTAGGTTAAGTCCCATGTAAATATTGTAAAAAAATAAACTTTGTTTGTCTCAGTATAGTTTGTATTAGATGTTTTTGTAAATAACTCTTTTGAAGCTTACTGTATATACTGCTTTAATAAGAATGTGCTAGTGTTAAAAAAAAAAAGGCAATGTTTTTGTGGCCAAAGCTGTACATGGCAGCATTAGAAAGATTTCTATTGAAACTTGTATGAGAAACACTTGCAGGCTCTAAGTATAAACATCTCTGAAGTCAGTCAGAAAGAGTTCAAACAACTTTCCGATGGCCGGCAACTTAAAATCAAAAGAAAGCGGAGGAGAACAAAAGGCGTGCCGAACTTGAAACTTAAGATGAAAGACTCATACCGATTCTTTGGGGGTTGCCAAACTTCATGCGGTCTCAGAGGAGGCCTAATAAAAAGGGACTAAAGCAAGCAGAAGGGGTCCCGGTTCCAGAATGGCTGTCAGAGAGGAGGCCACCCGGTCTAGAGGCGTCGTCAGAGAGACTGCTCGGATCAATGTTGCTTGAGAGAGGAGTTTCCCACTTCCAGAAAGGAGCTTCTCAGTTCAAGACTACTTCTAGGCCGCAGACAAGATTTCAAATTGCCAAAAGGAAGAGTTCCAATTGTCGGAGAAAAGTTTCCAGGCCAGGTTAATGTCAGACATTCACCAGGGTGTTGCATTTTCATTACAATTTGATGAATCAAACGACTTCACTGGCATTGCTCAGTTAATGGTATTTATTTGCATGGTATTTCAAGATTGTTCAAGTAAAGAAGAACTTATACCATTATTGGGAAGGACTAGGGGAAGACATTTTTTCGGCATTTGATGAATTTGTGAAACAACACAAACTTTCACTTTATAAACTTATGTTTATTACTACTGATGGCGCTCCTGCAATGATAGGTAATAAATCAGGCTTCATTTCATTATGTAAAAACGATGACAAATATCCAGATTTTTTAACGTACCACTGTATTATTCACCAACAAGTACTGTGTAGTAAAAGATTAAACACAAAAGATGTTTTGAATATTACATTTAAAATTATAAATTCTGTTTGAGGAAAAGCCCTGCAATGGCAGTTATTTAAATTACAGACAGATGATGATAGGGAACTTCTGTTGTACAATGATGTTCGCTGGCTCAGCAGAAGTCAATTTTTAGAAAGATTTCTTGTATTAATTAACGATATAAAAAATTTTCTTGAAGAAAAATTTATCCCCAATTGAGTGATAAAAGATGGTTGTTACACTTATCATTTTTAGTAGATTTCTGCACGAAATTAAGCAATTTTAATTTAGAGTTACAAGGTAGAGATAAAAATTTAATTGATATGTTAAGTTCAATAAAAACTTTCCAACAATACCTACTTTTATTAAAGAAAAATATAAATGATCGCAAATTTAGACATCTCCCATATTTATTAAAATTTTTTGAATAAAATAAAGAAATGCTTCGCTATGATTTAAAAGAATTTATTCGTGAAATAGAATTAGTTAAGGAAGAAATAAATTCAAGATTTAAAGATTTTAATAAAACTGAAATGACTATCTTTTATCAATAATCCATTTCAAGAAAACTTGAACATCACAGAAATTTCAAATAAAATTAGTGGGCTGTTTGATATAAACCAAGCTGAAGTAGAACTTGAGATAATAAACATTCAGAATAGTTTACATTTAAAATCAATAAACAATGAAGTCATCTGGAAGTATGCACATGAAAAATTCCCAATATTAACTGATATTGCACGAAAAATTCTGTCGTGTTTCTGATCTGTGCGTAATCAGATATCAGGTTGGGGGGAACGTGATCTATATAAGAGAGTAGATCGCCGAATAACTTTTTACAGAAAAGTAGCTCGCGTAGTAAAAAAGGTTGAACACCACTGTACTATAGTATTTAGCCTGCCTACATGATATTTTATATTTGTTACCATGTGGCTCAGAAGAAATAATCTACCAATCCACATGCAGAATATTCTTTAATGCAAAGATGGCTGCAATAGATGTAATATATTCTTCCACTCTTCTCAAAAATGTCCATGATAAAAGAGGGGGACTCTGGGCCAGGTGATTCTTATATTGTCTTCAAATTCATTATACACATAACTGAATTTGTTGTTACAAGGCAAGGGAGAAACTTCATCCTGCTGGAATGTGCAAAGCACTTTATAAAATTGCATAATGGCAAAATATCATAGTATGAAAGGCATCCCATATTAAATACATTTCCACAACTGTATTTCCATATTGTTCTAAGCATCCATAAGGTTGGTGCCAAATGCAGATTCTTCTATCAGATGTAAACAATACACAAGAGTCACTGCTCTATGGAATGCCTCTGAACTCCATCACAGTCCAGTTCCTGCAATGCTCTGCAAACAGTACGCACGACTATTCTTCTGTTCTGCATCCATCTAAATTGTAGGTGGCCAACAGCAGGCCCGCGGGCCGCATGCGGCTCGCAATGTGATTTTGTGTGGCCCGTGGCAGGATAAAAACTATATATTGAATTATATGTATTATCAATTTAGCTGTTAGTTTCGACCGCAGATTTTCTGATTGATATACTAGTTATATTCATTATTTCTGATGACAGAAATAATTTATATTCTCAACATGGAATCAAAATTGCTTTATAAAGGTTACACAATTTATAAAATCTATTGCTTCTCTGTGCGAGTTGTAGTAGTGGGAGTGGTAGATTTTTATGTGCCCAGGAGTAACGCAACACTGAAAGTCGCTTGAAAGAGTTGATGGAGGAGAGCCATGACACTGTCCTCAAGTTTTCGGTGCCAATGTTAGACCAACTTTTGGAGCAATTCAGTAAGCGATTTTCTGACTTCAGTGACATGCAGCCACAACTGACATTATTTAACAATCCAATGAAATGAGACATTTCAGAGCAGCATACCACTATCAATTGGAATTGTGTGACCTTCAAGTGACCCCTTTTTCCAGTCAAGGGTGGAGATGGGCACTGAATTTTGGAAACTGGTACTAAGAGAAAAATATCCAGGCGTGACCAACTTCATTCTATACGAGGGCCAATATATGATGAGTGGTAGCGTCACAGGCAGCACACTTTTAGACAGAACTTAAATAAAATTAAACTCTGCATATTTTCAAGGGAATATTATATGTGTTGAATTACTATATTTGTTAAATCATTTTACTATTGAGAGAACAATATAAAATAATTGATTTATTTAAATACAAGTTCATCATCATCAAATTCCTGCCATGTACCCTCAAAGGGTGTACAGGATATGATAGTACTACATGAAAAATTTACATCATTACTAACTTCCTATCTACAATTTTCCTCCAAATCAGTCTGTTACTTGTCAAGACTCCAACATTATCAGATATTATATTTCTATCATCTAAGGCACTTTGTGCCGTATCAATCCATCTATATCTTGGTCTTCCTCTGGGTCGTTTTGCTGCCAACCTGGCAGAGAACACTTGTTTTGCTAATCTTTCTTCGCCCATTCTGTTTAAGTGACCATACCACCTGAGACTAGCTCTGCTAATGCATTCCTGGATGCTGACAATGTCAAGTTCTTTCCTAATATCCTCGTTTTTAATATGATGATGCCATTGATGCCATCTGTTCACGCCTAAAATCTTTCTCAGGACTCTCATATCTATGGTCTCTAGTCTTAGAACAAGTGTTTTACTTCTGCCCCAGCTCTCAGATCCATAAGTTAAAACCGGTTTGAACACTGTCTTGTATACAGCTAATTTAGTGTTCCGACTAATTTCTCTCTTATTCCATATGAATTTATTCAATTGACTTCCCACCATACCAGCTTTGCTGATTCTGTTGTCTATTTCTATATTTAATTTACCAACTAAACTAAAAATCGTGCCTAAGTAGCTGAAATGTTTTACTTGTTCCACAGGTTCTCCATTCACAACACAGATGACATTTTCAACGATTCTGCCTATTTTCATTGTCTTTGTCTTTTTATTGCTGACCTTCATACCATATCTATTACAACAGCTATTAAGCCAGAGAATCTTGCAGACTTGTAGCGGATTTATTTAGAACTATAACATCATCCACATAAAACAAAAAGCTGACATTAACATCTCCAATTTTGATATCATGTTTAATACCACTTTCCTTCATAATGTGATCCATATAGATAATGAATAACAGAGAGGATAATGTACATCACTGTCTCACACCAGATTTAACATTAAATCATCTTCCTGTATTCCTTCAATTCTAACTGCTGACTTACAACTCAAATAAAGACTAAGTATTGCTTGATATAATTGATGAAATTGACACCATATAACTGTAGCGTATTGAATAGCCTCTCTCTCTTGGCACCTTGTCATATGCTTTTTCCAAATCGACAAAACTTAAATACAGATCTCTGTTATATTCCCATGCTTTCTCGACTATTTGTCGTAAAGTGAAGATCTGATCCTGACAGCCCCTATTTGGCCTCAATCCAGCTTGTTCTTCACCAAGCTTTTCTTCCACAATTCTTCTCAAAAATTTCTCAAGTATACTTGCATAGATCTTCCCAGGAACACTCAGTAGGGAAATACCTCTAATTCTCACATTCAGTTTTATTTCTCTTTTTATATATAGGTACTATGAGAGCTCTACTCCAATCATCAGGAATTCGTCCCTCTGTCCAGGCTTCTGAACTATGCAGTGCAGCCACTGTAAGATTCTTATACCACCATACTTCAGCATTTCTGGTCGAATATCATCTACTCCTGCTGCCTTTCCACATTTCAAGCCTTTGATGGCTTTTTCTACTTCAAGTACGGATATGTATTCCTGACATGCCTGGTCAGTGTTTTTTACCACAGTGCTGTCATCACTGCTTGTTTCTTTTAGCAGTTTTTCAAAGTAATTACTCCATACTTCAAGGATATCTTTTTTTCCCATTTTCATGTCACCTTTATCATCTCTAACTCCTTTTACAGCATTCTTTCCCCCATTCCTAAGCTTCTTCAACAACCTTCAGAATATTTTGCCACCTTCTTGATATTTATTTTCTATTCTTGCCAAAGTCCTCCCATGACTTTTGTTTAGCTAGTTGTACACAGTGTTTCGCATTCTTGCATTTGTCTCTGTATTCTCTAAGAGCACAAGCTGACTTATTTGACAGGAACTTTTGATATGCTTTCTTCTTTTCCTTCACTGCCTCTTTAACTTCCTGTGTCCACCAGGAAGTTCTGATTTTTTTATCCTTGCAGACAACCTCACCACATGCCTCTCTAGCAGAATCAATCAATGTTTTCTTCAGAGTTTGCCACTGAATCTCCAAGGTTTGATTCCTGTTCCCAAACTCTTTGATTTTTTCTTCAATAATCTTTGTGTATTTTAGTCTACAGTTCACATCTGAGAGCTGCTCAACTTTTATTCGCTTTAAAACTTCTTACATGTTTTTCTTTTCAATATGAAATTCAATTTTATCCTGCTCAAGACTAAATAGTGATCACTTCCAATTTCAAATCCTCTGTACACTCTTGGTCTCCTGCACCAGACAGAAAACATCACTATCAACAATAACATAGTCAGTCAATGAGACTTTTCTTATTCCTAGCCTCTTCTCTCCATGTGAATTTGTGCACATTTTTATGTTGCAACATGGTGTTAGTAATAACCAGTCCATGTCCTGAGCAGAAATCCAACAGGTATTTGCCATTATGATTAGCTTTGCTCTTTTCTCCAAATTTTCCCAAAATATTTTTGTATGTCTCACAATCATTTCCTACTCTGCTATTTAGATCCCCAACAAGGACCAACTTTTCCTTTTTCATTGTGTCAGTTGCTTTTTCTAAAGCCTCCAAAAATTCCTCCACTTCTACCTTAGTAGAACCATAGGCACAAATAAGTCTCATTGTCCAGTTCCCCATTCTCATATTTGCTCACATTACTCTACTTGAGACTGACTGCCATCCAAGAAGATTAGCCTCGTATTTTGTGTTGAATACCATGGCTACTCCTTCTTTTCCTTGATTGTCATTGCCTGAATATAATATTTTGTATTTATTGCTCAGAAAGATCTCACCAGTTTTTGTCTTTTTTGTTTCAGTCACCCCTATTTTGTCGATCTGGTACTTATCTAATTCCTCAGCTAGATCCATTTCTTTGCCATTCAGGCTTCTTATGTTGATAGTACCGATCTTTAACTCTGGTGATGTTGAGTTGGGGTTTGTTTTCAGATTTGTTCCAGTAGCTGACTTTTCGCTGTTCGCCTTGGTTCCCTTGCGAAAACAACGGCGGTCTTGTTTAACCGGGCGACGCCTCAGCCAGCATGAAATTTTGTCATGTCGTACCATCATTTTTTATTTTGGTTTAACCAATAAGAATACAATTTGGTCGGCTAAATCCAAAATTGCCAGCCCATCCTCGTTCGTTCAGTATCCAAGTAGATACCCAACAGGGTGCACCACAAGAAAGTGAGGACTGGACATTAGGTCAGAAGCCCTGGTCGGTTCTCCGCATTCCTTTAAATGCTATGTGGAGGTCTCCTCTTAGTTATACAGCTTTAAGTTGTTAAATTAAATTTAATTACATATTTCTGGTTTTTTACATTCATGTGCAGAACAAGTTCATCAAAGTCAATTTTCAACGATGATGATGATATTTGTAACAATTTAACTGCCCTTATAGTTGAGAAATGTGCATTCAGCTTGAGAATTGCATGTATGTTTAGAAGCACATACATATCTGAATGCACATTTCTCAACTATGAGGGCAGTTAAATTGTCACAAAGAAGCAGACTGACTGACCACTTTCAGGATTTGTTACTTATATCGTCATCATCGTTGAAAATCGACTTCGATAAACTTGTTGCTGCACATGAATGTAAAAAACCAGAAATATGTAATTAAATTTAATTTAAGAACTTATATTTAAATAAATCAAGTATTTTATATTGTTCTCTCAGTAGTAAAATGATTTAACAAATATAGTAATTCAATACATATAACTATTGCTTTGAAAAAATGCAGAGTTTAATTTTATTTAAGTTCTGTCTAAAAGTGTGTTGCCTATGACGCTACCACTCATCATATATTGGCCCTCATGTAGAATGAAGTTGGCCACACCTGATCTAAAATGACTTCACTGTTACTATACGTGCAATTTTATTTTTGTCAATGTGTGCATGCACTCTTTTCCTGTACAAATATATGACATATGATTCTTGGCTTAGCAGGAGTATATACTATACTTCTGTTTCCATTTGTGTGATATCAAAGTAGGCTTTGGAAAGTTTAGTCTTGGAAATCTGTCACTCAGACCTGCAATGTAACATCCAATCACTGCTCCAAGTTCAAACTTAATGATGTTTTATGTACCATTTTGATGCAAATCAACACAGTACATTGTTAATACATCAATACTGAAGCACATATTTGTATCTTCAGACCACATATCTTTATGTCTATGTGTTCCAGTATTTTTTTTCAAACAGGAGCATGCAGTTCATATTCATGATAGTTTAACAGTGTTAAACCATCATGAATATAAACTACCATGAATCTTTTCAATGACTTTGATACATCAGGACATCAATCCTGCAGGGATCTGGAAACACTCCACAGGCATCCTATCCCAGGAAAAAAAAAAAGAATTCTTCCAGTTCCATTAGATTTGCCAGTGAAGAATTGTTTCTTGACTATCTCAATTTTATTGCATCCCAAAAATGCTCAATGGGATTCATATCTAGCAACCAGAGGAAGGGAGAGCTGAAATCCATTTAAGTCACTAGCATTCTTGTAGCCATTCCTGGATGGGACTTGTCCCTGAGAAGCACCATGTCATCCTGCTAGTCAACATGAATAAGCATACTTGGTTATCAATGATATTCAGGCAGACCACACTATTTCGTTTCTTGCTCTACTGGTATCTAGGAGGTAAGTGTCTTTTATTGCCCAGTGAAATACCACTGCTCTATTTTTTGGAGGTGTGAAGTGGTTACTACCATGTGTCATCTCCAGAATAGGGTCTTCGGCTTCTGTTCCCCCTCCTTTCTTTCCACTGGTGATGAGCATACTCAATACACTGTTATTGTTGAATTAGAGAGCCAGTATCTGTTCTATTTGAATGTATAGCAGTAAAGCAGATTTACTGCAAGCTGGCTGCTAGATAGTGAAAAAGGCCAAATATGGTTGGATTGAGAAGCTTCCAATAGGTGCAGGATTATTTGCCGGCCCAATCAGCCGGAAAATAATCCTGCTGCTGCTTACTCTGTCATGCCTGACAGAGTAGGCAGCATGTTGATAACCTACTCGCTCACTTTCAAAAGTGATGACGAAGGTTATCAACAATCAGCTTCTTCACTATCTGGAGATCCATCAATTAATTAGCAATCACCAATATGGATTCACACATTCTTGTTCTACAGCAGACCTTACTAATCTTACCCACCTTTGGACATAGGCCATGGAGTGATTTGGAGAAACCCATGTAGTCACCTGATATTTCAAAGGCATTTGTTCATGCCTGGCAACAAGGCCTCCTGAACAAGTTACCATCTTATAGTCTCCTACTTGCATTTTATGAATGGCTTGCCAGCTTCCTCACTGATATTTTGTTGCATGTAATGATGGATGGCCTCCTCTCATCAGATTTCTTTATCAATGCTAGACACCCCCACAGTTCTGTAGTTGTTCTTCCTCCTTAACATCAATGACCTTCTCTCTATCCTTATGAAGCTATGATTTC
The DNA here is from genome assembly GCF_054136105.1 of Typopeltis vanoorti. Classification (NCBI taxonomy): domain Eukaryota; kingdom Metazoa; phylum Arthropoda; class Arachnida; order Uropygi; family Thelyphonidae; genus Typopeltis; species Typopeltis vanoorti. The sequence goes on along the minus strand of NC_143566.1, from coordinate 29,070,919 downwards.
TCTGATTTTTGCCACATTTTCATGTGCTCTTTCAATAATCATTTCAAACATATTTATCTTCAACATTGTCATTCTACTTTTACGCTTTGCAAATTAACCAAATACTTGAGTTTTGCTCCTGGGTTTCTTATCAAAATTCGCTCTTTAACCATGCCATAAATCAGATATCAGGAGGATATTTTTTTTGTATTTGTGTGTGTGTCAAGTTTTATACAAAATTTGGGACATATAACATTGCTTTTTTATTTTTCTGTATGAAGCATACTAGATGCTTGAATGGCAGCTTACTAATTCTACCATGCTCTATATGTGGTAACTCCTGATCCCACCTTATAAAAAATCTCTCTCTCTCTCTCTCTCACTCTAAAACTTATGTTGTTGTCAAGTCCTTGGAAGAGCTTCTTAGATATGACCGTGGATCTGTAGATCTGCTTTAGCAATCTGTTCAACTTTGATGGAGTAGAGCTTTTCTCCACGGTTATTGTCAATTTTCTGTAGAGCAACAGCAAATGCTGGACAAGAATAGATATGGGCTGGTGTTAGTTCACCTCTTGGACAGTTCTTGCATGTTTCATAGCTCCTACTACAGTCTGGCTGTATTTTCATGCCTTTAAAATGTTCCGTCTTTAGTCTGGTGATGATTGTGGTTATTTTTTCTCTATTTTCATTAATTTCACTAATTTCATTCTTCTTGATAGTTTGTTTTACCAATCTTATTTTGGTAACAGAATTAGCATCAGTTAGTGATAATGGGTGTAATTTTTGAGGTAAGTATCTTGCTTCTTTGGCTAATCTGTCTGCTCTTTCACTGCCTTCAATATTTACAAGGGCTGGTATCCATTGCGGTGTACAGTTCTTATTTTTCAAATTTAAAGTTGTTAGTAGTTCATGAATTTCCTGTGAGAGTTATGTTTTTAAATTTTTTAATGCCTCAAGTGCAGATTTTGAGTCATTATACATAGTTATTCCTTCTAATGTTTATTAATGATTTGAGAGATAGAAATTGAGAGCTGTTTGTATGGCTGTTAATTCACAAGTGAAGTGTGAAGCTATTTTGCCAGCTGCGGTTTGTGTAGCATCAAGTCCTTTTCTTTCATTTTCTTGCTGTGAATCCTTTTTTGAACAAGGTTCTAGGAGATTTAAGTTTATCATTGTGTTTTTTGGTAGAATAGTAGAAGAGAATGGCTGTTTGCTTATTTCAATGGACAGGTGCTCTAAGTTGATCTGTTTTCTAATTTCAAGAAGAGCATCTGTTCTAAAACTTATTTGATTAATATATTTCCATACACTTGATTTAATTTTGTTGTTTAACCAAATCGACATCAATATGGACGAAATATATCACTTCTCATGCTTCGTATCCATCATCTATTTCAATGTAATAGCAATAGTATTACAATTTCAATATGCATTTTGCATTCATGACAATTCTGACATGTATATACACATCAGTGTCAGTTGGGCAATTAATTTTATGAATGAATATTATATTGCATATATTATTTAAATATTTACAATAAAATAGTTCATTACTATGGCATCAATGATGGTCCTCAGGTCAAATAATTCTGGGTTCAAATAATGTTCTTAAGGACTTTTCAACTGAAGATGACTTGCTAAATTACCTTTAATTGCAAAGATCATATATGGTCTCATACAAAAGTGGCAATATTCTCTAGTGGAAACAGGTTTTTTTTGCCCTACAAAACATGAACTGATCAGAGAACAAACACATGCAATCAACCAGTTAACAGTCATAATATACTGATATTAATGGACAATACACACTCACAAATTTAAGTCACTTTTACTTTTTTTTAATAATTAACACAGTCCTGAAGTCTGAAGTATGATGGATGGTTTATTTCATTTATTTCGTACAGCATATCATAACTAAGTTCATTTTCTTATTAAAAACTATCTACAGGAGCAGTTTGAAATTCCTTATTAGGAATTTCAAACATAAATGTTAAGAAATATTGTTTCTACAGATTTTCAAATTTTGTAAAAAAAAATTTGCTAAGCTTTTTTTTTAAGCATATCTCACCCTTCTCTTAATGTGCTAGGCTCAACAGTCTCTCACATAAAGTAACTTGGCATCATATAAATCCAATTAATTCGGAATATAAATAATAGGGCAGTTAATCTTGTCTACACTGTATTTGATAGTATAGTATGCTTACTGTATTTTTATTTTAGATGGCTCCCATCCAATAAAGTTTGTAAACCTTCTTCTGCAGCTTGTCCAACTTAAGTGGGATCGCTGTTAATGATGAGTCTCCTCTACATCCTCCTGTCTTGACTGTCACTACATCCAAGTTCATCCTCAAGTCCTCTTCTACCAGCTCCCTCAATCTCTTCTTTGGCTGCCCACGCTTCCTCCTTCCTTGCACATCATATGCATGACCTTTCTTCCCACATATTCGTCCTCCTTCCTCATCACATGACCAAACCATTTCAACCTTGCTTCCTGTATCTTCACTCCTAAGTTCATAACTTTCACTGTTCCCTTCACATAGTCATTTCTCAGATGATCCTTTCTGGTCACATCGCACATCCACCTAAGCATTCTCATCTCTGCTACCTCCATCCTGCTAATGTTATTTTTCCTCAAGGCCACAGTTTCCGTAGCATATGTCATAGCTGGCCTCACTTCTATCCTATAGATTTTGCCTTTCAGATTGATCGGCACCCTCTTATCGCATAGCACTCCAGCCATCTCTCTCCAGTTCCTCCAATCCGCTTGCATCCTGCATCCTACTTCCTTCTCAGCCCCTAAATCTTCTTCTACTGTTGAACCTAAGTATCTAAAGTCCCTCACCTTCCTGATGACATTTCCTTCCAGCTCCAGATCTGTCTCATGGCCGCCATCCACTTTGCAACACATACTCTGTCTTGCTTCTGCTCAGTCTCATACCTCTCTCTTCCATTACTTTTCTCCATCTTTCCAGTTTAGTTCCCACTTCTTCTCTTGAATCTGCACAAAACATTGTCCAAGGCGTGTCTTCTCTCACCTCCTCCGTCACCACCTCCATCACAATATTAAACAGAAATGGACATAATGCTGCAAGCCAACTGTTACTTGAAAACTTTCTGTCTGTCCCAGACAGGTTCGAACTCTTGTCTTCACATTTCTGTACATCTCATGCACCAACCTGACATATTTCTCTGATACCTTCTTCTGTCTCAGACACCTCCAGACTTCTTGCCTTGGCACTTTATCGTATGCTTTCTCCAGATCAATAAATACCAGATGGAGCTCTCGTTGTTTCTCTCAAACTTTTCCATCATCTGCTGTAACCCAAAGATAGCATATGTCGATCTACCAGGCATGAAGCCAAATTGTTCCTTTGCAATCTCCACCTCCTTCCTCAATCTTCCATCAAGAACCCTTTTTAGGATTTTCATTATGTGGGGCATCAACTTTATTTCTCTAATTCTTACAGTCTTGTGCATCCCCTTTACCCTTGTAGATGAGGACAAGAGTACTTTCCCTCCATTCCTAGGGTATATTTTCCTGTTGGCAAACTTCCATAAACAGGTCCCACAGTAGGTCAATTCCCTCTTCCCCCAAGTGCCTTTCATGCCTCCACTGGAATCCTGTCTGGGCCCACCGATTTTCCATTCTTCATCCTCTTCATGGCCTCCTTCACTTCCACTCTACTGATGTTCTGCACCATCCCCTCAGAAGGCCGCCCATCTTCTCTGTGAGCCCACGCATTTTCCTCATTCAAAAGTCCCTCAAAGTATATTCTCCATCTGTTTCTTATGTCCACATCCCTCCAAAATACTCTTCCATCAGCATCTTTGATCTGCCTCACATGTAAGATGTCCTTTGCTGCTTTATTTCTACATTTGGTTAGTTGGTAAATTTTTCTCTGTCCTTCCTTTGTTTCTAATTGATCATACAGATCTTGATATGCCATGGCCTTCACCACAACTCTCTTGGCTTCTTGCTTTCTCTCTCTCTCTGTCCTCTTCCACTCATCCCACTTCTTTGCCTTCCTCTTGGCTGTCACTGCTTCTTGTACATTATTATTCCACCATCAACTCTCCTTCTGCTCTCTAATCTTTCCAGATGTCTCACCAAACAACTCGATTGCGCACTTCAGGATTACTTTTGAATTATATTTCCACCAATCTTGTACACTTTCCGCTCCATCCGAAATCCTCTCTAACATCCTCTCCTTAAAACAATTCCTCACACTCTCTTCTTTTAAGCGAAACCACTTAATTGTCTTCATCCCATGGCTTCCAGAGGTACTTATCTTCGATCTTATTTTAAAGTCTGTGCACAGCAGTCAGTGTTGCTGTGCCACTTGATCTGTTGGAATTACCTTACAATTTGTCACAACCTTAAGATGTTTTCTTCTAATCAAAATGTAGTCAATTTGTGAACTGTTGTTACTACCTCTAAATGTTATAAAATGTTCTTCCCTCTTGTAGAAAAACAAGTTCACAATTAGCAGATCAAATGCTACTGCAAAGGTCACAATCCTCTCTCCTTCCTGGTTCACCATTCCCACTCCATGGCCACCATGCACCCTTTAACAGTCTGTATTCTGTCTCCCTATGTGTCCATTGAAGTCTCCTCTGACAATCACCATCTCATTTTTTCCAGTTCCCTCATTTCTTCATCTAACATGTTCCAGAACTCATCTTTCTCTTCTGCTGTACAGCCAACTTGCATGGCATACACACATAAGACGACCACTTGCTCTTCTCTAAGACCCAATTTCATTCGCATGATCCCGTCGTTCCTTCTACCCACTTCCAGTACTTTGCCCTTCATTCTGCCACACACCACAATTCAGACACCATTTCTTCCCTCTTTATTCGCTCCAGAATAGAACAATTTATATCCATCTCCCAGTTCCTTCGCCTTTCCCCTCTTCCACCTTGTCTCCTGCACACATAAAATGTCCAACTTTCTCTTCCTCATCATGTCTGTCACCTCTCTTCCCCTTCCAGTCATGCTTCCAACATTCAGTGTTCCCACTCGCAACATCCTCTCCACCTGCTGGGCTCGCTTCTTTAACCGCATCCGCCCTTGATGCAGTAGCCCTCGTCCACTTCTCGCAGCTGTAGGGCAATGCGGCTGCACATCGCTAAGGGGTACGCACTAGCCCTTATATCACTTTCTCTTTGACTCATTAGATCATAGCTAGAGCTGGCAGTGGAGTTTTATGACCGGATGCCCTTCCTGACGTCAACCCTCGCCATTTATCCGGGCTTGGGACCAGCACCTACTGAGGCTAGCTTGCCTCCTTCGGTGGCTGCATAAGATGAAATGACTTAGCAAGATAGGAAAGATTCACCCCTAGCCCTCGAATACTCTAATAGCATTGGGGGTAAGGAGCAAGAAGGGGGGGGACGAGTCTACAGAAAATATAACAGATGTATATTACATGACGGCATGGTCCAGCATCAGGAACCTCGAGTTTGTCATGCCCGTACCAAAGTGAGCCCTTGAGGAAAGTTTGTAAACCTATGATACATTAATACTTGGGTGGGCTATAGTAATTTTAATTACTTTTTCATGATTTTTTTACATATATATAATCTGTAAGCACTGCTTTTGAGACCAAATATGGAACCTTTTCAATACATCATGCCTCCAGTAAGCAAAGCAGCGATCTCATACTTGAATCCAGGTCTTTCTTAAAAAAGTGCATCATCAATACTGACTGAGCTATGGAGGCTCTGTTTATTTTTTATTTTTTTTTCTGGAATAAGATTTTGAAATAAACAAAAAAATTTGTTCAACACTAATTTTTTAATTATTTCAAAACCTTGACAAATATGCTCACACGAGGCAAGCATATTTTGCATGCTGGTGAGTAGCTACAGGCTGGACAAAATATAATATTTTTATTTAATAAAAAAGACTTTCTCAACAAATCTTTTAATTTTAAGAAAACACAAAAGAAAGTAATCATATAAAGAGCCATACCAGTAACAGAAATCAATGCAATACATTATATTTTAGATAAGATTACTGTTGTTTTTACTCTTCTTCCTATTCTTATTATTTATCGACTTTTCTTTCTTCAAATGCCTCTCACAACACTAATTACGAGAGTGGTCTGAAAAGTTCTCGGCCTCAACCATAGATGGCAAACTATCGACAAGTTTTTTTTTCTTTTCTGAGTTGGTACATCCATCATAAGCATCCATGTGAAATTGCAAGTCATTCTATCAAGTAGTTTGTTTTATACAGCTGTCCTGTCCGAAACAAAAGTGTTGTCTGTATCCCTTGAAATGGATAAAATTGGGTATCATGTCGTTATAAAATTCTCTGTAAAAGAAGGTTTAACCAAAAGAAATTCATTCAAAGTTGATAAAAGTTTATTGGCACTCTTCTCTTTCATTTTCAACAATTAAGAAATGGGCTGCTGAGTTTAAACATGGCCGTACCAGCCTTGAAAACGATCCATGTGAAGGACGTCCAAAAAGTGTAACAACACCAGAAATCATTGATCAGTGCACGATATGGTATTGGATGACTGGGAGGCAACGCATACGAAATTGCTGAGACTATAGGCATTTCAAAAGAACGAGTAGGATATATTTTGCATGAAGAATTGCAAATGAAAAAGCTTTGCGCAAGATGAGTGCCATGCTTGCTCAAAGCAGATCAAAAACGAACTTACATGAAAATCTCTGAACAGTGCTTGGAGAGAGAGAATAGAACTGATTTTGTGCGTCGATTTATTACTATGGATGAGACTTGGATTCACCATTACACACCAGAATCCAAACAGTGGACAGCAGCCAGTTGTTTAGTGCCAAAGAAGACAAAGTTGGTTCCATCAGCAGGAAAGGTCATGGCATCGGTGTTTTGGGATGATAAAGGCATTTTGTTTATTAATTATCTTGAAAAGGGTAAAACAATAACTGGGGAATATTATTATTCCGAACTTTTAACCTGACTAAAAATCTTTCATCAGGACAATGCACCTGCCAACAAAGGTGTTTTGGCAATGGGAAAATTAAGGGATCTGCACTATGAATTCTTGGAATATCCACCCTATCCCTCAGATTTGGCTCCCTCTGACATCTATTTTTTTATCAAAACTAAAACTCTTCCTCGCTGGTCAGCATTTTTCTTCGGATCAAGAGGTGGTTGCAGCTGTAGATGGGTATTTTGCAGATCTTAATGAGAATCACTATAGGGATGGGATAATGGTGCTGAAGCATCACTGGAATAAATGTATTAGTCTTAAAGGAGATTATGTTGAAAAATAAAAATAATTTTGAAATCATAAATTCGTTTTTTCATTGTTAGGCCGAGAACTTTACGGACCACCCTCGTACTTTATGAAAGCTTATTTGCTTACTGGGGCGAATCATTAAAAATTGCCCGTGCGTGTGTGGGGGTTATGAGAATATATTTTTTGCATGGCAAGTAAGGATTTGCATAATTTGTCAATTCCCTTATTTCAATTCTTTATTCATTAATTTATCATATCAAAAAGTAAGAAATGGATTAAAAGCCACCACAGCACAAGGATTATAAGCCAAAGCCACATAAAATGATCATCCCATCAAAATTGGGAAAGTATGAAAAATTTGGTAGTGGCAGATCCAATAGAAAACTGTATACTGGACAGACAAACAAATGTACATTTATCTAAGATTTATATTCAGAATTAAATAAACAATACTAACCCAGAGCCTTCTTTGTAAGCTTTTGATGCAGCTACATAATCTTCACGAGTTAAATGAACTAGCACTTGGGCTATTACTAGTCTACCTGCTGCTCTTGGGTTTTCACCCTGAAGATGATACTGTAATTCTCTTTTCAGCATGTCAGCAGCCTCATCATAACTATAAAATCAGTCAAAAACATTATTTAATAGACCAAAAAATATATATCAACATCAGTCATCTCTTAAATTTTCTAACAGAATGCAATTTCATCCACTCATGGTAAAATGTTAATTTTCAAACTAACTACTAGTAATATGTGTGAGATCAAGAATACAATGTCTTAGAATCATTCACCATCTTTTATTTTTTTCAAGTTCTCCTCATTTTCTATTTGTTAGTGAAAGTAATAAATGAAAATACCACTTACTTGTGCATGTTCAACAAAAATAAATAATCATGCTACAACGATAACATCTAGTACTTGCTTGCTTTTATTTCAGCATTTATAAAAAGCAATCAAATTGTGGATATTCTTCCTGAGGCATAAAAGCATGTGTGTGTGCAACACCTTACTTCCCATCATAAATAAGTAATGGTGCTGAATAAAAATGATAATCTAACTTAAAAACTGTTGTAAAAATTTAAAAATCTAAGAACTGTGTGCACGTGTTCTAGTATTATTATTATTATTAATTAGATGGATTATGTCAAAATCTTTAAGAAATGCATATATACGTATTAATCAATTATCCTGGGTAATAATGTTTTTCTTAAAAATTTATTGGAAATAAATAAGTCATGTCTGCTGAATACTAAATATGTTTAGTTTCAAATAAAAGAATATTGAAATCCATTAATCTTTCATAGCCAAATAGATAAAACTTTAAGGGTTTTGAAATTGAGCAAAGAACTTATGTGAATGCCTTTTAGCATTAGAACTGCTTTCGTATTTCACTACTTAATTGGTGCATTTGATTAAGGCTTCACTGGCCTGAAAGCTTTTCAAACTGTTGGTTCTCATCAGGCAGAAACCTTATGAGGTAAAGTCCTCTTCTCAATACCCGAGCAATCCCATGTCAGAAAGTTGTCAGTGCATAAATTGTAACTGTTGAAGAAGAGTGTGAAACTTAAGTTTTCAATCTGTAAAATTTCCCCAAAAATATAGAGAAAAACACGAAATATCCCCCACCTCTCCTCAAATCCCTAATACGTAAAACCACAACAAAACTGTTACTATATCATACATTCAGGACACATCTGAAAAGACATCCAGAGTACTTAAGAACTTAATTAATACCAGCTCCATGTGTAAATCTTATATTAACCAGACAACTGTCATCCATTCACCTATGGTCAAGCTCTCCTTTTTCACATCCAGGAGTATAGGAAATGTCCTGTACCTGTGAGCTGGCTTACTAAAGACAGATAGGGAGACCTGCTGACATCTACCTAGAAGATGTCAATACCATAAGAAATGCATTTAGCAACACTGTTAAGGCAAGTCAAAACTAGCAGACCATGCCTTAGACCAGGGTTTCTCAAACTGTGTTCCACGGAACACTGGTGTTCCTCGGAAGGTTAATAGGTGTTCCGCGAGAAGTTCTGGAATTTGTCATTTTAGTTTTCTAAGCATTTTTCATGAATAAATATTTTATAGTGGAAATATTCTGAGGATAATAATATTCGTGAATATGTCAAACAGCACAGCCCCAGAATGCCTAATAGCATCTGTTTATCTGTATATGTTAATTTTCATACATCGAAACCATTCAACATTTGGGAAAGGGAATACCACTGTTTATGAGGGGTCATAAAAATTGCCTGCAAGCCCATTACAACAATGGGTGGCATATTCTCTCTTTTCTAAACTAATTTCTATAATACAAATTATATTATAGAAATTATATATACAGCAATTTTTCTATCCTTGCAAAAAAAATTCACCTTGCTAACTCAATATTTTCTTTAGGTTTAAGAATTGGAGCACTACAGTTAGATTCTATTTTTCAAACTCTTTCACGTTTTTGCTAATAATATTTGTCTATCTGAATCAATATTGTCTATATTTGTATATTTTGAATCAAGCAACTTTAAGTTAACCTTTGAAACCAGCTTGACTTTGATTCTTTTTAAAATTTTCTTAGGTATTTCTTTTCAGTTAATTCACTTTTATCCTATTTGAAACAAAATGGTGATCATTTTCTATGTAAAATCCCTATATATACTCTAGATGTTACTAGACTATAAAGTGTTACTAGACTATAACTTTTCTTATTTATTGTTATTTCCATGAGAATTCATGTATATCTTTAGGTTGGAAAATGACTTAACAACTAATAGGAATCCAGTAGTAAGTTGCCATTATTTGTTTTTACTCTTTTACAAATTGTCTGAAAACATTTGTGTCCGAGATTCATGTCTCACTTTCATATCCATTAGTTCTCTAATGGTCCTCTCTAATAATTCAGAATTCCTCTACTTTTTTTATTAGAATCTTGTATTGAGACTGTACTGTAGTCACAATTAAGTCTCTTTGTCCAATTACCTATTTTGAAACTTTCTTACATTGCTCTACTTGATTTCCATTGAAGAAGTTTAATTTCATGCCTTATTGTTGAATATTATTGATGTTCCTTTCATTTTACTTATCACTATTGCTCGAATATGACATAGTGTTATTTAGAAGATGGTATGTGATTTTTCGTATCAATAATACCATCTATGTTGACATGGTATTTCCATGAATCCTTTGCTTGCTTCACCACTTTCTCTTTGATGCTTCTACTGTTGATGACACTTGTCTTTAGTTCCATTGAATTTGAGGTTGTTCCAGTAGCTGACTATTCACCATTTGTCCTCATTTAGCGATGAAAATAGCAAGCCTTATTTAACTGGGCAGCGTCCCAGCCAATGTGATATTTCATCATGTTGCACCATCATGTTTGTCTGTGGTTTAAGCCAGTGCAGAATAGAATTTGATCAGCTAAGTTTCATCAAGTTCATTCACTGTTCAGGTGGATGCTTAATAGCATAGTGCATTACAAGAAGGTGACATTGGATCAAAACCATGAAGAATTTCTTAATAATTCAATAAACGTTTGTCCTAAATTATGTGACTTCAAGAAGACCATTAACTCACTACGAAGTTCAAAAAGCCTCAATAATACTTTTCCTCTGGATGGCCATCTCACTTCAGTATGTAATAAAAGTGTGTTATGTGCACTACCCATTTCATCGCACAAAAGTTTAAATAATCTGGATTGAAGTGTCGAGATTTAACATAGTTGATCATTTTTACGGCTTAATCCAAAATAGTTTTTAAATATGTAGGAATTCTCTTTTGTTACCAGTGCTTGTCTATGCAAAACACAATGACTTTTGGTGACTCTTATAGCTACTTGCAGGATACGTGTTACAACTCCCTTCATCTTTCCTACCATTGCTTGAGCACCATCTGTACAAATATCAATACACTTCTTCCAACCGATTTCCTGCTTTGTAATATAATTATTAATACAGTTGAATATATCTTCTCCGGTAGTTTTTTTTTTTTTTTGTAGATATTAGCACGAGTAAATCTTCTTCAATACTTTTATCAAATATGTAACGAACAACACTAGTAATACAGCAAGTCGATTCATCCATTTGCATTGAATATTCATTGCAAAGTCTAAGTCGATGAATTAGCTCTTTCTCTATGTCAGCAGAAAGATCTTTGATGCAGCGTGAAACAGTATCATTTGATAATTGTACTGCATCTATTTTTTTTAGCAACCTGCTCATTTAACATGCATGATACAGTGTCTTTCACACAAGGCTTAATGAGCGTCTCACCAATTGTATGAGCTTCACCATTAAGTGCAATGTGGTAGCTCACGCGAAAATATGCCTCTGTTGCATTTTCAGTTGTAGCAATTATAGCCATTTGAAGTTTAGATTTTTCTAGCAAGTCACGTCATCTCTTAAACAAAATTTATATCTTTTCCTTTGTACTCAGTGTGTTTCGTTTCGAAGTGCCTACGAAGTTTAGCTGGAGTCAAAGAACTGTTTATTAGTATTTTATTACATAAAACACACATTGCATCAGGAGCATATGTATTGCCAATACACATAAATCCATAATTTAAATAACTTTCATGGTACTTCTGTTTTGGTCTGTTCTTAGATGACAATTGTTTTTTAATATTAGCTTTTGAAGAAACCACAGTTTGCAATTCCATATCTTCTCCAATCATACGAGTAGATGTGTTAGCAGAAGTACTTGCTCCTCCTTGTGTTAAAGTTCCCGTCTTTAAACAAGAATCCATGGGTATTTTTTCAATAATATTCAAATTCCAATATTTGTCAGAGCTATAATAAAAACAAATAGAATTGTGTTGTAAAGGTAACTTTAGTATGAAAAACAATAAGATTATAAATAAGAAATGTTGAATAATATAAAAGTAAATAAATAATGCAAAAATAGTAAAAACAAGACTGCAACACACGAAAGTAAATATGAATTGTAACAATACTTGTAAGAAAAGTACTAAACCATGTCAAATAATTTAAAAGCAATTATAATAAGAATGATTTGATAAAATATTCAGTAACAAAAATTAAACAGATCGAAATAAATCAGATATTAATTATAAAATTAGTTAAAAGATTAAGAATTCTTTTTTAAAAGCTGCCACGCCTACTCTCCATATATGGGAATAAAAAGGTGTTAGCTGATTTTTTTTTTTCGAGGGCCCGGTCCAACAAATTTACTTGTAAATACCTTTCCAAAATTTTTTAAAGTTCATACATTAACATAATTATTAATAATTAATTGTGGCATAATCATAAAGAGTATTAGTACACTTATGTATTCGGTGTGGCATGTTGACAAATATAAAATTATATTTAAATTAGTTATCAATCACCGGGACTAATGAAATCTTGTAGCATGTTGTAGCTTCCTCAGGCAAACATAATTAAATTAATTTGTGCTTATTTTCATTGACATCCCATTCTGATCACCAAATATATTTATAATATTATAAGTACTTAGGAGTGAATGCAGACTTTTTCTCCTGTGTGCTGGTAGTTTTCCCCTCCTTTTGTACATCCTGGAGATCTTTGTAGGCTTGAGGTGGATGACTCACTATCTGTTCCGTCACAAACATCTTCAATAGGAGATTTCTTAATACCAAAATTAAACAAACCCCTTGTCTCTTATTCATATTAGATTTTACATCTCTATTCCTATTACTTTTTAAAAAAATCACAGCACTCCGGTTTCAGAACAAGCACTTACACACTCCAATGCGAACTTGCAAAGAAAGTATTCAGTATTAATAGATTTGAGAACTAGATACAGAGACTACTTTGATCTTCAATTTCAGTGGAAAAATTTTGTTTACACTTCCTTGCTGATTGGTTACTGACATTTTCAACGCAGATGTTATTTCGTTCAGTTTTGAGAACAGGCTGCCCATTGTTGTAATCAGCTTGCAGGCAATTTTTATGATCGGTCATAAAGGGCAGTATTCTCTTTCCCAATTGTTGAAAGATTCCGATGTGTGAAAATTAACGATAATTAATGAATATTTCCATGTTTAAAAAAATGCTGCTTGGTCACTGACATTTGCTACACAGATGTCATTTCCTTCAGTTTAGAAAATTTGTAGAAATTATATAATATAATATATAATTTCAAAATATAATTTGCTACACAGATGTCATTTCTAAACTGAAGGAAATGACATCTGTGTAGCAAATGTCAGTGACCAAGCAGCATTTTTTAAAACATGCAAAGACGACCCAAAAACATCGTAGTTATTAAGAACTTAATTTGCACTATACATTTATATACCCTAGTTTATTTCACTATTTTTATGTGTTTTGTTTTTAATAATTAACATTTGACAATAAATGTTTGTTTTTTTCTTAACGTTTAGATTTACTCATTTATTTTATTTATTATTTATATTTACCTACCCTACAAAACTATCACACAGGAGAAAAAGCCTGCATTCACTCGTAAGTACTGTACTTATAATATAAATTTTTGGTGATCAGAATAGGATATGTCAATGAAAATCAGCACAAATTAATTTAATGATGGTTTAATTGATGTTTAGTTATTAATTAATAAAAAGTAGCTAAGTTACCAATTATTTATTAATTAATATATTACAAAATAATCAAGGTGTTCCGTGAAATTTTCAGGATTTGTGAAGTGTTCTGTTGTAGAAAAAGTTTGAGAAACCCTGCCTTAGACATTGTTTTACGCAGGATTAAAAAAAAAAAAAAAGGGGCTATACAGAAGTCATTACAAGTCGCAGAAATTGTTTTTGGAATCCATTGTTTTGAAGTTGATTAGAGATTCTTGATTACTGATAATGTAACAATTCTTTCCTGATAACTTTACTTTTAATATGATTCTGCCACTTAAATTGTTAAAACTGTTTTGAATACTGTCTAGTATACTGCTAATTTGATGTATTTTTTATTTATTACCATCAAATTCATTACTTGTGTGTGTGACGAGCATAAAACTATCATTTTATTCTCTTTATTTGGCCTATATCATAATACAACTACTTGAAAGTGAAAGCTAGAGAATTGGGAGGAGACCATCATATAAATAAGGATAGATACAAAAATAAATACAAGATAAATAACCAAGGCTTTTGATCCTATGTCAGTCTTCACCTTCTTGTAGTGCACTATGCTATTAAGCATCCACCTGAACAGTGAATGAACTTGATGAAACTTAGCTGATCAAATTCTATTCTGCACTGGCTTAAACCACAGACAAACATGATGGTGCAACATGATGAAATATCACATTGGTTGGGAGGCTGCCCATTTAAATAAGGCTTGCTATTTTCATCGCCAAATGAGGACAAATGGTGAATAGTCAGCTACTGGAACAACCTCAAATTCAATGGAACTAAAGACAAGTGTCATCAACAGTAGAAGCATCAAAGAGAAAGTGGTGAAGCAAGCAAAGGATTCATGGAAATACCATGTCAACATAGATGGTATTATTGATACGAAAAATCACGTACCATCTTCTAAATAACACTATGTCATATTCGGGCAATAGTGATAAGTAAAATGAAAGGAACATCAATAATATTCAACAGTAAGGCATGAAATTAAACTTCTTCAATGGAAATCAAGTAGAGCAATATAAGAACGTTTCAAAATAGGTAATTGGACAAAGAGACTTAATTGTGACTACAGTACAGTCTCAATACAAGATTCTAATAAAAAAGTAGAGGAATTCTGAATTATTAGAGAGGACCATTAGAGAACTAATGGATATGAAAGTGAGACATGAATCTCGGACACAAAGAAATGTTTTCAGACAATTTGTAAAAGAGTAAAAACAAATAATGGCAACTTACTACTGGATTCCTATTAGTTGTTAAGTCATTTTCCAACCTAAAGATATACATGAATTCTCATGGAAATAACAATAAATAAGAAAAGTTATAGTCTAGTAACACTTTATAGTCTAGTAACATCTAGATTATATATAGGGATTTTACATAGAAAATTATCACAATTTTGTTTCGAATAGGATAAAAGTGAATTAACTGAAAAGAAATATCTAAGAAAATTTTAAAATGAATCAAAGTCAAGCTGGTTTCAAAGGTTAACTTAAAGTTGCTTGATTCAAAATATACAAATATAGACAATATTGATTTGGATAGACAAATATTATTAGCAAAAAAAGTGAAAGAGTTTGAAAAAAAGAATCTAACTGTAGTGCTCCAATTGTAAAGCTAAAGAAAATATTGAGTCAGCAAAGTGAATTAGAAAAATTGCTGTGTGTGTGTGTGTGTATATATATATATATATATATATAGAGAGAGAGAGAGAGAGAATATACTTAAGTTTAACTCAGCAGTTAAAACTGAAGATATGGAAAGATTGATGTAAGTCATCTTTTGATAGCACCTGTAACACAAGTGCATGCTATCTCCATTCTTATGCATGATCTATATAGATCACATTACGAAAAAAATGACATGTAACTTGATATCAAAATCAGATTAACGCGTTGTTTACTTTATGCATATAACATTATACTCCTAAATAAATCCCAATCAAGTCTATAAGATTTCAAATTGAACTGAATAATAACTTCTTTAAAAACTCAGCAATAAAAAGGCAGAATTTTCTTTTGAAATGCCTATAGTCTCAGCAATTTCATGCACTTTGACTCACTGATCATCCAATACCATATCATGCACTGATCAATGATTTCTGGTGTTGTTACACTTTTTGGACGTCCTTCATGTGGATCATCTTCAAGGCTGGTACGGCCACATTTAAACTCAGCAGCCCATTTCTTAATTGTTGAAAACGAAGGAGTGTCCATAAGCTTTTATGAACTTCAAATGAATTTCTTTTGGCAATAAACCTTCTTTTACAAAGAATTTTATAACTGCACGATACGCAATTTTATCCGTTTCAAGGGATACAGACAACACTTTTGCTTCAGACAGCTGTATAAAACAAACTAATTGAGAGAATGACTTGCAATTTTATCTGTTTCAAGGGATACAGACAACACTTTTGCTTCAGACAGCTGTATAAAACAAACTAATTGAGAGAATGACTTGCAATTTTACATGGATGCTTATGACAGATGTACCAACTTAGAAAAAAAAAATCTTGCTGATAGTGTTGCCACCTATGATCAAGGCCGAGAACCTTTTAGACTATCCTCATATTTCCACCAGCTTCAAAACTTGATATTAAGTTATCTGGAAAAATATTGTCTAGAATATATCCAAATTCTTGTATGGAAACAAATTCCGACGATGAATATATCAAAGAGAGATAAAATAATAATCAAGGCAATGCTCTAAAAGAAGCCACGGAAAAATCAATTCGTAGGTTTCTTGAGGAACCTGAAGAAATAATATCAAATCCGAAGACACTGAAGGCCGAATTTTCAGTATTTGAGGCAACCAATAAAAGAACAAAGAATTTAGATTTATTATTTGATACCCTGAAAATGATAAAACCAAGTTCAGTAGTCAGTGAGAGAGAGTGTTCTATTTCAGACAATCTTGTATATAGAATAAGAACAAGATTAAGTAATAGTTCAGTGGGTGTTTTATGTTTTTTGAAATCATATTTCCTGAAAAAAAATACTAAATGAAATAAAAATTTATAATTTGTATGGATTTTAATTATTTTAGTTTTTTTTTATTTATTTGGTTTTGTATAGAGTATATTTTATTGTTATATTTTTATAGTTCCATAAATATTAAATAAACTGAAACATTTTAAAAGTATACATTTTTTTACTGTTTTAATTATAATTTTTAATGATATTTTAATTATAATTATATATATTTTTTTGTAAAAATTCGAAAACTGATTTTTTTCAAAAGTCCGTTTTTGTATAAACCCTACTTGACATGACTGGCATTCAAAAATTTGCAAAAAGTTAATCTAAAGGTGACGTGATCACTATGGGAAGGGATAACAAAACAGATATTTAATGCAAGGATTGCAGGAAAGAGATCCAGAGAAAAGACTAAGATCTATATGTCAATGCAGTCAGAGGAGGAGTTCATTAAACATTTCATTGTCATGAAATTCCTGATAACCTTGGCAGGTATAAAAGATGATAGTAATACATGAAAGTTTACATCATTACTAACTTTCTGTCAACCATTTTCCTGCAAATTAATTTGTCAGGAGTCCAATATTGTCAAATCTTATATTTCAATCTTCTAAGACACTTTTATCAATCCACGAAGAGTTAGTATTTCTCTGGATCATTTTCCTGCTATCCTGGCAAAGAAACACTCGTTTTGCTAACCTTTCTGTTTAAGTGAACATACCACTGCAGATTAGCTCTGCTCACACATTCCCCAATGCTAACAATGGCAAGTACCTTCCTAATATCTTCATTTCTAATGATGCTTCCCCTGATGCCGACTGTTCACTCCTCTAATAGTTTTCATGAATCCCACATCTTTGATCAAATATTTTATTTCTAGCACAACTCTCAAATCCATAAGCTACAACTGGTTTGAATGTAGCTAGTTTAGTGTTTGACTTCATTTCCTAATAATACCAGCTTTGCCAATTCTGTTGTTTATTTCCATATTTAATTTGCCACCTTCACTAAAAATTGTGCCTAAATAAGACATTAGTTGTTCCATAAGTTCTCCATTCAGGAGATGCAACAAATGTTTTCAATGTTTCTAGCTAATTTGGTTTACTGAGAAATAACTGTGCATTATTCATCATTCTGTACAAGTTACACATATACACAGTTGAAAAATTATTTAATTAAGATAAAGAATTTTTTACTTGTTTACGTGTAACTTATACAGAATCTGCCTATTTTCATCTTCTATGTCTTTTTATTGCTGATTCTTAGATCATATTTATTACAGACTTTATTCAGTTTAGTTACAGACTTATACTGGTTTATTTAACATAATAGCATCATGTGCATAAAGTAAAGAGCCGAGCTAAATATCTCCAATCAGGTTTAATACCACTTTCCTTCATAATGTGATTCATACAGATAATGAATAACAGTGGAGATAATGTACATCCTTGTCTCACACTTGTTTTAACATCAAATAATCTTCCTGTACTTCCTTTGATTCTAACTGTAACCTACAACTCAAATATAGACTATTTTGTTTGATGTAATGTCCTCCTTATACAACATAACTAATGTTTTGAATGGCTTGGCATCTTGTCATATGCTTTTTCCAACTCTACAAACCATAAGGATCAGTGACACATTTCCAGGATTTTTCAACCATAAGCTGCATAACTGAGAGGAGACCTCTACATAGCTTTTAAAGGAATGCAGAGAACAGACCAGGGCTTCTGACCTAATATCCAATTCTCGCCTTCTCGTGGTGCACCCTGTTGGGTATCTACCTGGATACCCAACGAACGAGGATGGGCTGGCAATTTGGGATTTAGCCGACCAAACTGTATTCTTATTGGCCAAAACCAATATACAAAATGATGGTACAGCATGACAAAATTTCATGCTGGCTGGGGTGTCGCCCAGGTCAACAAGGTCCCCCATTGTTTTTGCCACGAAAACAGGGTGAACAGTTAAAAGTCAGCTACTGGAACAAATCCTAAAACACACTCCAACTCAACATCCCAGAGATGAAGATCGGTACTATCAACATAAGCGTGAATGGCAAAGAAATGGAGCTAGCTGAAGAATTAGATAAGTACCAGATCGACATAATAGGGGTGACTGAAACAAACAAAAAAAAAAAAAAAAAACTGGTGAGATCTTTCTGAGCAATAAATACAAAATGTTATATTCAGACAATGACAATCAAGGAAAAGAAGGAGTAGCCACAGTATTCAACACAAAATGTGAGGCTAATCTTCTTGAATGGCAGTCAGTCTCAAGTAGAGTAATGTGGGCAAATATGAGAATGGGGAACTGGATAATGAGACTTATTTGTGCCTATGGATCTACTAAAGTAGAAGTGGAGGAATTTTTTGAGGCTTTAGAAAAAGCAACTGACACAATGAAAAAGGAAAATTTGGTCCTTGTTGGGGATCTAAATAGCAGAGTAGAAAATGATTGTCAGATATACAAAAATATTTTGGGAAAATTTGGAGAAAAGAGCAAAGCTAATAATAATGGCAAATATCTGTGAATTTCTGCTCAGGACATGGACTGGTTATTACTAACACCATGTTCCAACATAAAAATGTGCACAAATTCACATGGAGAGAAGATGCAAGGAATAAGAAAAGTCTAATTGACTATATTATTGCTGACAGTGGGGTTTTCTCCCTGGTGCAGGACACCAGAGTGTACAGAGGATTTGAAATTGAAAGTGATCACTATTTAGTCTTGAGCAGGATAAAATTGAATATCAGATTGAAAAGAATAACATTTAAAAAAAGTTTTAAAGCAAATAAAAGTTGAGCAGCTCTCAGATGTGAACTGTAGACTAAAATACACAAAGATTATTGAAAAAAAATCAAAGAGTTTGAGAACAGGAATCAAACTTTGGAGATTCAGTGGCAAACTCTGAAGAAAACATTGATTGATTCTGCCAGAGAGGAATGTGGTGAGGTTGTCTGCAAGGATAGAAAAATCAGAACTACATGGTAGACACAGAAAGTTAAAGAAGAAAGCATATCAAAAGTTCCTAGCAAGTAAGTCAGCTTGTGCTCTTAGAGAATACAGAGACAAATGTAAGAAAACTAAACACTGTGTAAAACTAGCTAAACAAAAGTCATGGGAGGACTTTGGCAAGAACATAGAAAATAAATATCAAGGTGGTAAAATATTCTGGAGGATGTTGAAGAAGCTTAGAAATGGAGGAAAGATATCCTTGAAATATGGAGTAATTACTTCGAAAAATTGCTAAATGAAACAGTGATAGCAATGGTAAACACTCAACAGTCAGGAATACATATCCATACTTGAAGTAGAAAAAGCCATCAAAGGCTTGAAATGTGGAAAGGCAGCAGGAGTAGATGAATATTCGACCAGAAATACTGCAGTATGGTGGTATAAGTCTTACAGTGGCTGCACTGCATAGCCCAGAAGGATAGACAGAGGGACGAATTCCTGATGATTAGAGTAGAGCTCTAATAGTACCCATATATAAAAAAGGGAAATAAAACTGAATGTGAGAATTACAGAGGCATTTCCCTGTGTGTTCCTGGCAAGATTTATGCAAGTATTCTTGAGAAACGGTTGAGAAGAATTGTGGAAGAAAAGCTTAGTGGAGAACAAGCTGGACAAATAGAGGGCAAATACAAAGATCTGTATTTAAGTTCTGGAAAAGACATATGACAAGGTGCCAAGAGAGAGGCTATTCAATACGCTACAGTTATATGTTGTCAATGGGGCATTATATCAAGCAATACTTAGTCTTTATTTGAGTTGTAAGTCAGCAGTTAGAATTGAAAGAAGTACTGGAAGATGGTTTAATCTGTTGTGAGACAAGGATGTACATTATCCCCCCCCCCCCCCCGTTATTCATTATATATATGGATCGCATTATGAAGGAAAGTGGTATTAAACATGATATCAGAATTGGAGATATTAATGTCAGCTCTTCTCTTTATGCAGATGATGTTATACTTCTAAATAAATTCACTACTACAAGTTTGCGAGATTCCGACTAAATTGAATAATTGTTGTAATAGATATGGTATGAAGGTCAGCAATAAAAAGACAAAGACAATGAAAATACGTAGAATTGTTGAAAATATCAACTGCATTTTGAACGGAGAACCTGTGAAACAAGTAAAACATTTCAGCTACTTAGGCACGATTTTTAGTGAAGATGGTAAATTAAATATGGAAATAGACAACAGAATCAATAAAGCTGGCATGGCAGGAAGTCAACTGAATAAATTCATATGGAATAAGAGAGAAATTAGTCGGGACACTAAATTAGCTGTATACAAGACAGTGTTCAAACCAATTTTAACTTATGGATCTGAGAGCTGGGTCAGAAGTAAAACACTTGACCAAAGACTAGAGACCACAGATATGAGAGTCCTGAGAATGATTAGAGGGGTGAACAGATAGCATCAATGGCAATGTCATATTAAAAATGAGGATATTAGGAAAGAACTTGACATTGTCAACATCCAGAAATGCGTTAGCAGAGCTAATCTCAGGTGGTATGGTCACTTAAATAGAATGGGAGAGGAAAGATTAGCAAAACAAGTGTTCTCTGCCAGGTTGGCAGGAAAACGACCCAGTGGAAGACCAAGATATAGGTGGATTGATACGGTACAAAGTGCCTTAGACGATAAAAATATAAGATCTGATAATGTTGGAGTCTTGACAAGTAACAGACTGATTTGGAGGAAAATTGTAGATAGGACGTTAGTAATGATGTAAATTTTTCATGTAGTACTATCATATCCTGTACACCCCTTGAGGATACATGTCAGGAATTTGATGATGATGATTGTTTTAAAGTGAAAATCTGATCCCGACCACCTCTATTTGGCCTAAACTCAGTTGCTCTTTACAAAGTCCAACCCCGTTACAAAATTTTTCTTGGTCTTTTCTCAAGTATGCTTGCACAAATCTTACCACAATCTGTTAGAAAATTCCTCTCTAATTCTCACATTGTTATATTTCCTTTTTTTTATAGATGGTACCACAAGAGCCAATCTGGAATTTGACATGCTGACCAGGCCTTCTGAATTATGCAGTGTAGCTGCTGTAATTTCTGTAAAAACTATTGTACTTCTGTATTTGAGCAGTTCTGCTGAAAAGTGATGTATTCCAGCTACCTATCAACATTTCAGATTTTTGACAGCCTCTTTCTACTTCAGGTATTGATATGTACCCATGAAAGCTTTTCTCATGAACATTGTCGTAGTGCCATGCTGTCATTGCTCGTTTCATTTAACAATCTTTCAAAGTAATTACTCCAAACATCCATAATATCCTTATATTCAGTTTTTACATCCCCTTTATCATCTGATTCCTTTTACAGTACTCTTTCCCCCATTTCTAAGCTTTTTCAAAAGACTCCATAACTTCATGATAATTATCTTCTCTGTTTTTACTAGTCTTTCCAAACTTTTGTTTAGCCACTTTTATACAGTGCTTCACTTTCTTATATTTTTCCCTCTATTCTCTGATATGTCAGAGAAGAGAGAGATACTTTTCAATCTGTTTTCTTTTTTTCCTTGACTTCCTCTCTAAATTCCTGAATCCACCATGCCATTCTGATTTTTCTATACTGCATCATGTGATTCTCTGGCTAAATCAGTCAATGTTTTCTTCAGGATCCGCCAATGAGGCTAGGGAGATCTTGGAGAGCTTCATCAGGACCCACATGCTATTGAAGTATGTGCAATTTAGGTTACTCTGATATACAGTGTGTTGCCTAATACTTATTTCAAGTGTATATATAAATAAGTGTATTCAGAAAACATTCTTCAATTTATACTTCTAAAAATAGGTGGATTCTGTTTATGTAAAAAAAAAAACAAAAAAAAAAAAACATTACATTAACAAGCAAATGTATACTGATTTACCGTTTTAATTTTACCATCAGTCTTGAAACTCTGCCCATATATTCAGCAGCTTGCTTTGGGCGATCTTCTATCTTAAGAAAGAAGAGCAATTATCACTACAGAATATTTGTGTATGAAGTACATTTATTAAATATGCATCTTGCTTCAATGGAATAGTTTTTCGAATTTCAATGTTTAATAAGTTAGTGAACTTTGAACTTAAAGCTAATGAGCAAGACAGCAATTTAAGAAAAACATTTACATCTTTGTTTTTATTACAGAGCACAATAACTCATCTAATTATGGTTGAAAAAAATTTGGTAGTTCAGTGTTCACATTTCTAATATGCTTTCTATTGAAAATATGTATGCATTATCTCTCCTCCTCATCCACCCACTCTCCAAAATTATCCAAATTTAATTGCTGCCTGGTTTGTGGACAATTTTCAAACTTATTTTTTTTTAGCTACCAGCAGTCTGGGAACATCACTGGCATGTTTTATTTATTCCATTTCTAAATGCAGGTCTTCTCACACCAGCTTATATCTTTTGTAAGAGGAATACGACTAATGCTGACTAACTTAGCTCTACATGAAAAATGTCTTATCCCTACTGCATTGTGAGATGAGATCTCTTTACATGGAGATGTAACAGAAACTGCTCAGCCAGAATTAAATCAAACACATATCTATGAAACTCATTTTATCATCAAAATTAATAGCATCAAGTAATTACTGAAAATATCACTGGACTTTTTTTGAACAAACAAAGAAAAAAAAATTGCAGAGCAAAGTAATCATATATGAAATTCAAACTTAAATTCTGTTATTACTCTGGTCTGGAATTTCATACCATAATATTTAATAATTAGTAACTTATTTTATAATATGCTGTATAGTGCAGTGATCAGCGATAGCTCTAATAACCATCTCTGCTTAGAGGTCTGAGCAGTCTCCTAAGATTGAACATTATATTTACAGAACAATTCTTGAATGCAAATCTCTCAGGGCAATCTCAAGCAGATGCAGCATCCACCCACTGAATTAGAAACTTTGCAGAAATCAGTCCAATCCTCTTCACAATTCTGTGAGATATGGGTCAGGAATAGCCTTTATTAAATGCTTTGGTCAATTGCTGCATACAGGAAGTTTTGTTTGTCCGTACAAGCCTTCTTAGATGATGGCTGATCTTGTTGCTGACAGACTGTCTTAGGAACCACAGCTACATCTCTTAAACAAACGACATGGGTCATTTTTCCAGATTAAACATCCGAGATATCTCACCTTTGGAGAAGCCAGTCGGCTCTGCTGTTTTAAAAATTGTGGCTCCAGCCAGATGGGCATTCACTCTGAAAAATCCTTTGTTTCTCCCATTGAGATCAACATTATTGATGATTACTGACCAGCAGCATTCTCAAGTAGTTGCCTAGAACATGTAGTGATGCATAGGTATGTTTAAGTATATCTGAATAAAGATTTCTAATTCAGTGGCCAGTATGTGTATATAATAATTTCAAACTCAAACCAGCTTCCAGGTCACTTCCAAAACAAGGTACTTTCATTTCATCATTCCTTTATATGTCAGGCTCAACAGACATTTAGGCCAAATAACCTAGTTTCTCATCATCATCATCAAATTCCTGACATGTACCCTCAAGGGGTGTACAGGATATGATAGTACTACATGAAAAATTTACATCATTACTAACCCTATCTACAATTTTTCTCCAAATCACTCTGTTACTTGTCAAGACTCCAACATCATCAGATCTTATATTTCTATCGTCTAAGCCACTTTGTACCGTATCGATCCACCTATATCTTGGCCTTCCTGTTGATTGTTTTCCTTCCAACCTGGCAGAGAACACTTGTTTTGCTAATCTTTCCTCACCCATTCTGTTTAAGTGATCATACCACCCGAGATTAGCTCTGCTAATGCATTCCTGGATGCTGACAATGTCAAGTTCTTTCCTAATATTCTCGTTTTTAATATGAGATTGCCATTGTTGCCATCTTTTAATGCCTCTAATCTTTCTCAGGACTCTCTCATATCTGCGGTCTCTAGTCTTTGGTCAAATGTTTTACTTCTGACCCAGCTCTCAGAACCATAAGTTAAAACTGGTTTAAACACTGTTTTGTATACAGCTAATTTAGTGTTCCCACTAATTTCTGTCTTATTCCATATTAATTTATTCAATTGACTGCCTACCATACCAGCTTTATTCATTCTGTTGTCTATTTCCATATTTAATTTACCATCTTCAGTAAAAATCGTGCCAAAGTAGCTGAAATGTTTTATTTGTTCTACAGGTTCCCCGTTCACAACACCGTTGACATTTTCAACAATTCTACCTATTTTCATTGCCTTTGTCTTTTTAATGCTGACCTTCATACCATATCTATTACAACAGTCATTCAATTTAGTCAGGGAATCTTGCAAACTTGTAGCGGATTTATTTAGAAGTATAACATCTTCCGCATAAAGCAAAGGGCTGACATTAATATCTCCAATTCTGATATCATGTTTAATACCACTTTCCTTCATAATGTGATCCATATAGATAATGAATAACAGAAGGGATAATGTACATCCTTGTCTCACACAAGATTTAACATTAAACCATCTTCCTGTACTTCCTTCAATTCTAACTGCTTACTAATAACTCAAATAAAGACTAAGTATTGCTTGATATAATGCCCCATTGATTTGTTACAGTTATATGAGCTATTCAATACGCTACATATAACTGTAGTGTATTGAATAGTTTCTCTTGGCACCTTGTCATATGCCTTTTCCAGATCAACAAAACTTAAATACATCTCTTTGTTATATCCCATGCTCTCTTAACTATTTGTCGTGAAGTGAAGATCTGATCCTGACAGCCTCTATTTGGCCTGAATCCAGCTTGTTCTTCACCAAGCTCTTCTGCCATAATTCTTCTCAACCATTTCTCAAGTATACTTGCATAGATCTTGCCAGGAACACTCAGTAGGGAAATACCTCTGTAATTCTCACATTCAGTTTTATTTCCCTTTTTATATATGGGTACTATTAGAGCTCTACTCCAATCATCAGGAATTCGTCCCTCTTGTCCAGGCTTTCTGAAAAGACTCTTATACCACCATACTTCAGCATTTCTGGTCGAATATCATCTACTCCTGCTTTCTTTCCACATTTCAAATCTTTGATGGCTTTTTCTACTTCAAGTATGAATATGTATTCCTGACTGTATGCCTGGTGAGTGTTTTTTACCACTGTGCTGTCATCACTGCTTGTTTCATTTAGCAATTTTTCGAAGTAATTACTTCATTCTTCAAGGATATCTTTTTCTCCTGTTTTCATTTTACCTTTATCATCTCTAACTCCTTTTACAGCACTCTTTCCTCCATTTCTAAGCTTCTTCAACGATCCCCAGAATATCTTTCTGACTTATTAGCCAGGAACTTTTGATTTGTTTTTCGTCTTTTCCTTCACTGTCTCTTTAACTTCCTGTGTTCTGATTTTTCTATCCTTGCAGACAACCTCATCACATGCCTCTCTGGCTGAATCAATCTGGGTTTTCTTCAAGGGTTGCCACTGTATCTCCAAGGTTTGGTTCCTTTTCTCAAACTCTTTCATTTTTTATTCATAATCTTTGTGTATTTTAGTCTACAGTTCACATCTGAGAGCTGCTCAACTTTTATTCGCTTTAAAACTTGCTTACATGTTTTTCTTTTCAATATGAAATTCAATTTTATCCTGCTCATTACTAAATAGTGATCACTTCCAATTTCAATGTACACTCTGGTGTCCTGCACCAAGGAGAAAACATCACTATCAATAATAACATAGTCAATGAGACTTTTCTCATTCCTTGCCTCTTCTCTCCATGTGAATTTGTGCACATTTTTATGCTGGAACATGGTGTTAGTAATAACCAGTACATGTCCTGAGCAGAAATCCAACAGGTATTTCCCATTATTATTAGTTTTGCTCTTTTCTCCAAATTTTCCCAAAATATTTTTGTATGTCTCACAATCATTTCCTACTCTGCTATTTAGATCCCCAACAAGGACCAACTTTTCCTTTTTCATTGTGTCAGTTGCCTTCTCTAAAGCATCAAAAAATTCCTCCACTTCTACCTTAGTAGAATCTTCTGTGTGACCATAGGCACAAATATGTCTCACTGTCCAATTCCCCATTCTGATATTTGCCCCCCACATCACTCTACTTGAGACTGCCTGCCATTCAAGAAGATTAGCTTCGTATTTTGTGTTGACTACTATGGCTATTCCTTCTTTTCCTTGATTGTCATTTCCTGAATATAACATTTTGTATTTATTGCTCAGAAAGATCTCACCGGTTTTTGTCTTTTTTTGTTTCAGTCACCCCTATTATGTCAATCTGGTACTTATCTAATTCATCAGTTAGCTCCATTTCTTTGCCATTCAGGCTTCTTATGTTGATAGTACCGATCTTTAACTCTGGTGATGTTGAGTTGGGGTTTGTTTCCAGATTTGTTCCAGTAGCTCACTTTTCGCTGTTAGCCCTGGTTCCTGTCGAAAACAACAGGGGCCTTGTTTAACCGGGCGACGCCCCAGCCGGCATGAAATTTTGTCATGTTGTACCATCATTTTCTATATTGGTTTAAGCCAATAAGAATACAATTTGGTCGGCTAAATCCAAAATTGCCAGCCCATCCTCGTTTGTTCAATATCCAGGTAGATACCCAACATGGTGCACCACGAGAAGGTGAGGAATGGACATTAGGTCAGAAGCTCTGGTCGGTTCTCCGCATTCCTTTATAGGCTATGTGGAGGTCTCCTCTCAGTTATACAGTTTGACCCTTAAACACCTCTAGAAACTTAATTTTCACTCATGCTTTTATAGAGTGGTTAATCCTATACAATTAGTGTACTATGTTTACATATTATGTCTGTAAACTGTGTATTCTCTGGCTGGCTTGTCTGCCTTATTGGATGAAAAAAACTGAGTTCCTAGGAGGAAATATCCTGCAACTGCCACATAAGACTTGCCAATTCCCTTCAGTTTTAAAACCATTAAAAAGGTTCTTGTGTCCTAGATAGGATTTTTCAAGATTCAGATTTTTTGAACCAAAGAGTACTGTTGGTACTAAATGAGATACAGAGGCTCTCATTCAGTATGTTTCAACCAGTTTACAAAAATAATTAAGTTCAAAAATAAAAATATATTAATTTCAAATTAATTTAAAAAGATGAACTTCATTCTGTGCTGCGTGTGTATATGTAAATACATACATACACACACACGCGCACACACACAGTGAGAGAGAGAGATATCAGTTTTGATAAAATTAAAGGTGTGTAATATACCTTCATAATATTGTTTGTATTGATTTATAGATTACATTGGTCAGAGTAAAGTCTAAAACATAATATGCATGCCACAAGTCAGACAAGATGACAAATTAAAGTTATATAGTTATATACAGGCAAAAGTACATATCACAAGATAAGCTAGTTAGTTAAAGTATATTTATTTATTTATTTGTTTATTGTATATTTTTTAGTGAAAGATTAGAGATAAATTGTTAATCCATATTCTGTCTGAATATAGGTTAACAAATTGGATTTGATCTTAAACATAACTAGTTTACACAAATTCATTCATACTTTTCCTCCCCATATCATTCTTAACGAATGAGTTGCTAAAAAGGATATGGAGAGGTATAAGTACAAGAAGAAAGCCATCATTTGGACTATTCTTTCTATAGTTTATGCTATAAAAAGGCAAAAGTACAAAACCCAATCAAATCCTGGTATGTGTGAGATACTTTGACACTGATAAAAAATTAAATGACACTGATAAAAAATTCATAACAACTTCATTAAAAGAATGTCCCAAAGCAGTGAAAGTTTTAATGCAATTAAAGAAGAGTTAAAAAGTGTTACAGTATTTCTGCAAATAATTTAAGTGCTGTAATTGCTGCTGATGCAAAAGTAATGAAAAGAGAAAGAAATAGTGTGCTAAGTTTGTTTAATAAAAACTGTCCCAATGAAATTTTTCACTTACATTGTATTGTTCATGAAGCTGTGCATTAACAAAACTGCAATCAAGTGTATGGATGATGCAGAATTGACAATTTGAACAGTTCTAAATGCAGTTAACAAACAGTAAGTTACTAAACAAATTTGGTGCATTATGTCAGAACGACAAAAAAGCATAATGTATTAATTATAGTGTCACATAAGCATGGTTAAGTTTTGATGCTAATGTCTAACATCTTTATGAACTATATGAAAATATTTTAAGTGGGTTGGAAACTAATCATAAAGATTTAGTGGGAAAATTGCAAAACAATGTTGTGCATGTGGCTCAGTATTATTTTTAAAAGCCTTTTTATGGTTGAGTTCCACAAATAAGCAACTGCAAGCAAGTAATTTGACAATTATCGATGCAACGTTTATATTTGATAAAATTAAAAATATCTCAAATGATCATATACACTGAGCTGAAAGAGTGATGATTTTTCCTTCTTTACATAGTTTTATAAATAGAATATCTAACAAAAGTTTGAAATTTTTGTCATGTTGTACCATCATTTTTTTTATTTTGGTTTAACCAATAAGAATACAATTTGGTCGGCTAAATCCCAAATTGCCAGCCCATCCTCGTTCGTTCAGTATCAAAGTATATACCCAACAGGGTGCACCACGAGAAGGTGAGGATTGGACATTAGGTCAGAAGCCCTGGTCGGTCTGAAATCTGAAAACAAACCCCAACTCAACATCACCAGAGTTAAAGATCGGTACTATCAACGTAAGAAGCCTGAATGGCAAAGAAATGGAGCTAGCTGAGGAATTAGATAAGTACCAGATCGACATAATAGGGGTGACTGAAACAAAAAAGACCAAAACTGGTGAGATCTTTCTGAGCAATAAATACAAAATGTTATATTCAGGCAATAACAATCAAGGAAAAGAAGGAGTAGCCATAGTATTCAACACAAAATATGAGGCTAATCTTCTTGAATGGCAGTCAGTCTCAAGTAGAGTAATGTGGGCAAATATGAGAATGGGGAACTGGACAATGAGACTTATTTGTGCCTATGGTCCCACAGAAGGTTCTACTAAGGTAGAAGTGGAGGAATTTTTTGAGGCTTTAGAAAAAGCAACTGACACAATGAAAAAGGAAAAGTTGGTCCTTGTTGGGGATCTAAATAGTAGAGTAGGAAATGATTGTGAGACATACAAAAATATTTTGGGAAAATTTGGAGAAAAGAGCAAAGCTAATAATAATGGCAAATATCTGTTGGATTTCTGCTCAGGACATGGACTGGTTATTACTAACACCATGTTCCAACATAAAAATGTGCACAAATTCACATGGAGAGAAGAGGCTAGGAATAAGAAAAGTCTCATTGACTATGTTATTGTTGATAGTGATGTTTTCTCCCTGGTGCAGGACACCAGAGTGTACAGAGGATTTGAAATTGGAAGTGATCACTATTTAGTCTTGAGCAGAATAAAATTGAATTTCATATTGAAAAGAATAACATGTAAGAAAGTTTTAAAGCGAATAAAAGTTGAGCAGCTCTCAGATGTAAACTGTAGACTAAAATACAGAAATATTATTGAAAAGAAAATGAAAGAGTTTGAGAACAGGAATCAAACCTTGGAGATTCAGTGGCAAACTCTGAAGGAAACATTGATTGATTCTGCCAGAGAGGCATGTGGTGAGGTTGTGTGCAAAGATAAAAAAAATCAGAACTCCCTGGTGGACACAGGAAGTTAAAGAGGCAGTGAAGGAAAAGAAGAAAGCATATCAAAAGTTCCTGGCAAATAAGTCAGCTTTTACTCTTACAGAATACAGAGACAAATGTAAGAAAGCTAAACAGTGTGTAAAACTAGCTAAACAAAAGTCCTGGGAGGACTTTGGCAAGAATATAGAAAATAAATATCAAGAAGGTGGCAAAATATTCTGGAGGTTGTTGAAGAAGCTTAGGAATGGAGGAAAGAGTACTGTAAAAGGAATTAGAGATGATAAAGGTGAAATGAAAACAGGAGAAAAAGATATCCTTGAAGTATGGAGTAATTACTTTGAAAAACTGCTAAATGAAACAAGCAGTGATGACAGCACAGTGATAAAAAACACTGACCAGGCATGCAATCAGGAATACATATCTATACTTGAAGTAGAAAAAGCCATCAAAGGCTTGAAATGTGGAAAGGCAGCAGGAGTAGATGATATTCGACCAGAAATGCTGAAGTATGGTGGTATAAGAGTCTTACAGTGGTTGCACTGCATAGTTCAGAAAGCCTGGACAGAGGGACGAATTCCCGATGATTGGAGTAGAGCTCTCATAGTACCCATATATAAAAAGGGAAATAAAACTGAATGTGAGAATTACAGAGGTATTTCCCTACTGAGTGTTCCTGGCAAGATCTATGCAAGTATACTTGAGAAACGGTTGAGAAGAATTGTGGAAGAAAAGCTTGGTGAAGAACAAGCTGGATTCAGGCCAAATAGAGGCTGTCAGGATCAGATCTTCACTTTGCGACAAATAGTCGAGAAAGCATGGGAATATAACATAGATCTGTATTTAAGTTTTGTCGATTTGGAAAAGGCATATGACAAGGTGCCAAGAGAGAATCTATTCAATACGCTGCAGTTATATGGTGTCAATGGGGCATTATATCAAGCAATACTTAGTCTTTATTTGAGTTGTGAGTCAGCAGTTAGAATTGAAGGAAGTACAGGAAGATGGTTTAATGTTAAATCTGGTGTGAGACAAGGATGTACATTATCCCCTCTGTTATTCATTATCTATATGGATCACATTATGAAGGAATGTGGTATTAAACCTGATATCAAAATTGGAGATGTTAATGTCAGCTCTTTGCTTTATGCGGATGATGTTATACTTCTAAATAAATCCGCTACAAGTCTGCAAGATTCTCTGACTAAATTGAATAGCTGTTGTAATAGATATGGTATGAAGGTCAGCAATAAAAAGACAAAGACAATGAAAATAGGCAGAATCATTGAAAATGTCAACTGTGTTGTGAATGGAGAACCTGTGGAACAAGTAAAACATTTCAGCTACTTAGGCACAATTTTTACTGAAGATGGTAAACTAAATATAGAAATAGACAACAGAATCAGCAAAGCTGGTATCGTGGGAAGTCAATTGAATAAATTCATATGGAATAAGAAAGAAATTAGTCGGAACACTAAATTAGCTGTATACAAGACTGTGTTCAAACCAATTTTAACTTATGGATCTGAGAGCTGGGTTAGAAGTAAAACACTTGACCAAAGACTAGAGACCGCAGATATGAGAGTCCTGAGAAAGATTAGAGGCGTGAACAGATGGCATCAATGGCAATATCATATTAAAAATGAGGATATTAGGAAAGAACTTGACATTGTCAGCATCCAGGAATGCGTTAGCAGAGCTAATCTCAGATGGTATGGTCACTTAAATAGAATGGGAGAGGAAAGATTAGCAAAACAAGTGTTCTCTGCCAGGTTGGCAGGAAAACGACCCAGAGGTAGACCAAGATATAGGTGGATTGATACGGTACAAAGTGCCTTAGACGATAGAAATATAAGATCTGATAATGTTGGAGTCTTGACAAGTAACAGACTGATTTGGAGGAAAATTGTAGATAGGAAGTTAGTAATGATGTAATTTTTTCATGTAGTACTGTCATATCCTGTACACCCCTTGAGGGTACATGGCAGGAATTTGATGATGATGATGATGATGAACAAAAGTTTGAAAAAATATTAAAAATAAAATTAAAGATTGTCTGAAATTTTTAAACACTGAACTGAATGCAAGATTTTATGAACTTTTTTTTTTTAATTTATTTCTTTCATAACATCTTTTCAAGAAATTAATATGGAAAGTTTGGAATTTTTACACAACAGACTACGCCCATTTTCTGCTATTTCAGTAAGTAGCTGGACAAAAGTAAAATTTTCCTTAATGGAAATTAAATGATGGCAGGATACGACAGTACTACATGAAAAATTTACATCATTACTAACTCCCTATCTACAATTTTCCTCCAAATCAGTCTGTTACATGTCAAGACTCCAACATTATTAGATCTTATATTTCTATCGTCTAAGGCACTTTGTACCGTATCAAGCCACCTATATCTTGGTCTTCCTCTGGGTCGTTTTCCTGCCAACCTGGCAGAGAACACTTGCTTTTGCTGGTACAACATGACTTTCCATTTTTAACCTTTTTCAATAGCCTCCAAAATATTTTGCCATCTTTCTAATATTTACTTTCTATGTTCTTACCAATCTTTCCATGACTTGTTTAGCAGGTTTTAACCGTTCATCACTTTCTTACATTTTCTTTGTATTCTCTAAGAGAATAAGCAGACTTACCTGCCAGGAATTTTTAATATGCTTTTATTTTCCTTGACTGCCTCTTTAAATTTCTTAGTTCACCATGACATTCTGATTTTTCTATCCTTGCAGACAACCTCGCAACATACCTCTCTGGCTGAATCAAGATTTGGTTCTTGTTTTTAAACTTTCATTTTTTTTTTTTTATTTAAATAATATCTGTGTATTTGAGTCTACAGTTCACCTCTGAAAGCTGCTCCAATTTGATTTGGTTTTATACTTTCTTATACACTTGTCTTTCAAATATGATATTCAATTTTATTCTGTTCAAAACTAAATGGTGATCAGTTCCTATTTCAAATTCTCTATATACTCTTTGTCCTGAATCGGGGTGATGATGATATTGCTATCAACAATAATAAAGTGAGTTTTTTTTTAAATTCATTATGTCTCATCTTCATGTGAATTTGTGTACATATTTTTTGTAACATTGTGTTATTAATAACTAGTCCATGTTCTGAACATAAATTCAGCAGATGCTTATCATTAGTTTTAATCTTTTATCTAATTTTCCTAACACATTTGTTGTGAAATGTAAAACAATCCAATAACAGAATGAGTCCGTGCATGAATTATTATCCTCTAAAGATAACAGGTATCAAAATTTGAGTTTTATTTAAAAGGCCTTGGATTCAATTACTTTCATAGTTATTAATTTTAAATATTTACCTTGTATATAGATTTTTTTATTAAATATATATTTCTTAATTTCATTTTGAGTCCATTATTATTATTTATTATTTTCTTGACCTCCATAGTCAAGACTCATTGTGGGAGGTCAACACTAGCCAATATGAAGTATGGCACTCCTTAAACTCATTAACATGGCCCACATGGCACTCCTTACTTATTCACTGTTTGCACTTTCACCATCCTCTCAGGAAATGCATTCCATGCTCCTACCACTCTCCGTGCAAAAAACTTATTTCTTATCCTTTTACTCACTACTTCCTTTTGCTACTTCCAGGGATGGCCTCTAGTCCTTGTTCATTCTTGTTCTATCATATGAAAAATCTCCCCAGTGTTAATCCAATAATAACCCTTCAACAATTTAAATGTTTCAATCATATCCCCCCCCCCTCTTTGTCTTCTGTCCACCAAACTGCAGTCTGCATGCCCTCATTCTATCCTCATAATCAACACTGTCCAGTCCTTCTATCATTTTTATTATCTGTCTCTGTACCCTCTCCATGGTTACTTGATCCCCCTTTAAATAGTGGGGACCAGATCTGAGCACAGAAATCCAGATGTTGTCTGATGAAGCTTTATACAATGGAACCACCACCTTTTATCACCCGTGGCCAATGTCTTCCTCAAATATTGCAGCAATTATCTGAGATGTCTTCCGAACCTTTGCAATATGTCCTTTGAACTTCAAATTTCTATTTTCACTCCAAGATCCCTTGCTTTCTCCACTTCTTCCAGTGGACTGCTTCATAATCAAATGATTATGAAGCAGCCCATCTGGGGGATCCCAAATTTCAAAATCATAATATTTCATTGCATTAAACTTACAGCCCAGTCATTTACCAACCTTTTCAGCTTACTAAAGAACTATTACTAATAACCCTACCAAGCTTCACATCATTTTAGCTATGTAAGGTTGCATGCTGAACTACAAAGCTGGAAATTATGGGAAACTCAGAAGAATACTATGTTTGGTCGCTATTAGTAATAACAGTTACCAAATAGGAAGAATATCAGAGTGCATGGGAAGCTTTGAAAGGATGCTTAAGTGATGCAATATCTGAATGTGCCCCTGGAGTTTGAAAAACAAATAAGATGAGATTGAAATGAATGTGCAACCTTATTAAACAAACAATCCATAAGAAGATGATTGGGAAAGAATATTGTGATAATAAGAGTGAGAGGAGTTAATATATAAACTCATGAATACTATATGGAAAGATAAGTCAAAGTATGAAAAGAAACTGGCTGTGCAAGCTAAAGGAACCTAAAAGAATTTTATTGCTAAAAAGTAAAAGAAAGAATCAAAGAAACCTTGACATGTTTGTATAATTTGAGTTTCAGCTCAAGAAGGATCACATAAAAATGGAAAAAACATAGGATAGTTCTGTTGTACAAGGGTGGTGCAAAAAAAAAAAAAAAACCAATGTGTCTTCTAACTATTGACCTATCGATATCTCTGCAGTAGTGGTGAAGATTTTAGCCAAATTTGTAATAACTTTCATATAGAAATGGATTGACAGACAAGCTACACTTTGCAAAGAGTAGCATGGGTTTACTGAAGGGAGGTCATGTTTTAGCAATCTGCTTATATTTTATAATAATGTTACGGCTGAGTTGAAACTGTTAGACTACTTTGTTAAGGCATTTGATCCAAATGAAAGGCTGCTGCATAAACTGCAGAATATGGGATTAGAATCTAAACTATTGACTTGAATAAGTTTGGTGGCTGATAGGTAGTATCAGAAAGTGATATATGGAGAATATGAATCTGTCAGATTTAAGGTACCTCAGGGATCAGTCCTTTTATCATTGTTCAATCAAAACATTAATAATACTGGACGGACCTAACAGGAGATATGTTCACCTGTGTGCTGTGATGCAAAGATAACCAGAGCAATCAGGGTTGCTACAGATATTCAGCACTTAGAATGACTTTAACAGGTTGGAACTGTGAGTAAATGACTAGCAATTCAAATATTAGTAAGTGTAAAGTTATGCACTTTGGCATGATGAGATTTTCAGTAGTATATCACACTGGTGAAATTATGCTTGCAGAAACTTGTAAGACTAGGGAATTCTTGGAATTAGGTTATGGTGGACAGGACTTTGAAGTTCAAAGGTCATATAGCAAACACCACAAAGACAACTCAGAGTAATTGTAATGCTGAAAAGAACTTAGGCATGTAAGAATAAAGAAGTTATTTTGGATCTTCACAAAGCCTTGATATGACTAAACCCAGATTACTGGGAGAAGTCTTAGTCTCCTGGGTTCGAGAGGATGAAAAAGCTGTGGCAAGGGTGCAAAATAAGAGTTACAAAGACTTATTTGTATGGTCTGTGAACACTGGTAAACAGAAGAAAGAGGAGACTGTATGACAGATGCCTATAAATTTCTAAAAGGATATTATAGGATATTTCTTGATGAAATTCTTCATTATTTCTCTCATAAAGCAATTGCTTTATGAGAGAAAAATTCAACTTCAACAGTAAAACCTGTTGAAGTAGTGAGTACATCTAGAGTAGGGCTTCCCAAAGTGGGCAGTGGGATTACCTGGGGGGGGGCTAAGAGGCAAGGGAGCAGTGGGGGTGGCTGAAGGGGTGCTGCAAAATGCTAAAATGTGCAATAATTAATTGCTGCTGTTTATTATTATTATTGTTGTTGTTTCCAAGACATTTTTCGAGTTTTTTGTTGGTAATTTCTGAAGTGGTCCATTTTTACATTAATAGTATTGAATGTGTTATAATGTATTTTCCCATATTCTTGTTTACTAAACAAAAATGTGAAGCTTTTAGCTATGTAAGTGTTGTGTCACAACTTGGCAAATTATAGGTTATGTTTTATTGTGAGGATATAAAGATAAAGATTATTATTTACAAAAATTGCTTTCAAATATGTATGTATGCTTATTTCTGCATGTTTCAGAATAGAAATGGCAGATGCAGATACATCAAAGAAGAAATGTAGGCAATATAGCATTGAATACCTAAAATATGGATGCATACCAGCACCAACAAACCAGCAGCTGCCAATGTGCCTGTTATGTGAAAGGGTCTTCTCTAATGAGGCCATGGAGAATAAGTGAACATTCGAAGAAGGTACATCCTGATAAAGTAAATAAGAATTTAACTTTCTTTCAATCTCTCTGAGACAAATTTCAAAAGCGACCAACAATTTCAAGCATGTTTTGAAATGCTTCACAACAAAACACCAATGGTTTGCGTGCATCGTACAACATTTCATTGTTGATTGCAAAGTCTGGAAAACCACATATGATTGGTGAGGAACTCATCCTGCAGGCTGTTAGTGAGGTTCTGAGTACTGTTTTACATAAGTCACCATAGGACATAATTAAGATGATTCCTCTCAGCAACAATTCTGTGCAAAGGCGAGTAGATGAAATGGCTGCTAATGTTGAAGAAACATTATGCTGCATATTAAGGACAACATAGTTTGCATTACAACTGGACGAGTCAACTTTACCAGGCAATGAATTTTTGCTTTTAGCTTATATGTGCTTTGTAAAGAAAGAACGTTTTGTTTTATTTAATATTCAAAATAATTAATTTCAACTGTTAATTCAGTGTTATTACTCATTTCTGGACAAAAATTATAGAAGAGTCTGTAGAAATTTGTGATTTATTGTGATATCTCTTAAGACAATTGATCAGATGTGGCCCTGCAATTCAGTATTGAAGAGTACAAAATTAAGTTGATTAATCACTTCTTTCATCAATTCATTGCAAACTCTTTCAAAAAGATGTTCAGTTGTTGATCCTTGGACATTTTAGATATTTCCGTCATGTTCACTTTCATTAGAATTGGCATCAACAATTCCCCTACACTCGTCTAAATCTGTCAACACATGTAGCAACTATTCAACCCTTGTTCACTGTTCAATTCCAAACCAAGAGTAATTTTTCCTCTTCATTCACTACTTCCATCAGTGTTCTTTGGAACAGCCTCACTTCTTATGTATCCCCCCCCCCATCCCAAAAGTATAATCTACAGGTTTTTAAATCCACTGTTAACAAGTTTCTTCTTTCTCCTTTTTCTTTCTTTTTGTAATTTTATCTATAATTACTCAGAGTATTTCATAAATATGAGTTCAGCTGTTTGTCTGTCAAAGTTCAGTATACTTTATCTTAATTATATTCATTTGCAAAAATGCTGCTTCACACAAACACATTGAAAAACAGCAGGCATACAGATTTTCTGCACATTTTCTTAAATTGGGATACTTTGTCACTTTGCAAATATTTCCAAAAATTATCTTCCAATGCCCTTGCTTTGACAAAAACATAATTTCATAAGGTTATTATTTTTGCTATATATATATATATATATATATATATATATATACACTGCTATATATGAACTATAGTTAAAAGATTTTCCACAGATGTTTCAACCTTTATGTTAGAATCAAATGGAAAACTCATAAATGAAACTATTCTATCAAGTTTTTTAAAATTTTGGAAACAATTATCAAATATGCAATAAGATTCCTAATTTACTGATGTACTTAAGTCTGTCAAAATTGGCATTAGTAGAACTTGATTATTAGTAATGATTATAAGCAATTTTGGAAGATGATACTTGGTTATTACATTTAATGTTTTTGACAGATGTTAAGGCGAACATAAAAAAGTTGTATCATCATGTTTGGAAAAGAAGACAAGTTATTACATTCAAGTTTGGACATGAACAGATGTAATTTCTTCTTAAAGTGTTTACAAACTTGTCATATGAATAATCGTTTTATCCTGAATTTGTAGTTCCAAATTTAATTCATTTAGTTTGGCCATAACATCTGTCAAAAATGTTAAATCTAATAACCAAGTATCATCTTCCAAAATTGCTTATAATCATTGCCCTTTGAGGCAAAGGTCATAATTACATGAAGTTGCTTAATATCACAAGTTAAATCTCTAAATCACAGCAGAAACTGGCCTCGACTTAACCACCTAACATCAGTATGCATAAGCAATTCAAAATTCCCTTCATTATTATTTTCTTCTACTTGCAACCTAAAAAACTGCCTTTGCAGACTTTTTTGCTCAAATTGAATTTGCAATCT
Source organism: Typopeltis vanoorti (assembly GCF_054136105.1). NCBI lineage: Eukaryota > Metazoa > Arthropoda > Arachnida > Uropygi > Thelyphonidae > Typopeltis > Typopeltis vanoorti. The sequence goes on along the minus strand of NC_143566.1, from coordinate 29,032,107 downwards.
TAAAAGCTATTATCCATAATTTCTTTCATGTTTAATACTTGAACACAAAAACAATGTATCAATAATACACATAAAAATTCAGGAAAAATCCTAATCACTCTTATGCAGTATAACAAAACCATTGCAACAAGCTGTCATAGTGACAGCTTGACATGAGCTTGTAAATAAGTAACTGAATTATCTCAATAAAGTTTATTAAAACTGCCAAATAAATCTTCAATCTCTCATTCTATCTTTGAGGAATTATTGTAAGTAATTCTTCCATAAGAGAAAAGTCTTCCAAAGCCATTCTAATAAAAAGGATCATTTGGAATGCATCAATTATGTCAGCAAATTCACCCAAATGAATTAAAAATGGCTAACAATCATTGATGCCTTGCAATAATTGCTCACTTAAATTAGAAGCTATTTCATCCACTATACTGCAAGATTACTGCATGTCATTGATGGCAAAAAGTATTTCTGACATATTTTTGAAGTTGCAAAACAAGGACTCAACTGCTTCAAAAATGTTTTTTTTTTTTAAACTGTCTTATCTAAACAGTTTCTTATTTTTAACAAGAACATGACATACTTTCAAGGATCTAACTGTAGTCACTTTTGACTTCATTGTTTCTTTAATAAAATCTGATTGTTGTGCTAAAAGTGTTTTTTCTGTTCTTTAAAGTTTAGTATTGAATAGTGGTAGTGGAATACGGTTGCAAACAACATGCATCATATTACATGGATAGATGAATTGTGAATTCATCAAGTGGAATCATTCAGGCAAAGTCATTTCTAAGAAGGGATGTAACTTTTGGTAATGTTATTACAACATGAGCAGCATATTGCTTTGAGCTCTACCACACAAATTTTAAATAAAGGCATTCCTGATAATTGCTGCCCTAAGAGGAATATATTCTTGACAATCAACTAAAAAAGAGGGGACAAAAGTTTTCTTGTCTGTTCATTTCTGTATTACTGAATTAATCAAATTCAGTAATACAGAAATGAATTTGACCAATTTTTAATTCCTTTACTTACTAGGGAATGGAAAATCGCCTGTAACAAGTAGCTGTTATAGCAACAATATTCTAGCGCTGACAAATTTCACTATTAGATAGACGATCAGATTTTATAAATTTATCTTCACTTCAATTTCAATAATTAAATTCTGGTGAACTACCTAGGAAATGGATTATAAACAATTTGAATGATTAAATAACTGTATAGATTCATTCATGCACACAACTCTGTAGTGATGGCATTCTGTGATTAGCAGGGGTTCAAATTTCATCTAACATTCAGAATTATTATTAAAATTTGTCATGATGTTTTAGTTTTGATTTATAATCAGCAATCTGAATATCAGAATTATGATAATTTAAACCATTAATCATTTCGAGAATAATTCAATACACCACTGTATTTGTAATAAAAAACATCAACTTGAAATGCCATCATTTAATTTAAAATGATGAAATTAAACAATTCAACTAATGAATAAAAACTAAAAAAAGGGGAAATTACCATTACTACTTCAGCTGCTTGGGCAAACAGGTCTGCAGCAATTTCTGGATATTTGCTTTCTACCATCCTGAAAAATAGCATTCAAAAACAATCGTTACCGAAATTATGTCTGTGACTATTGTCTTTCTTTCTTTCTCTCTCACACACACACACATACACAGAAAACTTACATAAAATACAGTCATAATTTTCATATTCCTATGGCAAGTCAAAGCTTGCAGACCATGCCTTGATATTTCTCCATACAGGATTAGACAGAAGAAATAAAAAACTAGAGTTCAACACATAAGTTGGAAAGACTAGTTTAGTCAACAGCAATGAAGCACTTCCCCAATCTCGACAAGTATGGCTGCATTAATTTACCAAAACTTTGGGAGACAGTCATTTTTAAGATCGACTGCAACCCAACAGCTGTAAACTTCTGTTTATATCCAATATTAAAAGGCACCAAAATAGGAGTTCTTTCATCCATTACAATTTAAATTGTTTCCAACACACTAAGTGTTGGTGAGGACAATGAGGTTGTTTATATTATCAAGATGCTGCTTTGAAATCCAGTGAAATACTAGCAACTTAATATTTTATTTTAATGGTGTTATTTAATACAGTTAAAAATTAGAATGAATAACTGCTAGCACTTATGCCCATTTACAAGTTTCCTGATCCTCCACAAGTTGACCACATGTAATGTCCAACTGTGAGCAGTTCACTGGATCATGATGACAGTTCAATAGGTCAGCAAATACAATTCCTAATTGTGTAAAATTCAAGCAAAAGTTTCAATCAGCTCAAGTTCATCACATTTACATTTGGGAGTTTAGTGCTATTATAAGAGCAAACTGACGACATACTCATACAGTTGAAGTATGAAATTTTAAATCCTGAAATGGAGTAAAATAGAGTTTACTCCATTTCAGGATTTAAAATCAGTTCAGTTAAAATTGCTCTAAACCTGCACTTAAAATTTTTTTTTTTTAAATTTAAAAAATAAATAAAAAATTGAAAACAGTTAAAAGCCATAAAAATGTCATCCAGTACATGATGGTAGAACCCCAACACAAGAAAATCTTAATATAAGAGTAGTTCCACTATAAAATTCCATTTTTAGTTATTTATATTTTTTTATCATCTGTATGTTATTATATTTATATGTATAAAAAATTTATTTTATTTTGTTAATTAATTTATGTTACAATTTTTATTATTATTATTTTTTCCGTCAGAGGTCAGGCTAGGATAAACAATTAATGAAACATTTAGATTTATCTTGCTTTTGTGTAATCTCATGTGTATGCTCTCTTGATGATGACCTCAATACAGAGGTCAAAACGTCGAGTGTTATTTTCATAAGCGCCTCTGTAGTGCAATTGGAAGAATGATGGTACATTGCACCCTTCAATTGGAAAAGGCCTAAGTTCAATTCTCGTCATGATGAGGAATCTTTACATGTTTTTTTTTTTTTTTTTTTTTTTTTTTTTTTTTTTTTTTTTTTTAAATCAATTGAAGACGGTTAGCCAACCTCATATGTAAGTAGCAGGGTTTTTCCAGCCTGGAAACTCTGGTTTTTATCACACATACAGAAAAATTGGCCTTGAGAACACACGCAATTTACAGACAAAAAATACTAGTGGTGGTGTTAGTGGGAAGTAGATGGCATTGGTGTAGGTCAGTGGTTCTCAAACTGTGGGGCGCGACCCCAGGGGGGGGGTAGCTTGAAAGGGGAGAGGCACGGCATACTTTCCTACAGATAAAAATTAAAACTGCCCTAAATTAGTTTTAAAAATAATAACAAATAAAAATACAGAAAGAAAAACTTTTGATGATACAGGTTTTAATTATCATGAATTTCAAAATAACTAATAATTATTTTCTTCACTCGCACTTATAAAATGCATGTGCCAGAGGCAGTGTTGATAGTTCGGCAGCAGCCGCATCCTCTTCCAGGCAGCACTATACACGTGCAGCTGAAAGCAGCAACTTAATTGGGGCAGTTTGTTGCCAGAGTCAATGGTGATCAGCAGTTATACCTGTTTGAGGTTGTGTTCTTATGTATTCAAAGTTTCAGTGCAATTGTGCTGATTTGTTTACCTCTTAAAGTTGACTTGATTATGAACAACTGATCATCAAGTGTTTCCTGAATAGTGATAGAAATGAAGATACCTTCAACTAGTGGTGGGAAAGAAGCTACTCGGAGTGTGAAAACAAGAAGGTATGATGAGAACTATTTATCACTAGGCTTTACGAAAACTGTAATCAAAGATGAAAAACGTCCGCAATGTGTAATCTGTTTAAGTATTTTAGCTGCAGATAGTATGAAACCTAACAAATTACAGAGACATCTTAAAACTAAACATCCTGAGTTTACAAATAAACCAAAAGATTTTTTTGTTAGAAAGCTTAGTGGCTTAAAGTCCACCCAACAGAACTTTGCTAAAACTACAAATGTGACTTCCAAGGCCCTTTTAGCCTCTTATCAGGTTTCTCATAGAATTGCTAAATGTAAGAAACCACACACAATTGCAGAAACACTGATTTTACCAGCAGCGACTGACATGGTATCAACAATGTTGGTTGACTCTTCTGCTCAACAAGTGAAAAAAATCCCCCTCTCTAATGACACAGTTTGTAGAAGAATTTCAGATATTTCTGATGATGTACATCAGCAGTTAATTTAGAAGTTGCAAAACAACTACTTTGCACTTCAAGTGGATGAAGCGACTGATATTAATAAAGATGCTCATTTGATTGCGTACATTCGTTTTGTTGATGAGTGTAATATACAAGAGGAATTGCTCTTCTGTGAGTCTATCTTGAAAACAACAACAGCTGAAAATCTTTTTGACATGATTAATGCTTTCTTTAATGTAAATGATATATTATGGGATAAGTGCACTGGTATATGTACAGATGGAGCTCGTTCAATATCTGGAGTCCGTGCTGGATTACAAGCAAAAATTAAAGCTGTTGCTCCCGAAGCACTATGGATATATTGGGAGGCTCTGGCAGCTAAAGAACTCAGTCCACCTCTTCATGAAGTGCTGCAGATGATTATAAAAACCGTCAATGTCATCAAGACAAATCCTCTGGTCTAGACTTTTTAAAATGCTGTGTGAGGAAATGGGTGCCGAACACACTGCTTTGTTGTTTTTTAACAATGCTCTATGGTTTTCAAGAGGCAAGATATTAAAGAGAATGTTTGAGTTGAGACATGAGGTGCTTTGTATTTTAAATGGGGAAAACCACTCACTGGGAGACAGTTTCAGCAATAAGGATTTTTTTTATTGAAAATGGCATATCTCACAGATATATTTGAAAAACTGAATATTCTCAACACTTCAAGGGAATGAGGCAACTGTACTTTCTTGGAATGACAAAGTTAAGGCATTAATGAGAAATTTATGCCTGGAAAGCGACACGCTAGATATGTTCCCTACTCTAGTGTCAATGGTACAAGACACTGATAATCCAGTGCTTCCAATGGTGATAAAAAGCTGCCTACTTGATCATCTCATAATGTTGAAAGTTCATTTCAAAAAATACTTTTGTGATGATTTTGATGAATTCTATTGGATTAAAAACCCATTCGAAAATGCACCTGGGTCATCATCTCTGAATGTAAATGAGTAAGAACAACTCATCGATCTCACTAGTGATACTTCACTGAAAAGTAAATTTAAGGAATTGTCTTTGTCAGAGTTCTGGATACATATTGGCAAGGAATTCCCAACTTTGAGCCAAAAAACATTGAAGATCCTTATTCCTTTCGCAACACTTATTTATGCGAGAAAGGCTTTTCTGCTTTGGCAGCTATGAAGTCAAAGTATCGTTCAAAACTAAATATTGCCAAAGAACTTAGAGTGGCCATTTCTGATATTACACCAAGTTTTGATAAACTTTGTTCTCAAAAGCAGGCCCATCCATCACATTAGACTTTGACATTTAAATGTTTGATTATTTTTACAGAGAAAAATTTACTACTTGTTAATTAAATATTGTTTCATTTCAATACATATTTTGCAAGTGATACTTCAATTGCAAGTGTTAAAACTAATTTTTATTGTAGGTCTAATATTGTGATACTTTATTTTGTGTCAAAAACTTAAATAGTATGTAGAAAACACAAAATAAACTGAATAAAATGTCAAACTCAGTATGACTTCTATTTTGATAAATAAAACCAAAAAAAAAAAGGGGGGGGGAGGGGCAAACAGTGTTTTCTCTTTTGTCAGGTGGGACTCAGGGGTAAAAAGTTTAAGAACCACTGGTGCAGGTAATGATAGTAATGGTAGTTCACCGTAGTTGTTGGATTAAGTGGTGGAGATGGATGGTTGTAGAGTAGGTGCCCTCCCTCAATGAGTCTTTGGACTCTTTGGAGGTGTTATATAATGATATTAGAAGTAATTACTCTAACACTTGTGTTATTATTTCCAGAAATCCTTCATAATGAATGCTGACCACCTTAAAACAAGGGTATGAAATTTGTTCAGATAATGCAAATTAGCATTATCCGAAACACATATTGCTTAATGATTCTCCTATAATGAGTCTATGGGCTTCATGGAGATGCCCATATAATAATAATACCTGTAGTGGGTATAAATACCCATGAACTCTACTTTTCTTGAGTGATTTATAAAGTGCAGCAATTAATTCCTTCATTCTGCATGCCTCCTTCCTAGTAATTATCTGCTATTTTTCATTGAGAAGGTGGATACCAATACACATGATTCTGAGATGTTTAAGCATGTGATTGAAGCTTAATGAAAGATCGTTGATGTTTGGGTTTACAGCCAAAACAACCAAAGTTATGAGGCCAACATAATTATATCTGTAAACTAATTGTGTTCTAGCATTTGACTGTTTTGCAAAAAAAAAGACTGGGAGGAAAAAAGCCTGCTACATCATAATGAGACATGATGTGAAGTACTTAAGTATGCTCTTTTAGTATAAAAATAGTCTATTTAGCTTGATTCATAATTATTTCTCTCTCTCTCTCTCTTTATTTTTTGCTGATTTCATCAAAGACCATATCAACCTTCAGTTAAACTAATCCCAATATAAACTTACACAGAAATCTATATATAGATATATATATATATATACATAGTGTACATATACTTACTTGGCACCTTTTTCTAATGACAGAGCAGCTGTATCTGGTGTACCATGTTCTCGAAACAGCTGGCTTGCTCTTTCAATTAACTTTACCACCACTGAAAACTCGTTCATTTCTTTACATACCAAGGCTGCTTGTTCATAATTCCTAATAAAAACATTTTTCAAATATGTTCACTGTTCTGATGCATAAATATGTGATAGTATGTCTATCATTATCCTTTTGGCACTTATTAGAGTACAGTAAAACCCATAAATTTATTTTATTCAAATAAAATCTAGTTTTAAGTTATTATTCATTGCAAACTGGTAAATGAAAAAAAAAAAAAAATATTGCAATTGGAATCTTCAAACTTGTTTTGAATCTGTTTCATTTGCTTTGCAATGACAAGGTGCTTAACTTGTTAAGGAATACAAAAAATACAAATATAAAAGAAATCTGAATAATCCCATTTGATATTCTGTGGCTCAAAATTTCTTTGCCACATTATAACTACTCTAATCTCTTTGATAACCAATCCATGCAGCTTCATTTTCTGTAATCCAAATAATGTTAATCTTCATTGCAGACTTTAATGTTCACAACTCGCATCAGCTTTCTTCTCTAATTCCATTGATCAAGCTGGATGATTTAAACATGAATAACAGAATACCAGATAATCTTCACTCTCCTGACAACATCCTAGGCCTTTTCTTAATTAGCTTTCTTTTTGGTAACTCAGAACATGAACACATCCAGGTTTCATTTTCTATGGGATCATCATTCAGCCATTCTCAGTCTCATATCCTTTGGCATCATAATGTTTAAAGCATATTTCAAGTGGACTGAAATATAAAAAAAAAAAAAAAAAAAACTCCAGCTTACACTCAGCCTAAACTATAGACCCACAACTTGAATAAAACCATCAACCTCAATTCTTACATCTATCTGGATGTGAGAGATGGAGTGATGTTGTCATTGTAACATTATTGTAATGTCATTGTAACAAGTGTTCTGGATTAACAACATAGTCCTCCTAACTGTGCTCTAAATTTTTACTCCAAAAGTTAACCCATGTTATATCATCTTTACAATATTTCATATGTCTGGCTTTATCCAAATAGAATGCCTTATATTCAAGCTTATCCTGAAAAGGAAGATATACATTAGTTATCAGGCTAATGTCACCATCTCAAATCTATCAAATAGTCAGTTTCATCACCATATGGAGGATCAATTAATTAGTGATTAAAATATGGATTTTACACTTCTCACCCCACAGATTTCTTATCCAAGAGTACGTACCACAAGATACAGTCAATGGAAATGTTTACAGAAACTCGTATGGATGCTTCTGACATTTCTAGGGCATCTGACTGAGTGTGGCAAATGTATTCACCAAGCTACTATATGTGGTATACCTTCCACATTTTGTAACTAGATCAGCAGTTTCCTCTCCAATCATTCACCATATCATGATTTATTCATTTATTTATTCTTATGGCAAAAGGAATACAGAACAGCTACAGGTCAATGTCCAGTCTGGAAAACCAATCCAAGGCCTCATCTGTCACCTTGTGAATGTCCTGTAGTCCACCACCGTGAAATTGGAGGCTTGGGCAGTCATTCACAATATGAGTAAACTTCTGAGCCATGGGAGAACAATCACAATAAGGGTGATCTAACAGCCTCATTTATGTAGTAGGCAGCTACATCTGCCCTGGTTAGTTCTGATCCTGTTCCGAAATCTTCCTAGGAAGAGCAAAACCAGGTTGCAGAGCACAGGGCTCTTCTACCAGGAAGCCGTTTGTTGGACCAGTATCCTCTCCACATGTCAGGTGTTGATGGCAGGACAGCTGAAGGGAGTTCGTCCATGGACCAGAAAGGCTTTCTAGATTTTAGGCGAAGACTAGGTGTATTTACGAGAGTCTGGTGCAGGGGTGGGTTGCTCATTGCTTTATTAAATTCTTTAATCGAGGCTTGTCTTCTCCGTATGTTTGATGGAGCAATGTTAGATAGGCAGCCAGGAGTGCTTCTCAATGTCCCACAAATTGTGTGCATGGTAGAGTTTAGCTGGTGTCTATAATGTTAGTGTATGCATTTCATAATGAATAGTGTCCTCTTTTCAGATTTCTACAGTGTAGAAATCTGAAAAGAGGACTTATTTTCTTATTTTCCAGGACTTATTTTCTATGCTCCTCCTTGTATACATAATTAATGATGTTCTCCCACATCTCAACTCCTATCAATAGTTTTGTGGATGACAATACACTTCATTCCACCCCTTCTGCATTTGATAAAGCTTAATGCAGCACTCAGATGTTCCAGGTTTCATTATTTTCCATAATGAATGCTTTAAAAAAAATAACCTTGTCATTCTTCAGCTGGGGTGAGGAAGTAAATTAGTGTCAAAACACAGTCTGTTTTATTTCTTATAACAAAGATTCACTTACCTTGACCTTTGATATTGCTCAAATCTGCAGGCAAAATCAAATTTCCCTTATTTGGCTGACTTATATCCTCTATTTTTTCCTCATACAAATGTATCATTAGCTTCTTCAGACTTCAAGAAACTTGGTATCCTTCTGCTAATGGCACTCTCACTTAAACAACTGCTAATACTACAGAAACCTCAAATTTGGTCAATTTTTTTTATATTGCTTTCACGTTTGGTGTAGTGCATTAATGACTTCCATAAAAATTTTTGATACCATCCAGTAGAAGGCAATCTATTCAACAGATGATCCATCTTTCTCACATATCCACTCCAGTACTTTCTGATTAAATTAATTTTCTGTTTCTATTGTAGGTCTTTTCCATACTTTTTTTTTTTTTTTGGATGCTGCTCCATTTTCCTCTTTGCATATAAAACAAAGTTACTAATCAACATCCATACAGCAGCCACCTTCAAACTCAGTGAATTAACTTCTCATCCTCCTCCGCTTTCATTTCCATTAAAAATGAAAAAATTCTAATCGCAACAAGTATAGTGATATATGAAGAATTATGTGAAGTAAAACAAATCACTTTCCAAATTAAATGAAAGAGGCACAAGCATTTAATGAAAAAAAAAAAAAAAAGCTTGTTTTCACAATATAAGTCCAAGTTTTAAGATGACAGTATTTTGTGATACGAGGTTAGTTATAATATATAGTTATAATATATAGTTATAAATAGAATATAAAAATAGAATATAAAAATGAAGTTTACCTTGACATATGGGAGTAACAATAATCATTTGGAGAAATGTTTTTCACTTGGTTATAAATTAAATTAAAAATGCCCATAAATTATATTCTTTTTTATCCTTTATCCATGCATACATAGTTTGCATGTAAAGTTTCTTCACGAGTAGGCTATTTGTATATAGAGGCATACAAGCAGCCTAGTCATGAAGAAACTTCATGCACAACTTCTGTCTGCTTGCAACTGGATCAAGGATTAAACAAGAATATAATTTCTCGTTATTTTTAATTTAAATATTTGCAATTCAGAAATTATATGACTGATGATATTCCTATATGTCAAAGCAAGAAATGTTCTGCAGTACTTAATGCATCTATTCTGTTAATCAAACTGACAGTTAGTGGTATTTCTAGGGTTCTTGTCAGAATACCAATATTGATATATTTAGTTATATGTTTAACTTAAGAGAAAGGAATTTTCTAATGTTTCATGAATATGATAGAAAAAATAGTAACTTACTTTGCTGCTGAGAAGTATCTGAACAAAATTAAGGATATTGAGATTTATTTCAATGAACAATCACATTCAATAAAAGATACTGCTAACTATAACACTTTTTTTGAATGTTAGTCAAGTGAGTTTTAATTTATCGTCCTACATGTTTCACCGATTTTTGCTATCGGCATCTTCAGGGAATACAATTGGTAAGCTACATGAAGGTAACAGACTAGGTTTTAACTGACAGTTCTAATTCATACAAAATTAGTATTGTGCGAGACATAATGTAACTGGCGTGAAAGTTCATTTCTTTGATGTTTAGTGATCTAATTAAAGCTTTCCAAATTTCCGGTAGGATTAGACCTTGATTCTTATTTAGGTTTCCTGTTGAACGGCCGACTGTAGCAGTCTCCTTGAAGGTTCTGGAATGGTAGTTCTCTTCTATATAGGGCATATGACTCTTATCCCACTCATTGAGATGGTTGGTAGAGGCAAAGTGGCAAGAAAGGCCTGAAATATCTTGTCTGTTGTTTCTGACATATCCTATGTGCTCCTTCTGTCTCGTTTCGAAGCTTCTAGAGGTCTGACCAACGTAACTAACACCACAGGAGCAAGGTATATTATATACTCCAGAGTACTTGTAGAATGGATGAGGGTCTTTCGGTGATCTTAAAAATTTCCGAATAGTATTGACCGGCTTGAATGCTACTCTAATATTGTGTGGTTTTAGAAGGATAGCCAATTTTTTGGAAATGCTGCTGACAAATGGAATAGTTATAGTACTGATGTATTGGGTGTCATCACATTGTCTTTGTGGTATATCCGAAAGGAGAATCTTGTTGCAGAGTCTTTTTGGATAACCATTTAAGGATAGCTCTCTGGATATTGTAGTTAAGAAAAGAGCTATACATTACACAACAGACCAAGATGACTTACAAAAAGAATTAACTACAATATCCAGAGAGCTATCCTTAAATTCGTTAATGCTTTCCTTCTTCTCATTTACCCAAACAGCCCACAAATCTTTCACATTTTTCAGTGCAATTTTTGGCAATGCATCTGCTGCAAAAATTGCAAGGCAGAGCTAGACCAAGTACCAAAGCCTTACGTGCTGCTAATGTGCATTTCTTTATGGACACCATTTTCAGAAGTAGTACAAACAAACAAGTAGCAAAACACAATATAAACAACAAAAAATTCCAACAACACTCTTTCACTTGTAAACAAACTGAAAAAAATACAACACAATTTGCAAAAAAAAGCCACACTATACACTAATTAAAAACATTTTTTAGCACAGTTTTACTCTACTGCTGCTACTTTCACTTGCAACACTAGCAATACTTGCATTATGGAATATCACACCACACTTTGGCAACTCCTTTACACAGGATTAGATGGAAGAGAGCAACAATACTATACTAAAGCAATTACAAATCTGAGAGGTTAATTCTGTAGTCAGTATGGCAATGATAAACTACCATAATATCTAAAAGTATGACCACATTAATTTACCAAAAAAATTGGGAGATTAAGACCACATTCAGTCCAACAGTTAATAATGTTAATACATCAAATCCCTGATTGCAAGATAGGACTTCAGAAGTCACTTTTACCATTATAATTAGAATACAAACATGAAAGCATAACTAACCTGTTATTTCAAAAAGAACTTCAACAACTACTATCTATCTCAGCTATCTGAACTTCATTTTCCTACAGCATTCCTTTTGTCACAAAAACAGTGACATGTGCATTCACCTGATCAGACATCCCAAGTAAGAGAGAGTGTCAAATTCTTTTATATGGGAATTCCTTCCTTTTGATCTGCCTGGGATTAACATTTCCTTATTGTATTTTGTAGCATTTATTTTCTGTCTTTATTGCTCTTTAGATTCTAATAACTATCCTGACTTAAATCATTTATCTCTAAAACTTGATTTTCAGCAATCCAAAACAAATACCCATACAGATTTTCTTCCTTGGGAACTTTAATGTTCACACAAAGGGACTTTCTTTTCTGATTACAATAATCAAGTAAGAAGGGATGCCGCCTATCATACGTGCTGTTACCAATAGCTTAAAACAAACTATCTATCCCTGAAGACCAGACAGTCATCTTCCTAATACTTTTTACCTTTTCTTACACAGTTTCCTTTCCAAACATGCTGTAGATGTCAGTTACGCTCTTGTTAACTCGCACCATAACTTTTCAATTTCCTTTAATAAAGAACATATTCTTTTGTATTACTATGTTGACAAATGGGATCACCTGTGACCTCTGCTCCTCCTTCCCATTAGTGATATGATTACAGTTGTTTTTCCAAATGAATAATAGCACTAATTTTAACTGAATTTAGGCTTTCTCCCCCATTTCATTCAAAAATCTCCAACCACTATCCAAGCACTGGTTCTTCAACAAGTATGCCAAGGAAGCAAAAAAAAAAAATAATAATCTCAAGTGGCTTGAGACTAATGTTTAAACTTCACAATCAGTGAACACAAGCTGGAAAAACACCAATCCTCAAGCCCTTTGGTATTAACCAGGGATACTAGGTTCCACTTCTTTCATTCCATGTTATCACCTTTCTCTCTCTCACCCGGATATTATATCAGTTATACCATTATCTATAACATCATTTGTCTTCCAACTCCAAGTAGATGACCAGGTCTTGGATACTAAGTCTAATATTTCTGATTGTATCCACCCAGTTGTACTCTAGAATTAACACCCCCATATTACAAAAACTTCCATTTTTTCCCCCTATTTATCCAGCAATCTACCCTATAGCAGAGAAAATTCAGTCCATTGTAAATATAAGTTGATAACAGTCAGCCATCAACATACACCCTCTGTCCAAAAAGGAACTGAACTTTTGATAGAAAATAAAACACAGGCCAATTATAATTATTCAAATCATTTATTTCAATCAATATACTCTCCCTCAGCTTCGACACAGCATTTGGCATGGTCAATTAATTCGTTAAATGAGTTTTTTTATATTGGTTTTTGGGATACTGTTGAGGGTCGTGGTTACTGCCGCTTGAACATTTTCGATGGTGTCATATCACTTTCCTTTCATCGGCAAATGAAGTCAGGGGGAGAGAAAGAAGGGCACAGGGTGCTAAATCAGGTGAATACGGCGAGTGATCCAACACACAAACTTGGTTTTTGCTCAAAAATTGTCTCACAATGTTCGAATGATGAGATGGTGCATTATCATGCAAAAGCGACCAACTGCTTGTATCACGATATTCATGCCATATGCGACGAATTCTCACTATCAATCGCCTCAAAATTTCGAGATAAAACTCACCACTGACCGTTTGGCCAGGTGAAATGAATTCTTTGTGGATAATGCCCTTGGAATAGTAGAAACAAATCAGCGTTGTCTTTACTTTTGACTTCTCCAAGCGACTTTTTTTTTTTCAGATGCCCCTCTTCTGGTGGTCTCCACTCAGCACTCTGGCATTTGTTTAGTGCTCATACTCAAAACACCAGTTTCAATACCAGTAATGATCGTTTCAAGGAAGTTTAAGTCCTTATGAGAGGCTTTAATGAAGTCCTTGCAGTGTTCAATTCAATACGTTTTTTTTTGGTCGTCAGTCAACGTGTGGGGAACAAATCGCGAATTTAATTTATAAAAGTCCAAACTCTCAGTCAAAATGTGGTGCCCAGTTGATTTTGAAATCCCCAATTCATCTTCAATCATTCTCACGGACAATTTCGTGTTTTCTTTGATGAAATCACGCCTTTTGGATGTTAACTTTGCTCAGTCCAGTTTTTGGACAGCCCGGATTTTCGTAGACCTCAAGCATCTCATGACCACTTTAAAATTGCTTAAACCACTCGTAAACTTGAGTACGGGATAAGCATTCATCACCGTATGCTTTTTGAAGCATTTGATACGTTTCGGTAAAACGTTTACCGAGTTTAACACAAAAGTCAATCGCAGTTCTCTGTTTGAAACTAATTTCCCGACTGTTCGTCAAAACACAGTCATTCTTGGCACTATAACTCGGCTTCTAATGAAACAAATGTCATAAACAGTTGACACAAAAGTAATGAAGGTTGCCACTTTCGACAACAAAAAAAAAGATACAAGTGGTGCCACTAATTTCTTCTATTTTCGAAAAGTTCGGTTTCTTTTTGGACAGACAGCCTGCACTTCAATTCTCTAAAAAATCATAGTGAAGTTCATTAACAGCCAAGTTCTCTATCATGGATGCCCATCAACTAATTAGCAATACGGATTCTGTCAGACTCAGTCCACAGCTGTTATTCAAACCATCACCACTCAATCTTCAGATACAAACCACAGGAAGGTTGCGAAAGCTAATGTTGATGGTCTTGACATTTCCAGCGCATCAGATGGTCTGGCACAGAGGTTTGCTCATTAAACTATTTTATGGTCTTCTACCCTTTGCAAATGGGTCAGTTTCCTTTCTGGTCATTCACTATGTGTCATGATGATATCTTCAGATTTCCCAATGCTGAAGTATCCTAGTGATCACTGACTACAAATCCTATCCATTACTTTCTGATGACAATACACTATTCCTCTTCTTCATTTAACAAATTCTGTAGTGCACAATCTATGCTTAGAGATCTTCTATAACCAGTGGTGAGCTATGGAAATTTTAACAACGGGCTGGCATCGTCGAGCAAAAAAAAAGCCATATTTCACACAAAAACTTTTATTAATATAGCTTGTGTACAAATGCCAATCAAAAAGTATGAGGGGACAATCAACCTGTAAAGGCTATCATTTTTAAACAAATATTTCATGATCTAAACATATTTGCACACAATCATCTGTGTTAATTTATCTTACACAAGAAAAACATTTTTTAACTATCAAAATACAGTCATACCCCGAAGTTACACGATAGGTGGGACCAACAAAAAGCGCGTAAGTCGAATTTGCATGACTCGGGTATAATTTTGCATACAAACATACAAAATATTAGTTAATTGGGACAAAGTTTACAAAAACACCTATATTTTTTAAGAAATATAATCATAATTGTAGGTTTTTGTACATAAAAAAAAAAGAAAGTTATTTCGATGTCAATGGTTTCATAAAATCTAACAGATTCGACTGACGGCATAATGTCTTTTTCTTGTCACGCAAAATTTCTTCGTAGCAAGCTGATGATTTTTTTTTATTCCTTACCTTGTGGCTAAAATTCTTTCCTCGTTAGAATCTATGTCCTCCAAAATCTGTAAACCTTTCTTTCATGATTGTTCGAAAACCACATGTACATAATTTTTATAGTTTGTGGATTCCTGTAGATCAAACTTCTTTGATCAAATTTTCATTCTGCCTTCAAAATCATTAATAATGTTGAGTTTTGTTTCCAAAGTCAATGTTTTTCTTTTCTTGCTAGCTGTAGAGGAATCTGACTTGCTTCCTTTGGACAACATTATTATTTTTTATGTGATAAAATTTTTATCAAGAACATAACATTAAATAATCGCAAGGTTTGTAAACTATAAAAATTGTGTATGAATGGAGACTGCACCAAATACGTCAGTGCTTGTTCACAGCATGTGCAACACTGGCGAATGCAGCTGGGGCCAGAAAGAGACGACTAGGGGTGAGGCATGAAGCGGGACGGGAATACGTACATATATGAAATCACGTAATTACGGATTCGCGTAAGTCGGGGTATGACTGTATAATAAGAATAAAATCTTTTATAATCGGACATATGCAATAGTTCACATTTTTTATAAACAAAATAAATTTGTTTTGTTTGCAATAGAAGTTTTTACGACAAACAATCTATAAATAATAAATAAATATTATATAAACACAATAATATTGAAATACATTATACTGTATTTCTCTTTTGTTTTTATACTTCAAGTTATAATCAACGGTTTTACCATATGATTGGCTACCAGAAGGGTTAAGATAGCGCATGCGCTTATTTTATTTTCAAACTTGGGCGCATTCGTTATAGAAGAGTTGAAACAATAATTCCAAATAATCTATACACTGCGAATAGACTAATGTTTGTTAGGCTGCCGTATGAGTTTGTCAATTAATATATTTCAAAAAATTATGTTTGTTTTTATCTTTTGAAAAAATAAAAAAGTAAACAAGAAGAACAAGGGGTTCTCAAATTTGAGAAAAATTTAACAAAGGGCTTGCACGAGCCCCTTATAGCTCACCACTGTCTATAACCAATGTAAACTTATTTACATTGGCCAGCTATTGCTGATTGCCTACCAATGGAGACTGAACTTCCCCCTCAGTCTCCAAAAAATTATATAGCCTAAAACAGTCTTGCCTAATCCCTGTATGGAAATAGAGGCATCAGTTATTTTTTCTTTAATTTATTTCTGTCATTATAAGTCAATTTACAATGGAATAAGGGGCACAGTACTATAAGATACTACTAATGGTAAGAAGTTTTAAGGTGATTAAGACCACCAGCTGAATATCAATAGGTCATTGGCTATTGAGAGCATATGACAACTATGAAATACGATTTCATATAGACAAATGATGCAGTTAAAAAGCCATTATAAAAATTTATTGAGCTTTTGACAATTTTTGTGACAAAGTGGTAATTAAAGCTGAAATTCGTATGGACCACATTAAAGAAAAAAAAATTCGCTTCAATCAATCTCCACATGTAAAGATTTATACTAATATATAGATGAATATTTAAGTAAGAGTAATTTAACTTCATAAAAACAAATATTAACAGGATACGAATGATTCTTTGCGTAACATTCAGCAGCCTTCAGAAAACAATCTTTACATTGATCTAGTATTTTGGCTGTTCGAAAGCAAGTGGCTAAAAATAAAAAAATGATACAATTAATGTTAATATATTTATATATGTATATATATAAAAAATACAATTCTATGAAATTATTATTATTACATGACGCCTACAGGAAGTCCAGACTCATCGTCGAGGGAGGGCACCAACCTCTATAACTCCATCTCTACCAACTACAGCAAACCTCATCTTCTACACCAACGCCATCTACTGCCCACCACCACTAGTATTTTCACAGACAATAAAAACATCCATGTCCATGGCAGGATTCGAACCCACAGCCTTTTGGTAGGAGAGCGGATACACTAACCACTCGGCCAACCAGGTCAGCAAATTAACCCTTAAGCAAACTGCACCTGTTTGTCACGTGATGTCTCCAAATGTTCTACGCTACAGAGTAGAACATTTGGAGACATCACACGTGACATCTCTGTATTTTTCACAGTTGCATTCATTACCTTTTTAACATACTGGAATGATAAGTGCCTTATTCCAACTTTCTTGAATTTTTCCTTGCTGCCAGATATTGTTAAATAAAAGTTGTTTGCATAGGATGCCCGCATATTTAATAAGTTCTATATTTATTCCATCTTCTCCAGGGGATTTTCCTGATTTGCTTTCCTGTATTACTTGTAATGTTATTTCTTCCACTGTATAGTTAGTAGTTATATTATCTGGTATTCTGATAGTAAGTGAATGATTCGTAACAGCAAACAGTTCAACTTCCCTTCCAGGTTAATGTCACTGTGTTGTTAAAGAATGACTTCTGTTTCCACTACTATTAACAGTAAATTCTTAAACTATAGGTTGCTGATGTGCACTGAAGAAACGACAGAATATTATTATTTATTTCGTGACATCTCCAAAAGAAAGAATTCCCTTCCAGTTTGGTTTGTGAAGTTAGAAAACAAAAACCAGTCAGAATTAGAAATGTTGAAGTCTCCAAGAAAGATTATCTCACTGTTTGTTTATGATCAGCTTTCAGAAATAAATAATCAGTGGTAGCAAATGAAGGCAGTGAAGTGTAAGGCAAGGAAATCCTGAGCCAGAGTAGATCATGGAGGAGAAATTTCGGGTTTGGTAATCTTTTGCATGATATGTAAAACCTGATAAAAGCAAATGCTCTGTTTTCTTGTGAAGGAGTCGTGTGTGTGTGTGTACTTAGGAAAGCTGAGGATGTCAGTAAAGGGTCAGTAAAGAATAATATATTAGTTGTTGTTTTTTTTAATTTAATTTAATCAATTTTTTTTTTTACTACTTTTCACCCACAAGTTCATGTCACTTCCTTCAGTGAGAGAAGATATGCTTATAATGTAGCAATATTGTCACTATCTCTAGTAGAGGAGGAAACAGGTTAATGTTACTGTGTTGTTAAAGAATGATTTCTGTTTCCACTACTATTAACAGTAAATTCCTAAATTATAGGTTGCTGATGTGCACTGAAGAAACTACACATTATTATTATTTATTTTGTGACATCTCCAAGGACTCGAGGGGAAAAAAAAATTGACCTTTTTTGTTGCTAAAGGAATGTATAATTGCTGTTACCTATTACTTAAACTAACGAATTTATTTAATTAAATAAATTTGTTTATTTTTTTTGTTTTGACATAATTAATTTCAGTTATTTTATGGTATCTAGTTGGCAAGCTTAGATGTTGGTATTATTCATAACTCATTTTAATTTTTAATGGTATTCAATACCAAACAAAAACTAAATTATAAAAGGATGTTTATTAACTGGGTTATATTTTCAGCATAATCAGAGCAAAACACCATGTTACAGTTTACATGTAACAATGAGCAAGTGAAACAATTCAAATTGTAACAGATAAAGATATCTGAAGTCATAATTTGACACTCTCTAATGCTGATTAAAAGAAGTATTACAGATGAGTTGAAGTTGATCTTAAAATGACAGTCTCCCAAATTTTTGGCAGATTAATGCAACCATAATTATTCAAGTTAGAATACTTCATAGCCATTGTCAATTATTAAAAGCCTTTCTGACCTGTAATGACTTCTATATAGCATATTGGTTTTCTTCCATCTAATTCTGTGTGAAGAGAACTAAAGCATAGTCTGCTGGTCCTAACAGGCAGACTATGACACGGAACCAAACCAGGTAGTAACGAACCTGGAGGCTTCCCGATCAGCTAGCAAAAAATCCTGCAATCACATATATCGGCAGTTCATGAGTGAAGGGACACCAAATACTGTGGCTGCAGAGGAAATTGTCGAGGCCATGTAGGGAGACAGGAGACTGACACCCCTCTGTGTGGACAGTATGTTTGTGAGTTTGTCAACTCTCACTGCATGCCTCACTTCCTGTTTATCTCTTCCTCACCAAACACCATGAACTATAACTGAAAGAAATGTTTTACTGCATATCTCAAAAATTCTCCCACACAAAATAGTTCAAAAAACCAACCAAAAAAAATCATAAAAGGCAACAGAAATCCAACCAAACAACCCACCTACACTAATTCTTACAAAAAAAAGATTTCCACATCCACTTCAACATTTGTGGCCTAAAGAGCAATATAAATGATGTGCACTACCACCTACAGTCATCTAAAACTAGAACTACTATTCCTTTCCAATCTCCAACTGGCAACCTCAACAGCCACTGTATACTGCAACTGCCCAAACTACACTTACACAACTCTTTCTGCCACAAAGCTGCCACTTGTGAATTCGTGAGAACTGACATACCATGCCAGACTGCAAATCCTTGAATCCCTCACTATTTGATATGCTTTGGCTCAAAATTTCTCTACTAAATCAACCTGCCCTTTTCATATGCTCCCTCTATCACTCTCCAAACTCTGTCACCACTCTGATTTCTTCGACTTAATCTCTCTCTAAAGCGCTACTTTCTGCAGTTTAAGTACTCCCATAGTGAGGTCATCCTTCTTGGAGACTTCAATGTCCACAACTCATATTGGCTCCCCTTCTCCAGTTTCACCAATCGAGCAAGTAGGGATGCTGAAGTGTTTGCCATCAATAATGATCTATCTCGGATCATCAGTCTTCCCACCAGAATACCAGACAACCCCCTCCAATCTGTCAGCACACTTGACCTCTTCCTAACAAGCTCCACTTACTGGTATACCATGGTTGTGGGTTCTCCTCTTGGAAACTCAGACAACAACCTCACATAAGTCTCTTTCGCTGTGGAATAACCTACACCCACCAGTTCACAGTCCCGTGTCCTTTGGCACTACAAGGGTGCCAACTGGGAGGACCTCCACGACTTTTATTCCTCCTTTCCATGATCCGACTACTGCTTCAGTTCTTCTGATCCAAACACCTGCTCAGACCAAATAACAGAAATCATCAACACAAGAATGAAGGCTTTCATCCCCTATTCCAGTCTAAACTCTCAGCCACCATCCAAGCCTTGGTTCACAATGCTGCAAAAGAAAAAAAAAAAAAAAACTCTGCTTACCACAACTGGCTCAAGACCAAAACTCCAGCTGCCCTCTCTGTCTATAAATGCAACCCACAACAGTTGTAAAAGAATCATCACCAAGTCCAAGTCAGACTTTGAAGGGCCAAATGCTGCAAACTTGCTTCCTGGCAGTCACTCCTCCTTCTGGTCCCTTGCCAAGGGCACAACTTGTCCACCCAGGTTTCCACCACTCTCACCAAAAAACAAGGTCAACTTACCTGCATCACTCTTCTCTCCAATTCCTGCACTGATGACCTAGGCAAAGTTGCCTCCACTCCACAAATGGATCCCTTCATGTCTTCTATAGTCTTCCGACAGAAGGAAATCCAAAGAATCCTTAACAACCTGAATACAAACAAGGCATCTGGTCCTGATGGTATCCCACCTATTGTGTTAACAATTTGTGCTCCAGATCTAACACCTATCCTGTATTGCCTCTTCAATTCTATCCTACAACATGAAAACGGATTCACATCCAGCCCATCCCAAAGAAAGGTGATAAAAGTCAACCAACGAACTACTATTCAATTGCCCTCACTTCTCTCAAAAATTATGGAGAAGGTACCAACAGAGACATACCAACTAATCAGTGACCAGCAGTATGGATTTTGCCACTCATGATAGCTGATCTTGCTTTCACCACCCACCTATGGACTCAAGCCATGGATAAATTTGGAGAAACTGGCACGGTTGTCCTCGACATTTCAAAAGCATTTGATTGGGTTTGGCAGAGGGGACTAATCACCAAACTACCATCTTATGGTCTGCCTTCCCGACTCTGCAACTAGATAGCCAACTTTCTCACTGGTTGTTTACTATGTGTCATGATAGACGGCTTACTCTCCTCAGATTTCCCCACCAATGCAGGAGTACTCCAGGACTCTGTTCTTTCACCCACTCTTCCACTTGTATATAAATGACCTGCTCTCACAGACTCCCAATCCTATCCATGGCTTTGCTGATAACAGTACATTCCATTCCTCCTTTTCATTCGATAAACCTGTTAGTGCTCAAGTATTAAAGTCAAGATCTACCACAGCCAGGGACCTGAACTCAGATCTCCTAGCTATATCCCAGCAGGATAAGGACAACAATCTTGTAAACTTCAATGCCACCAAAACTCAGTTCTGTCTGATCGCTCTCACATCCCTCCCCCTTACTTTTAGTAATACTGAGATATCCAAAAAAGATCAGATTTCTCTTCTTGGACTGATTTGCACCTCCAATCTTTCCTGGCACAACCACATTTCAACAGCTTCTGCAGCTGCCAATGTTCAAATATGAAGAATTGGAAGATTTACAGTGGAATGCATAATTCAGAAGGTCAAATAACAACTACAGCAGAATTGTCATAGTGTCCATTTTTTAAAAAAGGAAAATAAAACAATGTGAGAAGAACTATAGAGTAAAGATTTATGCAAGCCCACTTGAAAATACACCAAAAAAATTATGAGCAAGAAAACTCATTAAAAACTGCTAAATTCAGGCCAAACTGGGGTTGTCAAGATGAATGTTTTAAGACAAACAATTAAGAAGTCATGAAATAAATCTATATTTGAGTTTTGTAGATCTGAACATGTCACATGACAAGGTTCTATCATGTCATAAAATGATGAAGAAAATAGAAAACCCCACCATCTGTGAGATATGATCAGTGATAAAATTTCTGAATGCCAAAAATGTTTGCCCAGCTGAAATTTATTGGCAAGTTAGTAAAGTGTAAGGAAATAAACTGTGAGTGAAAGAATGGTGAGAAGATGGTGTATGATGTTTACTGAAAGGAAGATGAATGTGCACGACAAAGAATGAACTGACAACCTGCTATTAAATTAGAAGATTTAAGAAAATAGAAGATTCAGCATTTCTGAATAGAGCGCACATTTCTCATTTTTTATTACATGAAACTCTCATGGAACACTTCTCACAACATCAAAATTACTTGCAAGATGAGTCCCAAAAATATTGACTGATGATCACAAATTAAAACATATGGTGGAAATGAACTTTTCGAAATGATATAAAAAGCATAACAAATGTTTTAACCATGTTGAGACCTGAATTTCTCAAGTGACACCAGACAGTAAGCATCAATCAATGGTGGCATAG
Source organism: Typopeltis vanoorti (assembly GCF_054136105.1). Lineage (NCBI taxonomy): Eukaryota > Metazoa > Arthropoda > Arachnida > Uropygi > Thelyphonidae > Typopeltis > Typopeltis vanoorti. The sequence goes on along the minus strand of NC_143566.1, from coordinate 29,009,458 downwards.
TGGATTGCAAAGAAATTTAAGCAAATGCTTTCTTCCAGGAAGATCATGTATACAGTGTTGTGAGACAGATGCAGTAATTTTGCTGATTGATTGTATGCCTCAAGGAGCAACAATAAATGCAGGTGTAAATTTACCATAAGACTAAAAAAAATTGTGAAGGTCTACTCAAAACAAAAAGACCTCAGAACTGGAGTTGTTTTGATTCATGACAACATGGTACCCTACATTGCTGCTTAAACAATTAAACTGGGAAGCCTTCAACATTAATCTAGCCTCAAACTTCATCCCAACGACCTCCATTTTTTCACCTCTTGAAGAAACTTAACAGCTCAACAATTCAACAGCAATGAAGGCATGAAATATATAAAGGATTGGGAAAAAACACTAGGAGCAGACTAATTCGATGAAGAAATGGCAAAAACTTAGGTCCCAACATAACAATTCTTACGGTGTATGGGCAAATATGTAGTGAAGTAGCAGACAGTACATATAAACTTGTGAAAACAGGAGGGTGGTCTGAAAAGTTCTCGGCCTTGACCATAGATGGCAACACTATAGCAAGATTTTTTTTAATTTTTTTTTTTAAGTTGGCATATCTGTCATAAACATGCATGTGAAATTGCAAGTCATTCTATCAAGTAGTTTGTTTTATACAGCTGTCTGAAGCAAAAGTGTGTCTGTATCCCTTGAAATTGATAAAATTGAGTATCATGTGGGGGGAGGGGTGCTTAAGGGTCAAAGCTGTATACCTGAGAGGAGACCTCCACACAGCCTTTAAAGGAATGCAGAGAACCAACCAGGGCTTCTGACCTAATGTCCAATCCTCACCTTCTCGTGGTGTACCATGTTGGATATCTACCTGGATACTGAAGGAACGAGGATGGGCTAATAGTTTGGGATTTAGCCGACCAAATTGTATTCTTATTAGCTTAAACCAATATAGAAAATGATGGTACAATATGACAAAATTTCATGCCCCAGTTGTTTTCGACAGGAACCAGGGCGAACAGCGAAAAGTGAGCTACTGGAACAAATCTGGAAACAAACCCCAACTCAACATCACCAGAGTTAAAGATCGGTACTATCAATATAAGAAGCCTGAATGGCAAAGAAATGGAGCTAATAAATGAATTAGATAAGTAACAGTTCGACATAATAGGGGTGACTGAAACAAAAAAGACAAAAACTAGTGAGATCTTTCTGAGCAATAAATACAAAATGTTATATTCAGACAATGACAATCAAGGAAAAGAAGGAGTAGCCACAGTATTCAACACAAAATGTGAGGCTAATCTTCTTGAATGGCAGTCAGTCTCAAGTAGAGTAATGTGGGCAGATATGAGAATGGGGAACTGGACAATGAGACTTATTTGTACCTATGGTTCTACTAAGGTAGAAGTGGAGGAATTTTTTGAGGCTTTAGAAAAAGCAACTAACACAATGAAAAAGGAAAAGTTGGTCCTTGTTGGGGATCTAAATAGCAGAGTAGAAAATGATTGTCAGATATACAAAAATATTTTGGGAAAATTTGGAGAAAAGAGCAAAGCTAATAATAATGGCAAATTCCTGTTGAATTGCTGCTCAGGACATGGACTGGTTATTACTAACACCATGTTCCAACATAAAAATGTGCACAAATTCACATGGTGAGAAGAGGCAAGGAATAAGAAAAGTCTCGTTGACTATGTTATTGTTGATAGTGATGTTTTCTCCTTGGTGCAGGACACCAGAGTGTACATAGGATTTGAAATTGGAAACGATCACTATTTAGTATTGAGCAGGATAAAATTGAATTTCATATTGAAAAGAAAAACATGTAAGCAAGTTTTAAAGCGAATAAAAGTTGAGCAGCTCTCAGATGTGAACTGTAGACAAAATTAGACAAAGATTATTGAAGAAAAAATGAAAGAGTTTGAGAACAGGAACCAAACCTTGGAGATACAGTGGCAAGCCTTGAAGAAAACCCTGATTGATTCAGACAGAGAGGCATGTGGTGAGGTTGTCTGCAAGGATAGAAAAATTAGAACTCCATGGTGGACACAGGAAGTTAAAGAGGCAATGAAGGAAAGAAGAAAGCATATCAAAAGTTCCTGTCAAATAAGTCAGCTTTTGCTCTCTTAAAGAATACAGAGACAAATGTAAGAAAGCGAAACACTGTGTAAAACTAGCTAAACAAAAGTCATGGGAGAACTTGGGAAAGAACATAGAAAATAAATATCAAGAAGGTGGTAAGATATTCTGGAGGTTGTTGAAGCTTAGGAATGGAGGAAAGAGTTCTGTTAAAGGAGTCATCATCAAATTCCTGCCATGTACCCTCAAGGGGTGTACAGGATATGACAGATCTACATGAAAAAAGTTACATCATTACTAACTTCCTATCTACAATTTTCCTCCAAATCAGTCTGTTACTTGTCAAGACTCCAATATTATTAGATCTTATATTTCTATCATCTAAGGCACTTTGTACCGTATCAATCCACCTACATCTTGGTCTTCCTCTGGATCGTTTTGCTAATCTTTCTTCGCCCATTCTGTTTAAGTGATCATACCACCTGAGATTAGCTCTGCTAACGCATTCCTGGATGTTGACAATGTCAAGTTCTTTCCTAATATCCTCATTTTTAATATGATATTGCCATTGATGCCATCTGTTCACGCCTCTAATCTTTCTCAGGACTCTCATATCTGCAGTCTCTAGTCTTTGGGCAAGTGTTTTACTTCTGACCCAGCTCTCCGATCCATCAGTTAAAACTGGTTTGAACACTGTCTTGTATACAGCTAACTTAGTGTTCCGACTAATTTCTCTCTTATTCCATATGAATTTATTCAATTGACTTCCTACCATACCAGCTTTGCTGATTCTGTTGTCTATTTCCATATTTAATTTACCATCTTCACTAAAAATCATGCCTAAGTAGCTGAAATGTTTCACTTATTCCACAGGTTCTCCATTCACAACACAGTTGACATTATCAATGATTCTGCCTATTTTCATTGTCTTTGTCTTTTTATTGCTGACCTTCATACCATATCTATTACAACAGTTACTCAATTTAGTCAGAGAATCTTGCAGACTTGTAGCGGATTTATTTAGAAGTATAACATCATCCGCATAAAGCAAAGAACTGACATTAACATCTTCAATTTTGATATCACGTTTAATACCACTTTCCTTCATAATGTCATCCATATAGATAATAAATAAAAGAGGTATTAATGTACATCCTTGTCTCACACCAGATTTAACATTAAACCATCTTCCTGTACTTCCTTCAATTCTAACTGCTGACTTACAACTCAAATAAAGACTAAGTATTGCTTGATATAATGCCCCACTGACACCATATAACTGTAGCGTATTGAATAGCTTCTCTCTTGGCACCTTGTCATATGCCTTTTCCAAATCGACAAAACTTAAATACAGATCTTTGTTATATTCCCATGCTTTCTCGACTATTTGTCGTAAAGTGAAGATCTGATCCTGACAGCCTCCATTTGGCCTATCCACGTGGACAATTGAGTAGTTGGCGAGAAATATCAGGCAGTAATTTATTCAGGAGTAGTCCAAAATAAAACTTGTGACTAGTGGTGTGTCACCAGATTCTGTGCTTGGACCACTACTGTTTAATTTGTATATTAACGATATACGAAAGGATCTGAGAGGAACTGTTGTTTACCGATGATGCAAAGTTCCATAGACAAATAGTTAATACAGATGACGTTAAAATTTTACAGGATGATTTGAATAGACTTTCAGTCTGGGCAAAAGAGAATGGATGTTAGTTTAATGTGGCAAAGTGTAAGGTTATGTATGCATTTTGGAGTGAAAAGATTACTAGCTGTATACCACATTAGTGGAATTGTACTCCAGGAAATTGATGAAGCCAGAGATTTGGGAGTGTTAGTGGATCATCACCATCAAATTCCTGATATATACCCTCAAGGGGTGTACAGCATATGATAGTACTACATGAAAAATTACATCATTACTAACTTCCTATCTACAATTTTCCTCCAAATCAGTCTGTTACCTGTCAAGAGTTCAACATTATCAGTTCTTATATTTCCATCTTCTAAGGCACTTTTTACTGAATCAATCCACCTATATCTTGGTCTTCCTCTGGGTCTTTTTCCTACCAACCTGGCAAAGAACATGTGTTTTGCTAATCTTTCCTCTCCCATTCTGTTTAAGTGACCATACCACCTGAGATTAGCTGAAATGTTTCACTTGTTCCACAGGTTCTCCATTCACAACACAGTTGACATTTTCAATGATTCTGCCTATTTTCATTGTCTTTGTCTCTTTATTGCTGACCTTCATACCATATCTATTACAACGGCTATTCAATTTAGTCAGAGAATCTTGCAGCCTTGTAGCGGATTTATTTAGAAGTATAACATCATCCGCATAAAGCAAAGATCTGACATTAACATCTCCAATTTTGATATCAGGTTTAATACCACTTTCCTTCATAATGTGATCCATATATCATGAATAGCAGAGGGTATAAAGTACATCCTTGTCTGACAACAGCTTTAACATTAAACCACTTTCCTGTACATCCTTCAATTCTAACTGCTGACTTACATCTCAAATAAAGACTAAGTATTGCTTGATGTAATGCCTCATTCACAATATATAACCTTAGCATTTCGAATAGCTCCTCCACCTTGCCATATGCCTTTTGCAGGGATACAAAACTTAAATTCAGATCTTTGTTATATTCCCATGATTTCTCAACTAGCTGTCGTAAAATGAAAATTTGATCCTGAGATCCTCTATTTGGCCTGAATCCAGCTTGTTCTTCGCCAAGCTTCTCTTCCACAATTCTTCTCAACCGTTTCTCAAGTATACTTGCATAGATCTTCCCAGAAACACTCAGTAGGGAAATACCTCTGTAATTCTCGCATTCAGTTTTATTTCCCTTTTTATATATGGGTACTATGAGAGCTCTACTCCAATCATCGGGAATTCGTCCCTCTGTTGGCTTTCTGAACTATGCAGTGCAGCCACTGTAAGACTTTTATACCTCCATACTTGAGCATTTCTGGTCAAATATCATCTACTCCTCTGCCTTTCCACATTTCAGGCTTTTGATGGCTTTCTCTACTTCAAGTACGGGTATGCATTCCTGAATGCATGCCTGGGCAGTGTTTTTTACCACTGTGCTGTCATCACTGCTTATTTCACCAAGCAATTTTTCAAAGTAATTACTCCATACTTCAAGGATATCTTTACCTCCTGTTTTCATGTTACCTTTATCATCTCTAATTCCTTATACAGCACTCTTTCCTCCATTTCTGAGCTTCTTCAACAACCTCCAGAATGTCTTGCCACCTTCTTGATATTTATTTTCTATGTTCTTACCAAAGTCCTCCCATGACTTTTGTTTAGCTAGTTTTACACAGTGTTTCGCATTCTTGCATTTGTCTCTGTATTCTCTAAGAGCACAAGCTGACTTATTTGACAGGAACTTTTGATATGCTTTTTTCTTTTCTTTCACTGCCTCTTTAACTTCCTGTGTCCACCAGTGAGTTGATTTTTCTATCTTTACAGACAACCTCACCACATGCCTCTCTGGCTGAACCAATCAAGTTTTTTTTCAAGGCTTGCCACTGAATCTCCAAGGTTTGGTTTCTGTTCTCAAACTCTTTCATTTGTTCTCCAATTATGTTTGTGTATTTTAGTCTACAGTTCACATCTAAGAACTGCTCAACTTTTACTCACTTTAAAACTTTCTTACATGTTCTTCTTTTCAGTATGAAATTCAATTTTATCCTGCTCAAGACTAAATAGTGATCACTTCCAATTTCAAATCCTCTGTACACTCTGGTGTCCTGCACCAAGGAGAAAACATCACTATCAATAACAACATAGTCAATGAGATTTTTCTTATTCCTTGCCTCTTCTCTCCATGTGAATTTGTGCACATTTTTATGTTGGAACATGGTGTTAGTAATAATCAATCCATGTCCTGAACAGAAACCCAACAAGTATTTGCCATTATTATTAGCTTTGCTCTTTACTCCAAATTCTCCCAAAATATTTTTGTATGTCTGACAATCATTTTCTACTCTGTTATTTAGATCTCGGATAAACTTTTTCATTGTGTCAGTTGCTTTCTTTAAAGCCTCAAAAAATTCCTTTACTTTTACCTTAGTAGAAGCTTCTGTGGGACCATAGGCACAAAGTCCAGTTCCCCATTCTGATATTTGCCCACTACACTTTACTTCAGACTGCCTGCCATTCAAGAAGATTAGGATCATATTTAGTGTTGAATACTACGGCTACGCCTTCTTTTCCTTGATTGTCATTACCTGAATATAACAACATTTTATTTATTGCTCAGAAAGATCTCACCAGTTTTTGTCTTTTTTGTTTCAGTTACCCCTATTATGTCGATCTGGTACTTATCCAATTCCTCAGCTGGCTCCATTTCTTTGCAATTCAGGCTTCTTCTGTTAGTGGACATACAAAAATATTTTGGGAAAATTTGGAGAAAAGAGCAAAGCTAATAATAATGGCAAATATCTGTTGGATTTCTGCTCAGGACATGGACTGGTTATTACTAACACCATGTTCCAACATAAAAATGTGCACAAATTCACATGGAGAGAAGAGGCTAGGAATAAGAAAAGTCTCATTGACTGACTATGTTATTGTTGATAGTGATGTTTTCTCCCTGGTGCAGGACACCAGAGTGTACAGAGGATTTGAAATTGGAAGTGATCACTATTTAGTCTTGAGCAGGATAAAATTGAATTTCATATTGAAAAGAATAACATGTAAGAAAGTTTTAAAGCGAATAAAAGTTGAGCAGCTCTCAAATGTGAACTGTAGACTAAAATACAGAAATATTATTGAAAAGAAAATGAAAGACTTTGAGAACAGGAATCAAACATTGGAGATTCAGTGGCAAACTCTGAAGAAAACATTGATTGATTCTGCCAGAGAGGCATGTGGTGAGGTTGTGTGCAAGGATAAAAAAATTAGAACTCCCTGGTGGACACAGGAAGTTAAAGAGGCAGTGAAGGAAAAGAAGAAAGCATATCAAAAGTTCCTGGCAAATAAGTCAGCTTTTACTCTTACAGAATACAGAGACAAATGTAAGAAAACTAAACAGTGTGTAAAACTAGCTAAACAAAAGTCATGGGAGGACTTTGGCAAGAATATAGAAAATAAATATCAAGAAGGTGGCAAAATATTCTGGAGGTTGTTGAAGAAGCTTAGGAATGGAGGAAAGAGTGCTGTAAAAGGAGTTAGAGATGATAAAGGTGACATGAAAACAGGAGAAAAAGATATCCTTGAAGTATGGAGTAATTACTTTGAAAGACTGCTAAATGAAACAAGCAGTGATGACAGCACAGTGATAAAAAACACTGACCAGGCATGCAGTCAGGAATACATATCCATACTTGAAGTAGAAAAAGCCATCAAAGGCTTGAAATGTGGAAAGGCAGCAGGAGTAGATGATATTCGACCAGAAATGCTGAAGTATGGTGGTATAAAAGTCTTATAGTGGCTGCTCTGCATAGTTCAGAAAGCCTGGACAGAGGGACGAATTCCCGATGATTGGAGTAGAGCTCTCATAGTACCCATATATAAAAAGGGAAATAAAACTGAATGTGAGAATTACAGAGGTATTTCCCTACTGAGTGTTCCTGGCAAGATCTATGCATGTATACTTGAGAAACGGTTGAGAAGAATTGTGGAAGAAAAGCTTGGTGAAGAACAAGCTGGATTCAGGCCAAATAGAGGCTGTTAGGATCAGATCTTCACTTTACGACAAATAGTCGAGAAAGCATGGGAATACAACAAAGATCTGTATTTAAGTTTTGTCGATTTGGAAAAGGCATATGACAAGATGCCAAGAGAGAAGCTATTCAATACACTGCAGTTATATGGTGTCAATGGGGCATTATATCAAGCAATACTTAGTCTTTATTTGAGTTGTAAGTCAGCAGTTAGAATTGAAGGAAGTACAGGAAGATGGTTTAATGTTAAATCTGGTGTGAGACAAGGATGTACATTATCCCCTCTGTCATTCATTATCTATATGGATCACATTATGAAGGAATGTGGTATTAAACCTGATATCAAAATTGGAGATGTTAATGTCAGCTTTTTGCTTTATGCGGATGATGTTATACTTCTAAATAAATCCGCTACAAGTCTGCAAGATTCTCTGACTAAATTGAATAGCTGTTGTAATAGATATGGTATGAAGGTCAGCAATAAAAAGACAAAGACAATGAAAATAGGCAGAATCATTGAAAATGTCAACTGTGTTGTGAATGGAGAACCTGTGGAACAAGTAAAACATTTCAGCTACTTAGGCATGATTTTTAGTGTAGATGGTAAATTAAATATAGAAATAGACAACAGAATCAGCAAAGCTGGTATTGTGGGAAGTCAATTGAATAAATTCATACGGAATAAGAAAGAAATTAGTTGGAACACTAAATTAGCTGTATATAAGATAGTGTTCAAACCAGTTTTAACTTATGGATCTGAGAGCTGGGTCAGAAGTAAAACACTTGACCAAAGACTAGAGACCGCAGATATGAGAGTCCTGAGAAAGATTAGAGGCGTGAACAGATGGCATCAATGGCAATATCATATTAAAAATGAGGATATTACGAAAGAACTTGACATTGTCAGCATCCAGGAATGCGTTAGCAGAGCTAATCTCAGGTGGTATGGTCACTTAAATAGAATGGGAGAGGAAAGATTAGCAAAACAAGTGTTCTCTGCCAGGTTGGCAGGAAAACGACCCAGAGGAAGACCAAGATATAGGTGGATTGATATGGTACAAAGTGCCTTAGACGATAGAAATATAAGATCTGAAAATGTTGGAGTCTTGACAAGTAACAGACTGATTTGGAGGAAAATTGTAGATAGGAAGTTAGTAATGATGTAATTTTTTTCATGTAGTACTGTCATATCCTGTACACCCCTTGAGGGTACATGGCAGGAATTTGATAATGATGATGATATGTTAGTGGATAGGGAGTTAAAATTTATGGGATACATAGCAAAAGTGGCTAAGCAGCTCATCAGATTAACTGATTAGTAAAGAATACTTTCATGAGCAGAGACAAGCAGGTTATTGTTCCTCTTTATTGAGACTTGATAAGAGCCCTTCTTGACTACTGTGCGCAGATCTGGATGCTATGGTTTATTGGTGATGAGGAAGAGGTAGAGAGGATTCAGAGGCGAGTGACCAAGATGGTAGTGACTCTCGAGAACAGGTTGAAGATTTGTGGGTTACAGAAACTGTTTGATAGGTGGAAAAGAGGTGATATGATTGAGACATACAAATTACTGAAGGGTTTTTACAAGATTAATTCAGAGGAAATTTTTCAGAACAGGTGTGTTGGTGGAAGAACTAGGGGGCCATCCATGGAAACTGAGTAAGAGTGTGGTTAGCAAGGGTATTAGAACTAGTTTATTTGCTTGGAGAGTAGTGAATGAGTGGAATAGGTTGCTAGAGTTTGTCGTGTTTGCCATGACTGTGAATGAGCTCAAAGCAAAGCATGATAGATACTGCACAAATGTTGGATAATCCTTGACATGATGTTTAGGGCCTCCCTTGATGAGTCTAAGGACTCCTTGGTGTAGCCCATAATAATAATAATATCTATAAAGATTCTTCTTCTATCTTTCTCACCACAGGAGACATAAGGAGCACTGTTCCTGATATAGTAGATGATTTACTTTAGTCATTATGAAAGAGTTGAAGGAGAATAATGATGACAAGACGTCACTAAGAGGTCACTTAAGGGTCAAATCTGGATAAATGGGAAGAAACCTCCACACAGCCATTTAAGAAATGTGTGGAACTAGCAGGGGCTTCGAAACTAATACCAGCCTTAGTTTCTAAAGTTCCTAGCATTAGTTTCTTGAAACTAATGCTAGCCTTCAAAACTTATCCTAGCCTTTTTGTGTTGCACTCCATTAGACGGTATCTCATTATCATCAAATTCCTGCCATGTACCCTCAAGGAGTGTACAGGATATGATAGTACTACATGAAAAAAATTACATCATTACTACCTTCCTATCTACAATTTTCCTCCAAATCAGTCTGTTACTTGTCAAGACTCCAACGTTATTAGATCTTATATTTCTATCGTCTAAGACACTTTGTACTGTATCAATCCACCTATATCTTGGTCTTCCTCTGGGTCGTTTTGCTGCCAACCTGGCAGAGAACACTTGTTTTGCTAATCTTTCCTGGATAATAACAAATAAGGATGGGCAGGCAATTTGAGATTTGTTTTATCCTCACATTTGTGTGTTGCACCTCCCCCCCCCCCATTAGAAAGTATCTATCCAGATATAACAAATAAGGATGGGCTGACAATTTGGGATTTAGCCAACCAAATTCTATCCTTAAAGGCTTAGACCAAAATAAAATCATTTTATTTTGGTGCGTATGTTTTTTTCAGGTAGCCAGAGAGAACAATGAGAAGCCAGATACCGGAACAAACTCCAACTTGACATCAGCAGAGTTCAAGCTTGAAAACATCAACATAATAAGTATTGAACTAAAATACATTGAACTAACAGAAGAACTCAAAATAAGAAGATACATATGCTACTGAAGCAAAGAAGTCAAAAACAGACAAGATTCTTCCAAGCAAGATATATAATGTTATATTCAGGCAATAATATTCAGGGAAAGTAAAGGGAAGCTATAGTATTCAACACTAAATATGAGAAATATTCTTGATCGTCAGGCAATAACGTGGAGTAACGTGGGCAAATAACAGCTGACACAAAAAAAGTTGGTCATTGCTGGAGATCTGTACAGCAGAGTTGAAATGATTACTAGACAAATAGAAATGCTTCGGAAAAATTGAATGAAAGAGTAAAGCTAATAATAGTCATAAGCACCTGCTGAATTCATGTTCAGGACATGGACTAGTTATTAATAACACAAAGTTCCAACAAAAATGTGCAAAAATTCACATGAAGGAAAGACATGATAAATAAAATCTCAATGACTGTTATTGTTGATAGCAATATCATCATCACAGTGGTTCAGATAAAAGGTATATAAAGGACCTGAAAAAGTGATTATATTTAGCTTTTAAAAGAATAAAATTGAATATCATACTGAAAATAAAAGTGTGTAAGAAAGTTTTAAAAAGAATTAACGTTGCTTTCAGAGGTAAACTATAGACTCAAATACACAAATATTATACAAGAAAAAATAAAAACGTGGAAAGAACCAAACCTTGGAGATTCAATGGTAGATCCTCAAGAAAACATTAAATGACAGCTAGACAGCCATGCAGTGAAATTTTGTGCAAGGATAGAAAAATCAGAATTTCATAGTGGACTCAGGAAGTTAGAGAGGAAATGAAGGGAAAGAAAAAAACATACTGAAAGTTCTGGCCAGAAAGTCAGCTGAGAGAATACAAAGAAAAATGTAAGTGAAGAGATATGCAAGACTAGACAAACAAGTCATGAGAAGACTTTGGTAAGAACAAAATAGAAATATCAGGAAGGTAACAAAATATTCTCAAAGCTATTGAAAGAGTATATAAAAGGAATCAGTGATCACAAAAGTCATAAAAGCTGAAGATAAAGATGTTCTAGATGCCTGGGGTAATTATTTTGAAAGATTGCTAAATGAAATAAGCAGTAACAACATTGTGACAAAAAACACTCAAGAACAATACAATCAGGAGTACATACCAATACATGGGGTAGAAAAAGCCATCAAAAGCCTGAAATGCATAGTAGATGATATCTGACTATATATATATATATATATATATATACTAGGGTGTTCAACCCCAACGCCTATGGTGGCCACCCCCCCCCCCAAGTTGCGGATGGGTAGCCCAGTTCTCCTTGAATTCTGATGACTTGAATTTTGAAAACTCGAAAGGGGGGTCCACCCCCTGCAGCCCAATCCCCCGAGTTCCAGACTGGTAGGCCGGTTCTCCTTGAATTCTGATGACTCGAATTTTGAAAACTCGAAAGAGTTTCCACCCTTGGCGCATGTGGCATCCCCCCCCCCACGAGTCCCGGAATGGTAGGCTGGTTCTCCTTGAATTCTGATGACTCAAATTTTAACGACTCGAAAGGGGTGGGGTTTCCCTGGTGCCTACTCCTTGAATTCTGATGACTCGAATTTTGAAAAGTCGAAAGAGGGTGTCCGCCCTTGGCGCCTACAGCACCCCCCCCCCCGAGTTCCAGACTGGTAGGCCAGTTCTCCTTGAATTCTGATTAATCGAAATGGGGGTTCCACCCCTGGCGCATACGGCACCCCCCCCGAGTCCTGGACTGGTAGGCCGGTTCTCCTTGAATTCAGATCACTCGAAAGGGGGGGTTCCATCCCCACACACACACGCCACGGCGCCCAACCCCCCTGAGTTCCAGACTGGTAGGCCTTCTCCTTGAATTCTGATGACTCGACACTCAGGGTAGCCCTGAGTTTCAAAATGTTTCAAATAACTTGACAAAAAACGTTACAAAAAAGCTTATCATTTTATATTATAGAGTAGATTATTATTATTATTATTCCTGATACCTCCAAGGAGTCCAAAGACTCATCGCAGGAGGACACCTACAACTGTCTCAACCACTACACCGAACCTCTACTACGAATCATCTTCATCAATGCCATCTACCGTCCACCTCCACCACCACCACAACTAGTATTTTTTGTCTGTAAATTGCATATGTTCATATCAGAGCATAGATATATGCTCTAATATGAAGGTATAAATTAGAGAAATTATAAGTTGCATAGCTGATGTAAATTCCCTTCAGGAAGATTTGAATAGACTTTTGACTTGGACAAATGAGTGGAGTTGTAGTTTTAATATTAATAAGTGCAAGGTGTTGCATTTTGAAGTACAGAAATATAAGGCTCTATACTATATTGACAGTGCTATGCTGCAGGAAGTGAATGAAATTTGAGATCTGGAAGTGATGATTGACAGGAGACTGAAGTTTAGAGAGCATATTGCAAGTGTTGCAAAGACTGCACATAGTAATGCTGCTATAAGAAGTGTTCTAACATGTAGGGATAAGGAAGTGGTTGTGCCACTGTATAAAGCACAGGTCAGACCACACATGGACTATTGTGTTCAAATTTGGTCACCTGGTTTTCAATGTGATGTGGAAACATTGGAGAGGGTTCAGAGCTGAGTGACTAAGACAATATCAGGACTTTAGAATGCTGACTATGGAAAGTGGTTGAAGAAATGTGGATTGCAGAGTTTGGTAGAAAGGAGAAAAAGAGGTGACTTGATAGAAACATTTAAGTTGGTGAGAGGGTTTATCAGATTAATTCAGAGGGGATTATAAGAAGAGTAGAAGGCAAGAGGGAAAGTCCAGGCCAGAGAGGGATCATGGTTGACAGTTGGCGACAATTACAGTTTCTTAGAGGCAGGAGCAGTGGCGGCTTGAAATCGTGGGGGTGCTGCAACTTTTGAAACATACATAGACACTGTAAGTATAGTGAATACGTGTTGGGATAAAATATCAAAATTATGAAAAAAATTTAAAAAAATAATAAACATGAAAAAATATTGTTTATTTTCGATAAAATTATACAGTTTAGTATAATTCAAAATTACTTAAAAATTATTATAACAAATATTATCTCTTTAATTGTAATGTCTAAATATTTAAAAAGATGGAGTAAACACGATAAGCACTATGAACACTCTACTATTGGTGCAAGCAGCATATAAACAATAGTGGAATGCGCGGCGGACAGTGCTGCATTATGCTAATAGCTTGCATCTCACTATAACGTGCATATGCTTGCGCGCGTAGCAATATGACACTGTGGTAAACACAGTGCTGCTAGCGTCCTTCGCCCTCCTAAGTGCTACAAGATGGATTTTTATTATTTTTTATACAAAATAAGAGAAGTGCATAGGATTGTTGATGATAAAATTAAATATTACAAGCAAATATAAATAAATTAATAAATATATTTATATATCAAGAAAAATTGGGGGTGCTGCAGTTCCACAGTGCCCATGCACGAGCCACCCCTGGGCAGGAGTTCAAGCTACTTGAGATGGCAGTCGTCCAGGCATTTTCGGTGAGCCAAAGCAGAGGAGAAAAGGCGATGCAAATTACCCAAAGCAGTTTTGCTCTGAAGTTTTTTCTTTTCGCTGTGGGAGAACAACATTTTGCCAGAGCAGTATGAGTACCAAAGGTCGCTGTTTACCGTCCACTATTTTCCGAAGAGACACCACTGAAGCCAAATTTTCTGAAGGAAGCTCAAGATCTAAGTTGAAAGAAATGCCATATGACTGTAGTGAAAGACTTTTGACTGAATGTGCGATGCAGAGTCTTTTGTAAGTTAAAACATTTTGTATTTTCCCTCTCATAGTAGGTTGCAGATAGACTTTTAAGAGATTATTCAATAGTAGTAAGAATTGTCATTAAGAGAATCGATTGGCATATTGGAAGTTGATATAAAATGATAACTTAACTCTCTATTAAGTTATCATTAAAGATAACTTAACAGAGAGTTAGCTAACCTCTTTGCAAGTAAACTAGAATTTTAATAAGTTGAATTTGTAAGCGGAGAGTACATAAGATTGTGAGTTAAAGAAGTTAGTGTTAAAGTAAAAAAGTTCTAATTTATGCTAAAGATTTTATAGATGGATAGAGAAAGCAATCTCCCTATTGTTTAATTCATGTATATTTCATAGTAATGTAAATAAAAATGTGTTTTGATTTTTTTGTTAAAAGAGTGCTGCCTGTTTGTTTATTTACAAGTACACTGTTTCTAAATAAATCGGACTTGTGAGTGGGAAATTAAGTGAGATAGCTGAAGCGTAAAGTTACGTAAAAGTATAGACCACGACTGTTTGTGTAAAGTTTTACTGAAGGAAATTGTGTTAGAGAAAGAGACAGAGAAATCTATTATTGAGTTTTATGCTAATTAAATGATATAAGTGGCGCAGTCTAAATTAAATAAATTTTCTAGTATTTTAAGCATAAGACTTGTAGTGCGAAGGGTAGATAAACATAGTATGTAATAATATAAGCAAGAAAGATTCAGAGAGAGAAAGCGCGCACAGCTAAATTAGAATAACAGCATATAAAGATATAGATAATATAGAAAGTATAGAGCAAAATACATTACAAGTAATAAATAAATAATAACATATGATTACAATGGCGCAGCATTCGTTTACACCATCCCTGGAGCATGGTGAAAAGAGATGTGAGGAATAAATTTTTTTACATAAGGAATTGTCAGTGAATGGAACTCGTGATTATCAGAACATGTTGTTAATGCAAGAAATGTTAAGGATTTTTAAGATTTGGTATGATAAATATGTTGTCAGTTGAATGAACCTCCTATAATGAGTCAGCCGACTCCATGAAAGATGCAATAATAATAATAAAGTTTTAGTGACTACACACCATAATTCAGAAGGCCTAGTCAGAGGGTGAAAAAGAGAAAAAGAACAATTCAGAATTACAGAGAAATATTTCTATTAAGTATTCCAGGTAAGATTTATGCATGCATGCATGCATTTTTTAAAAGAGGCTGAGAAAAATTGTGGAAGGGAAACTTGGAGAAGAACAAGCTAGATTCAGGCCAAAGAGATATTGTCAGGTTGAGTTTTTAAATTATAATTAAGTCACATCAATAACGATTTGCAGGAAAGCTTTTGTAACTTTAGCAACATCTTCTCTAGTTTTGTTTTTAGCTTTTGAGTCACTTAACATGTATACACTTCAATTCTCATATAACTCCAAAGAAATAAATTGAAGAATGTAATGCTGAGACTAAAAGGTGGCTAAGGAAAAACATCTTTTTCTATCTAACCCCTATTTGAGAAAAGTACAGTACATAATGCTTCAAAATATGGGAGAATGGAGAGTTGTCCCAATGTAACTGGAAAATAATGTCAGTACATTCCTCAAATTAAACAGCATAGTATAAAAAAAAAATACTGTTCTGTCTAAAAAGAAAAACAGGATTAATATTCGTATGCATATTAAGTTTATACTACACAATCATTTTGGAGAGATCTCTAGTGATCCAAATATTCAATGCCAAGGGGATGAACAACTATTTTAGTTTAAGAAAACTATTAGTATGGATGGAAAAATACAGGCATTTAAAATACTAATATTCTTTCATGAAAATGTTGTATAATAGATATGAAGACACAGCAAAACAATGGACTCCAAATAAGGTAATAAATTGAACTCTGCAAAGGCATTTGACAGAATATTGCACAGAAAACTATTGCATAAGTTGGAGCAAATGGGAATTGATTTGAAGCTGGGCACAGATGTGTGGGTAGGGGAGAGCAGATGACAAACAGACACTGGAGAACAGCATATGGAGTAGAATCTAGAAGAATAAGTGACTACTAAAGTGCTTCAGGGCCCCATACTAGGGCCACTACTGTTCAATTTGTATATTAATAATAGAAGGAATAATTTAAGGGAAGGAGGAGATATTCAGCTGTCTACTGATGATGAAAAACTGAGGACAATAACAGTTGATGAAGATGAAGCAGACATCCTGCAGGATGATTTTAATAAATCGGCAGTGTGGGAAAAGGATAATGTTATCAATTTAATGTTGAAAAATATAACTTATGCACTTCAAGATAAAAAGATTACATACTATACTGAACTGCAGGAAATTGACAAGGTTAGGGATGTGAGAGGTAATGTGGACAAGGAGTAGTTTTGAGGGAATACTGCAAAAGGTAGCAAAACAGCTCAAAGGATTATTTAGATGTTGAGGAACACATTGACAAGTAGACATGGAGAGGTTATTATCCCTCTTTATAAAGCTATGATATATGGCCATATTTTGACTGCTGATGGACCAATTTGGTCACCTGGGTTTATAGATATAGTTTCTGGAATGTTCCTCCCTATATGATAGGGAGGAACATTCCAGACTATTCCAGTTCCTCCCTATTATGATAGGATTGAAGGTGCAAAGGTTGCAAAGTCTAGCTGAAAGGCAGAAAAGAAATAGCATAATAGAAACAAGTTACTAAAGGGGATCTAAAAGATTAATAACAGTTTTGCAATATATGGTGAGCAGAGAGATAACTGGGAGTGAAGGGTCACTGCTGGAAGCTATGACAGCATGGTTTAAGTAAGGGTATGGAGGTTATATTTTTTGCTTGGAGAATGATGAATGACTGGAATGGATTGCAGAAGGTAGTTGAGAGTGCCCTAACAATGAATGAGTTTAAGAAGAGATATGATATTCTGTGAATAATGGTTAGTGTGATTCTCCTCTAACTCCATGGAGAAATTGTATAATAATAATGAATACTGAAAATGGCAAATACCTGCTTTTGAATACTCAGTGGCTGCACCATCAAAATCTGGCTTCCATTTGAGAAGTGATGTCTTCAAGCTAAAAAAAATAAATAAAATAAAAAATTCACATATATAATATGAAAAAAGTTCCACCTAATAATGAAATCTTATTAAATAAAAAAAAAGATCAAGAATTAAGTCATGTAGACAATCTTATTTTGACCTCTTGTATCGACCATTGTCTTCATGCACCCAATTGTTACCGAATTAAACTATTTGCAATTTTTTTGAATGTTTCACATCTCATATCATGCTGCTTTTTACTGAATTTCATAAAAATTCATCATACAGCTTGAGTTAGTTATGATTATTCTCTTTGCTCCTTAATTTATGGACACCAGTGTAGATTTGAAATCTGGGATAATAACTGACAGCAGACTGAAGTTCAGCTGGCACACTCAAATTGCCGTAAAGACTACAATGTGACCTCTAAACGTCAGTCTACAGTCAAATCACCCCAGCTCTCAAATTGCACGTTGTATTACTAATATGCTAAGGAGTAAGTAATGTGAAATCATTGGAGAATGTCAAAAAATGAGTGACCAAAGCAATCAGAAATCTGGAAATTTGGTTATGGGAAGAAAATGAGATTTGAGGAATGTAAATTGCAAAGTTTGGTGGATAGACAGGAAACGGGTGATATAATAGAGATGAAGTTAGTGCTGGGATTTTATTAGATTAATACAAAGGAGATTACAAAGAGAGTGGAAAGTGAGAAGAACAAGAAGTCATCACTAAAAGTTGTTTCAAGGTGCAGTGTGTACACGGGTGTGATGAGCAGATTTTTTGTATGATGAGCGAGATGCACTGTGAATGCTAGTGCATTAAGGAGTTTAAGGTTCAACATAAATATATTGCTAGTTAAGTGACACATGAATCTACTTATTACATGGAGGTTGTTGTAATAATAATAACATTATTATTATGTTATTGGCCTACAAATTAAAAGCTGCAGTCAAACAAAGTCCAGTGTCACAGCACTGGGTTAGCTGCCTTCTCCTTCATTAGAATTCCACCAAGTGATCAAATGCTTACCTGAAAAGTTCACCTCATGGTGTAACCATTATCCTTTATCCAATTCAGCTAATACTTTATTAGAGAATGCAAGTGAATTATTATGTCAAACCTATCCCAAAGGATGTTCTTGATGGATAATTCTTACCCATCCATTTCTCAACCAAGTTTTCCAATATCTTAACTACACCACACTTGAGATAGAGATTGGTAAATTATTTGCTACATCTATCCCAGGGCCTCCTTCATTTGACTTAAACAGTTTGGTTAGGGACACTGTCATTTCTGTTCAACTTTCTTGTAAAACACAAAGGCTAATATCCCACAATTCCAGTTGTATTCACAATGAATGCACTTAATATCCTAAACACCTTCAGTTCCTCTATCCTCTTATCCCTCTTTACATGGTTTTGCATTGCTGCACTATCTCCGCCAATTGGGTGATGATCACTTAGTAAGTTATCTATTTCTGTGACCTGCATGCATTTAAAGTTATTATTATTATTGTACGGGTACCTTCATGGAGTACTAAGAGGGGGACCCAAATTATCCACACAATCTATCATACCTCTTCTTGAACCCATTAACAGACAAAGCACTTAGAGCTGATTCTGGCAACCCATTCCACTCATTCACAACTCTTCAAGCAAAAAAACCTAGTCCTCACACCCCTACTAACCACACCTTTATTCAACTTTCACAGATAACACTTTGTTCTGGCCCCTCTAGGTAAGTGCTGAAACATTTACTCTTCATTGATCCTATAAAACTCTTTAAGCAACTTAAAATGTTTCTATCATATTCCCTCTTTTACTCCTATCAATCAACTTCTGCAATCCACACACCCTCAATCTATCCTAATAGGGAACATTCCACAGACCACTCATCATTTTGGTCGCTCATCTCTGAATCTTCTCCACTAGACTAGATCAGATGTGGTCATATCAAGGAAAAAAGAGAAATAATAACTTCCTTATCTCTGCTTGTTAATGTATTCTTCAATAAACAAGTAATCTTATGGGCTATCTTAGCAACATATCACATATATTATGACATGTGGAAAAATACTCAAGGAAATAGATGAAGCTGGAGATTTAGGCATGGTGATAGAGATAATGCTTAAAGGACATGTTTCTAATCCTTTCCTTCATGCTTACATGGTGATCAGAATCCATTATGCAAATTATGGAAACAACCACCATGCTAGAGTAAAACTTTAATATAAACCAAAATAAACACTCGATGTTTCGACCTTCACATTAAGGTCATCACATATGGAGTATACAAATACAGTGGTATCTCGCTAATCCGAACTAATAAAATCTGTGCTCGTTCAGATTAGCGAATTTTCTCCCCAAGAGGCAACAATAACTAGCGTTTAAGACAAAAATAATCAGATTCTAATGGTACATCAATTTAATTCTAAATAAATGAATTAACTGATAGAAAAAATGCTACTGTACTGTAATATAAAACTTAAAAAAATAATACAGTACGCAAGTTTATTTTAATAAAATATTTAGTTTGTATTTACCTGTATTGTTGAGGATTCTGATTTAATAAAATTGCATAGTTCAGTACATAACTTAATTTGCATAAAAAATATCACTTTCTTGTACTACACAACACACAAAAAAAATTTCCACAAAATAACACAAAAAAGTTTTTTTTTTTAATTTCTTTTGCTTCTTGGAAGCTAAACTTTTTTCGAATGCTTCTTCTCAGAGCTGCATTAGCAATAAAATTTTGTGGAATGGCGTATCATTCTGCTTAGCCCGTTCTATACACACATTAAAACTGTCAGCTGCTTCTTCGTGTTTTACTTTTTCTTAGAGTTCTTTATCGTCATCATCGTCTGCTAATTCATTCTGTAGCATCATATTTATAATTTAAGCATCTGATTTAATTTCGAATTCACTTTCGGTTCTGCCTGTAATCCATTCCGTACAATCTGTTTGTGAAATTTCAACATCTGGATTTATATTTTTAACCAAATTATGCCCGTTTTGAATATCTGCTTTCTGTGTATCACTCTAGTTATCTTCGTAAATTCTAGAGGGCCACAGTTTTTTCCATGACGCCTGACAGCGGTGATTCATGCCAACAATATAGTACGTACTGTATAGTATAAAAAAGCAAACGTGAACACACAATAAATCAAAATAGGCCTACAGTGTAACCATACAATCAAGGGGTATTAAAAAATATATATACTGTACTGTAATAATAATAAAATAAATAATAATAGTTAAAATAATAATTATTAAGTAAAATTAATAGCACACAAAATAATAATACGTAATAAATAAAACTTTTTTTTTCTTTCAAACCGCAGTTCGGATTACTGGAGGGTTCGGACTAAAGCGGTTCAGATTAGCAAGATACTACTGTATATACAAGCTGCACTACAATCTACATGGCATGCTCAAGTTACTGACCAACTGTTAAAACTATTGGCATGACCTCTGGTGGAAAAAAGAACTTACATCAAAGCAAGAGTCCTATTAGTATTATTATCCATTACGTTACAAAATTAAATTAAGCTGGGGAGCAACATGTTTACAAAAAGGAAAAAATTAATAAATAATAATAATAAAAAAATTATTACTTATATAAGTATACATATAAATTACAGCCAACTGGTATGGATAGGGACTAGCATAAGCCAACCTCCAGTCGCACCTGCTATCCTGATTTTTGCTTGCGTTTGGCTGTTTATATCTTTCAGAACACCTAATTTACTGACAAAAATACTACTTGTGGTGGTGGTGGTGGTGTCGGGCAGTAGATGGCGTTGATGGAGATAATTCCTAGTAGAGGTTCGGTGTAGTGGTTGAGACAGTTGTAGGTGTCCTCCCGCGATGAGTCTTCGGACTCCTTGGAGGTGTCAGGAATAATAATAATAATAGTGGCCAATAAAAGCTGAAAAACTGCTTAAAGTCCTAAAGTCAGGGTTTGCTGGAAACTAAGTGGGCAGAATGTGTGCCATCCAAATTCTTGGGATTTTTATTCCACCATTATCGTTAAGTTGGGGTGGTAATAAAATTTCACAGGCTTCTTTAAATTCTTGAAATGAGGAAATCTGTAGATTTCCTCATTTCACTTTTTGGATCCAGCTTATTCTCAAGATCTTTCTATAGAACTTCCTCTCAAATGCTAATATCCTCCTTTCAGATTCTCTCAGGAGTACCCAGGCCTCACATCCATAGAGCATGCTGCTGAAGATACAGGTTTCTACAATGTGCAGTTTAGTTTGCATCTTTATAGCTCAGCTCTTCCATATTTTGTCCATGTCTTTTAAAATAGTCGTTGCTCTGGCTATTCTAATTTTTATCTCTTTATTGGGGTCCAAGTCATGCATCATGTGGCATCCAAAATATGTGAAGTGTTCCACATTATCCAGTTGAAATCTGTCTATCGTGACTCTGTTCAGTAACTCTTGTTGTCCAAATATCAGTTTTAGTTTTTTCAAAGTTGACATTTAGTCCATATCTTTTTCCTTTTGTGTATAGTGTTTGTAACATCTGTTCCAGCCTTGCTGCGTCTTCTTCAATCAGGATGATGTCATCTGCAAAGCAGAGGTAGTTTATTCTCATGCTATTTATTGAAATGCCTCCACCTTCTTTAATCTTATCTAGTATTCTTCCCAGATGTGTGATGAAGATGATTGGTGATATTAGGTCCCCTTGTCTTGTTCCTTTACTAGTGGCAAGCCAACCTCCAGTCGCACCTGCTATCCTGATTTTTGCTTGTGCTTGGCTGTTTATATCTTTCAGCAGGTGGATCAATTTATTGTCCACACCATAGGATTCCAAGACAGCCCATGTTATATTTTGGTCAATATTATCAAATGCTTTTTGGAAGTCCACGAAACAGCAGTATATCTTTTCGTTCTTTCTTCAAGCTTTCTCTGCTATTAGTTTTAGTGTGAGTATTTGTTGCACTGTACTTCGATCTTTTCGAAATCCGGCTTGCTCATCAGGAAGATGTGCCTCCATATGACCCTTCAGGCATTCTATTAGTATTTTCATCAGCACTTTGCCAAGATGACTCATTAATGCAACAGTTCTGTAATTGGTGCATTCTAAAGCACTGCCTTTCTTATGAAGAACAACCAAGACCGATTTTTTTCCACTCTTCGGGGGCATACTCTGATCTCCATATTTCATTACACAGCTTATGCATTTCTTTTACAACTGATTCTCCCCCATATTTTAGAGCTCGCCTATTATGTTGTCATCTCCAGGACTCTTGTTGTTCTTGAGATGTTTTATAGCCTTATTCACCTCCTCTTCCAAAATGTCATTTTCAAAGATCTCTGCTGGTGGAGAGATTGCTTTTAGTTCTTTGATTACTTCTGTTTCAATAGTATTTAGTTGATTTTTATATAGTTTGCTGCAATATCTTGTCCATCTGTGTATGATTTCTGTCTTGTCCATCAATACTTTACCATCTTCATCTTTGACTGTTACTGATCTTGTTTGCCACTTCCTATTGACGTTTCTTATAAGTTTGTAGACCTCTCTAGTTTTGTGTTCTCCATAGTACTGTTCAATGTCTTTGCACTGGTCCTCAAACCATTTGGCTTTATCAGATCTTGCTGCTTTCCGTACTTCATTGCATTTTTGACGGTATAACTCATCTGCTGCCTCTGAATTATCTCTTTTAAGTTTCAGTTCTCTTTTCTCTTGTACCAATTTTAGGGTTTCCTGAGTTATCCATTTCTTGTTGATCTTTTCTCTTTCAGGAATTACTTCCTCTACTGCTTTTTTCAGCACTGTAGTAAGTCATACTGCCCTTGTATTTATAGTTTGTTTTTCACTTGGGGTCTTAAGCTTAGTTTCCAATATGTTCTGATATGCTGCAATAGATGCAATAAACTGCAGGATGTGCCAATGGGGGAGAAGATCCTTAGAAGAGTTGAAAGTTTAATTTTTTTAAATTAAAAAATTTTAAAGGTGGTTTAAAAGTGGCATTAAGATTGTAACGGTATAGGATTCTATTAATTTTTTCTGATAACCCTTTAATGTACTTTAATGTAGTAAGTTTTTTTTCCCACCAGAGGTGAGGCCAATAGTTGTAATGGTTGGTCAGTAACCTTAGCATGCCATGTAGATTGTAGTGCAACCTGTTTCTTTGTATATATGTGTATACTCCAGCTGATGACCTTAATGTGAAGGTTGAAAAATCGAGTGTTTATTTTGGTTTATATTAAAGTTTTACTCTAACATGATAGTTGTTTCCATAATTTGCATAATGTATATGCCTAAATCTCTAGCTTCATCTATTTCCTGGAGTATTTTTCCCGTCAATATGGTATACAGCTTATAATCTATTTATCCCAAAATGCATAGCTTTACATTTCTGCTCATTAAACTAACCCCCATAATCCTTTGCCCATACCGACAGCCTATTTAACTCATCCTGCAAGCTCTCCACTTCACCTTGATTAACTATTACTCTGCCTAATTTCGCATCATCAGCAAACAAATTAATATATTCTTTCAGGTTATTTCCTATATCATTTATGTACAAATTAAACAGCAATGGCCCCGACACTGAACCTTGTGATATACCACTAGTCACCAGTTTTCACCTCAATTCTGCTCCTCCATATACTACTTTTTGATATCTGTCCAGCAGCCACCTCTTATCTATTTAACCAACATCATATCCACCCCCATTTGTTCTAACAGAGTTACAGGTGGTATTCTGTCAAATGCCTTTACAAAATCCAGCAGAATCATCGTGTAGCCATTTCCTTTATCCAACTCAGCTCTTACTCTATTATAAAAAAAGTTAGTAAATTACTCAGGCACAGCCGACCTTTCACAAAGCAGTGTTGCCACTCATACAGTATCATATTTTTATCTACCTATTCTTGAATTCTCTTTTATCAATTTTTCCAGTACTTTTAACAACCATGCCTGAGTTACTGAATGGGCTATAATTTGCTACTGCAGTCTTAGAACCTCACTTATGCAGGCGAATTATTTTGTCCTCTTTCCACTCCTCTGGAACTCTACCAGAGCTGAGATTTAAATTAAAGAGCCTAATCAGAGGCATTTGCATTCTCTTGCACATTCTTGCAAAACCCAAGCTGATATCCCATCTAAACCTACAGCTGTATTTACATTGAGATTCTGCAATACCCTATGAACCTCCAATTCGTTCATTTCTGTTCCCACATTAGTGTGTCACTTATGTTAAAGCAGTAACCACACTAGGATGATATACCCTTGCAAAGTAGTAACTCAGTAACTCAACTAGTTTATCAACTTCTGTCTCCACGTGACCAGCATGGCTCATTAAGGATAATCTTCCATAGTCATTCTTCCTCTTGCCCATATAACAAAAGAACTCTTGAGGATTTCCTTTGGCCTGCTCAGCTAGATTCTTCTCATGGTCTGATTTTGCCTTCCTTGCAATGCTGGTCATCTCTCTTGCCTGAGGCTTGTACTGTTCATGAGTTTACTGGTCACCTTTCTCTTTATATTACTCTCCACAGCATTTTCTCCTTCTGCAGCTTATGTGTAATGATATCATCCATCCATCTAACTCCTACCCAATTAACCCTCCATACCGTAAGTATAAAATTTAATATTGCTTCCTTTAAGTTTTTTCCTAGGCATGTTTTAATCATCTGCCTTGTAGCTACAAATACCTCTTCTTGATAGAATATTCCTCATGTTTTATAATCTTCCAAGACAGCATGGTCACTTTCATCAATTGGAAGCAATGTTGTCACCTTGGTTATGGATAGCTCTTCTGATCCTATGACAGATCTAATACTCTCTCTTAGCAGGTGAATAAATTCTATTTCCTCCCTATCATGTGATCTTTCTTCCTTCCAGTCTATATCTCCATAGTTGAATTCCCAAATAATAATCACTCAACCTGTACTCATCTGTGCTAATTTGGCAATGCATGTCTTTCAAATAATCTGTGGAACTCTCCCTAGGCTAAAGCAACAACCAACTATATATTTTGCCTTACTGACCTTAATCTCAACACCAGATTGCTTCACATGAACAGCCACCATCCCACCTGTCTCCTATTCTTTTTGGCTGCAATTCATCTGCTATCATCAGCAGTACTCCTCCCCACCCATCTAATCTTCTCTATCTTCCCTGAAAATACTAAACCCTTCACATTCAATTCTTGTAACTACCTCATCTACTGTTAGCCAAGTCTCACTAATGCCTATAACGTTCGGTGAGGTTGCACTAACCAATGCCTAAAGCTCCTCCCTCTTATTCCTGATACTTCTGATCTCTTCCCTCCCCACCTTTACTTTGGGATTTCCTTTGGCCTGCTTGGCTAGATTCTTCTCATAATCTAATTTGCCTTACTTGTCATGCTGGTCGCCTTTCATCATCATCATTATTATTATAGGCAACTCCAAGGAGTCCTTAGACTCATCGAGGGAGGCCCTAAACATCATGTTCAGCATTTGCACAGTATCTATCATAATTTGCTTTGAACTCATTTGCAGTCATAGCATCCACAACAGACGCTGGCAACCTATTCCACTCATTCACCACTTTCCAAGTAAAAAACCTAATTTTAACACCCTTACTAACTACACTCTTGCTCAGTTTCCGTGGATGGCCCACCACTACACCACACCTGTTCTGAAAAATTTCTTGTATTAATCTTGTAAAAACCCCTCAGTAATTTGATTGTCTCAATCAAATTGACTCTTTTCCACCTATCGACCAGTTTCTGTAACCCACAAAACTATAACATGATCTCGTAAGGTTCATTGCATAGACCTGCTACTATCTTGGTCACTTGTCTCTGGATCCTCTCTAACACCTCCCCATTACTTAGAAACTCTGGCATCCAGATCTGTGCACATTAGTCAAGATGAGGTCTTATCAAGACTCGATAAGGAGCAGCAATAACCTGCTTGTCTCTGCTCATCAAAGTATTCTTCAGTAACCAAGTGATATCTGATGAGTTGCTTTTGCTAATGTGCACCCCCCTAAACTTTAACTCCCTATCCACTAACACTCCCAAGTCTCTAGCTTCATCAAGTTCATCAAGAGTACAGTTCCACCAATGTGGTATACAACTGGTAATCTTTTCACCCCAAAATGCATAATCTTACACTTTGCTACATTAAACTGACATCCATTCTCCTTTATCCAGTCTGGCAAAACATCCAAACCATCCTGCAAAATTTTGACGTCATCATGTGTATTAACCATTGCTCTACCTAACTATGCATCATCAGCAAATAACTGAAAACTTCCTCTCGGATCCTTCCTTATATCATTAATGAACAAATTAAACAGCAGTGGTCCAAAAACAGAATGCTAAATCACACCACTAGTCACAGGTCTTCTTTTGGACTCTACTCCTGAATAAGCTTTTCTCTGATATCTCTCCATCAACCACCCTCCTATCCATCTCACCAACCCTATATCCATCCCCATGTGTTGCAGTTTACTGATTAGAATTACATGTGGAATCCTGCCAAAGGCCTTTGCAAAGTCCAGCAGGTGAATAAAGCTGACACTGATTTATAAAACGTAAGTTACTGAGCCTTGACCTACACTTTATGAAACCATGCTGTCCCCCCTTGCCCAAACAGTATCCCATTTCCATCCATCCATTCCTGTATTTTTCTCTTGACCAACTTCTCCAATACTTTGACGACTCCTGATATGCTGATTGGTCGGTAATTTGCTAGAGCAGTCTTGGAGCCTCCTTTATACAATATAACTGTTTTCCCCTCTTTCCACCCCCCTCCCCCTCAGGACTAACCCAGAGCTGAAACTTAGATTAAACAATAATCAAAAGCAAAAGCAAAACAATAAGCAAAAGAATTGTCAGTGTCAAGGACACTGACAATTCTTTTGCCTCTTCATGTAAGACTCAAGGTGGTTAACCGTCTAATCCCAATGATGTATTCACATTAAGGTTCTATAATATGCTATTCACCTCAGTTCCCATAGCCATCAGTTCCCTCATTCCTGCAATATCACAACCTGGATGATATACTCTTGCAAAGTGTTCACTTAGTAATTCTACTATTTCAACTGATTCAGTTACCTTCCTATCATCGGCATTCCTTAAATCATTCTGCTGTATACATTTTTTCTTTTACTTGCAGCATATTGAAAGAACTGTTTAGGATTCTCTTTAGTCTACGTTTCTAACTTCCTTTCATAATCTGTTTTTGCCTTTCTTACCACACTAGTTACCATCTGGCCTGTCATGTGCCTGCAGGTCACCTTTCTCCTTAAATTCCCTCCACAATGATTTCTTTTTTGCAGCTCCAGCTTGGTGTTATTCATCCATTTAACTCCCACTTGATTTACTCACCTGACTCTAGGTATGCAGTCACCCATTACCTTCCTCAAACACTCCTTTACCACTTTCCTTGCACTACCGATATCCAGCCCTTGCCATTTTACATGCCATGACACT
Organism: Typopeltis vanoorti; assembly: GCF_054136105.1. Lineage (NCBI taxonomy): Eukaryota > Metazoa > Arthropoda > Arachnida > Uropygi > Thelyphonidae > Typopeltis > Typopeltis vanoorti. The sequence goes on along the minus strand of NC_143566.1, from coordinate 28,981,651 downwards.
GATCCAAGCAATCATATTTACCAGCCCGATAATTTCACATATAACCTGTCTTGACTGAAAATTTCACACATTTAGCCACATCCCAGGTCAAGACGTTCATTCTCACACTCACTCGCTTAATGGGTGCCTTCACAAAAAATCACTTGCTTCCACCCTAACTGCTTAAATTTCCCTGAATTTGCACTTCAACATGCCTGGTAAACAAAACTCCTTTGTTCACCGAGCACCAAAACCAGTTATATGCAGTCCATTAGCATTGTACAAATCCTTCTTTCTGTCAAACAGAGACCACAGATCCACAAATTCTACATCATTCCTTTTGCGCAATCTATGTATAGACTCATTGGCTTTCAATGCCCTCCTCAGTTCACCTCTATCATAGCATGGTAGGAGACTTATAATCTTCACTTCTTGCTCTTAAGTTTTACCTCTTCTAACAACTCCTTTCCACTCCCTTGAAACCCTACCAGAGATGAAACTTAGGTTTAACAGCTTCATCAGAGACAATGCCAATTCTCTTGCACATTCACACAGGACGATATGCCATCCAGTCTCAATGCTATGTTCACATTCATATTGTTGTCCTCAGTTTTGTATCATCAGCAAACAACTGAATATTCTTAAATCTTTCTCTATGTCATTAATATACAAATTAAAGAGTAGTGGTCCTACAGGACCTGCCCTTAACATAGCCATGCTGACTATAGCGTATGGTATCCCTATCCAGCCACTATTGTATTTTATTTTCACCAACTTCTCCAATACTTTAACAACCACTTCCAATATATTAATTGGTTTGTAGTTTGCTACCTCTGTCTTGGAGCCACCTTCATGCAACAGTACTATCTTATCCTCTTTCCATTCCCTCGGAACCCTGCCAGACATGAGACTTATGTTGAACAACTCTGTCAGAGGCAATGCCAATTCTCTTGGATATTCACACAGTACACGGGATATGTCATCCAGTCTCACTGCTGTGTTCACATTCATATTTTTTAACATGCTAAACACATCCTGTTCATCTACCTTAATGTTGATATGCATCTCTGTAACATCAATAACTGTAAAATTATCAACTGGATGATACACCTTTGCAAAATGATCACCTAGCAACTCAACTATTTCTTTTGATTCAGTCATCTTCCTGCTATGAGCATTGTTTAAAATCATTCTATCATAGTCATTTTTCCTCTTGCTTGCTACATAACGAAAAACTCTTTTGGGTTTACTTTGACCTGTTTGGCTAATTTTCTCTCATAGTCTGATTTTGCTTTCCTCACTATACTAGTCACCCTTCTTGCTTGCACTTTGTACTACTCATGAGCATGCTGATCACTATTTTTTCCCTATATTTCCTCTACAATTTTTTCTTTTTTTTGTAGCTCTTGCTTTATATCCTCATTGATCCACTCAATTCTAACTTGGTTTATCCTCCTAATCTTTGGTATAGTCTGATACTGCTACCTTCAAGTGATCTCTGAGCACCTGACACGCACTACTGACATTCTTTCCTTGTAGCGTCTCAAGCCATGGCACTGTTCAAAGATGACTCCTTAGTTTCTCATAATCATTAGCTTTATAAGTGAACACAAACCCCCTTCTTGACAGAGAACTCCATGTTTAGCCACTTCCCAGAACAAGGCCACATGGTCACTCTCCCAAATTGGAGGCAGAGTGTCTACCTTGGTTATGGATACATCTTTTGATGCTATTATCAGATCCAACACCCTCATGTACTGCTCATGAGTATTGCTGATCATGTAATTATCCCTTAGCAAGTGTATAAATCCCACTTCCATCTTTCTATGTCCCCTTTTCTCCCTCCAATTGATGTCCCCATAGTTAAAGTCTCCCACAATAACTGTTTTGCCTATACTCATTGTAGATGCCATGTATCCTCAAATCAGCACATCTTCCTGTGGATCCCGTGGTCTATAGCAGCACCCAACAACGTATTTTGCCCTATTTGCCTCTATCTCACACCAGACAGCCTCAAATGAAACATCTCCCTCAGACCAAATATCCTCTTGAACTTCTAATTTTGTTGGTTGTAATTCTGCAGCTATCATCAGCAATACCCCACCTCCTGTCTTGTTCCTTCTATCCTCCCTGAAAATACAATAGTCTTTACATTATATCCCTGTAACTATATCATTTTCAGTCATCCTGGAATCAATGATGCCTATAATTTTTGGCCAAAAATAAATTAAAGATGCCAAGAAATTATATTCTTGGTTTAATCCTTTATCCAAGTGTAAGCAAACAAAGTTTGCACCTGAAGTAATTTCAGGACAGGGCAACTCATAAACAGAAGATAATGTCTTCACATCACTTACCTTAGTATCCCATAATGCAAAGCACATATCCTTACTCGTATGGACCATAATGGTCCATACGAGTTGCCCAGTCCTGAAATTACTTCAGACGCAAACTTTGTTTGCTTACACTTGGATAAAGGATTAAACCAAGAATATAATTTCTAGACATCTTTAATTTATGGTATAACCAAGTGGGAAAACTTCCAACATCTATCTCTAATCCAGAGTATTTTAATAATAAGGTGCAACACCTTTTGGCTACTTGCATATGGAAATATGACTTCTGCATTACTTCAAACTTGTTATCACTTCTGGGTTTGGCTCCCACTGATAAGACCTCAATAAAAGTCAAAACCGGTCTGGGTAGTGACCCCTCCATAATGCATAGCATTATACATGTGTACATTATACAAGCACATATCATTACTGTAATGATATGTGCTTTGCATTATGGGATACTAAGGCATATGACACAAAGTCATTAGCTTCTATATACCAGTTGTCAAGTCTTGAAATTACTTCAGGTGCAAACTTTGTTTGCTTACGCTTGGATAAAGGATTAAACCAAGAATATAATTTCTTGGCATCTTTAATTTATAGTGTAACGAAATGGAAAAAATTTCCAACAATTTTTGGCCAAGTTGAGCTTACCAATAATGATAAAGCCCATCCATACGTGTGTTGAGGCTTAAGTGCTGTGAAGAATTCATGTTAGAGGTTTAATGGAATATTAACAGCACTGAAAGGATTAAAACTAATTTTAATACTTCCAATATTTCGTCTCCATCACAGTGACATCTTCGGGGATTGCAAAAACTTTTTTGTAACAACACAGACACAAATACAATACAGAGTGAAACTAAAGTCCTATCTAAGTGGTGTGCCCTCTATGGGCATTTGCAGGATGGCCTGGGATGTAAAGAGGGATCCCTGATAATTAAAGTTTCTCTAAACTTCCCAAAATTTGGGAAACTTTAATTATCAGAGATCCCTTTTTACATCCCAGGCCACCTGCAAATGCCCATAGAGGGCGCACCACCTAGATAGGACTTTAGTTTCACTCTGTATTGTATTTGTGTTGTCTCTGTGACAGAGACGAATTAGTGGAAGCATTAAAATGAGTTTTAGTCCTTTCTCAGTGCTGCTAATATTCCATTAAACCTCTAACATGAAAGCCCATCCACTAACACACACACTCACACGGTTTTCATTAGGTAGTATTTTTCCCCATTTAGAGAGGAATTTTTTCAGAAAATACATTTAATACAAGTTATAAATATCTGTATGCTCAGGGAAACTTCTATTCCATGATGCAACTGTTCAGTCATTTTCTTTTGAAAGTCCATCTATGTTTCCTCTTTGTGATGCTCTTGCCTAAAGAAATTACTAAGTTAACTCCTACTTACTTTTAGTGTAAAGAAGAATCATATGAAGAATTAGTTAAGCATAAAGAAAATAAGTATCCTAAAAGAGAGGTGTTCTAGAAGTCACTGAAACTATTTCTTTATTCCTAATACTACTAGCATTTATGTAACAATCCAGTTAAGTGTCAGTACAAAAATGGAGGAAAGATTATTGTAAACAAATAAGTAATAATAAAAATGACATACACTGAAGTTAAAGATATTCTGGATGTCTACAGTAAATGGTTTGATAATTTGTTAAATGAGATAACTAGTAATAAAATAGTGCTACAAAAGAGAGGTACAGTTAGGAGTACATATCAATACTTGACAACAGAAAATGGCATAAGAAACCTGAAATATGGGTAGGCAGCTGCAGTAGATGATATTCAACTAGAAATGCTCAATATCGAGTTACTATATTAAAATCTTTAAGTGACTACTCTAAAATTTGAATGTATATGAAGGAAAATGTAAGAATCTGAGAGTCTAATGTGAGAGTATAAGAGGAATTTTCCTGAAGTGTCCCAAATAGTTTTAAGATTTACTAAGCATTTCTTATAAGCATATTCAGTAGTAGAAAAAAAAAATTGCAAACTTGGGAAACAATAAGCTAAATTCAGGCTGAATAAGGGTTGTCATTACCAGATTTTTTCCCTTAAATAAATATAAAAAAAAACGACAAGAATTTAAGGTTTATAGATCTGGAAAAGAAATATGACAATTTGCCTTTTCCAGTGAGAGAAAACAAGTGAAGTTTAAGAGACACTTGTGCCATAATGATGAGTACAGATCACAAGTATATACAAGAATAAATGAAACCATTAAAGTAAAAAATATTTCAACCAGAAATTTACAGCTGATGGGGGGAAGGGATATGTCTGATGAGAATGAGACGTTCCAGATTTTTTTTTTTCGTCAATTACTACATCCCAATTACATTGCGTTGTTCGTTTATAGCATCATACAGCTCTTACACTTTTAAATAATCCATTCTTAATGTTCTACCTTATACTTAATAGCTTGTCTGCCAATTATGACCTGTAAATTTCAAGTTGAAATATTTGCCAATAAAAGTTTTATTTTAATGGTTTCATTTATCCCTGAATCTATTCTCATCTTAGAACAATGTTTATAGAAAAGATGTTGCAAAAAACAGTGTGGAATGGTTACAATTACATGGCATAAATGATACAGAACAGCTTATATTTAAGCTGTACAGCTTTAATATATCCCCTACTGTTATATTAAAGTTACATGGCATACATGGTACAGAACAATATGCACAGCTTATAATTAAGCTGTAAATCAAACTATCTTCCACTGTTATATAACATCCACATGGATCATATGAAATAAAGTGGCACAAAACTTATCAAAATTATTTATCTTCCACGTTAAGTCTTAGATATGTTACACCTGTAATCCATTTTTCCAGTACTTTGTGTCATTTTTCCATTAATCTAATTATTCTATCATTTTGCATTCTGAAAACATGCTTTTACCATTACTTTTTTCTGTCTGTGATTCATTCATTTACTGAAATTATTAAAACAAAATTTGATAAGAAATAAAGAAACCTTTTGTATGTTTCTTTATTTCTGATCTTATCAAATTTTGTTTTTCCCATAATTTTCCTAAGTTTTCATTTCTGTAGTACTGTTTAATTGTTTGATCTTAAATGTTTCAGCTCGTTTCAGATACATTATTATATTACCTTATTATACATTTATTATCTGTATAAACATCTCTGATAAGTTTATTTTTCACTTGGTTAGACTATAATAAATTTAGTTTAATCCTTTATCCAAATGTGAGCAAACAAAGTTTGTGCCTGAAAATATCTTCAGGACTGGGGTAAGGTAGTACAACACCGGGCAACTCGTAGCAAAGGTGGACCAAGCTAACATCATTCCTATCTCAGCATCTCCCATAATGCAAAACACATCTCCTTGCGGATATGTATAATGTTATGCATTAAGGGAAGGGCCACTATCCAGACTAGTTTCGACCTTTATTGAGGTCTCTTCAGTGGGAGCCAGGCCCTGAAGTGGAGATACCAGGCAGAAGCAATGGCGAGGTCATCTTTACCTATAGGAGTTGCCAAAAGCTGTGCCACCTTTTTATTAAATTACTCTGGATTTGCTACGAGTTGTCCGGTGTTGTACTACCTTACCCAAGTCCTGAAGATATTTTCAGGCGCAAACTTTGTTTGCTCACACTTGGATAAAGGATTAAACTAAATTTATTATTCTCTGATAAGATTTACTATCTGTGTTTTTATTTTTATTTTCAATATACTTAAAATATCTCATGGTCTTGCGGTCAATCCTAAACTGTTCAACATAAGAATCAGATCATTTTATTATTTTTGCTACATAAATTAACAGTGGAAAACATGCTGTTATGTGGTAGAAACCTGTCATTAAGTGTGATTTTCTGTAGTAATGTGTTGCCTAAGTTGTGAGGGGGAGGAGGAAGATGTTATCTCCTATCTAGTTCAGTTCAGAATGTTATGCTATCTGACTCTTTTCCTCCCACCCCATCATTCAATAGCAGTTAATTTGAACTACCATCTAAAAATGTTCACAAACATTTTTAGGTGGTGGTTCAAATTATACACAACATACTCAAACATCATACACAAATAACTCAAACCAGCAATATGTTAGTTACTAAGTAGAAGCTCAGACAAACACAATATGATATTAAATAATTAAGAATTTTTTTATATTTATTTTATCAATATAATATCATTCTGATTTGTTTAATGGAGAAGTAACTGCCTTCTAGATACAATGCTGATCTATGAAACAATAATAAGTCTTGAATTTTTTTGAGATTCAAGAAGATAATATAAAAACAATTTTATTAACATCAGATAATGTTTCATCCATGTTGATGACATTATTTGAGAAAAAAAAAAAAAAACTGAACTTAACATGTCATAGTCACCATTAAGTGCAAACATATCAATTTAACATACTATAATCTAAAGCACAGTTTCCCAAACTTTTCCAATGATGGAACACCTTGGTTATTTTGTAATGTATTAATTAACTGTTAATTTAACTGATTTTATTATTAATTAACAACTGACCATTAATTATTAATTAATAATTAATTGAACATCAATTAAACATGAACATCAAATTAATTTGTGCTGATTTCATTGACATATCCCTTTCTGATCACCAAAAATTTATAATCTACCCTATATATATAAAATGATAAGCCTTTTTATGTCACGTTTTGAAACTCAGGGGCTACCCTAAGTGTCGAGTCTTCAAAATTCAGAATTCAAGGAGAACCGGCCTATCAGTCTGGAACTCAGAGGTTGGATGGCATAGGCGCCACAGCCCCCCTTTTGAAGACTCGACACTCAGGGGCTACCCTAGGTGCCGGGGGGGGGGGAAGAACCCCCTTTCAAGTCATCAGAATTCAAGGAGAACCGGCCTACCAGTACTCAATGTGTCCAGGAAGGGCAGGCAGTCAAAGTATAGTGCATCTAAATAGCCAGCACCCTAAAATCCACTTTACAATGGAACTAGAAGCCAATGACTGCCTGCCCTTCCTGGACACACTTCTTCCAGAAGGTTCCTTATCATTTTCGGTTTATAGAAAATCCACACATACAGGGAAATATTTACACAAACAATCACACCATCACCCTTCTCAACAATATGGTATCTTAAAATCACTAACCCATAGAGCTAGGGCAATCTGTTCCAATGACATTGCTCTCACTGCTTAATTTTTCACACCTGCATCACACCTTCCTAACCAATGGCTATAATCCCCATAAGATAGATAAAATACTAAATGCTACCCAGAAATCCCCCCCCCCACTATCTACCACAGAAGATAACAAAACTATCACTATCTAATTCATTAAAGATATCTGAAAAGATATCTAGGGTGCTTAACAAACACCAACTGTGCACCGTATTTAAACCTTCTGTGAAATTGGCAACTCTCATCCGTTCACCTAAGAACAGATTCACTCCTTTATCACATCCAGGAGTCTACGAAGTGCCCTGTTCTTGTCTTCGAGCCTACTATGGACAGACAGGAAGTACTGTGGACATCTGCCTCAGTGAACACAAAAAATATATCCGACACTTTCGCTACGGTAAGTCGGGTCTGGCAGACCACGCTTTGGATACCACAGCACACAGGATCAATTGGAAAAAAAACAAAAGTACTACACAGAAGCTTCCAGAGTCAGAGAGGTTGTTCCTGGAATCAACAGAAACCTTAAAACATACTCCAAACCTTAACAAGTATGGTATAAATCTACCAAAGATTTGGGAGACAGTCATCCTAAGACGAAATTAATATTTATTTTAATTTTTTTTTTCCAAAACTTTGGACTACTGTTTTTTTCGTTTTCTTTTCTTTAATTTAGATGGCACTGTATTAGGACTTTAGTCTTGTGTTGGATATAATACCAGTGAAATATTAGCTTTTAAGTTAATAAATAGTTATTTTCTTATTAATCTGTGTTCACATCAATACCGTTTAAATCCCTTGTCTCTTATTCATATTAAAATTTAAATTTATAGGCCTATTATTTTTAAAAAATCACGGCACTACGGTTTTGAAACAAGCACTTTCACCCTACAATACGAACTTGTGAAGAAAATATTCAGTATTACTAGATCTGAGAACTGGATACAGACTACCTTGATCTTCAATTTCAGTGGAAAAATTTTTTTTATATACTTCCTTGCTGATTGGTCACTAACATTTGCAACATAGATGTTATTTCATTCAGTTTTGAGAACAGAGGATACGCCATCCATTGTTATAATCTGCTTGCAGGCAATTTTTATGACCGGTTATAAACAGTGGTATTCCCTTTCCCAAATGTTGAAAGGTTTCAATGTGTGAAAATTAACGATACACAGATGTCATTAGGTGTTCTGGGTCTGAGCTTTTCAACATATTCATGAATATTATTCTCCACAGAATATTTCCACTATAAAATATTTATTCATGAAAAAGGCTTAGAAAACTAAAATGACAAATTCTAGGAGAACTTCTCTTGGAACACTAGTGTTCCGCAGAACACAGTTTGGGAAACCCTGATCTAAAGAATAGCATTAGTAGTTCAAGCCTTTTGTGTTACTAAATTTGCAGAGAAAATATTAAGGATCTCCACGGAGTCATAACACCAGGTTTCACAAACCTCCACAATGTTAGTAAAGGCAACTTTAGAAGATTGCTGCAATCCTATTGAACATTGCAGCAATTTTTCTAGGTTATCTTCACAAATCTTTGCAATATGCCTCCTGAAGTTGAAATTTCTGTTTTTCTGAAACTATTTTTGATGTTTACAAAAAATGAGAATCTCATCCCATCCTCATCAATCTTTTTTTTTTGCCGGCCTGGCTGGCCGAGTGGTTAGCATATCTGCTCTCCAGTCAAAAGGCTGCGGGTTCGAATCCCGCTTGGGAATGGATGTTTGTGATTGTCTGTGAAAAAACTAGTGGTGGTAGTCGGCAGTAGATGGCGTTGGTGAATTGAGTTGTTTAGACAGAGCTGAAGAGTAGGTGCCCTCCCTTGATGAGTCTTTGGACTCCCTGGAGGTGTCAAATAATAAAAATAAAAAATCTCCCAAACTTCTGGGGGAGAGAGAGAATTATTCCGATTCAGGTTAGACCAATGTAAAAGGGCTTCATAACTTTCTTTGAAAGGGCATTCATATTTAAAATTGCTTCTATGGAAAAGATGAGCTTCATCTCACTGTATTGAGTGTCAATACTATGCTGTGCCAGACCAGATTTTTGAGGTTTCACATATTCAATGTAGTATTGATGTTCATTCACTTTTTTTTTTTTTTGAAACACAGAATGGCCTGTCTGCCCAAAGTATGTCAAATTACATTCATAAAGAATCTGGTAAATGTATCCCAGCTAAAGATAGAGGCAAAGTTTGTCTTTTGTAGATGGTAACAGATGAGAAATTTGGTTGATAGGAAAATATATGGGAATAAGGTGATACTTCTTCAAATACTACCGATAGGTTCAGAGATATCTTGGAACCCTGCAGTGTGTTGAAGAACCCTTAGGTGTTGGAACATGGGAGTTAATTATCTGCTGGATTTGATAAGGGTCAAAACCATTCAATTCCATTAAAGTTTTGATAATGAGAAGTTCTTGTTGTAAGCTTGAGGTAGAGAAGCACACAACATTGTGTGCTCTATTAATTAAAACTTGAAAACACCAATTTGTTTGAAAGATGTCATGAGTAGACTTTTGATGAATGTATCTGCCAGTAAAGATAAAAATAGGTTTTGATGAACAATGGCCATTTTCTTTTTCCATGTGCGGGTTAAGACTAATGATCAAATGTAGGTAAGTGGTAAGTTCATTTTTAGAATGATACCAAACAGCAAAAACATCATGAACGTAACGAAACCAAAGAGAGGGTTGGGGATGAATGGATGAGAACGAGCTATCTTCCCATTCTTTGTAGACCTTTCCAGCTTATTTAAATCCTCCACATCAGCACTATTACTAATAACCCTCCCAAACTATCATTTGCAAACAATTGACTATGTCCCTATAATCCAGTGACAATATCACTGAAACAGGGAAGAACAGGATAGACCCAGTGCTGTGCTTGCAGAAATTCACTAGTAACCTTCCTTATGCTCAATACTGCAAGCTCTATACACAACTGACATCTAGCAGAATTCTATCTAAATCTATACCACTCATCATGTAGCACCTCATGAAATGTCTATGCAAAATCCAGAAAAATGACAGGGCTTTCCACTCAAGTGTGCCTTCTTAACAAATACATGAAGCTCTTCATAAATATTATGATCATCATCAGAGATCTTCAGAGTCTAGGATTCCTTGAGAAAATATATCACTCATACAACCTGTCACACCTTCTCTTAAACTCATTCACAACAGATGCACTCACTGCTCTGAGAGAGCAATCTAGCTCACTTCTTTAACTGAACACAAACTTCCATAGATACTCCACTGTCCTCTACCCCACCTTCCACATAACAAAAAATTTCATCAACAAATATCCTATAACATCCTTTCAGAAGTTCATAAATTCTATCACATCAATCCCTCTTTCTTTCTTCTCTGCAGTCCACACTCTCAATGTCCCCATAATTCCAATATCAGTTTTGTAACTCTTCTTGGACTACTCTCCACAATTTCTTTATTCCTTCAAGAACTCAGGAGACAAAATCTGTAAACAGTAATCCAAGTCAGTCATATCAAGGCCTTGTCAAGAAGCAAAATGACTTCCTTATACATCCTTATACATTAATTACCCTCAGAATTATATTCAACATCCTACATAGCAGTGGTGTTCAATCTCTTTTACTATGCGAGCTACTTTTAGATAAAAAGTTATTCGGCGATCTACTCTCGTATATAGAGCACGTTCCCCCAACCTGATATCTGATTATGCACAAATACACAACTAAAAACTTTATTTGTGTATTTAAAAATTTATTTATCACTTTTAATTATTTTAATACAACAAAAAAAAAAATATATATTGGAATAAAATATTTATTTCTGTATTTTGGAAAACCAAAGTTAGAAAAAACAACACATTGATTACAAACTCACAAGTTACAGGAAATGCTGGTTGATTAAAAAAAAAAAAAAGAAGCTAATGTGAAATTTGGCATTGTTTGGACCTCGCAATATTTTCTTAGTCAAGTTGATATGAAGAAGTGGCCAATCGCAGACAATCATCCAAATGATCATTTGTAATTTGGTTTCTTAATTGACGTTTTATGATGGTCATATTTGAAAAAGCGGATTCTGACAAGTATGTCGATCCGAAACACGACAGAATTTTTTGCGCAATATCAGTTAATATTTTGAATTTTTCATGTGCATGCTTCCAAATGACCTCATTGTTTATTGATTTTAAATGTCAACTATTCTGAATGTTTATTATCTCAAGTTCTACTTCAGCTTGGTTTATATCAAACAGCCCACTAATTTTATTTGAAATTTCTGTGATGTTCAAGTTTTCTTGAAATGGATTATTGATAAAAGATAGTCATTTCAGTTTTATTAAAATCTTTAAATCTTGAATTTATTTCTTTCTCAACTAATTCTATTTCACGAATAAATTCTTTTAAATCATAGCGAAGCATTTCTTGATTTTGTGCAAAAAATTTTAATAAATATGGGAGATGTCTAAATTTGCGGTTATTTATATTTTTCTTTAATAAAAGTAAGTATTGTTGGAAAGTTTTTATTGAACTTAACATGTCAATTAAATTTTTATCTCTACCTTGTAACTCTAAATTAAAATTGCTTAATTTCGTGCAGAAATCTACTAAAAATGATAAGTGTAACAACCATCTTTTATCACTCAATTGGGGATAAATTTTTCTTCAAGAAAATTTTTTATATCGTTAATTAATACAAGAAATCTTTCTAAAAATTGACTTCTGCTGAGCCAGCGAACATCATTGTACAACAGAAGTTCCCTATCATCATCTGTCTGTAATTTAAATAACTGCCATTGCAGGGCTTTTCCTCAAACAGAATTTATAATTTTAAATGTAATATCCAAAACATCTTTTGTGTTTAATCTTTTATTACACAGTACTTGTTGGTGAATAATATAGTGGTATGTTAAAAAAATCTGGATATTTGTCATCGTTTTTACATAATGAAATTACTATTATTATTACTATTATTACCTATCATTGCAGGAGCACCATCAGTAGTAATAGACACAAGTTTAAAAAGCAGAAGTTTGTGTTGTTTCACAAATTCATCAAATGCCAAAAAAATGTCTTCTCCCCTAGTCCTTCCCAATAATGGTATAATTTTCAAAAGTTCTTCTTTACTTGAATAATCTTGAAATACCATGCGAATAAATACCATTAACTGAGCAATATCAGTGAAGTTGTTTGATTCATCAAATTGTAATGAAAACGCAACACACTGGTGAATGTCTGACATTAACCTGGCCTGGAAACTTTTCTCCGGCAATTGGAACTCTTCCTTTCGGCAATTTGAAATCTTGTCTGCAGCCTAGAAGTAGTCTCTCTCTCTAGCAACGTCTCGAACTGAGAAGCTCCTTTCTGGAAGCGGGAAACTCCTCTCTCAAGCAACATGGATCCAAGCAGTCTCTCTGACGGCGACTCTTGACCGGGTGGCCTCCTCTCTGACAGCAATTCTGAAACTGGGACCCTTCTACTTGCTTCAGTCCCTTTTTATTAGGCCTCCTCTGAGACCTCACATGAAGTTTGGCAATCCCCCAAAGAATCAGTATGAGTCTTTCATCTTAAGTTTCAAGTTCGGCACACCTTTCATTCTCCTCCGCTTTCTTTTGACTGTAAGTTGCCGGTCATCGGAAAGTTGTTTGAACTCTTTCTGACTGACTTCGGAGATGTTTACACTTAGAGCCTGCAAGCCTTTCTCATACATACACGTTTCAATAACAATCTTTCTAATGATGCCGTGTACAGCTTCGGCGACAAAAACATTGCCTTTGTTTTTAACACACCAACATATTCTTATTGAAGCAGTATATACAGTTAGTTTCAAAAGAGTTATTTACAAAAACATCTAATACAAACTATACCGAGAAAAACAAAGTTTATTTTTTTTACAATATTCACATGGGACTTAATCGAAGTAAAAAATCGATGTAATGTGCTTTGGAATATTTAATAATTAAGCTACAATCGAGTTTTTACACTTTGCTTATAATCGTATTCACTCGGCTCGCTGTTTGACTTCCACTGATTAAAATTAATTCATTTACCCGGACTTATAAGAAAATTACTGATTTGACAATTTTAACGAAAGAAACAATGAGTTAATAGCCATTATCATTTCTAATAGTTCCAGCCAATTCAATTCAGTCTATAAGTACTGCATATCATCATCATTAGCATCCCTAACTATTTTTTTGCATTGTGCAAACAACTGAACATTTCCTGTCAGGTCCTTCTCATTATCATTAATAATATATAAATTGAACAACAATGGTCCAAAGACTGATCCTTGGGATCAACCACTGGTCACCTTAAATTTGGCAGATTCCCCCTCCCCTATATACAACTTTCTAATGCCTGTCTGTCTACAACCCACTTTATCCATGTCAACATTTTATATTCCAATCCCATTATTCTCCAATTTATGCAAAAGCCTTTCTTGTATGTTCAGGTATTTCTTCCAAAATTACCTGAACAACGTTCAACAGTATCAGAGTGACCTTATCCAACTCAGCTGTAACATTATACAAGTGGCCTTGCTACATGGAAATGTGAAAAATGCATATTACTTAGACTCCTAACTAGTCCCAAAAACTATAGACCTTTCTTCCTCAAATTCTTCAGTTCATCATACTGCCCGAAGTTGGTCTCTAAGTCTATTATAATCACTGCCTTTATAATTCTGCATAAATTTCTTCCTCCTTGATACTCAAGCATGTCTAAAATTGTTCTACAAGTCAAGGCAACATGATCATATTCACTAACTAGGGCAAAGTAATTTTTCAGTCTCAATTAGCTTCTCTGGTACTATGACCAAATCAGAAACTTGTTTCATGTGTTCCTCCTAACACATACTGCTTAAGATATTTTAAGAATTCCCTCAAGAATTCCAGAAATTCAGTGCCCAGTTTATACTACTACAGTTAAAACCCACCATAATGATAATCTGTTTTGCACTTGACAAACTATTTTGCATAAATATTTCCTGCTCATCACTCTTTACATTCCCAAGCCTACAGCAATATTCCTCTAAATATCAGTGGTAATTTCACTTGATTCTCTGTCTGGAGATAACTCATTCACTTACAATAAACAATAATCCATTTGCCCTCCTCAGCCTTATACAATATGCCTAATTAAGTTGAAGGCTACCCTATCTTTCAACTATTCCTATTAACCACATTTTGCTAATACCAATTAACTTTACATAACTTGAGTCTATCAATACAACAACCTCATTCCCTTTATACCCTCTAGCATTTGTACACAGAAAATCGGTGTGCTGTGCATACTTTCAAAACTATCGCTATTGTTAATTAAGAGGGAGATGTTAAATCCCGTTTTATTTTATAGCCGGGTACGAAACTCGGGTCGAAATTCATCTACATCTGTAGAGTTTCAATGCCGAATAAACTATTGGCTGGAACAAAGTGTAAATGATCACTTGGATAGCACAACACCAGGGCAACTCCATGTAAAGGTGGAGCAAGCCTCCTCACTAACTTTAATATTCTTTCATAATGTAAAACCCAGCTCCTAAGAGATGTAACTATATTGTTTTACATTATGAGAAATAGGTCACTACCCAGACCAGTTTCAACCTTTTTTGAGGTCTCATCAGTGAGTAGGTAGACCTGGAATATCAAGGTTTTAAGTGAACAGAAACTTACATACCTCTACTATTGACTCTACATTTTTTTTTTTTTCAGCATTGAAACTCTACGGATGTCGATGGATTTCGACCCGAGGTTCGTACTCGGCTATAAAATAAAATGGGATTTAACATCTCCCTCTTAATTAACAAATTCGCCGGTAAAATAGCCTTTCGGCTTAATATCTTTGTAGTTTACAATATTTAACAATATATAGTACACCACTTCGGCAATTCGATAGTAGAGGTATGCAAGTTTCTGTTCACTTAAAACCTTGATATTCCAGGTCTACCTACTCACTGATGAGACCTCAAAAAAGGTTGAAACCGGTCTGGGTAGTGACCTATTTCTCATAATGTAAAACAATATAGTTACATCTCTTAGGAGCTGGGTTTTACATTATGAAAGAATATTAAAGTTAGTTAGGGAGCTTGCTCCACATGGAGTTGCCCTGGTGTTGTACTATCCAAGTGATCATTTATACTTGGTTCCAGCCGATAGTTTTTTCGGCATTGAAACTCTATGGATGTCGATGGATTTCGACCAGAGTTTCGTACCCGGCTATAAAATAAAATGGGATTTAACATCTCCCTCTTAATTAACAAATTCGCCAGTAAAATAGCCTTTCGGCTTATTATCTTTGTATCACTATTGTTCTTTCCAGATTCCATTCATTCTGCAATATACTCATCATCAAGTCATACAGCATGTGTATAATATCACGTGTCTTGGTCACAGCTGTACAGTAGCAGGAAACACTATTAGAGTTTAGAGACATAAGAAAATATGTATAATTAATTCATTCATTTAAAAATAATAAAAAATATAAACAATTAACAGTAATCACCTCCTGAAACTTACCAATAGGCACATAATCTGTCTGATTAAGATCAGGACATTGGCATAGGGCTTCACACAATTCAAAAAAACAGATGATGAAATTTGAACCTACTGTAGTGTAGCATCTTGGTATGGTTCCGGTGAACGATGGCATGAGAAGCAAGGCCTAAACCTTCAGAATCCAAAAATCTTATATAATCTTGTTCTTCAATTCTAACAGTAACATATCCTATCTTAAAGGAGTATCTGAACAAATAACAGACATTTTGCAGATATAATTTGCACATCAACTTCAACCCAGCCCAGAAGTTGTCATCTTTCTTACCACATATCAAAATTACATTATCACCTTTATCCTTGCCTGGTGTTTTATCAAATACCCTCTTCTTGTCATCTTTACTCTTTAGACAGACTGGTCATTCTGCTACTATTAGAATCCAAGAACATCAAGATTATATAAGATTTTTGGATTCTGAAGGTTCAGGTCTTGCTTCTCCTTCCATCGATACTAGGCACAGAGTTCAATGGAACTGAAGCAAGATGCTACACTGCAGTAGGTTTCTGATCGTATATTTTTTGACTTGTGTGCAGCCGACATCCTAATCTTAATCGGACAGACTGTAAGCTTATTTGTAAGTTTTGGGAAAGTGATTGCTGTTAATTGTTTATAATTTTTTATATTTTTATTTACTATTTTTAAATTAAGTTAATTATACAGCTATTCCCATCTCTCTGAATTCTAATAGTGTTTCCTCTCACTGGATAGCTGCAACTGAGACACAATATATACTATACGCCCACAGATGTGAGACCCTTCGACACTTCTGTACATGTCAGAAGGGGAATCAATCCATAGTGTGGGATGAGTTGTTTATTATTACACATTGTAAAATTAACTTCTCTATTATGAACACTGTAGCTTTTAAAGTGGTATATTATGCTTGCATAATAGTTGGAAATTTTACGTATAAAGCACGTGATTTTGTGTGTTGGTGACTAATTCGTACATCACCTTATTTCTTTCTCCACTTCAACATGAACTGACGCTTCTTGGCACATTGCCAACTGAGGTTATTCATGTATTCAGAATTTAAATTTGTTACCAGTTTTTCTGTCTTCTCCCTGAAAGAAGCTTATGACATACTGAGCAAAATATATAGGAGTAATAAATTATATTTAGTTTTCTCTTACATGTGAATGGCTTTACATATAATAACTGATAACTATCATATCCTGTACACTAGGGGGTCTTCAATGTATGGCCTGCAAGCCACCTGTGGCCTGCCAGCCATTTTGAAAAAATAACTACTTAACATTAAAACGTGATTAAATAAAAAATAATTTCAATGAAGCCCACGGGCCACTAAGCTATACTGCAGTATTTAGAATTGTAAGATGCTTTCCAGATTCACAAGGAACACTGTACATTTGATACTTTACATAAAATCCTATAAAAATAAATATTAAATAGACATGTTTCTACAGCCAGTGCCAAGCGGTACTTAAGTACTAGTACTAACGTCGCAGGTAGATGGCTGAGGCAGTTCATTCGAGTGCCTTCCAGATACATCTCGAAGGTTCTTGATACTTCATTATTTTCACATAAATACAAGAGGATCTCATCCACAGTCAGTCAGTCAGTCGTGAACAGTGTGATATTCGTGTATAAGCGCATGCAGATTCGTCATGTCAGCCATAGCTTATTTGTGGTTTTATATTGTCAGGCATTTTTTCATTAGTGTGAGACATATTCAGTGGATAATAACCGTTACGGGCATCTTGGATCATTTTTTGGGATCACCTTCCATCACTATGGCGTCTACGAATAAAAAGCGTAAATCAAGTGATTCTTGTCAGGTTTTTAATGAAAAGTGGACCAATTTGTACTTTTTTGTGTCAATCGATGATAAGTCAGTGTGTTTAATTTGTCGTGAGTCAGTATCAAAGGAATACAATATAAATCGACACAATGAGACAAAGCATGCGTCCAATTTCAATCACCTTCAAGGACAGCGACGTGTGGACAAAGTGAACCATCTCCAAATTGATTTAAAATGCCAGCATGGTACGTTTAAAAGGCAGAGGGAAGAGAGCGAAGCGTGTGTCAAAGTAAGTTATGTAATAGCTGAAAAAATTGCTAAAAAATCAAAAGTGTTCTTGGACGGCAAGTTTGTGAAAGGGTGTCTCATCACTGCTGGGGAAATTCTGTGCCCAAATAATAAGGAAGTGTTTAAAAAACTGAGTTTGTCTGAAGTAACTGTAGCATGACGTGTCGAAGGACTTGCCAATGACATTGAAGGAACTTTAAAAAAACAGACGTCTGAATTTACGTCATATTCACTTGCTTTAGATGAGAGCACAGATGTGAAGGATACAACACAACTGGCTATCTTTGTCCATGGCATTGATCAACAATTCACTGTGACAGAACTGCTAGCGCTCGTACCTATGAAAACAACAAAAGGCACTGATATTCTTGAAGCTGCCAAGAAAACGTTTCAACCTCAGCTTAACCAACCTCGAGGATGTGGTAACTGATGATGCCCCTGCTATGGTGGGAAAGAACAAAGGGTTTGTTGTGCTGCTACGGAAAGAACTGAAACTAGAAGGAAAAGATTTCGTTCATTACCACTGTTTAATCCACCAGGAGAATTTGTGCGTGAAAACTATTGGATTTGAGAATGTCATGAAAGTTATTGTGACTGTCGTCAACATTATTAGGGCAAGAAGATTGAATCATTTTCAATCCCAAGAGTGCAAAGCGGATGTCGTTTATTATAGTGATGTACGTTGGATGAGCAGAGGGAAGGTTCTTAAAAGAGTCTTCGACTTAGGGAGCGAAACACAGCAGTTCATGCAAACCAAAGGAAACCGAATGCGGAATTTCAACGATCCAAAGTGGATGACAGACTTTGCCTTTGTGACCGACATCTCGTGAATGACCTAAATATGCAGCTACAATCGAAAGATCAACTGATGCACACTCTGTTGATCACATCAAAGCTTTTGTGGCCAAGCTCAAACTTTGGGAAGCACAACTCGCAAAAAAAGACTTAACTCATTTTCAGCTTCTCGCTGAGTCCAACTGTTCATCTCTTGATGAATATGCTACAAAATTAGCTGTGTTGTGAAGTGAGTTCGAAGAGAGATTTAGTGATTTTCGTAACCAACAGTTTTCTTTAGATTTATTTTCAATGCCATTCAGTGTCAATGCTGCCAAAATGCCAGGCTCAGTACAAATGGAGCTGCTTGAACTCCAAAACAATTCTTCT
This sequence comes from Typopeltis vanoorti, assembly GCF_054136105.1. Lineage (NCBI taxonomy): Eukaryota > Metazoa > Arthropoda > Arachnida > Uropygi > Thelyphonidae > Typopeltis > Typopeltis vanoorti. Next base: position 28,962,439 of record NC_143566.1, on the reverse strand, counting down.
TTGAGAGAAAAATTATTTAATATGCCCTTGCTTACATTTTACAAAGACTATATTTCTGAGGATGCATTCCCTAATCTTTGCCAGCATGCTTTGAAGATGTGTGCTTTGTTAGGAAGCACATACTTATGTGAGCAGATTTTCTCCAGAATGAAGCATGTTAAGTCCAAGACTTGATGTCAACATTGACAAGCTGGTCAAGGAAAAGCATTGCCAAGTTTCCCATTGACTCTGTAAAAAATGAACGTTTTCTTCATTAAATTATCTTTTTTTCAAGTATTGATTGTATTTACTTATCATGAACCTGACTCCTACCTACATTCTTAGAGCTGAGTGTTTATGTTTATAGAATTTTATAAACAGTATCAAATGCACAGCATTCCTTGTGAATCTGGAAAGCATCTTACGATTCTAAATATCGCAGTATAGCTTAGTGGCCTGCGAGCTTCCTTGAAATTTTTAATGCTGCCCACACTGTCTGAAAGGTTGAAGACACCTGCTGTACACCTTCTGAGGATACATAGGAATTTGATGATATATTATACAAAATATAACATAATATTAAAACAATTTGTAGCAACTAATACATTTTTTTTTTGATATTGTCCAATGAATACATCATTGAAGAATGTAGTTTCTGCACTCACTAATTAACTAGAAGTGGTTATCTGATGCTAATTGTTGAAGTTTATTCACTATTGTATTGATCTTTTGTATACTTTTTTTTCATAAATTTCTTAAATTTTCTTAAATATATTAATACATGCATTCAGAACTTATATGTTGTTGTTCTTAGGATCAGTCTATTAAGTGTAGTACTTTTGTTACTCCTGATAACACTATCAACATGAACGATGAAACGTGTAATATAGTTAATAAGTCTTTGTTTCAGTAACTCAAAAACTAAAAAAAAATATATATATATATCAAAAAGAATTATGACTGTTCAACACTCAACCAGAGCTAGTCGTAAGATACTGGTCACATATAAAGAAAATAATCAAATTCACGGTCTCATGCATGAATATCAACTATTTCTCTCACAGAAATCCTAGACAGATAAAGCTAAACCTAATTTGGTATTGTCAATGAGCTATATAATCTTGCAACCATGCTAAAATATTCAAACTGAACTCTCAAGCAACTTAAGGTCTCCAGAAAGCAGGGTAGCAGTCTCGTATGAGTTCATTTACCACCTGAAGACATTCTAGCTGTGCCACACTAGAAATCAAAACCCATAGTCTAGAAGCTGGAAAACACTGTCACAGCTAGATTGCATGTCAACCAGGAATTTTCCCAGAAACCTATAATAATATCCAATATTTCTATATAACTTATAACTCTTGAAATTTATCAATACAGGTAATACTCCTAAAAGTTGCAAAGTATCAGTCTTAAAACACGCTGTTATGAGTGAAATTTTGAAACATTTTAACAGTTACCAGTTGTACTGGTTTTCATCTATTTGTTGTTGTTATATTTATAAACAGACAGATATATTTGTGCTATTTCTTGTGAAGTAAAGTGTCAGGTATACGTTGTGCTTGAAGAATAACGAGTCAATACGGCGACCGATGCGTTGTAGTTACCAAAAATATGCTGAACGTGTTCCAAGTATGTCAGTTACATGTAGTAATACTGTATATATGTTAGTCAAAAGCTTTAACTTCAACACCTACTTGATTTGGTGCCATACATTTCACATCACTGGAACCTCTCAATAAAACTGAACAAGAACAAAGCGTTAAGGATTAAAAATATCGTAATTTATCTTCCAAATTTCCAAGCTCGGACAGTATATGTTAAATCACAAAAAAAAAGATTACAAAACGTGAAGTTATGAAATCTTAATATACCATTTCTCGGCTTGTCGAATACACTCATTCCCCTCCGATATCTTTCTTTCAGACGCCATACTGTTTATCTGATTACGAAATCCCAAAACCCCAACGGGTAAATTTTGCACTTGAAGGATACTATAAAATGTGTAGACTGCTTTAAAAAAAAAAAAAAAAAAAAAAAAAAAAAAAAAAAAAATCAGAACAATAAATTGTGAAACATATAGAAACTTATCACCGCATACAAAAAATGCGCTAAACATAGTATGGAAAATTACCATTCAATATTTAAAGAAAGTATAATAAATATCCAATTTTTTTTCTTTATAGCCAAGTACCAAAATATTCTTCTGCTATTGTCATTATTCGAAACTGAGTCCGTAGTGACAATAACCTTAGAAAGCCGGGATTCGAATCCCATCTAGAACGCGAACAGCTTTTATCGGGGCTCTTCAGGTGAAGTTAAGCTAGACGGACCTCATAGAGGTGGAAATTTATTTCTTCTTTATTAAGGCCTTTCCTTTATAAAGGCCTTTTAACTGAAGATAAATATCTTATAGGGAGTTTGAAGGCCAGGGGAAGTTAAGGAAGTTAGGGTTCTTTCTGACATCTTTAACTTCTCCATGAAACTTGATTACATATAATCCAAATTCTCTAACACCGAAGACAACTTACTCGGTGACGATAATGACTACAATTCTAAATGGCTCAATTTTTAGATTTCCACCGATCAAAAGAAAGAAAAGCAGATATTAATTTGTATAGCAATGAATATCAGTGATATAGAACTGTGAAGCTCAGTGGAAGTGACTTCTGTATCTACTGAGACGCTGCCAGAAAAAAAAGACTTAAGGTCTAGTCTGGTCGCCGACTAGAGGAACTTTTTCTAAGCCTTACTTCAACCAGTTCCCGAGTTAGTCGATCATTGGCACAGGCAAGTGGGTTTTGTCTCTGGGAAACACGGATTTTTCTTTCCATAACCTCAAGAAAATCGACCGTAGAACCCACAGTATTTCAGACAATGACATATTGTTTTGAGGTCAGAGACTACGATATTGCGACATCTCAGTCGTCTCTTCATCGATGCAGCTTATGATTAGTGATGGTCTTGACACAGCTATTTCTGATTGGCTACTGGTGGAGATGGAACTTCTCACTCACTCCCGAAAAGTTAGATAAGGCTAAAACGGCCTCCCCTACTCCCTATAAGGGAATAAAAGAAATTAGGTGATTTTTTTGATAGAAGAAAGGATTTGCCAGAAATATTCAGTTATTTGCTGATGATGGAAAACTGGGAAGGGTAACAATAAATTAAAGTGATATAGAGATTCTGCAGGAAAAATTAAATGGACTAGCCATATAGGAAAAGGTAAATGTCTGCCAGTTTAATTCAATCAAGTATAAAGTCAAGCACTATGGGAACAGATCATAAGGTATGTATTATATTGATAGAGCTGACCTACAGAAAATTGATCAGACCAAGAACTTGTGGGTGAGTATTGACACAGCCTTCAAGTTATCAGAAAAAAAATCAGCTAATTCTCTTCCTGTATAGGGAGTAGGCAAGGCCGTTTTTAAGCCCTATCTAACTTTTGGAGACTGAGTGGGCAGTTCAATCTCTACTGGTAGACAATCAGAGATAGCTGGCCCAAGGCTATCACTAATTAATCGGCACTCGGTGAAGAAAGCGGCTAGTATGTGCCGCCATCTGGTTGTCCCTAACCCTAATACAATATATTTAATGTCTGAAAATAGTGTGGGTTCGACGGCCGATTTTCTCGAGTTTACGGGACAAAAACCCGAGTTTCCGGGAGGAAAAACCCGCTAGCCAGTGTCAGAGATCGACTAACTCTGGAACCGGTAGAGAAAAGGCTTAGAAAAGTTCCTCTAGTCGGTGACCAGATTCGAACGTTTTTCGTCGTGCGGTCAAGCGCTGTAGCGTGCAAACGCCACTTTTACTGTGCTACACCACACAGCTCTGCATTCAAGTTATTATTATTATTATTATTATTATTATTATTATTATTATTATTATTATTATTATTATTATTATTATTATTATTATTATTATACTCAAGATAACTATTGTATATATCAAAAAAAAATCAACTAACGTCTTTTATTCCCTAACAGGGAGTAGGCGAGGTCTTTATACCCTATCTAGCTTTTGGAGACTGAGTGGGCAGTTCAATCTCCACCGGTAGCCAATCAGAGATAGCTGGCCCATGTCTATCTATCACTAATTATAGCAGCCACCGATGAAGAGGCTGGCAAACAAGTGCTGCCATCTCTTGGTACCTAACCCTAACAAGATATGTCACTATCTGAAATAATGTGGGTACTACGGTCGATTTTCTTGAGTTTACGGGACGAAAAACCCGAGTTTCCGGGAGAAAAAACCAGCTTGCCTGTGCCAGAGATCGACTAACTCGGGAACCAGTCGAAGATAGGTTAGAAAAAGTTCCTCCAGTCAGCGCGGCCAAGCGCAGAGGACGCAAGCGCCACTTCCACTGAGCTACACAAGCCTTCTATTGTATATATATATATGTGTAAATATTTTAGCAGTGAACAAAAATATTATTTATTTAAAAAAATTATTATTATTTGAAAATATTAATAACTCGCCAGTATCTGTTATTCACAATTGTAATGTATTATAAATTTTATGTATATATATATATATATATATATATATATATATATACGTGTATATAAAACTATTGTTGTATCTATGTATGTAATTTATCTGAGACAATAAAATGTTTAAAAAATTCTTCTTCTTCTTCTTCTTCTTCTTCTTCTTCTTCTTATTATTATTATTATTATTATTATTATTATTATTATTATTAAAAGCTGCCACTGTGAAGAAAAAAACCTCCTAAATAGTTCAAAAAGAAGCCCACAATAAAAAAAAGAACATGAACCATCAAGACAGATGCAATAACACAGGATATATCGGCAATTTCACTTTGATCCGACCTTTCAGATCATTCATTTGACCTCCCAAAGATCTGCCTACTTCCAACACAGCAACCAAATCAATAACAAATATACGTATATATAACCAGTATCACCCTCAGATAAGCTAATTACAAAGCTTCGAGGGTGCAGTTGAGTTACATCCCAGTAGTAGTATTTATCTAACATTATTCACTTAACATTCTGTAATGAATTCTAGTAGTAAACAGAAAATATGATAGTAATACTTCAGTTACATATTTAAGTTTAAAATTATATATTTAATTTACAATTTAAATTTAAAAAAAAATATATTATTATATAAACTGCAACATAAGTAATATTGTTTAACTTGTGAGTCATTAACAATAAACACGATTACTGATTATTATTAATGTAACAATACACACTTTTTACTCTTGTGTCAATGAGAAATTCTGCAAATGATAATGATATTAAGAGTAATTATAATTCTTATTGAACCATTTTGCAAGAAAAAGATGCATTGTTGCCTAAATGTTAGTATATTCATGTAATTATTTGAGAGATAATAAACTAAAAAAAAAATTATTATTATTATTATTATTGTTGTTGTTGTTATTATTATTATTATTATTATTATACAACAAAAAAAAGAAGAAAAAAAAAGTTAAACTGTAATAACAGTTGAAGTCTTCAAAGCACGTACCAACAAAGAGTAAAATCGATACCTGGCTTGTGACAATTACAGGAACATAACCATGAAACTACCACTATCTATCATCTATTATCTTCCTCAGATAAGCTCTGCTAAGCTTCGAGGAAGAAAATTATTAACTTACAAGTATCTGTTAATCACAATTGTCACATGTTATAAATATTATATATATATGTAATTATTACAGCATCTATGTATGCAATTTATCTGAGACATAAAAAAAAATAATAATTATTATTATTATTAATAAATAAACAAATTATTATTGTTATTGTTATTATTAATATGTATATTCTATATTCAAAAATTCTGTATAATCTTATTGTAAATAAAGTCACTCAATATGATAAAAAAAATTGCGATAATATCATTAATATAACATTACTATTTAACATGAAAAAATAATGCAATAAATTATTCTTATTATTAAAAAATTATGTAAATAATTAATTACATTGTATGTTTATGAGAATTAGGAATATAATATTTTAATTGCATATGTGTAAATACTGTTGTAAAATCACGCTTTCTCAAACCTCGAAAAAAATAAGTAAACTACAACATGTAATATAATATAACTTGTGTAACTCTGAACCATATAATTGTAAATTATTACTGCAAACAAACTATGTTATCATCATTATTATTGAAATCTCATTATATGTAGCACTTAGTGCTGAACCTGTAAAATAATATACTGAATGTTACTCAAGATGATAATTGCATATATGTAAATATTTGAGAGATCAATAAAAATAAATAAAAAATTTAAAAAAAAATAAAAAATTATTATTATTATTATTATTAATAGGCATAGGGTTAAGAGGGCATCTTGTGAAGGCAATCAAAACAGCACATCAGATTACATGTTTGTTGAAGAACACACTAACAAGCAAGGATAGAATGGTTATTGTTCCCCTTAGTGAAGAAGTGGTGCAGAGGATCCAGAGGCAGGTGATGAATATTGTGGCAGGTCTATGGAATGCTCTATGATAATAGATTGCTGGTCTGTGGGCTTCAAAAACTAGCTGATGGACAAAGCAAAAGCATATTAGTTGCTAACCACCCAATCAGCGACACGGATAGCATATAACAATACGCTTCATATCCACATTATTACTATTATATCAAAAACTTATACTGATCAATGGATCCTTCACATGCATGAAATTAGAAACGTATATACATAATCACGATCTGTACGATGGTTAAAAGGGTTTTATAGGATTGACACGGAAAGCTTTTTTAGGTCCATGACGGAAAGGAAGAGAGAAGAAGGGATCACCAGCGGAAATTGTGAAAGAGTTATTTATTTATCCTCTTCATGTCCATGGCACAAAAGGCAGAGATTCGTTTCTTCCCAATACCTCTCTGTTGAGTCAGCATCTCTTTAGGTCTTCCAGGCAGCCATTCTTCTTTCCTTTTCTATAATTCTCCAACCTTTTCCGTTTTCTTTCTGGGATCCACAACAAAACCACTATAGGAATCTCTCTGCTGTCCGTTCTCAGTATGTGACCAATCCTTTTCCATCTGCGTTTTTTTTTTATTTCATCGGTATGCATTTTTTTCGCAGTTAGCTTATATAAGTCATCGTTTGTTATACGTTGGGACCAAATTATTTTTAATATTTTACGAAGATCGTTTGTTTTTAAACTATTTAATTTAGCTTCCTGTTTTTTGTTCAGCTTCCATGTCTCTAATTATATAATATAATAATAATACTTCCTTAACACTGCTATTGAAGATCTTTAGTTTGGTTTTATTATGATAATAATAATAATCGTATGATTATACACTGCCGTGAGTCCCCTTTATGGGGAGGTACGGTACCATCTCAGTCCCCCCCCAAATTTTATCCGGGCTCTGGAACCGGCATAGCTAATGAATCAGACCTATGGCTGGGTCAGTATTCTTGTCTGTAATCCGTGTATGGTCACTGGACTGGTTTGCCTGCTTGCGGGATAAAAAACCCCAGATAAACTGGTGGAAAAAACACTGCTGTCCACGCCCAAGACAGGCTAACTTGGTTATAACTGAGGAAGATCCTCAAGCTCCTCGCATCGTCGACGGGAATCGAACCTAGGGCACTCCTTCCCCAGGCATATGGTTGCAAAGCGCATAGTCACTAGGCTAACCACGCGGACTTTATTATGATATGTTAAAGATTTCAATAATTTAATTTTCAGGAAGCAGTATTAACTTTTATCAGTCTTTGCATTATATCCATGTCAGTTTCACCTTCAGTATCTACATTTGCAAAGTATGTAAAATTCTTAACTACTTAGCATGTCGATTGGTTTTGATCTCTTTGTGGCGTTTGGTGATTAGTTTAAGCACTTCTGTTTAAGTCACTTCTTTTAAGTCACATTTCAGTTGTGTTGTACAACTGTTCTAAAACTAATTATTTTCATGCCTTAATATCTCCTTTACTTCAGTTATAATCCTATTTATTAATATTTTTCAGAAAATTTTTGCAGTTACTGGCAGTGGACTAATTTGCCACCAACTCTCACATCAGGTGAGATCTCGTTTCTTAGAAATTAGAATTATCATTGCTTCTTTTCGCTCTTTAGGTAGCTTTTGAGTTTATATCAATTCGTTAAAGATCAGTTGCACTTTATCAGCAGCAGTTTCTTTAGTTGTCTTAAGCATTTCTATTGATTCATTATCATTCCAACATGCCTTTCCGCTTTTCATTTTTTATTAGGTTCTTTCTTTCATTCTTATATATAGGTTCTGATGTAATATTTAAATTTATGCTCACAGAAAGCTTTTCTATTATTGAACTTCTAATTGCATCAGTTGTGTTGTTTTCAACATTAGAAATATCATCAAAGCGTTCTTTCCTCCTTCTAACAACCTTATGTTCTTGAGTTAGCAACCAACCATCTTAATCTCTTATGGCATTTACGCTCCTTTTCTTGAGCATATTTTCCTTGTCTTCTCATACCGTATTCGACTGTGCCCTGATCACTGAATGAGTTTAAAGCGAGATATAAATAAATAAATAATAAGCTAACGACTTTTTCCTTGTAGGGAGTAAACGAGGCCTTTAAACCCTATCTAGCTTTTTGGAGAATGAGTGGGAAGTTCAGTCTCCACTGCTGGCAAATCAAAGATTGCTGGGCCATTACTATCACTAATTATAGGCAGCCACTGTTGAAGAGATCGGCAAACAAATGCTTCCATCTCTTCGTACCTAACCCTAACAGGATATGTTACTATCGATACTCTTGAGTTTACGGGATAAAAACCCGAGTTTTGGGAGAAAAATCTCGCTTGGCCGTGCGAGAGATCGACTAACTAAGAAACCGGTCGAAGGAAGGCTTAGAAAAAGTTCCTCGAGTCGGCACCTAGACTAGAACTATAAGTCTATCTTCGGGCGACCAAGCGCAAAGGATGCAAGGGTCACTTCCAATGAGCTACACAGGCCTAAGAAAAATATTATTATTATTATTATTATTATTATTATTATTATTATTATTATTATTATTATTATTATTATTATTAATTTTTTTTATTATTATTATTATTTTATTCACATAATTGATACACAGTCAAAACAAGATATCATATATAAATCAAAATTTGACTGGTGATTCAGAACAATTTAGATTCTACCCAAGAATCTAAGAATAATCCGTCAGGTAGCGTCGTAAAATATGGACTGTTCCAAGTAATGCTGTTTTTGTAGGTCATATGGGGTCACTTCATTGATTTTTAATTGCTGTAAATAGTTGGATAGCTTCTTTGAAGTTGCTCCAAGTGCACAGATAACTAATGGGATGACTTTGGTGTGTTTAAGCCGCAGTCGGCCAACTTGGATTGCCATATCTCGATATTTAGTAATTTTTTCCAGTTCTTTGTTGTTAATGTTGTTATCACTGGGTGCTGCGATATGAATAATGCAAACCTGTCGATGTTCGATAATTGTGATGTCAGATCTATTGTGATCAAATGCCGATCAGTTTGTACTCTAAAGTCCCAGAGAATTTTTGCTGTTTCGTTTTTCAATGCAGTCTCTATTTTATGCTGCCACCAGTTATCAGAAGTAGGAAAGCCATATTTTTTGCATGCATGCCAATGAACTATTTTGTTCCACTTGATCATGGCGGTATTTACAGTCAGTTTGAGCTATTTTGCTATAGGCACTTATTAGATGTTCTACAGTCCCATCTTTCTGATCGCATGATCTGCATTTGCTGTTATTATTGATGTTGAAAATTTTTGCTTTGATTGCATTAGTTTGTAATGCCTGTTTCTGAGCTGTTAGAATAAATTCTTCTGTTTCTTTTTTGATGTATCTGTGTTGAAGCCATTGCCATGTCTTGTTCACGTCAATTTTGTCCTCAGTATCTCCAAGAAATTAGCCATGCAGGGGTTTACTTTTCCAGCGCACATATCGGATATTTTGTTGTTCGTTTTCGTAATTGGATTTCTTTCCTGTTGCTCTTAAAAGGCCCTCCTGTGTAATTGCTTGAAGCATTGACCCAGAGCTATTGTCGATGTAATTTCTGAAACCAATTTCTTCTTCTTCCGCAGTCTGTCTCACTTGCAGCAGATCCCGTCCACCTATTTCCTCAGTAGGTACAACTAGTCCACATCACTTCGTGGATGTAATGCATGATGCATAGTCATTAGTTTTCTAGTTTTGCGGTCTAGTTTGTTCAGGTCTTCTTTTGTCCAATTTATTATGCCAGCTCTGTGCCATAATAAATTGGATCACTGGTATAAATTGCATCACTGGTATAGCCCAAGAATTCATTGCTCTAATTGTGTTTAATCCATTTCGTTTTGTTTTCAGAATATTTCTAACTCTTTTAATATATTCTGATGTTGCCTGTTGTTTAATGTTCGAGTGGAGAATATCACTGGCTTCTAATATTTCTAGAAGGTATTTATAGTGTTCGTTAGCTGAAATTGCTTTTATATATTTCTCTTGATCAAAATTAAAATTGCTAGTGTCATTAATTTTTCCTCGTTTAAGTGATAAAATTGCGCATTTATCTAAACTAAATTCCATTTTGATGTCCTGACTGAAAATACGAACTGTGTTCAATAAAGAATCTATTTGCTAGGCCGATTTTCCATATGGCTTCAAGTCATCCATATACAACAGACGGGAAATTTTAATATTGCATTTAGGAATTTCATATCTAAGTTTTGTTTTCTTCAGAATCATAGACAAAGGTATCAAAGAAATGTTGAAGAGCAATGGTAAAAAGGAATCACCTTGGAAAATTCCACGTTTAATGCTGATATCTCCAAATCGTTCATTATTCACTATATTAAGGTTGTTTTCCATGATTTCATAGCAGTAGCCAGAAACGAACATATGTTTTTGCTAATTCCAAATATTTTTAGTGATTGTAGGATCCAGGAGTGTGGAAGGGAATCGAATGCTTTCTTGTAGTCTATCCATGCCATGTTTAAATTATTTTTTCGTCTTTTTGAGTTTTTGAGAATCATTTTATTAATAAGGATCTGGTCTTTTGTTCCTCTAGATTTTTGAAAATTGCCTTTTTGTTTAATCGGATAAATCTGATTATCTGATAAATAGTGGTATTTGGAATTTGTTATGATTGCAGTGAACAGCTTAAGCAGAGTTGGTAGGCATGTTATTGGACGATAGTTAATTGGGTGAGCACTCTTATCCTTATCTTTCATGAAGAGAAAAGTGCACCCAGATATCATCCAGTCTTCCACTGAGCCTGACTGCAACAAATAATTAAATTGTTCTGCCATTCGATCATGTAGACTGGTTAGATGTTTTAACCAAAATCCATGTAGTTCGTCTTTGCCAGGTGCACTCCAGTTTTTTAATTTTCTAGCTTTAGCACTGACCATTTCTTTAGTGATAATGATATTTTGCATTTGTTTTCGTTTCATTTCTGATTCTATTTCCTTAATACATGAAGCATCTTTGTTGTGTTCAATAGGATTATCCTAGATTGACTTCCAAAAATTGAGTGTTTCTTCTTTTCCCGGTGAATAATGGTTTGCATTTGTGTTTCTCTGGAGAGAATGAAAGAACTGATGTTGGGTCTGTAGAAATTGGATATTTTGTACATATTGGTTTATTCTTGCTTGATATCTTTTTATTTTCTGTGCAGTCGCTGTAATTCTTTGTTTTAGTTCGTAACTTCAGCAATTGTTTTGTTGGCCAAATTATATGTGTTAATCAGTTTGTTTTTGATGTTATTATTTTTCGCCCGTCCTTCTTTAAAACTCTTTAAGTTGCTTAGATTAGCTCGAAGCATGTTGACATTTCAGTCTAATCGGATTTTCCATGGTGCAGAGTGTTTAATCCTCTTTTGGTTTGCAACCAAGCTTCACTGAAATGGTATAGGTTGTACTGTATAGGAGCTGATTTGTTTCCTTTATACCCGTGATGTCGAACATTTTTACCCAGGTGTGTAAAACATCTTCTTTTTTTAAATATTGACGTTGTTGATGTGCCACTTGTATACATACATTATAATTTTAACTACTTAATCATAGATGCTGACTTATTAGTCAGCATCTATGATTAAGTAAATAGCCTGATCATATTGGGCTATTTATTTAATAGGACATTGATATACAATCTATGAATTCATATTATACAATTAATTTAATAAACTGAAATTACTGAAATTAGCTTTTTCATCAGAATACCAATATTTTTCAACATCCAAGGTGTGTCACCTGAAACCCTGAAGTGTGTCAGTGCTGACACACGTGTCATAGGTTCGCCATCACTGCTTCATACTGTTGGATGTGATGGTTTCAATTACAGCATTTGCGTTCATTTATACGGTCATTTATGGATTTAATATGTTCCAATAATGTTTACTGAGTTGAATTCCAAAGTTTGATATAGCTACCTCCTGATGATTTTCTGTTACTGGAGTTGTTGGTTTATTATGTAACTCTTGCAGCTCAAATTCAGTAAATATTTTGTTACGGAAAATGAAATTCTTTGGTCCATAAGTCTTTGTTCTGTTATTGCAGATTCTGGGAATTTTTGTTTACAAATTAAATGCATGCAATTTCTGAAACCTCGTTTTTCTGGTGTTGATCTGTAAAAACATTTCATAACTTCTCTGTTTTCTTCTATAGTCCATTTTTTATGTTTGGTTGTTTCTTCCAGTCGCTTTTCAGATTCCTGCCCTGATTGCCCTGCAACTAGAGCTGGGTCCTGTAGCCCACTTGCCGCCTGATGTCCAGGATCCCCAACATCGGACGCAGTCCTTGATGACCCAGGCATCGACTTGTTATTATTATTATTATTATGGGCAAATCCAAGGAGTCAATACTGACTCATTAGAGGGGAGTTCGCCTTGATCTCATTCACAGTCATGGCACCCACTCTGATAGCTTACTCCACTCATTCCCCACTCTCCAAGTAAAAAACCTAGTTCTAATAATCTTGCTAACCACACTCTTGCCCAGTTTCCATGAATGGTTTCCAGTCCTACCACCACCAGTCCTGTTCTGAAAAATATCCTCTGAATTAATCTCATAGAAACCCTTCAGTAATTTCAATGTCTCAATCATATCAACTCTTTTCCTCTATCAACCAATTTCTGAAACCCACAAATCTTCAACCAGTTCTCATAAGGTTCAGTCCATAGACCTGCTATCATCTTGGCCACAAGCCTCTGGATCCTCTCCACCTGCTCCCTATCAAGAAGAAACCCACTGGCCCAGATTTGGGCACAGTAGTCAAGATGGGGTCTTATCAAGGCTCGATATAAAGGAACAATAACTTGCTTGTCTCTGCTCGTCAAAGTATTCTTCAGTAACCAAGTAATTTGAGGAGCTGATTTAGCCACTTTTGCAATGTGTTCCCTCAACTTCCTATCCACCAACACTTCCAAATCCCTGGCCGCATCAATCTGCTGAAGTACAGTTCCACCAATGCGGTATACTGCGGCTAATCTTTTCACCCCAAATTGCATAACCTTACACTTTGCCACATTAAATTGACATCCATTCTCCTTACCCCAGTCTTCCAATCTATCCAAATTATCCTGCAAAATTTTGACATCATGTGCATTCACTATTGCTCTCCCCAGCGCCGGCGCCTAGTATTTTTCTTGTGTGTGTGATTAATGTTCGGCGCTTTTCAAAAAACCTTTTTTTTTTTTAATAAAGTGTGAATAAAACGAACAGGAAATGAAAAACATATGAAAACCGCTTTACAGTATAATGCTACCTACGGATTAGTCCTGATTACACAATTTTTTTTACACAGAACTCAACAATTAATCATAAGTTGATTTATGATACATCAAAAAATAAAGAATAACTATTTTAGGTATATATTCGTAAATTTTAATAAAAAATTACAGTGATATAATCGGATCCAGGATACGATTTCAGAATTTATTTGTTCGTTTCCAGGAAAATCTGAAGGGGCGCGAACGGAAGTCGGCGTACTTCATAATTATATGTGCCGTTCTGTACCATACGTTGTTCGTTTAAACTCTTATCTCATATTTTTTGACATCTTTTAGGTGCCTTTTCTTCTGCGACGCTTGTGTATATTGCACACGCCACCAGCCGGGCCTGGCTCTACCTAACTTTGCGTCATCAGCAAATAAATGAACAGTTCCTCTCAGATCGTTTCCTATATCGTTAATGAACAAATTAAATAGTAGTCGTCCAAGAACAGAACCCTGCGGCACACCACTAGTCACAGGGCATCTTTTGGACTCTACTCTTGAATAAACTACTCTCTGATATCTCTCCATCAACCACCCTCCTATCCATCCCCATGTACTGAAGTTTGCTGATTAGAATTCCATGTGGTATCCTGTCAAAGGCCTTAGCAAGGTCCAGCAGTATCTCTGTAAACCCATTACCCTTATCCAGTTCAGCCATTACTGTTTTATAAAACGTGAGCAAGTTACTGAGGCATGAACTAACCTTCACAAAACCATACTGTCCTCCATACAGTATCCCATTTTTATCTATCCATTCCTGTATTTAAGGATTCAAGGTTTTGGAGGCTAATATCTCCAAAACCTTGACAACGATTCCTGATATGCTGATCGGTCGGTAATTTGCAACAGGTATCCATTATAGCATTTCCAAATATATAAGTATATAGCATATTCAAAAGATATCTATTTAGTTTATCGATTAGCCTAAAAAAAGAAAAAAAGACCGTTTGCCCAGTCTTCCTCCCGTCATAGTTCGACTCGTAAACAGCCGAAAAAAAGGGAACTACATAAAAGCCAGCAGGATAAAATAAATAAATAAATAAATAAAACCTGTGAATCCTGTTGCCAAGGCTGAACAGGATTCACGACCACTCTCTAGTATTTAACACCATATTACCAAAAACTATTCCTCCATACGAGAAAAATAAAACAGGAAAAAAACTAATAGTAGCCATAGGTAAGAGACTGGAATATATTCCTTTGAATCCAGTCCAAATAAAATCCGTAGACGATCTGGATAGGTCGCAACATAAAATGAACTCTAATGAGTTTTAAAAACGGAACGACACAGAGATCAATCCACATGAACACTGACTAACATGCAGATTTTACCACCCTGGAACACAACAGCTGTCACATTCTAAACTCGATAACTGAATGGAAACAAGAACCTAGCGATAGAAAAGGACTGTTCATTTTCCATGTCTGCATCAGACCATTCAGATTTCTGAATGTTCCTGATGCAGGTTAACCCTTCAAGCTTATCTGAAGGAAGGTATATACAACATATATATTTTAGTATTAACAGAAATATCCGTAACAAAAGAAGAAACAACCAGTAATCACTTCTCTGTAGACAAACTAAACAAGACGGGGAAATAATATTTATAAAGAAAAAATTAGAAGTAAAAGAAATAAACTATAAATTACAATGTGGTAAAAATATATGCATTAAAATAAAAATTTAAAAAATAGTAAACAAGAGTACTTCTCGATATTAAATGCTATCCGTAAACCACCCAATTTACACACCATACAATATCTTGATGAATTAAACAGATGGCTATCTACCACAGACTAAGGCGCTTCAAAATACCTCCTAATAACGAATGATATAAATATAAATATTTTGAACATAAATGAACAGAAATAACAATACACAATACCTAGATCTCCTATCTGCATATAACTTAACCCTATCCATTTGGTTGCTCAGAAGAGAAAAGATAATTGAAAACTCAATTACATCATCCTGTATTGACTACATAAACATATGCGGCAGTCCAAAGAGCTGTAGTGCAGCCATCATAATGTGCAAACTAGTAGACCATAAGGGGCTGTACTATAGCTGAATACATAGTAAACCAGAAGCCTTAAAATTCACTGAGACTAAAAAACAGTATAATAGCACCATAAATGAAAATATTGTAAACAATGAAACCGAAAAATAGGCTGGATACAAATAGCATCTTCAGACTGCTGATACTATATATCAGGCCTGCACAACTTGATTGTCTTTGAGGGCCAAATCCAACTTGGACCACCTGACCAAGGGCCAGGTCACTTCGGACCTAGAATCTTAGACTAGTCCACTGAAGCTAAATGTAAGTAAATTTGTCCGTAGGTCTATGCATATTTAAATTTTTTAGAGTTACAATTAAAATTATAATCAAAATTATTTACAAACAGTTATAGTTCTAAAATTTCTCAATAAAAATCACTCAAATATGAACACGAAGTTTACTAATAATTTCACTGAGAATATCACACTTATTCTCAGTGAAATATCAGTGACTGAATGTCACATTGCATTTCTTTGTTGCCAATATTTTATCAAAGTTTGTTGTCTTGTTTGAAGTGGCCGTTCTTAATATGGCCTCTAAATTGATATCACTTAGAGATGAAAGCTATTTGGTTTTGTTCAAGTTCATGACCGAAAATGTTTGTTCACAAGTATATGTCCTCCCAAACATTCAAAATATCTGGTAGGCAGTATCCAACAAACTTTTAAATTTATCCTGATCGAGAATAGAATAAAACTCTTGTAAAGTACTCTCCATATGCTTGACCCGATAGTTTTCAGAACACTAGAGATCAATAACTTCCATCTGGAGTTCGACAGGTAGATTTTCTGCTTCGATAGAAAATGGATCCTCAATCACTTTTATGCGGACTTCGTCATTACTCAATGGCATTCTTTTCTAAAATTCCTCACTTACAAGGGATATGTGTTTCTTATATTTTCCACCCACGATTGAATGATATTCTGATGGAATATTCTGTCGACAAGTTAAGAAATGTGACATATCCTCCTTAGCAAGTTGATTTCAAACATTTAATTTCATTTCGAATGCCTTTATAAGAGATATTAACTGAAAAACAAACTTATTTTTTTCATGAAGCCGTAAGTTAAGGTCATTCAAGTGACCCAAAATGTCACACAAGAAAAACAAATCTTGATTCCATTCTTCATCCATTATTTCTAGTAGTTTTTCCATATCTTCTTGAGATTCCAAAAATTCAACTAGTTCATTTTTTTAGAGTGACAAAGCGTGACAAAACTTTACCGCGGCTCAACCAACGTACATTAGTGCAGTATGGTAGATCCCCGTACTCCACATCATTTTCTTCTAGGAAACGCCTGAAACATTTCGCGTTTCAAACCCCGAGCTCAAATATAGTTGACCAGAGCAAATACTACTTTAATCACATGATCAAACTGCAAAACCTTTGAACATAACACCTGATGAAGAATAAGGCAGTGATATTTTGTCAATGGTTTACCTGCATACTGTTCAATAAATGTTACAGCACCAACATTTTTTTTACACATAGATGAGGCACCATCAGTGAAAACTGCTACTAAATTGTTGAAATTTAAGGATAGTTTTCGGTTACACGCATCTTTACATTTTCTGCGATCTCCTTTCCTTTTGTCCTTCCTTTCATTGAACACAAACCAGCAAGCTCCTCTGTCACCTCAAAATTCTTATTAACACCTCTTACATGTATTAAAAGCTGTGCAGTATCTTTCAGGTCAGTACTTTCATCCATAGCAAGCAAATAATAGACAAATGCACTAAACTATTTTTGCAGGTTATTTTGAAGATCCTTGGCAACATCAGCCACCCTGCGCTGAACAGTCATATGCGACAAACTGATATTTTCAAAATTATTTTTCTTATCAGGACACAATTCGGAAACGGCAATCATCAGACACTTTTTTTTTATCAACCCTCCCTCATTAAATGATTTTCCAGCACAACTATTTCTTGTGATATTTTTAAGCTAACCATTATGGCAACTTCATTTGCAGATGTCACTTTTTTAAAGGTTTGTTGCTCACCGCTTAGGATTTTCAATATCTTTGCTGCTTTTACTTGCTTTTCATTTGCATCCAACTTGCCAAGGTTAGGATGTATCGATTCAAAATTACGTCAGATTGTACTCTTTCGGCACAGCGATAGATTCCCTGCAAACAATACACGCTATTTTGTCCTTAAACAACGTAAAAAAATGTGTTTGTCCACTCAGGGTTAAATGCTAGATATTCCGAATCTATTTTACGCTTTTTACTTAAGCTCATTGTGTCGAGATTGATATTATTAATTACAAAAAAAACTAAAGATGAAAAACTCACAATAATGCAGGTTATGATAACATTCATGTAATGTATTGCTCCAGGTATAACGTCATCACGGAGATGTCACTTTGAATTTCCCCGCAGCGACATTAGCGCTAAGATAACCTCGAAGCGATTGTAATAATTTGTTATTAAATACGACAGTGGGAATAACTCCAAATGCAATTTATTGTCGAGTTTAAAGAAACATTATTGTGACATTAATCGCATGAAGGAACATGCAGAGTCTTAGTAAAAATTTAATTTCAACGCTAGGAAAAAATCGTCTAATTTCATATTCCCCCGTATGATTAAATAATTCAATCAGGCAGACGGGCCAAAATAAATAGCATTGCGGGCCGTATGCGGCCCGCAATGCTATTTATTTGTTGTGCAGGCCTGCTATATATACTAACTTTAAACATGCATTTAATATATAACTAGGCGGTTACAAAAATAAAAAGAAGCACCCAAGCCACACAAAATCCACGGATAACAGAAAACATTAAAAGCGAATCAAATCAAAAGAAAACATATTTATATTATACAAAAAAAAGATGTCCTGTGGAAGCAAGAGGTCTCCTAAAAATAGAGTATTATAAATGAATATAAAAGAAAATGGAAAACCTTATACTATAGATTAGAACCTCAAAAATGAACTATAATACAAACAAATTAACAACAGCTGAAAGCGACATAAAGGAAACCTGGCACCTGATCAGTGAAATGCTAGACAATATACATTCGTGCCTCTGAAACAATAAAGCACAGCTATGCTTGTGAGCCGAAGCCTCTCAAACAATTGGCAGACAATTTTAATCAGTACTTTATGAGCTCTGTCCGAAAACTCAGAATCAAAAAGAAATATTCTGCACTAGAACCACGTGCAATCCCTTCAATGGGTTCTCAACAGTAATAAAGGGAGAACTGGAACTTGCATTTCACCAAATTAGCCCTGGCAAATGATAGATATAGATTGAATCAGACCGAAAAGCATCAAAAAACACTCCACTGTAGATTCTGACTGTATTAAGGATTGAATGAATTTCTCTGGATGATTTTATGTATAGCTTAATGTCATCCATGTGTAGCAGATGTGATATTTTTCCTGCTTGCTTTGATATTTGATATCAGCAGATAGCGCTGGGATGAACAATAGAGGATCAAGGAGCATTTACAGTTGGTTATGGCTGATTGTATACCTAGGGTCCGAATAGTAAAACAACTAGGGGTTAAATGGATGAATAACACCATTAAGCTTGAGCTGCAAAAAAAGAAACAACTGTGGGGGTAATTTAAAGAAAGAGGTGACCTGCAGGCACACGAACGGTATAAAGTGCAGGCCAGAAGGGTAACGAGTGTGGTAAAAAAACAAAAGCGGGTTATGAAAGGAAACTAGCTATGCAAGCAAAAGAGAATCACAAACAGTTCTTTCAATATGCTGCAAGCAAGAAAAAACTGTACACGGCAAAATGATTTTAAGGAATGACAATGCTAAGGAGGTCGCTGAATCAGTCGTTATAGTGGAGTTACTGAGCGCGCATTTTGCAAAAGTATATCCAGGTGGTGACATTGAAGAAATGAAGGAACCATGAGTTTATACGGGAATCGTGATGAATGAAGTGGAGGTGAATAGTCTATTACAGAACCTTAATGTGAATACATCTGTGGGATTGGATGGTATACTGGCACGAGTCTTACGTGAAGCGGCTAAGGAATTATCAGTGCCCTTGACCATGTTGTTTATTCTGAGTCTCGGGTCTGGTTTAGTCCCGAAGGTGTGGAAAGAGGGGAAAATAGTTTCACTGCATAAAGGAGGATCCAAGACTACGGTTGCAAATTACCGACCAATCAGCATATCAGGAGTCGTTGTCAAAGTCTTGGAGAAAGTAGTCAAGGGGAAAATACAGGAATGGATTGATAAAAATGAGATACCGTACGGGGAACAGCATGGCTCTGTGAAGGATTGATCATGCCTCAGTAACTTGCTCAAGTTTTATAACAAGTTTTATAACCTCTGCTCGACCTGGCAAAGGCGTTTGACAGGATACCACATGGAATTCTCATCCGTAAACTGCAACATATGGGAATGGATATAGGGTTGGTGAGATGGATAGGAGGATGGTTGATGGAGAGAGAGAGAGATATCAAAGAGTAGTTTATTCAGCAGTAGAGTCCAAAAGACGGCCTGTGACTAATGGTGTTCCACAGGGTTCTGTTCTTGGACCACTGCTGTTTAATCTGTTCATTAACGATATAGGGAAGGATCTAAGTGGAACAATTCATTTGTTCGCTGATGATGCAAAGTTGGGTAGGGCGATAGTGAATGCAGAAGATGTCAAAATCTTGCAGGATGACTTAGATAGATTGGAGTTCTGGGCTAAGGAGAATGGATGTCAATTTAATGTGACAAAATGTAAGGTTATGCATTTTGGGGTGAAAAGATTAGCAGTAGTATATCACATTGGTGGGACTGTACTCCAGGAGATTGCTGAGGCGTGGGACTTGAGAGTGTTGGTGGATAGGGAGATGAAGTTTTGGGGGCACATTGCAAAAGTAGCTAAATCAGTTCATCAACTTACTTGGTTGTTGAAAAATACCTTGACAAGCAGAGACAAGCAAGTTATTGTACCTCTGTACTGAGCCTTGATAAGACCTCATCTTGACTACTGTGCCCAGATTTGGTCACCTAGGTTCCTTGTTGATGGGGAGGAGGTGGAGAGGATCCAGAAGCGAGTGACTAAGATGATAGCAGGTCTATGGAATGAACCATATGAGAACAGGTTGAAGATTTGTGGGTTGCAGAAACTAGTTGATAAATGGAAAAGGGGAGATATGATTGAGACATTCAAATTGCTAAAGGGATTCTATAGGATTAATTCAGAGGATATTTTTGAGATCAGGACTGGTGGTGGGAGAACTATGGGACACCTAAGGAAGCTGGGCAAGAGTGTGGTTTGCAGGGGTGTTAGAGCTGGGTTCTTTACTTTTAGAGTGGTAAATGAGTGGGATAAGCTGCCAGAATCTGTTGTGGGTGCTATGACGGTGAGCGAGTTCAAGGCAAGGTATGATGGATACTGTGAGAATGTCGAATAGTTGTGTGGACATGATGTTTAAGGCCTCCCTCGATGAGTCTAAGGACTTCCCTGGATTCGCGCGAAATAATAATAATAATAATAATAATAATAATAATAATAATAATAATAATAATAATAATAATAATAATAATAATAATAATAATAATAATATTCACTATCTCCATTGTCTCCATTAACTGAGTTTTACACGTGGTCGTGATAGCTGTTAGGAACTTTCTGATGTTTGTTATCACTGAAAGCATTTCTAGATATTTCCTAACCTAAGAATGTGGCAAGGAGTCGAATGATTTATTTTTATTTTTATTTTATTTTTTTCTTAATCAATCCATGTCATATATAAGTTGACTCTTTGTCTTTTCGATTTTTCAAAATCATTTTGTCAATTAACAACTGGTCATTTGTTTCTCTGTAGTTTCCACAACACCCCTTTCGTTCAATACACAGAAGTTGGTGTGGTTGTATATATTGACTAATGGAAGTTGCTAGAATCCCAATGAATAATTTAATGTTGTTGGCATGCAGTTATTGGGCAGTAATTACTTGGAACTGCTTCTTTTTCTTTGTTGTTCAAAATCAGAATTGTTCTTTCGGTGTTATCCACTCTTCAGTTGAGTCTGTTTGTAGCTGGTTGTTAAATTGCAGAGCTAGTCGAGCGTGTGTACTTGATAATGGCTCAACAATTACTCAAAAACATTCAAATCATCTTTGTCTGCATTGCTCCCGTATTTTCTTTGCTTGTCTTTGGATCATTTCTATGTTTATGACAAGGTCTTTCCATCTGAATGTTTTTAATTGTTTGTCAGCATATTTTATGAAGTTAGAATTTTTAGGATATTGATTAGCGATTTATAGTGTTTTTACATGCTTAGAGGAATTAAAGGAACTTGGAGAATGGTAGGGGAAGCCATTTGAACAGAACAGAACACATGGATCTGTTTCTTCGAAGCTCGTATAGCATCTGCATGGAAGCTTAATAATCTCATTAACTGTTATCGTTGAATACTTTCTTTACTAATCAAATCATATTATATTGATTCTTGTGACATTTCATTCATAAACGTGACAATGATTGCTCATGTCATTTCTCAGGAATGCTGCATGTTTTCTGTTCGGGTTTGATATTGAGACAGCAGGGTTTCTCATTTCACAAAACAGACAAACTAACCGGAAGAACACATGCAATTAAAAAAAAAACAGCGCACTGGTCTCGTAGGCATAGTTTCTTCAGTTATAATTACAACCAAAAACGAAACGAACCTGGTTGACTAGACCAGGGTTTGAATCCTGTCTAGGAGACGAAGAACCTTTATAAGAGCTTTAAAACTGAAAGCCACTTATTTTTTGAAAGATTTTTTCCATCCCTAAACACAGATCACACGTGTCTCATGGCAGCCTCAGCATTAAATTTAAAATCCACACTGTTTCAGACATTAAATATATTGTGCTAGAGTTTGGGACCACGAGATGGCGGCACTTGTTGAGTCGTTTCTTCACTGCGAGCTGCTTAAATTACTGATTCTTTCGGCCAGTTATCTCTGATTGGCTACCAGTGGAGATTGAACTGCCCATTCAGTCTCCAAAAGTTAGATATGGCTAAAACGGCCCGTGCGTAGGCACTGCGGAACTGCAGCACCCGCAATTTTTCTCGATATATAAATATATTTATTAATTTATTTATATTTGTTTATAATATTTAATTTTATCATCAACAATTCTATACAATTCTTTTATTTTGTATAAAAAATAATAATAATTCATCTTGTAGCACTTAAAAGGGCGAAGGTCGTTAGCAGCACTGTGTTTACCACGGTATCATATTGCTACGCGCGCAAGCATATCACGTCATAGTGAGATGCGAGCTATTAGCGTAATGCGGCACTGTCCGTCGTTCAGTTCTACTTTGTTTATATGCAGTTTGTACCAGTAGTAGAGTGTTCGTAGTGCTTATCGTATTTACTCCATAAACACAATATATCCCATGATCAACAAAGAAAAACTTGAAACTGAACTTCGAGTATTCTCTAGTGGATCCGATATGCATGATTATTGTAAATGAATTGACTTTTTAAAATTTATAACAGAAAATAATTTAGATTGTGTTCTTAGTGAAATTGCTGTATTGATAAAAATTTTCTTGACATTCCTATGACTACATCAGAGCCTGAACGCCGTTTTTCAACATTAAAGAGAATAAAAACATTTCTGAGAAGCACTATGAATCAGGATAGGTTAAATGCACTTGCGATGATTTCAACGGAGAAAAAATTCTTCAACAGTCACACAAACATCAAGGAAAAAGTTATTGACCTTTAAGCTCGAAACTAAACAAGAAGAATGGATTTTATTTTTAAGTAATTTTGAATTATACCAAACTGTATAATTTTATCGATGAGCCGTCACTGCTTCCTATACGGGAATAAAAGCCGTTAGCTGAGTTTTATTTATTTATTTATTTGAAAATTTGGTTATAGATTTTGTTTGAAGATTGTCTTGCTTTACTAAACTGCTCATGATTTTTCCTGTTTATATTTTCCTTGTTTTAAAATAATATAAATGATCGAAATTTGTTTATTTTTGATTCTGTATGTAATTTCCATTTTAGGATGCCTCTCTTTTGGTTCATTTACTTGTTTTATTGCATAGCCAAATTGTTTTTACCGACAAATTATAGCATAGTATAATATATGATATTTTCTTCAAATGTTTTAGTATGAATTGTTTCTATTACCAAGTCGGTATTGCTCAATATTGTAATTTCATCTTGTCCTCTGGCCTTTTTTTTTTTTTTTTTGGTTGGAGGACTAAGATAGGATACCACTGTCTACCATCGTTCACTGCATGATTATAAGCAATGATGGTCAGGAGTCAGCTATCTCTGATTGGCTACCAGTAACCAAAACTGCACCCCAGGCTCCAAAATGTTAGGTAGAGGTAAACATCCTTGCCTGTTCACAAGGGAATAAAAGACGTTGAGGGATTTAACACTAATTATATTTTATTCATCGACATTTTTTTTTCTAGCTTTCTTCGACCCGTTTCGATTTAGTCGAGCTGCTGCTCAGCATGTAGGGTTTGCCCTAACGGAAATTGTTTTTTTTTTTATTGTAACTCAAGACTTATGATCACACACTATTTGAGACAATTATATAGTGTTAGAGTTAGAAGCGACGAAATGACGGTAGTAGTGGTGCATGCTTTCCTACCAGAATGCCTATTAAAATCCTATACATAACTTCGGTCGATTATTTCTGGTTTTCTAAGGTTGACATTGCATGCCTGCCAGTCTTTACAAAGTTAAGGCTCAACTCCTCGCCTTCTCCTTTTGAAGACTAAAAGAACGTTAGAGGGTTTTTGATTTTTCTTGTTATTATTACAGTACCCTTTTCAATGGACACAAGGCCATTATAAACTGGTCCGATATAAACCAATATAAAATATAAATGTTCTGGTTGTTCTATTAATGATTCGTGACACATATCGATACATCTGGCTCCTTTTCTTCCTCTTGATCTTTTTCTGCTGCACTAATATGAAATATCTGGTTTGGTAACGTTTCCGTCGCATTTTAAACTGGCATGTTTAAATGAGCATTCCAGGTTAGATTAAGTCAGCAAAAACATTTTTGTGTGCTAATACTCTAATGTAAAGTTTCTTTTAATATCATAATGTCTAGTATGAATAGACCACTGATACCATCAATTCATGCAGTTAACTTTGTCTCAGAGCTGATTGGTTTTGTCTTTCATCCAACCTTATATTTGCTAGTTGCTAGTTGACCCCACATTCAAACATAAAGAAAATTTTTATTATACTACGCCACTCTATGTTTGAAATCACACAATTATTGTGAAGGAGTCAAGCATCAAATAGCACAACAGCAACGTGAACTTACTACAGGCCGAAATTTTCTTACTTATACATAGGATTTCCCGCAAGATTCTTATTTTAATGAGTGGTGCAATGAAACTGAAATTAGGCAAGCACAAGAATAAAGTTAAACAATATATTTAATTCTCTTACAAAATTATTTTTACATAAAAAACGAGAATTCTATTAATATCAGTACAATTAGAAAATAATTTGTGCATTCTATAAAGTATTTAGATTCTACTCAGCTGAGTGCATCATTTACTGCTAGAACATATATGGAAACTTATAAGCAAACTTAGCTCAGGAAATGCAATCCATGTTAAATCATGAATGAAGTATTAATATTCATAAAATTCTTCATTCACAATTTAACACCATCAATTCATGCAGCTAACTTTGTCTCAGAGCTGATATTCTTATTTTCTAACCAAATTCTTAGAGTCTTCCAGATGTACAAAACTAAAACACACATTTCCGTGAATGACGCCTGAAGATAACAGTTCTTGTGATATTTAAACTCAATATTTTAACTAATTTTTCATATGACTGTGCTTTAGTTATTCTTAGTAGGAAAAGAAAATCATACGAAGAATTAGGTAAAGTCACTTACTTGCCTATGACTATCAAGTGGATTTTTTTTCTAAACTACCAATTTTCATTTTTGAATTCACTATGAAATGCTGATTTTTCAATCCTTATATGTGCTGAAAAATCCGTTAACGTTTTTTATTTTCTACAAGGAGAAGGTGAGACCATTTCAGTCCTAACTTTTTGGAACCGAAAAGACAATTTAATCTAAACTGGCAGCCAATCAAATATAATTGGCCCAAATCTATTTCTAATTAAAAACTAACCCAGTGAAGAGAGGCAGACAAGTACCATATTCTCATTGTCCCTACCTCAAACGCAGTATCCTGTCTGAAATAGTGTTGGATGCTGAGGTCCATTTTCTTGAGTTTACTGGGCGAAAACAGAAAAAAAGAAAAAGAAAAGAAAAGATTGCCAATGCAAGAGATCGAAGAACGATTTATGAATCGGAGACTATAACAAAATTTAGAACGGTCTTTCTTCTGGTAGTCCAGCGCTATGCAAACTCCATTTCTGTAACGCTACACATGCCTTCTTCTCTCTTCACTATTTAAATTTATAAAATAATATTAATTCTGTTCCCGAGTTAGGGGATCTTTAGCAAAAGCGCATTTTTGTAGCATGGAAACTCGGAAAATATTTTCATGTAGTGCTGATATCTTGCATGCATTGCTGGCCAGAACACTAACGAATATTGTGTTGAAAAATGGGGTATTAAAAGAAATTGACTCTGCGGGTTTGCAGCAATCGAAAAGAATTTTATCATTATATCAGAACTAAAAGAAAGAATGAATGAATGTGGAAGAAGTTCTTCCTTACTGAATAGATGGTACTCTTCTGTCAGAATTGTTGCTCAATGTAACATGATGCACTTTTATTGCATCATGTTACATGTTATTGCACATCTATTTCTTCATCCAATGCACTGCATTGCATAAAGTTGCAAGTGTTCTAAGTCCGATTCTACTTGACAAAAAGAACTTTTTCTGAGCCTGTCTTCGACTGTTGTCTAAGTGTTACTCGATCTCTGGCACAAGCAAGCAGGTTTCTTTTTTCATTCAGGAAACTAAGGTTTTTCATTCCGTAAACAGAAGACGTCGTCCGTTGAATTCGCACTATTTCCGACAATAACGTACAGTGTTTGTAACCATGGGGTTACAGCAGTTATACTCTCATCCACGGTGCGAATAAAAAGCGCACTTATTGTTGGAGCAGCTATTTGGCTAGGTATTGGCTAGCCACTCACTTGTCTTCAAAAGTTAGTGCTACTTCCTTTGGGAAATAAAAAGTGTAAGCGAATTTATTTATTTTTAACTTTAATTCCATGTTCGATGCCATTGATACAAATAAAAAACAATAAGAAGAAGAAACAAAAAGAACAAGAATAGCAGTTTAGGATATGTACTATTTTTTTTTTACTCTTTCAAATTTTGGTTTAAATTGACATCTTTCGGAACCTAATTATAGTACCTATTATATCAATTATATCACCTTATAATCTTCATTGCGATGTCATATTATAGTCGTAGCAATTTTGTTCTTTATTGCCATTCAAACAAAGTCATAAAGTATTTAATAAATGACCGCTTCTCGTTTTTTTTCTTTCTTTCTTTCTTTGTAACGATTCCTCCATCATTCCTGATTTACGCTTACCCATAGATCCCCACTTCACAGTGCAGGGATTCGAAATCAAGCCTGACGGAATAGGCTGGTTAATTTTTATTCTCCAATGTATCCTATGTCTATATATTGCATGTGTTCTTTCCGCTGGTTTACCTATTTTAAGGTACAAAAACCTCGAGTTTCCGGGCGTGAAAAACCCCCGCCACAAGATTAGACCGGCTACTCACCATTTGATTGAAAACACTTCATAAAGCTTTTCACATGTCATAAATGGGATTCAAACCAGTGCCATTTCAACCAGAGGGCTCGTCTAAATCAACTGAGCTATGGAGGCTCATACGTAACTATACTTGTTCTTAATTAAATGATAATACGCAAGAAATCATATTTTTATTTTAATTCTTCACCAAAGGTAAGCAAACAAAGTCTTCAAGTGAAGTATCTTCACAGCTAGAAATTGTATAGAGACTACTGACTTCACGTTAGTGGCCTCGGTATACCATAATGCAAAGTATATGTACTTCCTTTTAGACGAGTGTATTGCCATGCATTATGGTAAAGGTAACTACCCAGACTTTAATGAGATCTCAATAAAACAGCAATAATTTCGTCTGAAAGGAGGCGTACTTTGCATTATGGGATGCTGAGGTAGTGACCTAGGTCACTACTGTATCTGGGTAGTTACCCTTCCCATAATGCATAACAAAAAAAAAAAATATATATATACATACATGTCTGAAAGGAAGTATGCTTTGTATCGTTGGATGCTAAGGGAAGTGGTGTGAAGTCAATAGACTATATACAAGTAAAGTGATCATACTTCATTTGTCTATAGTGTGAAATTTGTTTGCGAAAACTTTGATTGCTTACACTTGAGTAAATGCAGAGGTGGATTAAGCGGGTGTCGGACCTGGCGGCCGCCAAGGGCCCCCGATAGTTTAAAAACTGAAAACTATTATTATAACTTTGTCCGACCGAAGAAATTATATCTGCAAATTATTGCAATGTTTTGAAATAAAAGTATTAAATCACATATTACGTGTGTTTATTTATTGTTATAGTGAAGCCCTAGTTCTCTTTGCAGCATATACATATATAAATACTTTTTAGGGGGGGTCAATAAATTTTACCAGGGGCACCCAATTGGCTTAATCCACCCCTGGGTAAATGATTAAAACAAAAATATAATTTCTTGTCTGTTATCATTTACTTAGCCAAGTTAAAAAAAAAAAATCTATATTTTTATTCTTTCTTTAAATTAACAAACAACTCGAAACAAAATTTCAAGATGTTCCTTGAGAGATTTAGATGGAGGCATTTTTAGTTTTGTAGTGAGAGTGTGAGTATTTTAATTGTATATTAATCCCCTGGCCAAATTCTTAAGTTTCGGTATCAATAGTTACACTACTGGTTAAAAATCTTGCATTTACAATCAGTAATGGCTAAAATAATACTCATAGATATAAACTATGTGCGATTTTCAGATAATTTCCACCTGTTTATGTGAAAGGATGCATTAGTTATAATTGTGCATTACTGTGGCGTTTTCCTATACAGCTGTGAATTTCGACGTACTGTATTTATTTCAGTTAAGAAACGAAGTACAGGAATTGCTACAATGCGCATGCGCAAATGATGGAGGACATCGGTGAGAACCTTGTGCTCACTGTGTTATATGCAGCTTAATGCGACGCAAGCATGACTACTCTTATGTGCGTGACTTGTCTTGCAGTGAAGTCTTGCGTTTTGTCCCGTAGTCCCATCTACAAAAGTTGACCATCGCATTCAATATCATGCAAAGCCTCATTATGCCATAACATATAGTCTTATTCATTCATTAGGACTGTGCTTCCATCTGGCGTCGAGACTTTCTTCTTACATTAGACAAGACAATTATAGATGTTGCAGATGTGTAAAAGAAGTTTCCATTGCGGCCTGCGGCATTGTTAGGAGGTGAAGTTTAATAGAACAGTTGTGGCTACATTGGCATCGAAATCCTGGTAACTCATTGAAAGTTATAAAACACTGCTGTATATAAAATTGTTATATTTTTAAAGTAGATTTTAGGAGTATCTGTGCTAATCTGATTGTGACATTCACGTAATTTTTTAAAGAAATTTATGAATTATTACTAGCATATCACCATAGAAATTAATTGTTATCAAGATTTGATTCATGCGAGTTGTGACTGACAAGAGTTTAAAATGTCTATATATTATTCTTGATTTTGCTTGTATCTTCCATCCGTCAAAAATGAGTGGAACATGTGTAGTGCCTCCGTAGCGCAATTGGAAGAACGACGGGATATTGCGCTCTTGGACCGGAAAGAAAAGTTTGATTCTCGTCTTGACGAGAGTAATCTCTTACTGAGCTTTTTGAATTGAAGGTGAGTTAGCCATTTCAAGGGCACAATATCCCGACAGAAAAAAGAAAAACTATTGGTGCGGTGAAGGTGGATGGTGCCGTCATGTACATAGTGAGGATTAAGCAGTGGAGACGGTGGGTTCCTCCGAGTGGAGTAATATCCTCCCACGATGAGACCATGGGCACGTTGGAGGTGTCTCGTAATAATAGAGTTCTTTAAGCTTCGCCAAAACAGTAGATTGTGTTACACCACGAAGCAAAGCGGAAGCCGCGCGCTGTTGAAAATACAATTATCTGATGAGTTCGCTTCGGGAATGTTATTTTTATCTAAATAACAACAAAGGTCTTCTGCAGTTGATACTATACATGTCTGGCTAACCTCTCAAACCATCAGAAATTGCACTAAAAAGTTCATTGTTTGAATAAATACAACTATTTTCAAATTAACCTTTCCAAAATATACAGTTTTCCTTATATTTTTTCTTTATTTTATCCTTATTTAAAACATTTGAATAGATGTAAAATTGTTATATTTCTCAACTTCTGTTTGTTTTTATTATTTATTTATTTATTTGAAAGATTAGACATGTATACACTATTTTCTGCAATTTACATATGGTTATCAAATATAAAAAAAAGTCAACAAAGACAAAAATAAAGAACATGATGTAGCAAATTGAGAGTTATAAAATTTTGCCTGTATGTTAAAAGATCATACAAAATTTATGTCATACTGAAAATTTCAAATTTAAACAACTGGTAAGAGGAGTCAGCAAGTTGGTTTCTCATCTATTAACCATGGCATATGACTGCTCAGACTTGAATTTTTTTTAAAATTTACTTTATAGAGCATAATGATTTAGTATCGTCTGTTCTCATATAATCTTCTGTGTATGCCATTGTACTTATATTCATACCTAAGCAATACTACCTCTTGACTTAAGAAAACACACTTTTAGGGATAATAATAATTAATTAACTAAATTCATTCAGTTGTTAAATTGTTAGACCTTTTATTTTGTCTTGGTCACCAAGGCATGGGCAGAAAGAAATACACTGAGCACATTAAGTCCACCAGCAAGAAAGCAAAAATAGATTGATAATAACAAGGTGGATCCTATGGTCCATCACATTGTAGGTCACTGCAATATTCTCCATATTTAAACAAGTTTGGCTGCCCATCATCATCATCAGCCAGCCATAGAATTTGCCATTTTGCCTTCCTGCTGGTGTGTCTACATGCACAGTGCATTTCTTTGTGCCCATTATTATTATTACCACCAGACCTCTAAGGAGTCAGAGGCTCATTGAGTGATATCACCCAGATGTCATACCTTTTCTTGTATTCATTCACACTACCTGTGCTCATCACTAACAAAGGCAATCCATTCCAGTCATGCACCACTCTATGAGGGAAAAATCTAGCACTCACACCTTTCTTTACTGCATTCATTTTCCACTTTCATGAATGCCCTCTCATATTCTTTCCACTCTCCATAAAATTTAAAAAAAAAAAAAAAATGACAATCCATTCTAATCATGCACCAGTCTATGAGAAAAAATCTAGCATGCATCTCTTTCTTGATTGCATTCATTCTCAACTTTCATTCTCAACTTATCCTCTTCTCACCCTCCATAAAATTAAAAATTATATTTACTGGTTTTGTATATGACTCTTTCAAAATAATAAATTATATCTGCTAAGAAATTAAATTCTTGATTAATCATTTATCTAAGTGCAAGCAAACAAAGTTTGCATGTGAAGTATCTTCACAACTATGCTACTTGTATATAGAGGGTGATGACTTCACATCATTTGCCTTAGTATCCCATAATGCAAAGCATACTTCCTTTTGGAAGTCCATAATGCTGTGCATTAAGGGAGGGCCAATATCCACACCAGTTTTGACCTTTATTGAGGTATGGTTAAAATGTGTACCTCTCCAAAAACTATGAGTGATCTTCAAGATCACTCTAAATCTCACTGAGCAACCCAACTGGTTCACTCAACTCATTACTTCTAACTTGATTCACTATAAGACAGGAGACTTGACAATGGCTCCACTCAGTGACAGGCAAAAATCTACCACCAAGCAGAACTCTCTATTCAGCTCTGTTCAATGGGAGCTGGACCAATGTCAAATTAATGCAGAAGACATATATTTATTATTATTATTATTATGTGACACCTCCAAGGACTCATCAAGGGAGGACACACTACTCTACAACTCTCTGTTTCCACTATTTAATCCATCAACAATGCCGAATGTCACTGCCATCTACTCTCCACCACCACAACATTTTTTTTGTCTGTGAATTACACATGTTCTCATGGCTGATTTGTCTACATTCAGGATGAAACTTGAATATCTGTGAGGAAAAAACCCTGCTACCTCCATACGAGATTGGCTAATTCACCTTCAATTAAACAAATCCATATAAAGAATTTGATCATGACAAGAATTCGATTCTTGTCATGACGAGAATCGAATTTAGGCCTTTTCCAGTCGAAGGGCATAATGTACTGTCATTCTTCCAATTGCACTACAGAACTGCTTTTACACACTTTTTGCACACTAGCTAAAAAGGTGTATCGTCTCATTATTAAAATATTCCAGATGAGGGATAGTTGTAGAAAGTTTTTTCACTTTAGAAAATAAATTATACTTGCAAAGATGAGACCTCAATAAAGGTTGAAACTGGTCTGGATTCTTTGCATTATGGGATTCTAAGGCAAATGACGTGAAGTCATCAGACAATATTTTCAAGCTACTTCAGGACTCCAGTAAGTGGGGTGGTGGTCTCACACTGGGTGATAAAATTCATCTCTAACTAATATACAAATGTATAAATAATATAAATATAGAGTATAAATAATATTAAATATAAAGCATAAAAATATACAAATACAAATAGCCTAGTCATGATGATATTTAATGTGCAAGCTTTGTTTGCTTACACTTGGATAAAGAATTAATGAAGAATATAATTTCTTGCCAAGTATGATTTACTTTCTAACCAAGTGAAAAACTTTCTACTCTTTCAGAAGTTTGTAGGTCTCTATCATATCACCCCCCTCTTTCTTCTATTTGCTAATGTCTGCAGTCCACAAATTCCCAATCTGTCCTCATATTCTACATTTTACAGTTCCAATATCATCTTTGCCACTTACTTTTGCATTTTCTTTACTGTATCTGTATCACCACAGAAACCAGGAGCAGTACCATCGACAGGGTGTAGCACAGAGGCAGTCTGCCTCACGGCACAGCTTAATAAGGGCACTCATTCAGCCATATTGCGGTAGGCACCGTCACTACGCTAACAATTCCTGTTCACATGTTTCACTTACTTAGTTTTTGTGTGTATGTTCCAAGTCTCATATTGTACTCCCTGACAATGTCTCAGTGACTGAGATGAAATATTGGAAGAATTAAATGACATTTTTAATCCTTTCTCAGTGCTGTTGCATAACATGAGTTCCTATGTACTAAAACTCCAAGATATTCTTCAAGCATAGAAGAAATTGATGTTATCCTTAGGTGCGTTTTCTCCTCTAAACATTAGCTTGAGTGATAATTAATGTGTCTAAGCATCTATACCAGATTTTCGAGTTAAAAGGGTAGATTAGTAAGCAGGCTTACAGGATGTGCATTATTGACCAGCAGATGCTTGTCTGTGGTATTATGCTCATTACCATAAATACAGAGGACTTCTTTAGGCAGTAATATGGATGATGGTATCAGTGTGGCATGGTGATTCTGGGTGTGAAGTATTGACTATTGCATTGAAATGCATACGTTTGATGTTCTCACTTCAAGTTGCATGTTATGTTATCATAAGTACAAAGGGTTCCTTTGAATAAGTATCAGTTAACAGTGGTATGACCTGGCTTTAAACCATTTTAGCTCATTTGTTGTTTTCAGCAACAAAACAGCAAACCACAAAAGGTACCTTCAATTCTAAACTATATCGAATAGTTTTGTAACTCACAGAAGAACATGTGTTTATAGAACATTCATGCCAAAGTAAAAGAGAATTTATATGCTCGAAGTTTACTGAGCATTGAGGCTGTTATGTCTGTAACAAGAAAAGCAGAAAATTATTATTATTAATAGTAAGTAGTATTATTATTATTATGAATGCCCCTTCAGGGAGTCCAGGGACTCATTGAAGAATGGCTCAGTTAGACACTTTTACTTAGATACCTAAATTAACTCCTTACAAAAGATATACTTATAAAATCTAACAGTAGTCTATTCCATGAGAATAATCTGGACCTTACGTACTTCCTTACATCCCCAATCAACTTCCAGGGATGATCATGAGTTCTGCCTCCATAGAAAAGTTAACAAGAGAAAGAAAAATGGAACAGACAACTTATACTACAGTAAATTTTATATAAATCTCCCTTTATTGATATCCCATGATTTCGTTCTGCAGAAAACTTTACATAAGCACTTGTAATTATAATTATTATAAGTTTGCATGCTAACAATCTTAACAACATATGCCACTTGCGCATAGAGGCTCTTAATTTCACATCGGTGACCTCAGTACTGTATTATTATTATTATTATTATATGGGTGCCTCCATGGAATCTGAAGACATTGCAGGAGACCCAAACTATCCACACAATCTGTCATACCTTTCCTTGAACCCACTAACAGATAAAGTACTCACAACTGACTCTGGCAACCCATTCCACTCATTCACAACTCTCCAAGCAAAAAATCTAGTCCTTACATCCCTACCAACCGCATCTTTATTCAGCTTCCAGGGATGACCCCTTGTTCTGGCCCCTCCAGCCAAGTGCTGAAACATTTCCCCTGCATCAATCCTATAAAACCATTCAAGCAACTTGAATGTTTTTATCATATTCCCTCTTTTTCTCCTATCAACCATCTTCTGCAATCCACACACCCTCAATCTATCTTCATAGAAAATATCCATCAATCACTCACCATCTTGGTCATCTCGCTTCTGAATCTTCTCCACCACTTCCTCATACCCAAGAAACCCAGGAGACCAGACTTGAGCACAGCAATCCAGATGTAGATGTATCAAGGCCTTATAAAGTGGAATAACAACTTCCTTAAAATTAATAAAAATGAGACACAAATAACCCTATTTTATCAACCTATAAATATAGATATAAACAGAGGGGTCCACCAACGATGTGATCTCTCCCAAATCTATTTACCAGCACTTTAGAATACATTCTGAAAAAAATAGGCCTAAACGGAGGAATAAGCATAGATGATGAAAAACTACAAATCCTTATAGTATTGATATCCTACACCCCAACCCAAAACATCTAAGAAGAAATGGGTGAAAAAATATACACAAACAAAAAAACTAGCAAAAAGAAAGAAATCTTCATGGCTATCATTCAACAGACTAAAAGAAACACTTACTGATCCAAATCTTGACATCTCTACGAAGGCATAACTATTTAATAGTGATTTTTTTCCATCACCCACATATGGATCAGAAACATGGGACATGACAAGAAAAGAAGAAGAGACTCTCAGAATAACTCAGCATGCAATAGAACATAGGATTTGTAACATCATCAAAATGGAACATGTTAGAAACATGGAACTAAGAAAGAGATCAGGCATAAAAGATGTGGTAACTTCAGTATACGAAAGCAAGATGAGATGGGCAGGTCACATAGCCAGACTCAGGGATAATAGATGGACATATAGAATACTCAACTGGCAACCAAGAATAAAGAGAAACCAGGAAGACCACCTACAAGATTTTAAGATCCATTAGTAAAATCTGTGGGTATAACATGGAAGAGAGAGGCTCAAGATCGAGATCGTTGGAGGCATCTTTGTGACCTGCACTCATGGAGAAATCCTGAGTATAGCACAGGTCCATCAAAGTAATCAAGGTAAACAACTTCCTTATCTCTACTTGTTGATGTGTTCTTCAATAGCCAAGTCTTAGCAATATGTCCTCTAAACTTTAACTCTCTATCTACCACAATATACAATATACATAGATTGTATATTGTATAATCTCAAAATATGTAACTCTGCATTCTCCAGATTAAACTCATTATCTTTTGCCCATACTGACAGCCTATTTAAATCATCCTGCAAATTCTCCACATGGCCTTGATTAACTATTACTCTATCTAAGTTCGTATCATCAGCAAACAAACATTTCCTTTCACTTATATCATTTATGTACAAATTAAACAGCGATGCTTCCTAGTGTGTACCTTGGTGTACAGGTGACTAGTGGTGTACCTTGCAGTACACCACTAGTCACCTCTTTTTACCTCAATTCTGCCACTCCATATACCATTTTTTGATATCTGTCCAGCAGCCAACCTCTTATCCACTTTATCAGCATCATATCCATCCTCATTTGTTCTAATTTGCATAACAGAGTTTCATGTGGTATTCTGTCAAATGTGCCTTTGCAAAATCATCATGTAGCCATATCCTTTATCCAACTCTACTGTTACTCTATTATAAAAAAAAGACAATAAATTACTAAGGCATGACTGACCCATCGCAAAGCATGTTGCTCCTCATCCACATTTTATTTTATATTTTATTCTTGAATTCTCTTTTTGACCAATTTTTCCTGTACTTTTACCACAATGCCTAAGATACTGATTGGTCTATAATTTGCTACTGCAGTCTTAGAACCTCCCTTATGCAAGGGAATTATTTTGCCCTCTAAGACTTAAATTAAACAGCATAGTCAGAAGAGGCATTGCCAATGTCAAAAGTATGTCTGAGAAGAGCAACAGTAGGCAGAGTGATTGAGACTGTGGAAAGTAGAGAAAATGCAGATCTTCCTTCCAAAAACAAATGATTTGGAAGGAGGTATGAATGAGATAGTGTAGGATTTGCAAGTGTTATTACATACTGAGATGACAACAGGAACAATACAAGGAGATTGCACAAGGAATAATCCAAGTCAGTATTACCATATTATAGGCAGAATATATGTTAAAAGTGTAGTGGTGAAGGTGTTAAAGAGGCTAGTTAGAGACAGAATACAAACCTGTATTGATGAGAATGGAAATTTTTGAGAGAGCATCATGGGTTTGTTAAAGGGAAATTATGCTTTAGTTACATTTTATAATGGGGTTACTTATGTATTGACTTTAGCAACATTGCTAAAGCATTTGAATGAGTACCACATAATAAATTACTGTTGAAATCGAGCAGGATGGGGATGGATAGTCATTTGGTAGCTTGGTTACAGCAATGGTTGACTGATAGGAGCCAATGAGCCGTGCAGAATTGCAGAGTCCCAAAAAAGGAAGAGCAATGTTAGGAAGTTGGTGGATTGGGAACTGAAGTTCATGGAATAATCACAAATGTTATTATTATCATTATTATACAGTATCTCCACGGAGTTCGGAAACTCATCAAACACAAAGCCTAACATACCTCTCCTTAAATTCATTCACTGTCATGGAACTTACAACCAATTTAGGCAATCTATTCTGCTCATTCACCACTCTCCATGCAAAAAGTCTTGTCTGCCCACCCCTGCCTACTAACCACACTCTTACACAACTTTCGTTGGGTAAGGTTTTAGCAATCTGCTTATGTTTTATGATAAGGTAATGAATGTGTTGGATAAGGGAAAATCATATACAATTATATTCTTGGACTTTGCAAAGCATTCATTAGATTACCACATGTTAAGTTGGTGCACAAACTGCAGAGGATAGGCATAGATTGTATATTGGCTAGATGGATTGGAGATTGTTTCTCTGAACAATATCATCTAGTTTTCTATGATCTCAAAAAAAGAAAGTGACCAGTGGCATGCTTCAGGGTTTTGTTCTTGGGCCCCTACTGTTTAACTTGTTTGTTAATGATATTTCATGTGGATTTCTTCAACTGTCTGCCGATGATGCAAAGTTAAGTAGAATTATCAGGAGTAGTGCTGATGTCAATTCCCTACAGGAAGATTGAATAGACTTTTAGCTTGGACAAATGACTGGGGTTGCAATTTTAATGTTAATAAATGCAAGGTGTTACACTTTGGGATACAGAGATATAAAGCTACATGCTGTATTGGGACAGCTGTACTTCAGGAAGTGGATGAGATTTGGGATCTTGGAGTGATGGTGGACTGAAGTTCCAAGGGCACATCGCACGTTGTATTGTTGCTGCTATGATAAAAAGTACATTGACATGTAGGGATAAGGAAGTGGTGCATCTATACAGGGCCGCTGCCAGATTAGATCGTGTCCTGAGGCAAACAATTAAATATCGCCCCTGATGGATTATAAGACAAAAATATAAGAAAATCTCCAATTGCTATTTTGTTTTTATTACAAGAGACACATTAATGCAAAACGATTACATAATAATATTAATCAAATGTTTGCTCTATGGGGATATCGCACAATAAAACTGTTTATAAGCTTTTCTGAATTTAAATTATATGCTATGTCTGCCTCTATCGATATAGTTGCTAGACCAACCAATCTTTCTTGGGTCATTGCTGTTCGCAAATTATTTTGAATCAATTTATAAGCTTGGAAAAACTACTTTCCACACTTGCTACGCTAACAGGAATTTTTAATAGCGACTGCGACTACGCAATATGGCTGAACGAGTGCCCTTATTAAGTTGTGCCGTGAGGCAGGCTGCCTCTATGCTACACTCTGTCGACGGTACTGCATCTATATAAGGCAGGCATGGGCAACCTTTCCTAGTGAAGACTGAGACTGATTTTGATGTGAACGGATGTATTATTTTAGACTGAGCCTGATTAGTTTGTTTACAGGGTTTTTCACAAAACGCCTATTGCACTGGCGCAGACACAGTTTGTTTCCTATTGTCTCCCCCTCTGCATGAAACATGCAAGAGGTCTAATGGCTGGCAGGTCCCACCTGCAATGAGGACCAGTGGTGGATTTATGGTTGTATTTAGGGAGGTAGGATTTCAATTTGTGGCCAAGTGATTTCGTGACACTCCTTTTCCCTATCATAGGACAGCTAGTTGTATTTTATTGCTGGTAGACACCTGAGGGTGTCTACGGAATTTACTAGTGGACCCTCAAAAGTCCACAGGATTATCTTTAACCTGCTCGGGACACCTGAGCAATCTCTAGTCTTTCTCCATCTGTGTCTTAACACATTTCTAAATTATTGTCATGGCAAAACTTCTGAATGAGGCCAAATTCGAGTAAGTATTATGGAATTCCGCTGACTAGGAAAGCTGCTGAGTGATAATTGGCCAGGAAAAGTCAAGCTCTTTGACACATCCCCCCCCCCCCCCGACAGCAAT
The DNA here is from genome assembly GCF_054136105.1 of Typopeltis vanoorti. NCBI lineage: Eukaryota > Metazoa > Arthropoda > Arachnida > Uropygi > Thelyphonidae > Typopeltis > Typopeltis vanoorti. The sequence goes on along the minus strand of NC_143566.1, from coordinate 28,923,575 downwards.
CACAGAGGACAATATGGATGACATAAGTGAAGAACCCATAACTCTGATGCAATCAGATTTTGCACACTCCCCAAGTATGGAAGATGCTATATGCCCAAGACAGCAATTATCATACCTTGGAAACAGATACAGAGTTCCAAATGATCAAAAAGAAGAGGAAAATCTCCACCAATGTGGAAGAACCCAAAACAATATGGATAGAAGCACTCAATGGTCCTAAAGAAAAGATACCACTAGTCATATTAAGAGATAGAGAAAAATGGATCCCTGTCTCATCAGCCCTCAGAGAACAAAGCATCTTATTCTCATGGGCCAAAAACTTAGATGAGGGAGTTAAAATACAACCCACTACTGTCATGGATTACAGACAGATGACCAGATTTATGGACAATGCTAACATTCCATATCACACCTTCACTTTACCCAGCGAAAAGAAACTGAAGGTAGTTCTACGTGGGATAGCTGAAGGTACTTCTGAAGATGTGAGCACTGATCTCTCCAGACAGGGCCTGTCCCCAGTAAAAGTGAGCAGGGTGCTCAGATCTGATAAAAGACCAATGCCTTTGATGCTGGTGGAAATAAGCAACACACAAAAGCAGATCTATGACCTGACAGTAGTATGCGGACTCAAGATTTCAACTGAGCCTCTTAGGAAAAGAGCATCTGCAGGTCAGTGTCATAGATGCCAAAGGTTTGGACATGCCCAAAAATTATGTAAGGCAGCCTTCAGGTGCTTGAAGTGTGGCGAGGGACACCAGACCATCACATGCACCAAGCCATGCACAACTCCAGCATACTGTGCAAACTGCAGAGGACCTCACCCCACCAACTTACAAGGGATGCCTTTCCAATCCAAAAAATCGAGGATCAACAAAAGTCAATCTTGCTCCTCCACGTAACGTTTTAAGCAACCAAACAGATCGTCCTCCAGTCCGAAACGCCTTGCCTTCAACCTCACAGGAAGGAACAGCCATGACCAAAACATATGCTGAGGCTGCAAGAACTAAGCCTCCTACATCCCTCTTGATCTAGAAAGCTCCAACATAACATCCATTTTAACAGCCTCACTTGCCACCATGCTGCAGGAATTCAGCAAGACATGCCCTCAACATCTTCCAGAAAGAGATTCCTGCAAGGCACTCAAAACATAACAGCCATCTGTCATGAGTAATAAATGCAAACCAGAAGCTCTTAAGATAATCGCATGGAATGCAAATGGATTGATGAACAAGGTTTTGGAACTTCAAGAATTTGCAACTCATCTCAGTGCTGATATCATCTTGATTGGTGAAACACACCTAAGACCAGCTAATAACCCAAAAATCCATGGATACACTATGTACAGAAATGACAGAATTGGCACAACAGGTGGAGGCACAGCCATATATATTAAGAGTTATTTGAATCATAATACAATAGACAAGCCCCAAACAGTAAACCTGGAGGTGACCGGTGTGGAGGTACATACCTGCAATGCTGGGAGTCTCAAGATCTATGCTGCTTATAACCCTCCAAGCATTCCTCTGCTGACAACAGATCTGGACTCCATACTTGGTCCAAATGACTCCATAATAATAGCAGGAGATCTCAACTCAAAACACAGCTTGGTACAGCTCATCAACTAACACCAAAGGTCACACACTTTTCAACTTTGCAATGCTCAACTCTGTTGTTGTGGCCGGCCCTACCAAGCGCACCCACTTCAGCCCTTCAGGTAGCTCGGATGTACTAGGCGTCATATTTAAAAATTTAAGATACCAATTCAAATTGGAATCAGTCAATGAATTATCTTCTGACCACAGTCCCATAGTGCTTAATCTAGGTTCATCAGATCAAGTCTCTCCTCTGCACACATTCATACCATGGGACAAGTTAGCCAAGGTTCTTCCCGATTATAGGTCTAGCACCTCTCCTGTTCTCAATCTATGTAGCAGACATCCCTCTGAACCCAAGAACAACATTCACTGCATTATATGCAGATGATACTGCAGTGATGGCAACATCACTGAGCCCAAAACGGGCAACTAAAAGACTCCAAACCAGCATACACATTTTAGAAAAGTGGATGGCAGACTGGAGGATTCAAGTTAACCCCCAGAAAAGCTCAGCTATATTGTTTACTAGAAAGAAAATCCATACCATGGAGGATATTTATTTATTGGGAATAAAGATTCCATGGCTGACTGAAGTTAAATATCTTGGAGTGATTCTTGATAGTAAACTCCTATTCAGCAAACATATTAGTTACATTACCTCAGACATCCAAAGTCTTAGCACAGCTCTGCCCTGTGATCAACAGACAAAGTAAACGGGACACGCAAACAAAATTAACAATTTACAAGATGGTACTTCGACTGGTCATCACTTACGCATCCCCAGCGTGGAGCCACACCGCGAATTCAAACATTCTAAAACTTCAGAGATTACAGAATAAGTGCCTGAGGATGATTCTGGATGCCCCTTGGTTTATAAGAAACACCCAGATCCATAGAGAAGTTAATATCCCTTATATCTCTTCCCTTCTCATAAATCTAGCTGAGAAGTTCTTTACCAAGACAAGTAACCACCCAAACCAGTTAATCAAGGAAGCCTCGGAATATAATGAAGCAGAAAATTACAAATATAAAAGACCAAAGTCTAGCTTAAGTTCAGCTGAACATAGCTAAATTCACTGCCCTCAATGGGCGAGCATATAGCTCACAAACACTCCATTCAAAGTTCTTTCATTACAAGACAAAGGGGAATATGAAAAGCAATTTTGCTTCCCCCCCATCTAGTCAGAAATGTTAATCCTTTCCTAGTTCGGGGGCCAAATTATCATTCTGTGTCCGAGTCAAGGGCCAGACCAAATTATTAAATAAAATAAATTAATATTAAATGAATTAAAACAAGTTGCTACTTCATATTTCATTTATTTATAATATAATGCTTTGGTATAGCCGGCAAAGGTTGGTCGATTGGTAGAGCCTCTGCTACTAATGGCTCAGTTAAGTAAGTTTGAGCACGGTTAGTAGTTGAAAGGGGGACAATCGTTCGATGCTGTTGGCACACTCTCCCTCGATGAGTCTTTGGACTCCCTGGAGGTGTCAAATAATAATAATAATAAAGCTCTACATAAATTTTATAATATAATGAACAACATAACAATTTAATGTGAAGATTGGCCTTGTACTTCAACTACGAGACTGTTAATATTACTTAAGGATAATCGCATAGAATTTTCGAGGTTCTTATCCGCATTTTTGATTTATTGTATTTCATCCTCAAAAAAAAAAAAAAAAACTGTTCACACATATATGTGCTGCCGAAAAGACAAATGATTTTTCTTGAAAAGGCGCGTAAATTTGTATATTTTTCTTCCACCAAATAAAATTTATAAAAATCCGTCAAAGCAATGTTATTAATTTGTGATTTTAGCACTAAATCCGCCTGAAGCTCAATAAGTTCCATCTGTAAGTTTTCTGGCACATTATTTACATCAGCATCCATCGGACGAGCAAACATAGCGAATGTGGAGTCTTTGTTTTTGAAGTCGGCAAACCTTGTATCAAATTGCTCTATTAGTGCCTTCAGTTCATCTCCATAAGGAATATTTTTATGAGTTGCTAGAGTAGGAAAATGATAACAATTTTTAGCTCTTATATGACTTTCCAACAATCTTAATTTATTACAAAAAAGCTTTGATATGTCCATGCAGTTCATGAACCAATTGTCCTTGTTTTTGCAATTTAAGATTCAGTTCGTTTAGGTATCCGGTGAAATCTACAAGGAATGCTAAATCACACACCCACTCATCATCTGTTACTTGGTTAATTGTGTTTCCTTTTATGTCCATAAAATCTGCAATGTCTTGTCTCAGATCATAAAATCATTTTAACATTTTACCTTTCTCAACCACCTCACTTCACAATAATAAGACACATCTTTATAATCCGAAAATAGGTCTGCCAAATACTCCTTAAATTAGCGGTGATTAAGTGCATGTGACTTAATAAAGTTAATACTGGCTACTACAACTTCCATAACATTTGTGAATTTAATCGATTATGCACACAGGTTTTATTGGTGGATAATGCAGTGAAAATTTGTTAAATTTTCCGGATGGATCTGTTGTTCTATTGCTTTTTCATGAACTATTCCAATAAATCCCTTCTGTGCACCAACCATTGCAGGGGCTCCATCAGTGCATATGCCAGATAGTGAACTCCATTTAAGCCCAAATCTCTCGAAGACTGTGTTGACTGTTTCAAATATATCTCCACCAGTAGTTGTTCCTTTTAACGGCCGAAGCGCCAATAATTATTCTGTGATGTTGAAATCCGCATCAACTCCTCGAATAAATATTGCTAGTTTTGCTGTATCGGAGCTGTCATCCAATGCTTCCAATCTAGCAATCTTCTCTTTTCAACTTTTTTTGATATCATCAGCCATAATTTCTATCTGTCGGACAACAGTACGTCTCGACAAACGAATATTCTCGAAGTCTTTTTTCCTTTCAGGACATATTATACTTACAGCAGACATTCTTTGATAAATTCTTCTTCAGAATGCTTAGCGATTTTTTCGCTTACCACAAAGCTGGCTTTGATAATGCTGTAGTGCTGCGTTCTTTGCTTGTTGAACATTTGCTGCTGAGTATCCAAGTTCTTCTTCAACTTCTGTATTTCATCTTTTCGTAGTTGTCCATCAATTTTTGGGTGATCCGCATGTCTCGAAGTAAAGTGTCTCTTCATGTTGTATTCTTTGTTGATGCATACGGATTCGTTGCACAGCAAACATACAGGCAAACTTTTATTCAGAATAAAATAATAATTCTCCGTCCATTTGTCTTGAAATTGATGATTCTCTGCATCTACTTTTCTTTTTTTTTTTTTGCAATAACCCCTGACATTGTCCCAGATTTATAAGCGATATTCAAAACTGTCTTCTACACCGAACAGAACACAACATCAACGCAGGAACCAAACAGAAAATAACATCAATGCAGGCACTGAACAAAGCACAACACCAACGCAAGTACCGAACTGACACGTTGTAACACGTTCATACACGCCGCTAGTCAAAGTGAGAAAGAGACCTTGGTTAGAGAAAACATAGTGTGTTTTGCGTAAGTCATATGACCTCAGCTTAATGTGAGTTAGTAGAACACACCATGTTTTCTCCCACCATGAATCAGACAAATTTCGCTGAAATAGATTAAGACCAGATCAAAAGAAGTAGGGGACCGGATGCTGGCCGAGGGTTGCCCATATGTGATGCATTGGTCAGACTATATATGGACTGTTGTGCTCCGATTTGGTCACCTAGTTTTCATTGCGATGTGGAAACACTAGAGAGGGTCCAAAGACAACCGCAGTGATATCACCAGGAGTTTTAAGGGAATGTGCTATGGAACTAATTGTGCCATCAACTTGGCTGTTTAATGAAAGTCTTGTTATTGGACAGGTTCCTGGAGAGTGGAAGAAGGGTAAGATAGTGCCTTTGTATGAGGGTGGTGGTAGAATGGAGGTATCAAACTACACCTATACGCCTGTTTGTATTTCTTCTGTAGTTGTTAAAATTTTGGAGAAATTGGTATGAACTTGTATACTAAATTGGGCAGATATGATGAGAATAATATTTTTAATGCAGACCAGCATGGATTTGTTAAAGTAATCTGGTTACCTTTTACAATAAAGTAACAAGAGCAGTGGATGAGGGTAAGGCATACACTTGCTATGTTTAGCCTGCTTCTAATGGAAAGCCATTGTTTTCTCATTTTTTGTTCTCAAGCCATTGTTTTCCTAAACGGTTTATAACTTACTTCCTTTTAATCAAAAGGAAAATTCTAATTCCCCTTCCATACAATAAATAAAATTATAGTAAGGAACAGTGGCGGCCGGTGAAATTTTAAGTGTGGGTGATGCTATACAAAAAAAATTTTTTTTTCCCTAATGGGTAATCAATTTATTAATAAATAAATCTATAGATTTATTTATTAATAAATTGGTTACTGATTAGGAAAAAAAAAGAATTATTATTTTATTTTATTTATTTTATTATTTTTTTTTGTACAGGCAGCACTCCAACTTAAAATTTCACCAGCCGCCACCGGTAAGGAGATAATGGTGTCCAGTCTGCTATGAAAATTTCACCAAACTCAACTGTTAGCTTATAAAGAGTTAGGACAAAATAATAAAATATTGCCGATAATTTCAAAGGTAACTAAAATAAATTATAGTCAGTGAATCGCAGGAGTATCTGCAAGTTGTTAGATTAGATCTCCCTGACTTCTTGTTCACTTTATTTTTCTGGTATTATCTTGTTTTTACTATCATATCATGCAGTTAGTTGTGGTTTTATCTCTCCTCTCCAAGCTCTAAATATAAACAAACATAAACACAAAAACTTATTCTGATTATAAGACCATCGGTTTAATACACATATGTACAAGAACGTCGATTTCACTAGCATACTGTCTAGCTTTGTCAAGACTAAAAAGGTGAAAGAAAATATAAATATATAAACAAACATGTTTTTTGTTGAGCATACCACTTTTATAAAGCCACCTCAAATATGAAAACCCAACTTCCTTCAAACTAGTTATTCATTTCGCTATAATGTATTTATCATGCTGATTTAAAGCAATACTATTTGCTGATTTCTTTTCTTTTTTTTCTTCAAACGGTGCTAGTTTGACAACAATAATACAACACTATTAATTGTGTAGTGCACAATTTAACTGTGTGTGCTTGTATACAGGGTGACCACCACTAGTACTTTCTACTAGATCTAGTACGTTTTATAAATTTTTAGTGTTCTAGTACGTTCACCAACAGATCTATTATTTTTTTTTTCCCTTCTGAATAATAATAATAATAGTAACAACAACAACATGAGAGTTAGACATATGAGTTTAATATTTTTATCCTCTCCCACCTCCCCATATGTCACATTCAGTGAGACAAGAATATGATTTCTCTTTTTTCCTACTCCTCTCACTGTTCGTTAGGCTTCCCCTCCCCCCGATCTCGTACTCACGCAATCCGATTGGCATTAGCCAATGAAAATATATTCTTCGCTATTCAAAACTTCTCATTATAAGAAGTTTAGTGTTTTTATTAATTTTATTAATAAAAACTTGTTTAATTCTTCATCAAAAATATTATTATTTTGATTTTTCTTTTAAACATGGACAAGTGGCAAGAAAAACTTTCTACATTTAAATTTGATTCTAAATCTCAGGGGAAAATGGGTAGTGCATCAGTCAACGATGCACTATCATAAACGAGCCATTGAAAGTGAAGATCTCAATGCCACCAGCTCTTCCCACTCACAAGAAACCAATACAGGTATAATAACTGAATACAGGTAATTCAGATAAAAGAGAAAGTGATAATAGTTATGATTCAGGTTTACAAGGTTCATCTAAAAAGATGAAAAAATCAAAGAAGAATAGTTGGAGGATCACATTCTTAAATCCTGGATCAGTTCAGGTAAAAGGAAAGGACACTGCTTTTGGTAAATTTTGTGATATAAGCATTAATGGTGGCAAATATCTATTGATTTATTATGCAAACACTCCAAAACACTAGCAGAATGTAGAATCTAAAAGAAGCACACCATGTATAATGTCGTTGTTTAAACCCAGTTCCAAATACCAGTCGGAAAAAACAAATTAAAGAGGCAGAATTAAGATTATGTGCATATGATGTAGACAGGCCCCTCCTTACCGGGGTGCAATGAACCCGGGCGTCACAATTTAGGGGCGGTGTAATTGAACACGTTCATAAAAAAATAGGGAGGGAATAAATAATACACTTAGGTTTTTGTTCATATTTGTCACCTTCGAATGTGAGAGATTTCAGTGAGGGGATGAGTCGCTGGGTAGTTAAATAAATGGTACAAGCTTCAACACAACTTACTTTAATCACTGCTCTCAGCACACTGAACAAACATTCTAGGAGTTTCTTGAGTTTTCTTCTTGATGGACCTGTGTTTCACTCAGGATTTCTCCATGAGTGCAGGTCACAAAGATGCCTCCAACGATCTCGATCTTGAGCCTCTCTCTTTGTTTTACCCATATATTTCGCTAGTGGATCTTCTCATCTTGTAGGTGGTCTTCCCTTCCTGGTTTTCTTTTTATTCTTGTTGCCAGTTGAATATTCTATATGTCCATCTGTTATCCCTGAGTCTGGCTATGTGACCTGCCCATCTCATCCTACTTTCATATACTGCAGTTACCATATCTTTTATGCCTGATCTCTTTCTTAGTTCCGTGTTTCTAACATGTTCCATTTTGCTGATGTTACAAATCCTACGTTCTATTGACTGGGTTATTCTGAGAGTCTCTTCTTCTTTTCTTGTCGTGTTCCATGTTATATTATAGGAGTATGTTTGTTTATTATATAAAAATAAGGTTTTTTACTATTTGTATTTTTTTCTTTATTTTAATATGCATTCGTCTTAAAGTGCAGTATAATAAAATGATTCGTAACGTGTTATTGTACTTCGTTTATAAACCTCAAGGCTTCAAAAGCATTTTTAACTGAAAATAGGGATGAAGTAGTTAACAATTCAGTAGCTTACGACAAAGAAATTTGTGATGATCTAGGGATAGTCATGGATCGTCGGCGTAGAAAGAAGAAACTGATGGCAGGTGAAGAATCACGAGATGCTGAATTATCATACGAAACTGAGTTGAGGAGAAAAATGTTTTTTTCACTGGACAGAGTGATCCAAGAAATCACCACGTCATTTCAACAGCTTCATGTTCTTGCTGAAAAATATGTCTTCCTTACGCCATCGAATCTTTTGAATGATAAATACGAATGTCAACTAAATCATGATCACGATGACATTAATAAGGAAAAGTTCCTCTTTGAGAGAAAAATACTTCAGAGTTTTATTTCTGTTTACTGCTACGGAGACGTGGAAGGACGGTCCCTTTGAACTTTTGCAGTTTATTCTAAAATTCAGTCTCAAGACTCAGTTCCAAATATTGTAATACTACTGCGAATTTTCCTCACAATTTCTCACAAATTCCTAGTTGTGAGAGGAATTTTTCTGAATTAAAATTGATTAAGAATTACCTAAGATCTACAACGAGTAACTTGCGTTTAAGAAATCTTGCCATACTTGCTAAATTACTGCAATACACATAAGAAGTAATTTAAAAGTAAATTACTGCAATTTAGCAATTTTATTGCTAAATTACTCATTAAGAAACACCAAAAATTAGTGTTTCTTAATGAGTAGAATATTCTGCATTACTATTTTAATTAATGAAATGAAAATATTTGTCATAGTATGCAAAGGATATCAAATAGAAAGATTTCTAAATTATTTTACGTCTATATAAATTTGTATTGAAATATTGTGCAACTAATGTTTATTTTTGTTTTTCAGACAGTAATGGTGTCAGTTGGGGAGGGTTAATAAGTGTAAACAGAATTAAAGGAACTCATTCCTTATGTTTTAAAAGTTGAACATTTCACTTTCCCTCATTTATATATCGTACTTAAACATCATTTATTAAATGAAAGTGAGAATTTCAACCCAGATGTTATTGCTGACAAGAAAGGTACTAGAACACTGTCATGAGTTAAGCAGTGGCGCACTCAGGATTTAATCTTGGAGGGGGGCCGGGCGCTCAGGATTTAACCTTGGGGAGTTGCGTAGACGATTTGCGAATACACACTACGCATCGCATACGACCTATGACTGAGCATCTGCAGTGATCGCTAATTCATAATTAGTATAGAAATAGAAGACACGACACAACATAAATAAAAAAAAAAAAAAGAATTTTAATTAGGAAAAGATTTTTGGAAAATTTTCTAGTGTTTTTTCCTTTTCTTTGGGGGTGCCCGGGCCCCTTGGTGGAAATCCTCCGATTCTGTGTAAATTTCTAAACATTCACACTAATGCATCTCGAATGCTTTAATGAACAGTTTTATTTCTCTAAAAACAAACAGTTTTAATTTGATTGTTACAGAGGCAGAAATGTACACTAAAAATCTGCATGTTATAACGTCGTATTTGTGAAAACGGACGCCTCTCTTCTGTGTAGTTCGTATTTCTTCAATATTATTATTATCATCATTATTATGAAGAGAGACCTCCAAGGAGTCAGGGACTCATCGAGGGAGGCTGCATACTACACACACCAGCTATCATACTTAATCTTGAATTCATTCACACTGGTTGCACTCACAACATCCAATGGCAATGCCTTCCAACCTAATTAAAACCTAATATATATTATTCAGCTATTAAGTAAAATTGCATAATTCTGATAAACGATCGTCCATGTTAGAATTATTATAAATAATATACTAATTCTTAAATGAAATAATTTTAATGTAGAAATCTTTATGACATATTTTATTCTAATCGTATACAGTATATTATTATTATTTGATATAGTGACTCTATATCAAAACTCTATATAAAACATGCTATTGATGGGTGAGTTATAACTTCGAGTTTTCCTGGCACGAAAATTAAGAATATGAAGGAAGCAATTCAAAAACAGAAAAAAAAAAGTAAACGAGATCGTAATTGTATTAGGTACTAAACGACTTAACCGGCAATATGTTCAGTATGAGAGAGGGCATGAAAGCGTTGTTGGAAGAGGCAAGAGTGAGAAAGTGAAAATTGTCAGTATTTACCTTGCTATGATGGAAGATGATATAGTTAGTGGGATAGAATGTGTAGGTTATAGTGTGTTTAGGAGGGACAGAGAGAATAAAATGGGGGGTGTGTTACTGATGATAGCTGATGAACTGCAGCCAAGGAGAATTGAAGTTGTATTGCAGGATAGTGAAAGCTCATTTGTGGCTATTTGGCGTGAGATTGAGACTGGCAGAATAAAATATACAGTTGGATGCTGCTATAGACCAGGTGATGGAATAGATGGTGGGGATAGTATGCATAAACAAATTGATGAAATGAGTGGTAGGAGGGTAATTATTATGGGGGATTTCAACTTGGTAACATTGATTGGAAGGAGGAGAGGACACATGTGAGGAAGGAAATGGATTTTATTCAATTATTAAGGGATAACTATCTGAGACAGCATGTAATTGAAAATACTAGGGGTGTGAGAGTGCTTGACCTGGTAATAGCATCTCACAATTTGACTGTAATGAATATGACCATGTTGCCACCTATTGGTGAGAGAGATCATAAGGTCTTGACCTGGGAGGTGGCTAAAGGTGTGGAATTTTTGATTAAGACAGGGTATATGTGGAATTACCGTGCTGGCAAGTTTGACAAGCTTAGGAGATTGCTTGAATCAGTGCCATGGCATGTACAACTGCAAGGGCTGGACGTCGATAGAGAATGGGAAGTGGTCAAGGAGCATTTACAGGCGGTTATGGCTGATTGTATACCTAGGGTGCAAATAGTAAAACAAGTAGGGGTTAAATGGATGAATAACACCATTAAGCTTGAGCTTCAAAAAAAGAAACAACTGTGGAGGGAATTTAAAGAAAGGGGTGACCTGCAGGCACACGAACGGTATAAAGTGCAGGCCAGAAGGGTAATGAGTGTGGTAAAAACAGCAAAAACGGATTATGAAAGAAAACTAGCTATGCAAACAAAAGAGAATCCCAAACAGTTCTTTCAATATGCTGCAAGCAAGAAAAAAACTGTACATGGCAAAATGATTTTAAGGAATGACGATGGTAAGGAGGTCACTGAACCAGTCGATATATTGGAGTTACTGAGCGCGCACTTTGCAAAAGTATATCATCCAGGTGGTGACATTGAAAAAATGAAGGAACCATTAGTTTATACAGGAATTGTGATGAATGAAGTGGAGGTGAATAGTCTATTACAGAACCTTAATGTGAATACATCTGTGGGATTGCATGGTATACCGGCACGGGTCTTGCGTGAAGTGGCTAAGGAATTATCAGTGCCCTTGACCATGTTGTTTAATCTGAGTCTTGGGTCTGGTTTAGTCCCGAAGGCGTGGAAAGAGGGGAAATTAGTTTCACTGCATAAAGGAGGATCCAAGACTATGGTGGCAAATTACCGACCGATCAGCATATCAGGAGTCATTGTCAAGGTCTTGGAGAAAGTAGTCAAGGGAAAAATACAGGAATGGATTAATGAAAATGAGATACTGTACAGGGGACAGCATGGCTTTGTGAAGCAAAAGCCATGTGATTAGGTGTTTGAAAGGAATGAGATTCTGAGAGCTATATTTGTAAACATGTATGTTGTATTTTGTTGTATTGTAAACATGTATGTTGGTAGATCATGCCTCAGTAACTTGCTCAAGTTTTATAACAAGGTGCCGGCAGAACTGGATAAGGGAAATGGGTTTACAGTGATACTGCTAGGCCTGGCAAAAGCTTTTGACAGGATACCGCATGGAATTCTAATTCATAAACTACAATATATGGGAATGGATATAGGGTTGGTGAGATGGATAGGTGGGTGGTTGATGGAGAGATATCAAAGAGCAGTTTATTCAGGAGTAGAGTCTAAAAGACGGCCTGTGACTAGTGGTCTGCTGCAGGGTTCTGTTCGTGGACCACTGCTGTTTAATCTATTCATTAATGATATAGGGAAGGATCTAAGTGGAACAATTCATTTGTTCGCTGATGATGCAAAGTTGGGTAGGGCAATAGTGAATGCAGAAGATGTCAAAGTCTTGCAGGATGACTTAGATAGATTGGAGTTCTGGGCTAAGGAGAATGGATGTCAATTTAATGTGACAAAATGTAAAGTTACACATTTTGGGGTGAAAAGATTGGCAGCAGTATACCACATTGGTGGAACTGTACTCCAGGATATTGATGAGGCCAGGGACTTGGGAGTGTTGGTGGATAGGGAGATGAAGTTTAGGGGCACATTGCAAAAGTAGCTAAATCAGCTCATCAACTCACTTGGTTGTTGAAAAATACCTTGATGAGTAGAGACAAGTTATTGTACCTCTGTACCGAGCCTTGATAAGACCTCATCTCGACTACTGTGCCCAGATTTGGTCACCTAGGTTCCTTCTTGATGGGGAGGAGGTGGAGAGGATCCAGAGGCAAGTGACTAAGATGATAGCAGGTCTATGGAATGAACCATATGAGAACAGGTTGAAGATTTGTGGGTTGCAGAAATTGGTTGATAGGCGGAAGAGGGGAGATATGATTGAGACATTCAAATTGCTAAAGGGTTTCTATAGGATTAATTCAGAGGATATTTTTGAGATCTGGACTGGTGGTGGGAGAACGGACACCTATGGAAGCTGGGCAAGAGTGTGGTTAGCAGGGGTGTTAGAGCTGGGGTTGTTTACTTTTAGAGTGGTAAATGAGTGGAATAAGCTGCCAGAGTCTGTTGTGGGTGCTATGACAGTGAGCGAGTTCAAGGCAAGGTATGATAGAGAATGTCGAATAGTTGTGTGGACATGATGTTTAGGGCCTCCCTCGATGAGTCTAAGGAGTAGCCTTAGACTCATCGAGACTACTCCCTGGAGTAGCCTGAAATAATAATAATAATGATAAAAATTAATTAAGAAGGCCTATGATGGCAAATGATTTCGATGCATAGGCTGTATAGAAGGAATGGATGCGCGTTTTTGGATGTGTGGAGTGAGTTTTAGGGAAGATTGGATTTGTATAAGAAGGATGGCCTACACCTAAATGCATTTGGTATCAGGAGTCTAGAAAAACTAATAACTGGTATGTGACCTAGTGTAAAATTTCGATGTTGCTAAAATAAATTATCTAAAAACATTGACCTTTTACAGTAGGAATTCACCTGAATTTTCTTGTACAAATGTATATTTTAGTTCTTTATGTAAAGCCATCTGTATAAAGAGCAAAATAAGCCCAAAGGGAATTAACTCGCTCATTGTTTAAGAAGGGAGGATATAGAAGTATTGAAACCAAGAGCATTGCCCGAAATTCGGCATGTCTTTTGAAGATTGTTTACAAGACCCGTCATAGGTGACTTTCAAGGTCAATATTGAAATGGCGTGGCACGAATCAAAAAGAAAGGCCTGTAGGCAAGATTAAGGCAGTAAAGGAAGGAAGGAAGATTGTCGGCGAATTTTCGAGAAACATTATACAGGGTTCTCCAAACAACTAGCAAGACTTGCATGGGGACACTAGGGGACCCAAAAACTAAATTAAAAGTGCAGGGACTCTGGTGTATAAAACGGTTGGTTTGGAGATGTGGAGGGCTTCCTTTTCTTCATCCTGAGTGAACCATCCATGAGAGATCGATTATCCGAGAGGTGTAAGTTCTGGAGGGGGGGGGGTGGAGAGACTCGTCCACTGATGTCATTCCAGTCACAGCCGAAGATATCCGGAGGCAATAGTTAAGGAGAAATTTTGCCATGAAGGTCCAGTAGTCGAATAAGTGCGACCAGGCGTATGCAGAAATCCTTTACCGCACAGTTCAAGACGCCAGTATGCCTACCCTATATCCCGCATGCTGCTACGACTATTCATCGGTGTCCCGATGTCGTTTTGAGGAGAATTCCAAAACACGGAAGAGGAGAGAAACTCCACTAAAGCACCAGAATCAAAAACCAGAAGGATGGAAGACATGCAAGATAGGAAGAGATCCATGTGAGTCTACATTCATTTATTGTTTGTGAATTAAGAAAGAATTCCCTATCGAACTGCTAAATTGTCTAATATAAGGAGATAGTATTTGGAATGTTAATATTTCTCGTAAATGTGTATAATCACAAATGAGTGAAACATGGGCGCAGTTAATTTCCATTGGAGAAAATGTTGAGCTGTTGAAATTTCCTTAATGAATTATAGGTGTACTTACGATTGAATTACACATGCAAGATAGGAAGAGACCCATGTGAGTCTACATATTCATTTATCATCATCATCATCATCATCAAATTCCTGCCATGTACCCTCAAGGGGTGTACAGGATATAATAGTACTACATGAAAAAAATTACATCATTATTAATTTCCTATCTACAATTTTCCTCCAAATCAGTCTGTTACTTGTCAAGACTCAAACATAATCAGATCTTATATTTCTATCATCTAAAGCACTTTGTACCGTATCGATCCACCTATATCTTGGTCTTCCTCTGGGTCGTTTTCCTGCCAACCTGGCAGAGAACACTTGTTTTGCTAATCTTTCCTCGCCCATAAAATAAATTTCCTATTCATTTATTGTTTGTGAATTAAGAAAGAATTCCCTATCGCACTTAGTTAGACTTTCAAACAGCATACTTAATATTAAAATATCAGCAAGTTCTACACATAACATGAAATTGTTAGTTGCGCTTGACATTCCTAATTTAGCATCAATCAAAATACAACATACATGTTTACAAATATATCTCTCAGAATCTCATTCCTTTCAATCACTTAATCACAATCCAATTTCTCACACTTACTTAGTTAGACCTTCAACAAGCATACTCTATATTACAAATATCAGCAAGTTATGCCTATAACATGAAATCGTTAGTTGCGCTTGACATTCCTAATTTAGTATCTATCAAAATATGGCATACATGTATACAATTATGTCTCTCAGAATCTTATCCCCTTCAAATACTTAATCACAATCTAGGCAAATATATTTATACAATCCACCTCATTGAGTCTCAAACATTCCATTGGTATGATATCAAGAACATACTTTATCATAAGATTCAATCATAAGTACACATATAATCAATCAAAGAAATTTCAATAGCTCAATATTTTCTCCCAGGGAAATTAACTGTGCTCATGCTTCACTCATTTGCAATTACCCACGTTTACGAGAAATATTAACAATCAAAATACTATCTCCTTAAACTGAACAATTTAACAGTGCAGCTAGATAAGGTATAGAGGTCTCGCCTGCTCCCTGTTAGGGAGTAAAAAGGCGTTAGTTGATTTTTTTTTTTTTTGATAGGGAATTCTTTCTTAATTCACAAACAATAAATGAATATGTAGACTCACATAGGTCTCTTCCTATCTTGCATGTGTAATTCAATCGTAAGTACACCTATAATTCATTATAGGAAATTTCAACAGCTCAACATTTTCTCCAATGGAAATTAACTGCGCTCATGCTTCACTCATTTGCGATTATACACATTTACGAGAAATATTAACAATCCAAATATTATCTCCTTATATTAGACAATTTAGCAGTTCGATAGGGAATTCTTTCTTAATTCACAAACAATAAATGAATGTAGACTCACATGGATCTCTTCCTATCTTGCATGTCTTCCGTCCTTCTGGTTTCTCATTCCGGCGCTTGAGTGGGGTTTCTCTCCTCCGTTCCGTGTTTTAGAATTCTCCTCAAAGCGACATCGGGGCACCGATGAATAGTCGTAGCAGCATGCAGGATATAGGGTAGGGTACCGGCGTCTTGAACTGCATGGCAAAGGATTTCTGCATAGGCCTGGTCGCACTTATTCGACTACTGGACCTTTATGGCAAAATTTCTCCTTAACTATCGCCTCCGGATATCTTCGGCTGTGACTGGAACGACATCAGTGGATGGGTCTTTCCACCCTCCCCTCCGGAACTTACACCTCTCGGATCCTCGATCTCTCATGGATGGTTCACTCAGGATGAAGAAAAGGAAACCCTTCGCATCTCCCAACCATCCCTTTTTTGCACCAGAGTCCCTGCACCTTTGATTTAGTTTTTTGGGACCCCCTAGCGTCCTCGTGCAAGTCTTGCTAGTAGTGTGGAGAACCCTGTATAATGTTTCTCGAAAATTCGCCAACAATCTTACTTCCTCCCTTTACTGCCTTAATCTTGCCTATAGGCCTTTCTTTTTGATTCGCGCCGCACCCTTTCAATATTGACCTTGAAGGTCACCTATGATGGGTCTTGTAAACAATCTTCAAAAGACATGCCGAATTTCGGGCGATGCTCTTGGTTTCAATACTTCTATATCCCTTCTTAAACAATGAGCGAGTTAATTCCCTTTGGGCTCATTTTGCTCTTTATACAGATGACTTTACATAGAAAACTAAAATATACATTTGTACAAGAAAATGCAATTCAGGTGAATTCCTACTGTAAAAGATCAATGTTTTTAGATAATTTATTTTAGCAACATAGAAATTTTACACTAGCAGAGAGAGAATCAGGGAAACTAAATTATAAAGGGGGGGAGGGAATGGTGAGCATGAGTGTAATAGCAATAATGTTATCTAACTGTGTTAATGATGGGAATGGGCTTTGTAGTGGAAATGTTGATGATGAGAGAATGACTTCGACTTTGTGTTTGTCTGGTTCACACGAACACAAAGTCAAACCCATCAAACGTTTGCAAATATGTCCAAATGTATAAGGACACTAGAGAAGAATAGAGATCTGCAAGTTTTCCAACTGTGTCATGCAGACTTCAGCCTAGAGTATACAAAAGCATGCAGGTAGATTATTATGTCTATATACGAATGCTAGGAGTATCAGAAACAAAGGGGTAGAGTTTGTTGTCATAGTCAATATGTTGGGACCTCAGATTATAGTCGTCATTGAGACCTGGCTATCAGAATCAGACATACTAACTGGTATCGAGTGTAAAGGGTACAGTATTTTTAGGAAGGATAGACATGATAGGAGAAGAAGGGGGATCGGCTGCTGATTATATCGGATGACTTAAATCCAGTTAGAATTGATACTAACAGTATTTCATGTGGCATTGAGTTTTAAGCCATTTGCTGTGAGGTGGAATCTAACAAAATCAATTACATAGTGGGGGTGTTGTTACAGACCTGTCATCAGTGGATCGGTTGCTAATGATGAAGAAATGCATCACCAAATAGAAAAGATGAGCGTGAAAAGAATAATCATAATAGGAGACTTTAATTATCCAAATATTGATTGGGTTGAGTAGAATCTCATGAGAAGAATGAAAATGCATTTATTGAGCTGTTGTGGGACAACTTCCTCAAGCAGCATGTGACAGAAGGAACACAAGGTCACAGAGTGTCAGAGGGCATTTTAGTTAATGACGTAACTATTCTGCCTCCAGTTGATGACAGTAATCATCCGGTACTCATTTGGGAAGTGACTAAGTTTATGAATGTTCCATTCAGAAAATGTTACATACTGAACTATAAAGCAGGAAATTATGACCAACTGAGGAGTATACCGAGTTCAGTGGAATGGGATTGGTTGCTGGATGGGAAGAATATATGACAGTGCAAGGCAAGAATTTAAACAATACTTAAATGATGCAATATCAGAATGTATCCCGAGAGTTTGAAGAATAAATAGGGTAGGAATCAAATGGATGTGTAATCTTATTAAGCAAGAGATTTGTAAGAGAAGGATGATATGGAAGGAATACCATGTGCATAAGGATGATGTCTGTTATGAAAATTATAAGCAGCAGGCTAGAATAGTCACAACTGTTGTACAGAAAGCAAAGCCTGAGTATGAAAAGAAAAACTGGCTCTGCATGCTAATGACAACCCACAAGAATTCTGTTGATATTCTGCAAGTAAAAGAAAGAATGAATATGAAAGAATAACTCTTCAAAACCATCAAACACAGAATCAATAATGGATGGATAACAATGGGCAGACTACAAAAAATATGGAACAATAAAAGATTAAGCAAAGAACTCAAAGATATGGTTGCACTAATTGCGTCTGTTCACCCAAAGATTGTCGGAATAAGTGAGACATGGTTGGAAGAGGATGACATCCTGACAGGAATAGAGATGGAAGGGTATGATGTGTTTCGTGAGGATAGAAGGGTAAAAAGGGTGGGGGAGTGCTATTGATGATAGAGAAAGAGTTATGTCCATACAAAGTAGAGATACAAGATGGAAATAGTGCCAGTGGTTTTGAGGCAGTATGGTGTGAGATAGAGGTGAATGGAATCAAATACTTGGTGGGATGTTGTTATAGACCAGGTAATGTGGATGGTGGTGATAGTGAAATGTATAGTCAAATTAGCCAAGCAAATAAGAAAAGGGTGATCGTGATTTTAATTATGGAAATATAGACTGGAATGAAGAGATAGTAACTGGAAGTAAAGAAAATGAGTTTCTTGAGTTTTTGAGGGATAACTATCTCAGACAGTACGTAACAGAGGCCACACGAGGATTAAGGGTATTGGATTTGGTCATCTCATCAAAGGATGTAATTATAAATGAGGTGTCAAATCACCCACCAATTGGTGAGAGTGACCATGAGGTGATTACCTGGGTGGTTGCCAGCAGTGCGAGGACCCCTGTGAGAAAAGGGTATATGTGGAACTACAAGGGTGGTGATTATGAAGAGCTCAGGAGACAGCTTGCAGGTGTAGTGTGTAATGAGGAGTTAGCTGGAAAAGAGATCAATGCAGCTTGGGGGATTTTCAAAAACTCTCTAGTAGATGCAATGTCTAAATGTATTCCAAGGTGAGAAGGTTAAATAAGGTAGGTGTGAGATGGGTGACTAAAGAGATTAAGCATGCGATACAGAGAAAAAGGGCATTGTGGAGGCAGCATAAGAGAAGTGGAATTAACCAATTCCATGAGATCTACAAAGACTAGGCAAGGAGGGTGACTTGGCTGGTGACGGTAGCTAAAGAGAGGTATGAACAGCAGTTAGCTAATGAAGCCAAAAAGAATCCTAGGGAGTTCTTTCGATATGGTGCCAGCAAAAGAAAGAATGATTATGGAAGGATGACATTGATCGGAGAAAATGGCATAAAGACAGCTGTTGCAGAACGTGTGGTGGAGATACTTAATGAGCAGTTCATGAAGATCTTTCAATCTTGTGAATGTGACTTCATGGAGAGATTGAGAGCAGTTGATGATGGGGAGGAGGGACTGACTGTAAGTGAGCAAGAGATGTTTGGGGAGTTGAGTAAACTAGATGTAATTAAGGCTGTGGGACTTGATAATATATCACCGTGTATTCTGAAGGAATGTGCCAGAGAGTTGACACCTGCCTTGACATATTTTTTTAATATGAGTCTTGCACTTGGTCAAGTTCCTAAGGAGTGGAAGGAGGGCAAGATTGTGCCACTTCATAAAGGAGGTGATTGAACTCAAGCATCAAACCATAGGCCTATCTGTGTGTCAGGTGTTGTGGTTAAGTTGTTGGAGAAGCCTGTGAGAACTAGGATCCAGAGTTGGGTTGACAACAATGGTATTATCTTTGATGGACAGCATGGATTTGCTAAAGGGAGGTCATATTTTAGTAATCTACTTACTTATTACAATAAAGTGACTGCTTCAAGCAGTCAAGTAGGAGACTTGAATAAATTGAGTGATTGGGCACGGAAATGGGTATGTGGGTTCAATGTTGCAAAATGTAAGGTTTTAAAATTTGGAAAACAAAGATGGGATGCAGAATTTATGCTTGGTGAAAATATATTGTTGGAGGTAGAGGAAATAAGAGATCTGGGGGTGATAGTGGATAAGGATCTAAAATTTAGGGTTCACATCGCCAAAATTGTGAAGACAACACAAAGGCTTCTGGGAATGATGCGGAGGACACTGACGTGTAGAAGTAGGGAGATTCTTGTTCTGTTGTATAAGGCTTTGATTAGGCCACACATGCACTATTGTGCCCAGATTTGGTCACTGGGTTTTCAGAAGGATGAAGAGATGTTGGAAAGGGTCCAAAGGCAACTGACTAAGGTAGTTTCTGACCTCTGGAATGTCAAGTATGAGGAAAGATTGAGAAGATGCAACTTGCAGAGTCTGGTAGACAGGAGGAAGAGGAGAGATATGATAGAGACCTACAAGTTGGTAAGGGGTTGTTATGGGATCAATGGTGGAGAAGTTCTACAGAGAATAGTGGGAGATCAGGGTAGAACCAGAGGTCATTCCTGGAAACACTATAAAGAGGGTGTGAGTGGGGAATGAGAAGCAGGCTTTTTTCATGCAGAGTTGTGAATGATTGGAATGCCTTGCCTGAGAGTGTGGTGTCTGCAGAGAATTTGAGTGTGTTTAAAGCATGGTATGATGAACTGTGTGTATGATAAAAGGACCTTCCAGATGAGTCTTTGACTCCATGAGATCAATAATAATAATAATAATAATATATAAACCAATGATAATTCCCTCAGTACTCTATGGCTCAGAATGCTGGATATTAAGAAAAAAAAAGAAATGGATAAATTCAATGCTTTTGAAATGAAATGCCTTAGAAAAATCAATAGAACAAACTGGACAGAAAGAAAAACAAATGAAAAAATCAGAGAAGAACTTAACTTTATCGAAAGTTAAGTTCTTTCAATAAAGTTAAGTTAAGATAAGTTAAGTTTAAAAAAACAATAATTACAACACTAAAAAAGAGCCAACTAAGCTGGTTTGGACATGTTTCAAGAATTAACCCAGAAAGACTACCAAACATATTATTAAATGGCAGAATTCAAGGACAGCCCAGCAGAGGAAGACCAAGAAAGAAATGGATTGATGACATTAAAAAAAAACATCCACTTAATTCCATAATAGAACTTCATAAAAAAAAAGATAGCTGACAGAAAGAAATGACAAAAACGCATCTTTGAGGAACTCAACCCGCCATGAGCAGACGAGAAGAAGAGAGAAATCTTCTAAATGCAGATGACATGAGAGTTACAGATGCAGAAGAGATTGTCCATTTTATTAAAAGCTATCAACCTGGTGTACATGACATTGAGCTCACTGCTACCTCTTCACTGGATGAAGAAGTTCAGGTGTATGAGGACGAGGTATTAGAGCTTTTGCACAAACTGAATAAGAATTCAGCAATAGGCACTGATGGGATATTAGCATGTGTGCTAAAAGAGTGTTCAACTGAACTCGCTATTCCTTTGGCCAGGCTGTTTAATATGAGTCTCAGAACAGGGAAGATTCCACAGGAATGGAAAGAATGTATTGTAATTCCATTGCACAGTGGTAGTGGTGGTGCAAAGACCAATGTATCTAACTATTGACCAATTAGTATCTCAGGAGTGGTGGTAAAGATTTTGGAAAACTTAATTAGGGTTCGCATTCAGAAATGGGTTGACAGTGAATCTCTACTTTGCAATGAGCAACATGGGTTTACGAAGAGAAGGTCATGCTTTGGCAATTTGCTCACATTTTGTAATAATGTTACCATTTAACTAGACAAGTAGGAATGGATACACCATGATACTTTTGGATTTTGCTAAGGCTTTTGACAGAATACCAGGCTGTATTCTATTGCATTAAATTGGAGAATATGGGTTTGGGTTATAGAATATTAGTGTGGATAAGAGGATGGCTGGCTGACAGATATCAAAAAGTGGTATATGGGGGGATGTGAGTCTACAAGATTTAAGGTAACCAGTGGTGTGCCATAAGGATCAGTGCTTGGTCCACTGTTATTCAATCTGTACATGAATGATATTGGGAAGGATTTGACAAGCAACATACAGCTATTTGCTGATGATGCAAAGATAGGTGGGGTAATCAGGAATGCTGCTGATATGAGTACTTGCAGAATGATTTGAATAGGCTGGAATTGTGGGGGATGGGAAGATGGATGTCAGTTCTATCACAATAAATGTAAAGCCATTCAATTCGGCATGATTAGTAAATACAACTCAAAAGATAATTGCAATGCTGAAACGAACGTTCATATGTAAAGATAAGGATGTCATTTTGCCTCTTTACAAGGATTTGATAAGACCTCACTTGAACTATTGCAGAGGTCACTGACTTGTAGAAGTAGGGAGATTCTTGTTCCATTGTATAAGGCTTTGATTATGCCACACATGGACTATTGTGCCACCTGGTTTTCAGAAGGATGAAGAGATGTTGGAAAGGGTCCAGAGGCGACTGACTAAGGTAGTTTTTAACCTCTGGAATGTCGAGTATGAGGAAAGATTGAGAAGATGCAACTTGCAGAGTCTGGTAGACAGGCGGAAGAGGGGAGATATGATAGAGACCTACAAGTTGGTAAGGGGTTGTTATAGGATCAATAGTGGAGAAGTTCTACAGAGAATAGTGGGAGATCAGGGGAGAACCAGAGGTCATTCCTGGAAACACTATAAAGAGGGTGTGAGTAGGGAAATGAGAAGAAGGTTTTTTTCATGCAGAGTTGTGAATGATTGGAATGCCTTGCCTGAGAGTGTGGTGTCTGCAGAGAATTTGAGTGTGTTTAAAGCATGGTATGATGAACTGTGTGTATGATAAAAGGACCTTCCAGATGAGTCTTTGACTCCATGAGGTCTTGGGTAATAATAATAATAATAATTTCTATTCTTGTTATGATATCATTTTCATTCAACCATATTTCACTTACTCCAATGATTTTGGGGCGAATAAACTCAGTCACTGAAACCATTTCATCCCCTTTATTTCTGATACTTCTGGCATTTGTAAACAAACACAGCAGTTCATTTTTAGGTCTATTACCAGTCCTATTTTGGTTGTGATTAGCTCACCACACCTCTCCAATCACCTTTATCACCACTTACCACATATATCTGCTCAATCTCTTCTCCCCACCCATTTTGCAATATACTTCATCTTCGTACACATATTCACTGCCACTTACAATATTCATTCTCCCCTATGCCATGTCTCCCTGTACACCCCCGTTTCCCTGTTCCTCTTGTTTCCTGTTTTCTCTTCATCTCTCTTTCACACTACTGCTGTTTCCACCGCCATGCACTTCTGTCTCTTCAATATTCAAGCATTACTTACAAAGTATAATTTCACATAATGGGCAACAAGAGGAAAAGCTGGCAACCCATTTGCAAAAATGTTAGAAGATAATATCTGATAAATGTCTTAGTACTTATATGAATCATTTCAGTGATTTCAATTATGCATTTAGTAGTGCAGATATTTGGATGAGAAGACAGGAATTCATAATTCAGCTAAAAAAGTAAATCATAAAAATCACAAAGGTCATTCCATTCAGCATTCTTATAATTCCAGATGTCTCATGGATGAGAATGGTTGTGTGAATGTTACTCATTGAGAGATGACATCACTACTAAGTAATGCTCTTAACATCTAGAAAACAAAACACCTTCCACAGTATCATCAGTGTGTCTTTAGGAGGATCATCAGTAAGGAATAAATCAAGGGCATATGAAGAGTGATTTATATATTCTGGTATTCTGGTAGGTATGTGAATAATTTGTATAAGATCATTAATGATAGTTAATGCATTGAACATACCATCCCTACTTGCTGTATCATGCAGTTGGAAAAGGAAGCCAGTGCATTGCATTATGAGATACTAAGACAATTTATGTGTAGTCATTAGCTTCTATATATGAGTGGCCCAGTTGTGAAATTTCTTCATGCACAAACTTTGTTTGCTTATATTTGGAATAAGGATGAAACCAAGAATATAATTTCTTGGCATCTTCACTTTGCCAGTTAAAGTTGTGATCATTAAAATCACAGAGGGAGATGACTCACTGTTAGGAAAGTTGGACCAGAGAAAATCAAAATTTAAAAAAAGGAAATCAGAAAGACCAAATGACTGGTAGCATTAGAACGTTGGGGACAACAAATTTGTTAGACT
Organism: Typopeltis vanoorti; assembly: GCF_054136105.1. NCBI lineage: Eukaryota > Metazoa > Arthropoda > Arachnida > Uropygi > Thelyphonidae > Typopeltis > Typopeltis vanoorti. Next base: position 28,899,158 of record NC_143566.1, on the reverse strand, counting down.
AATATAAAGAGATTTTTAGCCAAATAAAAGGATCAAGAAATAGGAAATTCCAAGTTTGATTCTCTTTCACATGAGATAAAATATGCCACCTTAGCAAGAGTGAGTGAGTGAGAGAGAGACAGAGAGTCAAAGCCTGTGTAATTTGGGAAAATGAGATGAGTTGTGATTAAACAAACAGAAGATTGAATTTCTGTTGTAAAAAGTTGATATATGTGGTTTGGCAGATTTGAGAAGGGAATGATGACAACATTGCAGTTGTTGAAGAGTACATATATTTTTGAAGTGGATCTTATTTTATCTTATTATTATTATTATTATTATTTTGGTAACCTCTGTGTAGTCAACAGACTCATCATGGAAGGCCCACTCAACTAGAACATGTCTATCATAATGAACTTTAAAGTTATTTACACTACCTGCATTCACAATGCACTCCGACAGTATGTTTCACTCAATAACAATTCTCCACATAAAAATTCTACTCCTCATATACTCTTCTTCACTACATCTTTATACAACTTCCAGGAATGGCCTCTTGTTCTTCCCTTCCTAACATCTACTCTTTTTATAATTCCTTCTGTATTAATCTGATAGAATCCCTTAACTAACTTGAAGGTCTCTATCATATCTCCTCTTTTTTCCTATCCACCAACCTCTGTAATCTACATTCCCTCAATGGCTCTGCATAACCAGCACTCCAGAGTCCTGATATTGCTTTGGTCATTCATCTTTGGATTCTCTCATCTTTCCACATCACATTGAAAACTAGGTGACCAAATGTGAACACAACAGTCCATATGGGGTATGACAATGCCTTATACAGAGGCACCACCACCATCTTCTTATCCCTACTTTTTATCATAACAGCAATACAATGTGCAGTCTTTGCAACATAGAGGGCAATGTGCCCTCTATGAATCATGGCTTCAGCTGCATCCTCCCACTACCACTATATAGACTGCATCTAGGTATGACTGATTACTTTCCATAACAGTCTCCTCAATAACCATTTTAAAGCCTCCCACTCAAAAGAAGAAATGTAGGGTCCTCCATGATGCCCAATATTATTCTAAAAACATCGCTCATGATGAAAGAATGGGGGGGGGGTGAAATAAATTGGAACTTTTTTTCTGAACATGATTCACAGTTGTTTCAAACCTTCATTAAGCAAAATGGTGATATTCCGTGGGTGATGAAACTTGTATACCATATAGTGATGAATGTCACTACACAGTACATGGTAAGAAGAAAGAAGAAATTTGTTGACATGTTTTTGAATAGTTGAAGATTGTAATAGTCTTTGAGAAAGCAGAATGAAGATGGGCTGTTAGATGTACTGAAGATTGAGTGAAAGTTGAGGAGGAAGAGGTTTGATGAGTTTGATGGTGGGTGGTAAATGGATGTTGACCTTTAGCTGCTCTTATTATTACAGGGTTGAAGAAAGCGGAGGAATGATAGTGTCGATTTGTAGAGCATTGACCATGAAAGTACATGTAGAAAAGCATAAGGCAGAAAATAAATGTCTGTGATAGAGGGTTCATGGATTAATCTGATTGCTCTCTTCTGATTAGCTTCAAGCAATGCAAATGAGGCATTGAGTTCCTCCCAAATGTATGAGTAGTATTCCTTGTTTAGTAAATGTAAATGGGATGTAAATGATATTAGTAGGTATATATATGGAAAGTAGTTCCTTATGTGGAAAGGTACACTGAGTTTCTTGTGAGCTGTAGGTTAGTCCAAGAAGAGAAATCTGATCATATTTGATATCTGTGTATGTTATTATTGAAAAGAAGTGATGTGAGATCTTTCTTGCATGAAATTATACAGGATTGTGTTTTAGGCAGTTCATCGCTTAAAACACAATTCTGTGAAGGATTGTGTTTTAGATAAGATTATAAGAACCTTGTGAATTTCAGTTCACAAGATTCTTCACTGGGGTGAAGATAAGTGAAGGGATAAGAGTTTAAGGTATTTGTTATGAAAGATCTTCAGGATTATAATGATTGGCATTACAAGGCTTGACAACTGAGAGGGAAGAGTGGAGTATATTGTCATCAGCAGTGGCACACCCAGAGGGGTAGACAAGGAGCCCTGACCCCCCCCCCCCCCAAAGAAAAAGAAAAAAACACTAGAAAATTTTCCAAAAATCTTTTCCTAATTAAAATTCTTTTTTTTTTTAATTTATGTTGTGTCATGTCTTCTATTTCTATACCCCTTATGAATTAGCGATCATTGCAAATGCTCAGTCATAAGTCGTATGCAGTGGTGAGCTATAAGGGGCTCGCGTTAGCCCTTTGTCAAATTTTTCTCAAATTTGTGAGCCCCTTGTTCTTCTTGTTTAATAATCTTGTAGAACTAGAAAATACCACCATGGAATGTATATATGCTACTATAATTGCTACTTTAAATCCAATGGATTTTCTGATAACTATATAAAAAATTATTTCATTGCATTTTGTTCTGATGGAGCTAGTGTAATGTTAAGAAACAAATCAGGTGTTGCAATCAAGTGTGGAGAAATTGCCTTGCTTTATGCAAGCATTTTGCATTGAACAATAAATATAAGGGCTTTTTAAACCATCTTCTCAATTCGGAATTTTTAAAAGATATAGCATTAATGATTGATATCCTACAGGAATTATCATATCTGTCAGAAGCTCTACAAAGTTGCAATATATTGCAATTATAAGGGCTAAGTTAGGCCTTATTTTTTTTTACTCGACGATGCCCTTTGTTAAAATTTCCATAGCTCACCACTGGTTATATGCAATGTGTAGTGTGTATTCTCAAATCGTCTACTCAACTCAGGCCCCTCAAAATTAAATCCTGAGTTTGCTACTGGTCATCTGTATGGATAGGATTTGAAATCAGTGAGAGCAAGTTATTTATATACAGGAGGAAGAGTGAGTGAGAGTACATAGTCCCAAGGCACTCCTGCACTGGTGGAGAAATCTGAAGAGAGGAACCATCTACCATTACATGTAGCAAGCAACCTGAGAGAAAGCTACCAGTGCAGTTGCAAAAGTTTTTAGGATGTTGGTTTGCCGTTCAGACTTCATTTTAACTTCATTTGCCTTATGACCTGATTTAACTTAATTTACAGCTCACAACATAATGTTATGATGTTATACCAGTATTTCAAGTTCTTATGTCTTAGAGTATTAGTGATCAAATATGTCATATGAATGTGGGTTCAATTCGTAAGATGTGTGAAGCTATGGATATTTCAAATATGACATACATATCCATACATGAACATATTCATTTGCTAGCTATAGTACTAATGGCTCTCCAGAAAACAAACAGTGTAGGCAGGCAGGTTGCATGAGAGGTTGAAAAACCTATAGCACAATAGAACTTGTGCAGGCAAGTAGTAACAGAAGTGGTTAAGGAGAAAGAAGGAACCTGTTGTTGTGTTTCATGAACAGCTGGAAGTTATAGGCTTTGGTGAACTTCTGTATTCCTCCAAAGCCTATAACTCCCAGCCTATTGATCTTGCCATTTGTCAGTGGCAAGGGGAATTTAATGAACATCAATGCTACGAAAACAATGTCCTGACTTCCCTTCATTTACATTGACTTTGATAACACACAAATCTCCAGGCAAGATCAGGCTCCCTTTCTGGACTGAAACGTATAGTTTATCCTGGCACAAACAGATTCCACCATAGCCTCCTCATCTTCCCAAAACTTGCTCTTTTCTGCTTAAGATACTGCCTCTCATCTGTATACAACTGCTAACCCACAGGTTGCCCATTTTTAAAATACTGGTCTTACAGTTGGAGGTAAAGATACTAAAATCTTCCTTTAATGCTTGATGTTACCCAGAAAAGGAAAATACCATTCCTTATGCATTTCTGTATATATTCATGAATGCTGCTCTGCTGAACTGGCTACTATAATTTCCCTTCTTTTGTCTTTGTGATTTGGCCACATGCTGAAGAGGAACTTACCACATTTCTACAACAGATAAATAGCCTTCACCCACGCATTGAGTTCACCATGGAAAAAGAAAAGTCTGGTAGTTTACCATTCTTGGACATCCTCCTTACACGCACATCCTCTGGTACTTTGTCTAAATGTGTCTATCCTAATTTCACTGATGATACATTCATCAAAAGTCTGCTCATCACACCTCTCAAAAAATTGGCATTATCAAATCTTTAATTAATAGAGCACATAAAGTGTGCTTCTCTGCATCAACCTTACAACAAGAACTTTTCACTATAAAAAAGTTAATAGAATCTAATGTTTACAACCCTAATCAGATCCAACAGATAATTGACTCCTATGTTCCAACACCTCAAGATTCTTCAACAGACCGCAGAGTTCCAATCCCTTACATTTCAGGCACCTCAGAACCTATAGGCAGAATTTTGAAGCAGTATCATCTTGTTCCCACATATTTTCCTATCAACAAAATTTCTCACTTGTTGCCATCTACAAAAGACAAACTGTATCATTGGCTGGTGTTTACCAGATTCCATGTGAATGCAATTTATCCTATTTTGGACAAACAGGCCATTCTGTGGAAAAAAGAATGAAGGAACATCAATATTATATCGAATACATGAAACCTCATAGGTCTGGTCTAGCACAACAAAGCATTGACACTAATCATAATATCCAGTGGGATAAAGCTTGTCTTCTCCACAGATGTAGGTTTAAATATGAACGCCTTTTTAAAGAAAGTTGTGAAGCCCTCTTACATTGGCCGAATTTAAATCAAAATGACTGTCTCTCTCTCCCAAAAGTTTGGGAGACTCTTATTTTATGTAATCATCAATAAAATAATTATCTTTCAAGAATTATTTAATAATATTTTAGTAATTAATCTTCTAGCTCGCGACAACAATTTAATCGGTGATCCACCGACTGTTCTGCTGTACTTTGTATTGCATTCCTTCAACTGTTTGTTCTACACTGAGGATGTACTGTTATTTTCAGTACGAAATATTTGTACCTTTATTTAATTAAAGTTGTTACTGTGGTCTATACGTGTTCCATTATTAATTATTATGCCACGGGTACCTCTAAAGATTAAACCAAGTATATATTTTCTTAGTATCTTTAATGTATAATAAACCCAAGGTAAAAAAACTTTCAACATCTTCATTGATGCCAAACTATGCATTATAAAGGGAGTCAATAATGCATCTTTATCTCAGACAACTTGAATAACATATTTGTTCTGTGTAGTCTTACATAAAGTGTTCCATTTTAGAAAGAATATTGAACTATTTTAGAAAGAATATTTAACTAAAGTGATGAAAAATTAAAATTGCAACTTATTTTTGAAAATATTGGAGAGATAGAGTCCAAATAAATTAGGGAAACTACATTATACTACTTTACAAGTAGTCTGATATTGTTTTATATGATTAAGAAAATATCTGTTTTAAAAATAACTCTTCTATTTGATGTTAGAAAATCTCTGTTTAATGAAATTTAATGACTAATGGTGCCTATATTTTCAGAAAATTGCATCATGGCCATAGAAATTTTTGATGAAGATCATCTTGCTGTTAGTGCTATTATAACTGTTGCTATGCAGCTCATCTTCTTTGCCATTGCAGCTTCATTCCAGTTTGATAAGCTAACAGACTTTGCTGGAGGTGCAAATTTTATTATCATTGCTATACTTACTTTTCTTCTAGCAGAGGTATGATTTACAGTTAAAGTTATTTCATTTTTTAAAAAGTATAATTATATATATAGGTAACTTTAAGTCAGTGAGCAGTGTACATTTTTCACAGATGCATTCATAGTATTAGCTGCAATGGATTAGTGGCTTCAGGGAAGAAGCAGGAGAAATGCAAGTAACAGAGTTACATGAATGCAGTGTTACTAGAACACTCACATGCTGTACTATTAAATCCAAGTAGATTGGTTGGTACATTAGCCAACTGGATTTTGCTAATTTAACTTACTACAATACTTCAGAGTCGATAATAGGTCCATTATTATTTCTACAAGGTTGTTGCAGAACCTATAGCATACGGATGCTTTGCTTTAAGTTAAGGAGAAGGAACCTTAAAAAAAATTATAATTATGGAGGAATGATTTATACCAGTTCATCTGTCAGAGTGGTTGAAGGAAGTCAGTGAGAGATGGATTGCATTGATCAGCTAGACCACTGTCTGCTGCACAAGAGTTTTTAGAGGTGTTTAATGCAAGGGGTGCTTAAGGGTCATAACTGAGAGGAGACCTTCACATAGCCTTTAAAGGAATGTAGAGAACTAACCAGGGCTTTTGACTTAATGTCCATTCCTCACCTTCTCATGCTGCACCCTGTTAGGTAACTATTTGGATACTGAACAAACGAGGATGGGCTGGCAAGCAATTTGGGACTTAGCCAGCCAAATTGTATTCTTATTGAACTTAAACCACAATGTAAAATGATGGTACATGACAGAATTTCATGCTGGCTGAGGCATCGTCCAGTTTAACAGCCCCCCCCCCCCCCACACACACACTCATTGTTTTTGTCAGGGAAGCAGAGGAACAGCAAGGGGTCAAATCTGAAACACATCCCAACTCAACAACATCACCAGAGTTAAAGATCGGTACTATCAACATAAGGAGCCTGAATGGCAAAGAAATGGAGCTAGCAGAAGAATTGGATGAGTACCAGATTGACATAATAGGGGTGACTGAAACAAAAAAGACAAAAACTGGTGAGATTTTCTAAGCAATAAGTACAAAATGTTATATTCATGCAATGACAATCAGGGAAAAGAAGTTGTAACCATAGTATTCAACACTAAATATGAACCTAATCTTCTTGAATGGCAGGCAATATCAAGTAGAGTGATGTGTGCAAATATCAGAATGGGGAACTGGACAATGAGACATGTTTGTGCCTATTCGTCCCACAGAAGGTTCTACTAAGGTAGAAGTAGAGGAATTTTTTGAGGCTTTAAAGAAAGCAACTGACACAATGAAAAAGGAAAAAGTTTATCCTTGTTGGAGATCTAAATTGCAGAGTAGGAAATGATTGTCAGATATACAAAAATATTTTGGGAAAATTTGCAGTAAAGAGTAAAGCTAATAATAATGGCAAATACCTGTTGGATTTCTGTTCAGGACATGGACTGGTTATTACTAACACAATGTTGGATATTACCAACATAAAAATGTACACAAATTCACATGGAGAGAAGAGGCAAGAAATAAGAAAAGTCTCATTGACTGTGTTATTGTTGATAGCAATAGTTTCTCCCTGGTGCAGGACACCAGAGTGTACAGAGGATTTGAAATTGGAAGTGATCACTATTTAGTCTTGAGCAGGATAAAATTGAATTTCATATTGAAAAGAAAAACATGTAAGAAAGTTTTAAAGCAAATAAAAGTTGAGCAGCTCTCGATGTGAACTGTAGACTAAAATACACAAATATTATTCAAGGAAAAATGAAAGAGTTTGAGAACAGCAACCAAACCTTGGAGATTCATTGACAAGCCCTGAAGAAAACAATGATTGATTCAGCCAGAGAGGCATGTGGTGAGGTTATATGGTGAAAAATCAGAACTCCATGGTGAAGAAAGGAAATTAAAGATGGAGTAAAGGAAAAGAAGAAAGCATATCGAAAGTTTCTGGCAAATAAGTCAGCTTGTGCTCTTAGAGAATACAGAGTAAAATGTAAAACGCTGTGTAAAACTAGCTAAACCAAAGTCATGGGAAAACTTTAGTAAAAACAGAAAATAAATATCAGGAAGGCAGCAAAATATTCTGAAGGCTGAAGGCTGTTGAAAAAAGCTCAGAAATGGAGGAAAGAATGCTGTAGAAGTAATTACAGATGATAAAGGTGACATGAAAACTGGAGAAAAAAGATGTCCTCGATGTATGGAGTAATTACTTTGAAAAATTGCTAAATGAAACAATCAGTGACATCACAGGTAAAACACTGACCAGGAATGCAATCAGGAATACATATCCATACTTGAAATAGAAAAAAACAATTTCCCTGAAATGTGGAAAGGCAGCAGGAGTAGATGATGTTCAACCAGAAATTCTTCAAGTATGGAGGTATAAAATTCTTGCAGTGGCTGCACTGCATAGTTCAGAAGGCTGGACAGAGGGATGAATTCCAGATGATTGGAGTAGAGCTCTCATAGTACCCATATACAAAATGGGAAATAAAACTGAATCTGAGAATTGCAGAGCTTTTTCTCTACTGAGTGTTCCTGGTACGATTTATGCAACTATACTAGAGAAACAGTTCAGAAGGATTGTGGAAGGGAAGCTTGGTGAAGAAAAAGCTGGATTCAGGCCAAATAGGGGTTGTCAGGATCAACTTTCTCTTTACGACAAATAGTTGAGAGATCCAGATGATTGGAGTAGAGCTCTCATAGTACCCATATACAAAATGGGAAATAAAACTGAATCTGAGAATTGCAGAGCTTTTTCTCTACTGAGTGTTCCTGGTGCGATTTATGCAACTGTACTAGAGAAACGGTTCAGAAGGATTGTGGAAGGGAAGCTTGGTGAAGAAAAAGCTGGATTCAGGCCAAATAGGGGTTGTCAGGATCAACTTTCTTTTTATGACAAATAGTTGAGAGATCGTGGGAATATAACAAAGATCTATATTTAAGTTTTGTAGACCTGCAAAAGGCATATGACAAGGTGCCAAGAGAGGAGATATTCAAAATGCTACAATTATATGGTGTGAATGGGGAATTATTATCAAGCAATACTTTGACTTTATTTGAGTTGTAAGTCAGCAGTTAGAATTGAAGAAGTACAGAAAGATGGTTTGATGTTAAATCTGGTGTCATACAAGGGTGTACATTATTCCATCTGTTATTCATTATCTATATGGATCACATTATGAAGGAAAGTGGTATTAAACCTGATATCAAAATTGGAGATGTTAATCTCAGCTCTTTTCTTTATGCAGATGATGATATACTTTTAAATAAATCCAGTACAAGTTTTCAAGATTCCCTGACTAAATTGAATAACTGTTGTAATAGATATGGTATGAAGGTCAGCAATAAAAAGACAAAGACAATGAAAACAGGTAGAATCGTTGAAAATGTAAACTGTGTTGTGAACAGAGAACCTATAGAACAAGTAAAACATTTCAGCTACTTAGGCACAATTTTTAGTGAAGACAGTAATTTAAGTATGAAAATAGACAACAGAATCAACAAAACCGGTATGGTAGGAAGTAAACTGAATAAATTTATATGAAATAAGAGAGAAATTAGTCAAAATACTAAATTAGCTGCATACAAGACAGTGTTCAGACCAATTTTAACTTATTGACCTGAGAGCTTGGTTAGAAATAAAACTTGACCAAAGACGAGACTGCAGATATGAGGGACCTGAGAAAGATTAGGGCATGAACAGATGGCATCAATGGCAATATCATATTAAAAATGAGTATGTTAGGAAAGAACTGCCAGCCTGGCTGTCTGAGTGGTTAGCATATCCGCTCTCCAGCCAAAAGGCTGCAGGTTTGAATCCTGCCGCAGGCATGTTTGTGATTGTCTTTGGAAATACTAGTGGTAGTGGTCGGCGGTAGATGGCGTTGGTGTAGTTGCGGTCAGTTGGTGTATTGAGTGGCAGAGACAGAGTTGTAGAGCAGGTGCCCTCCTTCGATGAGTCTTTGGACTCCCTGGAGGTATCTAATAATAATAATAATAGCTTGACATTGTCAGCATCCAGGAATGCGTTTGCAGAGCTAATCTCAGGTGCAATGGTCACTTAAACAGAATGGGAGAGGAAAGACTAGCAAAACAGGTGTTCTCTTCCTGGTTGGCAGGAAAAAGACCCAGAAGTAGACCAAGATATAGGCAGATTGATACAGTGCAAAATGCATTAGAAGACAGAAATATAAGATCTGATAATGTTGAAGTCTTTACAGGTAACAGATTGATTTATAGGAAAAATTGTTGATAGGAAGTTAGTAATGATGTAAAGTTTTCATGTAGTATTATCATAATATTCTATACACCCCTGGGTACATGTCAGAAATTTGATGATGATGGTGTTCAATGCACTGTTGATACATGAGAACAGTATTTTAATGTTGAGTTGATTTGAGTTGTATGGAGAATTAGTAGCTGGATAGTTGAAAAGTAGTTATGAGTGAGAAAAACTGGAGATAAATGTTTGTATATTAAGGGTAAGGGAAGATGAATTTATATATATATATATATATATATATATATATATATATATATATATATATATATATATATATATATATATATATATATAATTTTTTTTTTCTATTTGCATGAAACATGACATGACTGTTTTGGTAACATTTAAAATTAGTAGGTTATTTTCATCCAATTGAAAAATAACATGAAGAACTGTGTTTAAGGTTATTGGTTATGTAGCTCAGTGGATGTGGCATTTGCATACCATGGCGCTTGACCGCACAAAGGAAGACTTCTTGGTTTCGAATTTAGTCTGCAACTAGAAGAAATTTTTGTAATCTTTGTTTTTTTTAGCTGGCCTGGCTGGCCGAGTGGTTAGCGTATCCGCTCTCCAACCAAAAGGCTGTGGGTTAAAATCCTGCCTTGGGCATGGATGGTTGAGATTGTCTGTGGAAAAACTAGTCGTGGTGGTGGTGGTGGTGGTGGTCAGCGGTAGATGACGTTGGTGGATTGAGTGGTGGAACAGACCTGTAGAGAAGGTGCCCTTCCTCGATGAGTCCTTGGACTCCTTGGAGGTGTCAAATAATAATAATAATAATAATAATTTATGAAGCTGGGAGTGTGAGTACTGTGAGGTTCATCAAATAAGTAGGAGGAATGGAGTATGCTATCATCAGCAGAACTGTGGATAGTGTTACTAGTCAGTAGATCATTCATGTATAAGACAAATGGGGACAGTTTATTAAACAGTCTTGGGACAGCCTTGCATTGGTGTGGAAAGTCCAAAGACAGGAAGTCATCTGTCATAATGCACATCCAGTTATAGGAGTGAAAGATAGACCAAAGGGTAGCAATTTGCTGAGCAAATCTGATTTCAAGACCTGATGAAATACTCAGGAAAAATCAAAAACAACATAAGTTATTATTATTATTATTCAGACCTCAATGGAGTTAAGAGACTCATCGCAGAAGGACATTCCTAGGAAACTCAAAGTCTGTCATACAACTCCTTAAACTCATTGACCATTCATGCTCTCACCACTCTATCAGGCAATGCAATCTATAGTTCCGCCACTCCTCACCCTCTTGCTCACAGCTTCCTTTGGTAACTTCAAGGGATAGCCCCTTGTCTTTGCTCCTTCCTGCTGTTCCACCAAGTGAAAGAACTCCCCAGTGTCCACCCTGTACTTGCCTATCAACAGTTTAAAAGTCTCAATCATATCACCTCTCCTCCTTCTATCCACCAAATTCTGCAGTCCACATTCCTTCAGCCAATCCTCATAACTAACACTCTACAGTGCTGAAACCATCTTTGTTATCTGCCTCTGTGACCTTTCCACAGTTAATTTATCTCCTTCAAATCCTGGGGACCAAATTTGAGAACAATAGTGTAAGTGTGGTCCGATCAGGGTCTTATACAACGGAATGATAACTCCTTTGTCTCTATAGGTCACTGTCCTTCTCAGTATTGCAGCAATCCTCTGGGTTACCTTCACCATCTTTGCAATATGCTCCCTGAATTTCAGTTTCTATCAATCATCACTACCAGATCTCTTGTCTCCCCTACTTCTTCCAGTACAGCTCCTCCAATCGAGTATGCAGCCTCCCATCAATGGATCCCAAACTTCAAGACTTTCCATTTTGCTGCATTAAACCGACAACCCCCATTCATTTGCCCATCTGTTTAGTTTATTCAGATCATCTTGCAGTGCCGCCACATCTACACTATTACTAATAACCCTTCCCAGCTTCACATCATCTGCAAACGACTGAATATCCCGTTGCAGTCCATTGACAATGTGATTGATATAAAGGTTAAACAATACAGGTCCCAGTACTGAGCCCTATGGGACTCCACTTGTAACTTTCTACTTCCTTGATATTGCCCCACCATGATATAAAGGTTATACAATACAGGTCCTAGTAAGGAGCCCTTTGGAACCCCACTTGTAACTTTCTGCTTCCTTGATATTGCCCCACCATACACAACTCTCTGATACCTATCAGACAGCCAATCCTGAATCCAGTTGACTAACCTGACATCTAAACCCATGTGCTATAACTTAAATATCAGCTTATCATGTGGCACCCTGTCAAATGCCTTTGCAAAATCCAAAAAAAAAAAAAATGGCAGTGTATGCTTTTCCCTCATCAACTGCTCTTGTCACTAGGCAATCATATTACTTAAGCAAGAGCACCCCTTAAAATCCATGTTGATTCTCACAGATAACATTACTGTCATCTGCCCAACACAGTATATAGTCCCCCACTAATTTTTCCAAGACCTTAATAACTGCTGTTGACACTCAAACTGGCCTATAATTAGACACTTCCAGTCTACTACCACCCTTATGCGATGGCACTATCTTACCTTCCTTCCATTCGTTGGGTACCTTTTCCATAGCCAGACTTTCATTGAAAAGCCAGGTTAAAGGAGCTGTCAGTTCTTTAGCACATTCTCTCAAAACCTGTGGCGAAATACCATCCAGCCCAACTGCTTTACTGACATCCAGAGTACTCAGTATTTGGAACACACTCTTGCACCTCTAAACCTCTAACCTGCCCTACCCCTCTAGTATTAAAACTTTCTTCTCCAGAATGAAATACTCCAATAAAGTGCTCATTGTACAACTCCACTATGTCCTCTGCATCAGTCACTCTATTCCCATTTTTATCCCACAATTTCATTCTTCCACAATTATTTCTCCTCCTACTGGCCACCCAGTTAAAAAATTCTCTAGGATTTTCTTTGTATCTTAGTGCCAATCTCTTCTCGTATTCCAGTTTTGCCTTCTTCGCCATACTAGTCACTCTCTTGGCCTGAGTCTTATATTCTTCATGCATTTGCTCTCCACCCGCCTCTCCTTATATCTCTTCCATAAACCCTTTTTCACCTGCAGTTCCTGTTTGATATATTTTGTCATCCACTTTTCACCAAATTGTGTCCACTTCTTCACTCGTGGAATACAGCTTACTATTGCTGTTTACAAATATTCCTTCACCATAAGTTTCTTTACATTTTTTCATTGCATTGTACACAAGTGAACAACATACTAAAATGCCAAACTACATTCATGTAGATTCTGTAATTGATAATCTACATTCATGTAGATTGGCAGAATCTAATATTAGCAGTTGTTGATTAACTAGCAGGTCTCTGGACAGGAAAGAAGTTGATGTTTAATGACTTCATTCTTCACTATTTTAGAATGGACCAAGGTAAAGCATTTGTTCTTGTAGTTTGATTGCAAACTTTTATCTCCTATTCTAGGTTTTGGAATGGCTTGCTATAAGCTTACTTCCATGTATTGAGATAGTTCCAGCTGAGTATTAAAGCGAATGGAGATGATATAGGACAGGTCTTATTTCTAATTGCAGCTTTGGAATACAACTTTTAAAACTGTTTGGGTAGGATAATATTAAAGAAAATTGACTTTTATTAAGAAAATTAATAAAATCGAGCTAAAAATACTTGATTTATAAGGTTTGATTTAATAGCAGTCACTTTATTTAATCAAGTGCAGTTGTCATTATATATCACAAATGATGAAATGGGGAATTTTGGCATAGTCCAGGCTAGCATTTCAACTCATCTCAAGTGGATCTTGTGGAATTCAGGACTTGGACTCGCAGTTAATTCTGGAACTTCATTTTTCCCTCACACTTCTTCTTCTTCCATCATCTGTGTGGATGATGATGATGAGACTGAATGAATGCGTTCCACTTCTGTCTGTCCCTGGAGAGTTCCAAACAATTCTGTCCAGTTTGGTGTCGCTTGTTGTGATATGGTTTTCAGGTCCTGTTTTATTTTGTTTATCTATCTAATTCTGGGCCAAACTTTGAATCTTTTACCTTCCATCGTTGTATACAGGGCTTTAATTGATAATCTTTCTGTTCCCATTCTGGTCACATGGCCAAACGATTGCAGTCTTCTTTCTTGGATTTTGTCTATTATTGTTATTTCTTGTTTTATTTGTTTCCTTGTCTTTGTTTCTTAGTCTATACATCAAAGATACACCAAGTAATCTTCTTAGCCAACCGATTTAAAAAATTAATAATTTTTTCTCTTCAGCTTTTTTTGAGATTCCAGCATTCACTTCCACAGAGAAGTATTGGGAGGACCATTGTCTCATAGATTCTTACTTTTGTTACATGTTTGATGTGTCTTGACTTCCATATTTTGTTTAGTTGTCCAAAAGTTTGGGATGCTTGGCTAATTCATCTGTTTATATCTTTTGTAATTTCACTGTTGTACTCAATTACTCCTCCGAAGTTGGTGAAGTTTTCTACCTGCTCTAGATTCTTACTATCAGTTTCAGTTTTCAGATTGATGCTTCTTTTCCTATTTGCATAATTTTTGTTTGTCTATATTTAGGTTTAATTCATATTTCATACATTTTCCTTTATTTTATCAGAAATTCATTTAGATCTTCTTCCATGCTTGCAAATAATGCAATGTCATCTGCAAATTTTAAGTTTGTTATATTTTTCCCATATATTTTGATTTCGGAGTCTTCTTTTTTGTTTAAAGCCTTATTGGTCGCTTCTTCCAGTGTAAGATTGAACTGGTCTGGTGACAGATTGCATCCCTGTCTTACGCCACTCTCTGTGTGAAACCAGTTGGTTAAGGTGTCCTTCACTTGTACTGCACTTTCAGATTTCCCATATAGATTCTTTATTATTCTTATAGTTTAATAAAATTAGTTTAATCCTTTTTCCAAGTGTGAGCAAACAAAGTTTGCACCTGAAAGTATCTTCAGGACTGAAACTAATTTTATTATACTCTAACCAAGTGAAAAATAAACTTTCAACATCTTTCTCTAAAATCCAGAGTAAGAGTAATTTATTAAAAAAGGGTGGCACACCATTTGGCAACTCCTATAGGTAGAGATGACCTGCTAATGCTTCTGCCTGGTATCTCCACTTGGGCCTGGCTCCCACTGAAGAGACCTCAATAAAGGTCGAAACTAGTCTGGGTAGTGGCCCTTCCCTTAATGCATAACATTAGACATATCCACAAGGAGATGTGTTTTGCATTATAGGAGATACTGAGATAGGAGTGTTGGTGGCTTACTCCACCTTTGCAACGAGTTGTCCTGGTGTTGTACCACCTTACCCCAGTCCTGAAGATACTTTCAGGTGCAAACTTTGTTTGCTCACACTTGGAAAAAGGATTAAACTAATTTTATTATACTCTAATCAAGTGAAAAATAAACTTTCAACATTCTTATAGTTTTGTTAGTTTCCCATAGTTCTCTTCTATGGATTGAATCAAATGCCTGATGAAAGTCTATGAAATTTATATAGCAACTTTGGTTGTACTCTAGTGTCCTTTCTATTAACTGATTAACTGCCTTAAGGTGAATAATTGATCAATTGTGCTTCATCCTGGTCTGAAACTTTCTTGTTCTTCTCCTAATGTTCTCCTAATCTTCTATATATGGCTTAATTTGTTTTCGGAGTACTTTCATAACAACCTTACTTGAAATACTGAGGAGGCTAATGCCTCTGTAATTATTGCATTCTGTTTTATCTCCTTTTTTGTATATAGGAGTTATAACTAATCTGATCCACTCAGTAGGTATTGCTTCATTTTTGTAGATCCTTTCAAATAATGTTTTTTTAATGGTTCCAGAAGTTGTTCCTTTCGTGCTTTTAAGAATTCTGCGTGTATCTGATCAATACTAGGTGCTTTTCTAGTTTTAAGTTTATCTATACTGTGTGCTATTGTTTCTTTGGTAAGGATGTTTGTTTCCTCTTCCATCACAGTGGCTGGAATAATAATATCCGGATGGGAAGTAATTGGACTCTGTGAAACCAGATGGACTAGAAAAGGAGAATTTCACAATGGATCCTTTGATGCCTATATTCTGTGTGTTGGTAGTTCTTTCAGGTTTTTATCTAGTTCTAGTTGATATTTTCTTAGAATATAATCATTATTATTATTATTATTATTATTATTTCAGGCAACTCCAGGAGTCCTTAGACTCATCGAGGGAGGCCCTAAACATCATGTCCACACAACTATGCAATTACATTCTCACAGTATCTATCATACCTTGCCTTGAACTTGTTCACCGTCATAGCACCCACAACAGACTATGGCAGCTTATTCCACTCATTTACCACTCTAAAAGTAAAGAACCCAGCTCTAACACCCCTGCTAACCACACTCTTGCCCAGCTTCCATAGGTGTCCCCTAGTTCTCCCACCACCAGTCCTGATCTCAAAAATATCCTCTGAATTAATCCTATAGAATCCCTTTAGCAATTTGAATGTCTCAATCATATCTCCCCTCTTCCGCCTATCAACCAATTTCTGCAACCCACAAATCTTCAACCTGTTCTCATATGGTTCATTCCATAGACCTGTTATCATCTTAGTCACTCGCCTCTGGATCCTCTCCACCTCCTCCCCATCAAGAAGGAACCAAGGTGACCAAATCTGGGCACAGTAGTCGAGATGAGTCTTATCAAGGCTCGGTACAGAGGTACAATAATTTGCTTGTCTCTGCTCGTCAAGGTATTTTTCAACAACCAAGTGAGTTGATGAGCTGATTTAGCTACTTTTGCAATGTGCCCCCTAAACTTCATCTCCCTATCCACCAACACTCCCTGGCCTCATCAATCTCTTGGAGTACAGTTCCACCAATGTGGTATACTGCTGCTAATCTTTTCACCCCAAAATGCATAACCTTACATTTTGTCACATTAAATTGACATCCATTCTCCTTAGCCCAGAACTCCAATCTATCTAAGTCATCCTGCAAGACTTTGACATCTTCTGCTTTCACTATTGCCCTACCCAACTTTGCATCATCAGCGAACAAATGAATTGTTCCACTTAGATCCTTCCCTATATCGTTAATGAACAGATTAAACAGCAGTGATCCAAGAACAGAACCCTGCAGCACACCACTAGTCACAGGCCGTCTTTTGGACTCTACTCTTGAATAAACTACTCTTTGATATCTCTCCATCAACCAACCACCTATCCATCTCACCAACCCTATATCCATTCCCATATGTTGTAGTTTACGGATTAGTATTCCATGTGGTATCCTGCCTAATGCCTTTGCCAGGTCGAGCAGTATCACTGTAAACCTATTTCCCTTATCCAGTTCAGCCGTCACACCTTGTTATAAAACTTGAGCAAGTTACTGAAGCATGATCTACCCTTCACAAAGCCATGCACTCCCCTGTACAGTATCTCATTTTGATCAATCCATTCCTGTATTTTTCCCTTGACTACTTTCTCCAAGTCCTTCACAACGACTCCTGATATGCTGATCGGTCGGTAATTTGCAATCGTAGTCTTGGATCCTCCTTTATGCAGTGAAACTATTCTCCCCTCTTTTCACACCTTCGGGACTAAACCAGACCTGAGACTCAGATTAAACAACATGGTCAAGGGCACTGATAATTCCTTAGCTGCTTCACGCAAGACCCGTGCCGGTATACCATCCAATCCCACAGATGTATTCACATTAAGGTTTTGTAATAGGCTAGTCACCTCCACTTCATTCATCACTATTCCCGTATAAACTAATGGTTCTGTTTCTTGTAGTTATTTACTTGTATTTTCTTGTAGTTATTTACATTCAGTCTCCTTTTGACTCTAAGTTTTTATTATATGTCTAAAGTATTCTTCCCATCTTAGCCATTCTTTTTGTCAATTAGTTCTCCTTTTTGATCATTATCATTTTTGTTGACCATGTCTTACTAATTTGATCTATTTGTTTATATAATACATGGATTATTTTCTTTTGATAGCTTCTCTGCCATTTTGCATTTTTCTTCTAACCAGTTATTCTTGTCTGTTTTAACTAGTTTTCTAATTTCTCTGATTAATCTATTATATTCATTTCTGTTGTAGTTCTGTTTTAATTTCATGATTTTCCCTTGGTCACTTAACCTTTTTACGTCATTTGAGATCTACTTCTTTTTACTTTCTCTTTCTATGTAACCCATTGTATTTTCTGCTGATTTTAATATCACTTCCTTTAATTTGCATCAATGTTCTTTGATGCTTATATTCTGTTTTGGTAGTTCTTTCATGTTTTTATCTAGTTCTAGTTGCTGTTTTCTTAGAATATTATTTTCTTGTAGTTTATTTACATTCAGTCTTCTTTTGACTCTAAAACTGCTTTCAGATTTTAACTTTATTCTTAGGTTTGCTAGCACTAGCTTATGGTCTGATCCACAGTCTGCAGCAAACGATCTGCAATATAGGATACTTGATTCTCATCTTTGATTTACAATAATATAGTCGATCATATTCTTGGTTTGTCTGTCTGGTGATATCCATGCCCATTTTCTTTGGGGTTTTGGTTGTTTAATCTTCTGGATCAATCTTATAGAAACCCTTCAGTAATTTGAATGTCTCAATCATATCATCCCTCCTTCTCCTGTCATCCAATCTCTGCAACCCACAAATCTTCAACCTATTCTCACGAGGTTCATTCCACAGACCTTCTATCATCTTGGTCACTCGTCTCTTGATCCTCTCCACTTCCTTCCCATCACGAAGAAACCCTGGTACCCATAACTGGGCACAGTAGTCCAGATGGGGTCTTATCAAGGCTCGATACAGAGGAACAACAACATGTTTGTCTCTGCATGTTAAAGTATTTTTCGGAAGCCAAGTGATTTGATGAGCTGATTTAGTCACTTTTGCAATGTGCCCCCTAAACTTCAATTCCCTATCCACCAACACTCCCAAATCCCTGACCTCATCAATCTCCTGGAGTACGGTTCCACCAATATGATATACTGCTGCTATTCTTTTCACCCCAAAGTGCATAACCTTACACTTTGCCACATTAAATTCACATCCATTTTTCCTAGCCCAGTCCTCCAAACTATCCAAATCATCCTGTAAAATTTTGACATCCTGTGCACTCACAATTGCTCTACCCAACTGCATCATCAGCAAACAAGTGAACACTTCCTCTCAAATCCTTTCCTATATCATTGATGAACAAATTGAAAAGCAGTGGTCCAAGAACAGAGCCCTGCAGCACACCACTAGTCACAAGCCGTCTTTTAGACTCCACTCCTGCATAAACCACTCTCTGGTATCTCTCCTTCAACCACCCTCCTATCCATCTCACCAACCCTATATCTATCCCCATCTGCTCCAGTTTATTGATTAGGGTTCCATGTGGTATCCTGTCAAAGGCCTTGGCAAGGTCCAGTAGTATCACTGTAAACCCATTTCCCCTATCCAGTTCAGCTGTCACTGTGCTATAAAACATGAGCAAGTTACTGAGGCATGATCTACCCTTCACAAAACCATGTTGTCCCCCATACATTATCCCATTTTCATCTATCCAATCCTGTATTCTTTTCTTGACTAATTTCTCTAAGACTTTGACAATGATTCCTGATATGCTAATCGGTCGGTAATTTACAACAGCAGTCTTGGAACCACCTTTATGCAGTGGAACTATTTTCCCCTCTTTCTCTTGCCCCCTCGGGACTAACCCAGACCCGAGACTCAAATTAAACAAAATGGTCAAGGGTACTGACAATTCTTTAGCTGCTTCTCGTACAACACGAGCTGGTATACCATCAAATCCCACGGATGTATCGACATTGAGGTTATGCAATAGACTACTCACCTCCAATGATGATGTATGTTCTGAATGATGTACGTTTCTTATAGAAACATTTTATAACATTATGTACAAAAACAACATAATAAGATTTTGTTTCATTTACCAAACAAATTTGAAACTCTAATATGACATTTTAGGTGTTTTTTGAATGAAATAAAATTTCTGGTACATCAGCAATTTCAAAATGAAGATCCTGCATGATCTATGATTTATTTTTATCTTGTTCAGTATTGGGTATTCTCAAACAAGATATAAAAGGATTAGCAAGGGTTTTATTGAATTTTTTGGAAATAAAATCCCAAGTGACATGTTTTGTTCATTTTGTGCTCCACAATTGCATATATAATTTATCACTCACAGACTGATCATCTTATACATACTATGGTTGGATACATTTGTTCCTCCCTATACTAAGCTACAAATACACTGGTGTTTAAAACCTAATGACGAACACTATTTCTGAAGATTATTACTGCAAATTCAGACAGATCAGGCTATGGCAATTTGTATAAGTGATGATTTTGAATAGAAAGCTGGTAGACATTTAAATTTTCTAATCACACGCAAAGGGATCACATGGTAGCACTCAACAGGAAAAAAGCTGTGCTAAGCAAATTGTGCATGAAGGCTTGTATAAGCTGTTTTGTAATGTCTCAAAGGGAAAGTGAAAGAATTGATTGTTTTGACTGGAACCAATGATCTGAGAGATGACAAGTATTGTATGAAGAAGGATGAAAGAGTTATTAAGAGTGAAAAAGAAGAGTGAGAGGGTGATGTTGTAAATCTACTAACACACTATGATAGATGTGAACTGAGAAGGAGGGCAATGATAGCTGATGAATCAATATGCAGGTTGTGCAGAAGGAATGATGTAGAGTTTGTGGACCTATGGCCTGAGTTCGATGGACAGAAAGATTTGTATAATGCTGATGAACTTAAATGGATTCAAAGTCAGATAGAGAGCTTCGTTCACTGAGAGTGTAGAAACATAAAGTGAGGAAAACTAAAGAAATTAGAGCAGGTGCAGATGAGTGTGTGAGAAGGCATCCATGAAGCAAATGAGTGTGTGTGTGAGTGAACAAAAAAAAAAATGCAGAATCTAGTCTCTCAGTCAACAATATCAAATCAAGTAGTCAATTCAGGATGTAAAAGTGGCTGGAGGCCTAAGGGGATGCTACAGTTTCTATACACACTAATGCTAGATGCATCAGGAATAAGTTTTTGGCATTGGTTAATGCAACCTTACCAAAAGTTATAGGCATTAGTGAGACTTGGCTAACAGCTGATGATGTAGTTCCAAGGATAGAATGCGATGGATTTAATATTTTCAGGGTTGACAGAGTAGACAGAACAGGGGCTGGGATACTGCTGATGATAGCAGATGAATTGCAGCCAACCAGAGTAGGAGTTCAAGCAGATGGCAGTTCTTTTTGAGTCAGTCTGGTGTGAGATCGAGGCCAATAGGACAAAATATAAAATTGGTTGCTGCTATAGGCCAGAGGATGCCAGGGATGATGTGGAAGACATGCATGAGTAGATTAATATGAGTGCAAGTCGAGTCATTATTATGGGGGAACTTTAACTTTGGAGACATAGATTCGAAGGAGGAAAGTTCATATGGCATGAAGGAAATGAATGCGATGCACTTATAATTACTTGAAGCAGGATGTGACAGAAGGAACTTGGGATATGATAGTGTTGGATCTGATTATAGGATCAGAAGACCTGTCCATAACTAAGGTGGCTACATTACCTCCAATCGTGGAAAGTGATCACGTAGTCTTGACTTTCAAGATAGGATAAGAAGGGGTATTGGTGGACCCACAAGGTACCATAGCATAAAGATCTGCAAGGGAAGGATGGGGGAATAGTCAAGGGATATCTGTAGGAAGCAATATCATATTGTAGACCCAAGGTCAGGAGACTGATTTGGATAGGAGTTAGATGGATGAATAGTATCATTAAGTATTAGTTGCAAATAAAAAAATACAAAGTTCAGGCAAGAAAGGTGACCAGCATGGTAGAAGGCAAAATCCAATTATGAGAAGTTAGTTGAGCAGGCAAAAGGAAATCCCAAACATGGAATACATGGAAGTTTGAGTTCAAATTCTAGGTCAGTGATAATCTTTATAAGGGCCTTTCAACTGATGGGCAAGTTAACCAACTACATGTCGCTAAGGTTAGCCCATAGGATTGCTTGGCTGTTGAGGAGCACATTGACATGTGGAAATGGGTAGATTATGTTCCTCTTTTTAAGGCCTTGATACACTCACATCTAGATTGCTGTGTTCAGGTCTGGTCCCTTGGGTTTCTTGGCGATGAGGGGATTTGGAGGTGAGTGACCGTGATGTTGGGTGGCCTTTGGAGTGTTCCCTGTGGGAGTGGATTGAGGGTGTGTGGATTGCAGAAGTTGGTTGATGAGGGAAGGTGAGGGGATGTGATGGAGGCATTTGGGTTGCTTGGGGGATTTTGTGGGATTGATGCAGAGGAGGGGTGTTTCAGCGCTTGGCTGGAGGAACCAGAGGGGGGGGGGTTGTCCCTGGAAGTTGAGTGGAGGTGTGGTTGATGGGGATGCGGGACTGGATTTTTTTCTTGGAGAGTTGTGGGTGAGTGGAATGGGTTGCTAGAGTCAGTTGCAAGTGCTTTGTCTATTGGTGGTCTCGTGGAGAGGTGTGATAGATTGTGTGGATGGATTGGGCCTCCCATGGTGAGTCTTTGGACTCCATGGAGGTGTCTATATAATAATAATATGGTAGAAGGATTTTTCCTTGTGCAAATTTTTTTCTTCCCTTGTATAAAACATACAAACTGTCTATAAGAACAAACATATGCACAGATAACAGAAATAACAGACTATGTAGATACAGTTAACTTTTACTGTTATGGTATTATTCTGCTTATGCAAAGTCAAGTTACTTGACTGGGATGAGCTGTAGAACCTAACATGGTAAGGGGAAGATTGTGTGTGCATGCATGCATGCATGCACGTGTGTGTGTTTGTGTTTTCCTCCCAATAGTAACCCTACTATCCAAGTGTGAGCAAACAAAGTTTGCACCTGAAAGTATCTTCAGGACTAGGGCAAGGTGATACAACACCAAGGCAACTCGTTGCAAAGGTGTAGCAAGCTACCAACACTCCTGTCTCAGTATCTCCTTTAATGCAAAACACATCTCCTTGCGGATATGTCTCATGTTATGCATTAAGGGAAGGGCCACTACCCAGACTAGTTTCGACCTTTATTGAGGTCTCTTCAGTGGGAGCCAGGCCCAAGCTGAGATACTAGGCAGAAGCATTCGTAGGTCATCTCTACCTATAGGAGTTGCCAAATGGTGTGCCACCCTTTTTTTTAATAAATTACTCTGGATTTAGAGAAAGATGTTGAAAGTTTATTTTTCACTTGGTTAGAGTATAATAAATTTAGTTTAATCCTTTATCCAAGTGTGAGCAAACAAAGTTTGCACCTGAAAGTATCTTCAGGACTAGGGCAAGGTGATACAACACCAAGGCAACTCGTTGCAAAGGTGTAGCAAGCTACCAACACTCCTGTCTCAGTATCTCCTTTAATGCAAAACACATCTCCTTGCGGATATGTCTCATGTTATGCATTAAGGGAAGGGCCACTACCCAGACTAGTTTCGACCTTTATTGAGGTCTCTTCAGTGGGAGCCAGGCCCAAGCTGAGATACTAGGCAGAAGCATTCGTAGGTCATCTCTACCTATAGGAGTTGCCAAATGGTGTGCCACCCTTTTTTTTAATAAATGCTACACCTTTGCAACGAGTTGCCTTGGTGTTGTATCACCTTGCCCTAGTCCTGAAGATACTTTCAGGTGCAAACTTTGTTTGCTCACACTTGGATAAAGGATTAAACTAAATTTATTATACTCTAACCAAGTGAAAAATAAACTTTCAACATCTTTCTCTAAATCCAGAGTAATTTATTAAAAAAAAGGGTGGCACACCATTTGGCAACTCCTATAGGTAGAGATGACCTACGAATGCTTCTGCCTAGTATCTCAGCTTGGGCCTGGCTCCCACTGAAGAGACCTCAATAAAGGTCGAAACTAGTCTGGGTAGTGGCCCTTCCCTTAATGCATAACATGAGACATATCCGCAAGGAGATGTGTTTTGCATTAAAGGAGATACTGAGACAGGAGTGTTGGTAGCTTGCTACACCTTTGCAACGAGTTGCCTTGGTGTTGTATCACCTTGCCCTAGTCCTGAAGATACTTTCAGGTGCAAACTTTGTTTGCTCACACTTGGATAAAGGATTAAACTAAATTTATTATACTCTAACCAAGTGAAAAATAAACTTTCAACATCTTTCTCTAAATCCAGAGTAATTTATTAAAAAAAAGGGTGGCACACCATTTGGCAACTCCTATAGGTAGAGATGACCTACGAATGCTTCTGCCTAGTATCTCAGCTTGGGCCTGGCTCCCACTGAAGAGACCTCAATAAAGGTCGAAACTAGTCTGGGTAGTGGCCCTTCCCTTAATGCATAACATGAGACATATCCGCAAGGAGATGTGTTTTGCATTAAAGGAGATACTGAGACAGGAGTGTTGGTAGCTTGCTACACCTTTGCAACGAGTTGCTTTGGTGTTGTATCACCTTGCCCTAGTCCTGAAGATACTTTCAGGTGCAAACTTTGTTTGCTCACACTTGGATAAAGGATTAAACTAAATTTATTATAAGTAACCCTACTAGGATGTAATTTATTTGCTGCATGCTCCATTGCATCCATATTTACATTTATATCTACATATACTGTATTTACACTAGGTAATCCAAACATTATCAGTAATTTATGTTACATTACAGTGATTTGAAGTTGATCTTATTGGCAAAATTAAATAATTCTCAGTAATACTTTTGGATAAATCTCTCTTTTAACACTGGCCACATCTCCTGAAGTGGTGTGTTACATTAGGGCATCTGGATGAAGTCCAGTAGGTGACAGTCATAAAGTAAGTGATCAACAGTCTGCTGAAGATGTAGACAACAAGTGCATAATGGCAATTCCAGAATATGGAATCTGCGTAGGTAGTGTCTTAATTTTCTATGTTCCATTAGTAGTATGGTTAAACCTGGAGAGATGGCTTGTATTTTCAGTCAGTCTGCTTCTAATACTTAGCAAGAATTCTTTTGTCGTTGATCCGTTTTAAATGCTTTCCATTCTTCTTTCCCCAAGTTTAGGGTTATTTCTTCTACAAATATTTTTATAGTAGATTTTGAGTACTTTGGTAACTTATTTCTAACCATTCATTTATAGCAGCTTCTTTAGCAGCTGATCTGCTCTCTTGTTTCTTGATTCCCCAGTGTGTGCTCTCACCCAGCAGAACTTGATTTCTCATCCCTTTAGAGTGAGATTCCATACATTATTATTATTATTATGTCACTATAAATTGTTGTGTTCTTTTGATGGGAGGTGTTGAGTTCTAATTCCTAGAGACATGTAAGTGAATTAACTATAGTAAGCCGTTCTGCTTAGTTGTTGGAAGAGCAGATGCAGTCTAGAGCAGCATTCTTGCATAATGGACTGTCTGTGATATACAATGAAAGAACAATCGACATTACCTTCTGCTTCACTCCCATTAGTGTATATATGGAATTCATCACTTTCAGAGCTTTATTTCTCCTCAGTATTTGTTTTCTTTGTTAGGTAAGACCACCTACTTTATTGCAGTGGAAGTTCTTAGCAATTTGGATCAGTGTTAGCATTTCCATTGTATCATCTGAAAGTTACTTTTTAATATAAGACAGAATTCTTGCATTTTTATTCAGATCAATGTTAGACCAGCAATAATGCAAGCTTCCTCAAAAGATATTGTCCCATATCCTTTAACCATGCTACCAGACAAGACGTATATATACGTCCAAGTTTCCATGGATGCAAAGTGCATATTAAAATTGTAATATCATTGATATTTTATTGAAATATATGATGCATACGAGGATGCGTATTTGATCCATAATGGTCGGTAAGGTGGTTAATTATTTGTATGGCTATAAGATATTGAACTCTGTTTAAGTTTTGTCAGTTTTTCTTAGATTTTAGTGCATCTTTTCAAGCAGGTGCAGCACAAGATATCATTGGTAGTATACCTCTAATATATATTGCATTCAGCACTTGTTGACCTAATCCCCAGTTTATCCTTTCCAATTTTGCTAGGTTTACTGTTTGAAAGCTTTCTTTTGGCAACGCAACATATTTGTATGTATTTGTTGAAGCTAAATTTGTTCTCTGTTGTTGTTATTATTATTGTTAATATTATTATTATTATTTTGGTAGCCTCCATGGAGTCAACAGCAACATGTCTATCACGCAGCAACCAGCAACATGTCTATCATAATGAGCTTCGAATTTATTTACACTACCTGCATTCACAAGGCACTCAGGCAATGCATTCCACTCACTAACAACTCTCCATGTAAAAAATATACTCCTCACACCCTTCTTCACTGCATCTTTATACAACTTCCAGGGATGGTCTCATCTTCCCATCTTAACATCCACTCTTTTAAGTGAATTAGGGCATCCAGATGAAGTCCAGATGCCCTAATTCACTGTATTAATCTGATAGAATCCCATAACTAACTTTAAGATCTCTATCATATCTTTTCTTTTCATCCTATCCACATTGTCTCAAACGCTCTTCATAACCAACACTCCTGTTATCACTTTGGTTATTCGTCTTTGGATCATCTCTAGTGTTTCCACATCACAAACTAGGTGACCAAATCTGAGCACAGTAGTCCACCACCTCTTCATTCCCCCCCCCCCCCCCCCCCCACACCACTACAATATGTAGCCTTATGTCTCTGTATCCAAAGTGTATACCTTGCATTTATTCATATTAAAACTGCATGTCCAAGCTAAAAGTTTGGCAAACATTTGAAGATCCCCATTCAGCCCACATGAATATCATTAACAAATAAATTAAACAGTAGGGGCCCAAGAACAGAATCTTGGAATAATCCTTCCAGAAGATTATTCCTAGGTATTTTAGCTCACCAGCTACCTCTAGAAGTTCCCCATTTGGGAAGATCGTTACAGGCTGTTTTGATTTTTTACGTGACATGTGAAGCACTTTAGACTTGGTGCTGTTGAAGGTAATGTTCTTATTACATGCCCTCTCTGCAATTTTAAAGAATTCTTTGTTGGCTGTTACTTCTAACTGTAAGGCTTTGCTTCATCGAATCATTATCATTGCATCATCGGCAAAAGCTATAACTTTTGTTTCATTAGTGAAAGGAAGTCTTAATAATGAGTGTACTGAATGTTCCAGAAACCTAGTCCACAGCAAGAATCTTGTGAACAGCCTCATTTGTCTTCTTTTTGTTATAGCTGTGGTTTTTAATGTCATGGTTGCTCTTCTGTCTGTAAAATAATTTTATGTAAGATAGAGTAGGTTTTTTTGGATATTTGAAATC
Source organism: Typopeltis vanoorti (assembly GCF_054136105.1). Classification (NCBI taxonomy): domain Eukaryota; kingdom Metazoa; phylum Arthropoda; class Arachnida; order Uropygi; family Thelyphonidae; genus Typopeltis; species Typopeltis vanoorti. The sequence continues at coordinate 28,871,994 of NC_143566.1, read as the reverse complement.
CCGTGGCGCTAGCGTCGCCGTAGCATGTGGCGGTGAATTTCAGCTGTGCAGAAGAAAGTGATTTTTAATCGGTGAATAGTCCGCTTTTTCCCCCGTTTTTCTACGTTTTTGAGTGCTAAATTGTTTCTCTGAATACGAGTGTACTTCAGTGGTTGTTTTTTTGGAAGTTAGTTGCTGTCGCGATACAATATATGTTGGTACCGTCGGAATCGAACGCGTAACGGTGGAAGACAAAACGAAGCTAAGTTACTGTATTTAGTTATATTTCATTTATTTAATTATATTTAGTACTTTAAATGTTCTGATGTTTGTACTTTTTTCCCCTCTTATTTATTAATTGAATAATTATTAAAGATTACGCTACTCGGCAGTAAGGAATGATGGTGGATTCAGCAGCAGTCGCAAGTGGCGTAACACCAAGTCCTCCGCCATTTAAAAACTCAATTATTAGCAATATCATAAAGGACTTTGTGGCATGCAGTACTTGCGGCATGTATGCTTCTCGGGAATTACATATGTGGCTTGTTAAAGAGAGTGGAGAGCGTATGTGCGCCAAATGCAGGCAGTTGGAGGAAATAAATACATTAGATATATCGATATCCGACTTTGTTGCTCCAGGAACGGAGAATAGGAAGACAAGTAGTATGATAGGAGCGAATGAGAAAATAATAGTTGATAGTGTGGAAGGTGTGAGTGACTGTGGAAGTTTAGGAGATGGTTTTGTATGGGAGAGTGAATTTAGATTAAGAGTGACTGACCTGCAGAGGGAGATAGATGAGTTGAAAGAGGAGGTGGAATGTCTAGTGAATGAGAGCAGAAGTATGAAAGATAAGATTAGGAGAATGGAAGAGATAAATGCAAGGCAAATCAGAGTAGGAGAAAGAGAGAATTTAAGGAGTATGAGTGAGAGGTATGGGGGTGTTAGAAGAGGAGAGAATGGAAACAGTAGAAGAGAGGGAATGAGAGAGAGGTATGGGAATGCTAGCAGACGAGAGGATGGAAACAGTAGGAGAGACGGAATGAGAGAGAGATATGGAAGTGCTAGAAGAGGAGAGAATGGAAACGGTAGGAGAGATGGAATGAGAGAGAGGTATGGGAATGCTAGAAGACGAGCGGATGGAAACAGTAGTAGGAGAGACAGAATGAGAGAGGGATATGGAAGTGTTAGAAGTGGAGAAAATGGAAACAGTAGGAGAGAGGGAATGAGAGAGATGTATGGGAGTGCTAGAAGAGGAGAGAATGGAAACAGTAGAAGAGAGAGGTATGGGAATGAAAGAAGAGGAGAGAATGGAAACAATAGGAGCGAGGGAATGGTAAGAGGTATAATGTATGGCGACTCAATGATCCGTGGTGTTCAAGATAGGATGCGTGAGGAGTGTTTGCCAGGAGGAACAATAGAAAGGGTGGCTATGGCAATTAAGAGAGGTGAAAGGGTGGATGAGATGATTGTGATGGTAGGAACGAATGACTTGAGTGGTAATGTAAGTCGGGCAGCGAGAGATATGAGATTTTTGCTTGAGACTCTACGGAAGAAGACAGAGAGAGGAAAAATAGTGTGCGTGTTGCCTAGGTATGATAATGATGAGCTGAGCAGAAGAGCGGTGATATTGAATGGCATAATAGCGAGAATTTGTGACAAGAGAGGACTGGTATATGTGGATGCTTGGAGTGCGTTTGAGGAAAGAGAGGAGTTGTATGCGAGAGACCGTTTACATTTGAATGAGGAAGGGCGTAGGCATCTGGACAGATTGCTGTTCTGAACGAGTCAGTGTGTCCCAGGGAGGATGATAGCAGGGGTGGCCTCTTGTGGGAATGGATACTTGGGAGAAGGGAGACAATGTCAGGTAACACTGAGCCCAGTGGAGTCTAGAAGGGATAAGGCTGGGTATAGAAACAATGGCATTTATATGCTGTATACTAATGCCAGGAGTATCCGGAATAAGGGAGAGGAATTGGTGGCGCAGATAGCATCAGCCTGGCCAAAAATTATTGCGATCACTGAGACGTGGTTGACAGAAGAGGATATAAAAACAGGAATAGAAGTCGCTGGGTATAGCATTTTTCGTCAGGATAGGAGGGGAAAGCGTGGTGGTGGGGTGCTGCTTATGATAAGTGATGACCTATGTCCTCTAAGAGTGGAGAATTTGGAAGGAAGTGAGACAAATGATTTTGAGAGCGTATGGTGTGAGCTAGAGGTAGGCAAGACAGGATATTTAGTGGGGTGTTGCTACAGACCCAGGAGCACAGAGGATGGGGACCAGGAGATGTTTAGACAGCTAAGTTTGGCAAGTGCAAGAAGAATGATTGTTATGGGAGATTTTAACTTCAGTAGTATAAATTGGAGAGAGGAAGATGCATGTAACAATAGGGGAATGGAATTTCTAGAATTCTTGAGGGACAAATGTCTTAGGCAACATGTAACAGAGGGAACAAGAGGTTCAAAAATTTTGGATTTGGTTATAGCATCAGAAGAGTTGATAATAACTGAGTTGACGTCTCTCCCACCAGTTGGAGAGAGTGACCATATGGTGTTGACATGGAAAATGAATAGACATGCAGGAGTATCAAAGAGATGGGAACTTATGTGGAATTATAAGGCAGGTGATTATAATAGTCTTAGACGTCAACTTCGGGAAGTTTCATGGAGGGAGGAATTGGACGGCCGGGATATCACCAGTGCGTGGGAAATTGTGAAAGAATATTTGTTATCAGCAATGGTAAGTTGTATACCACGAGTGAAGAAGAGGGCGCAATTTGGAGTAAAGTGGATGACAAACAACATTAAACAGGAACTGCATGCGAAAAAGAGGCTATGGAAGAGATATAAGGAGACAGGTGAAGAGAGGATGGGTGAAGAATATAAGACACAGGCCAGAAGAGTGACTCGTGTGGTAAGGAAAGCGAAACTGGAATATGAGAGGAGATTGGCCCTAAGATCCAAAGAAAATCCTAGGGAATTTTTTAGCTATGTGGCCAGTAGGAGGAGAAATGACTGTGGAAGAATGATATTTTGGGATAAAAATGGGAATAGAGTGACTGATGCAGAGGACATAGTGGAATTGTTCAATGAACACTTTATTGGAGTATTTCATCCTAGAGGAGTCAGTTTTAATGCTAGAATGATAGGACTGGTACGAGGTCTGGAGGTACAGGAGGAAAGTGTGTTTCAGATACTGAGTACTCTGGATGTCAGTAAAGCTGTGGGACTGGATGGTATTTCGCCACGAGTTTTGAGAGAATGTGCTAGCGAATTGACAATACCTTTAACGTGGCTTTACAATGAAAGTCTGGCTTTGGCAAAGGTGCCCAGGGAATGGAAGGAAGGTAAGATAGTGCCATTGCATAAGGGTGGTAACAGACTGGAAGTGTCTAATTATAGGCCAGTCTGTGTGTCATCAGTAGTTGTTAAGATCTTGGAGAAAGTAGTGAGGGACCGTGTACAGCATTGGGCAGATGAGGGTAATGTTATCTGTGAGAATCAACATGGATTTGTGAAAGGACGCTCTTGTTTTAGCAATATGCTAGCCTTTTATAATAAAGTTACAAGAGCATTAGATGAGGGAAAGGCATATACTGCAATTTTCTTAGACTTGGCGAAGGCATTTGACAGGGTGCCACATGATAAGCTGATATTTAAGTTGCAGCACATGGGTCTGGATGTCAGATTGGTCAACTGGATTCAGGATTGGCTGTCTGATAGGTATCAGAGAGTTGTGTATGGTGGAGCAGTTTTCAGGAGGCAGAGGGTTACAAGTGGGGTCCCACAGGGCTCAGTACTAGGACCTATATTGTTTAACCTTTATATCAATGACATAGCCAGTGGATTGCAGGGGGATATTCAGTTGTTTGCGGATGATGCGAAGCTGGGAAGGATTATTAGTAATAGCGCAGATGTGGTAGCCCTGCAAGAGGATTTAAATAAGCTAGATAGATGGGCAAATGAATGGGGGTGTCAGTTTAATGCAGCAAAATGTAAGGTCTTGAGGTTTGGGAAACATCGATGGGATGCTGCATACTCTATGGGAGGAGTTATACTGGAGGAAGTAGGGGAGACAAGAGATCTGGGGTTGATGATTGATAGAAACCTGAAGTTTAGGGGACATATTGCAAAGGTGGTGAAGGTAACACAGAGGATTGCTGCTATTATGAGAAGGACACTGATCTGCAGAGATAAGAGGGTTATCATTCCGTTGTATAAGTCTCTGATCAGACCACACTTGGACTATTGTTCTCAGATTTGGTCCCCAGGATTTGAAGGGGATAAATTAACTGTGTAAAGGATACAAAGACGGATGACAAAGATGGTTTTAGGACTGTACAAGGATAGTTATGAGGATCGTCTGAGAGAATGTGGACTGCAGAGTTTGGCGGATAGAAGAAGGAGAGGTGATATGATTGAGACTTTTAAACTGTTGAGAGGTGGTTACAGGGTTGACACTGGGGAGTTCTTTCGCTTGGTTGATCAGCGGGAAGGAGTGATGACAAGAGGCCATCCCTGGAAGTTACGAAAGGAAACTGTGAGCAAGAGGGTGAGGAGTGGTTTCTTTGTGTGGAGGGTGGTAGAGCCGTGGAATGCATTGCCTGATGGAGTGGTGGGAGCGAGAACGGTCAGTGACTTTAAAGAGTGGTATGATAAACTTTGTGTTTCTCAGGGGGGGACCTCCCCTTGATGAGTCTTGACAGACTTTATGTCTTAGGAGGGACCTCCCTCGATGAGTCTTTTGACTCCTTGGAGGCCTGAATAATAATAATAATAATAATAATAATAATAATAATAATAATTGAGTAATCATGGCTGGCCACGACATAGCATCAAAGGCTCCTTGTACATCCAGTGAGATCAGTAGAACGTTTTTTTTCTTTTCTTTTTCTGTAGACTGTCTTCTGTGAACTCTTTAACCTCCATAATTGCATCTAGAGTGATTGAGGTCTAAATGCATAGGCTTCTTGAATTGAAAATGATTGCGACTTAGTAGGCCTCTAGAATAGACAAAAAGTGCATTATTTGGTTTATAATATGTTTTTATAATACCTTACCAGTGACATTTATGAGAGTAATTGGCCTTTATTTGCTAATTTCATCGGATGTTTCTTTTCCTGGTTTGATTATGGATATAATGTTAAAGTGTTTTCAAAATAAAGGAAATCACCCTTTGTTAAGGCATTTGTTGTAGACTGTTGTTATGAATTTGGGCAATTTGGCAAATGCTCTTAGGAGTATGTCGCTGACTGTTCTGTCCTCTCCGGGGATTTTTCTTGGATCCTTTGATCGTAATCATTCGATTTCATTTGATGTAATTTCACCATTGTTAGGAGTATATATGTCTGTTTCCATACCTGTGAATTTTGTGGATTTCTTCATCTGTTGATTAGTCGCCATCAGGAATAAATTTGTCATAATAGCTGAAATTTCTGCTGTGTTTTTAGTGTAAAGAGCCATCTGTTTTCTTAATAGTTGATAATATAGGTGTTGCTTTATTCTTGATTTCTACTAATTTATATATACAGCTCCAAGGATTCAATGCAGTTGAAAGAGTACAGAATTTTTTCCATGATTTTGTTTTCATATTTGTAATTTTGGACTAATAACTGTATTTGGCTTTATGGTAGTTCTGTTATCTACTCTGTCTTAAATCTTGATTGTTATAGGTTCTTTGATACAGTTGTCTGAGTGCATTTACACATTTTCCTAAGGCTGTAAGTTCATCATTCCACCAAGGTACTGATTTTCTGCCATCGATGCTTACCTTCTTGGATATTTTAAATGTTTGGTCACAGGATTTTTTCAGACATGATGAAAGCACAGATGCAGGAAAGTCTATATCTGTTTGTGTTGATGATGCTCAGATGGCCAAGTTCTTGTCTTGGCTAAGCTGTTGTTTGCTGGTGATAGCGAAATGATGCGCTCAGATTAGATGTGCAAATTCTCTTTTCAATGCTTTTGCAAATGTATCTAGACAAGTTTTCTTAGTGAAGTACTTAAAGTTACTGCATTGGTTTGTGTCATGTATTCTGTTTACATTTTTGTTACTGATGCTGAAACTTATTATGTGATGATCAGAACAACTTCTTTCTTGCATCTACATTCAGAAATACAAGGTAAAATAGTGTCATTTTCTATTTCAATGAAGCTACTTCCTCTGGTATTTTCAAACGATGGATTATTACTGTTGTCATTTAGTATGATTAGGTAATTTGATGCCAAAAACTCTTCCAGATTAATATCTCTATTGTTTGTGCTCTCGTTAAACCATAAAACGGAATGGACATTGCTATCCATTCAAGAATTAGGTCATGACCGATGGTAAAATATTGTCCATTTTTTAAGTCATATTTTATGTCGCTATGATGGTCTAGATATATATTCAGAGCAAAAGTTGATTCTGTAGTATGTAATTTCAATAAGTACCAAGTCCTCATTGCTTTACTGAGAAATTAATATTTCCTCAATTTCAGGGTTGACCACAAGTACTGCAGCTTTCTTTCTTTCTGATCCTTTGGAATATATTTTATAATTAGTTGGAAAGCCACATATTTTGTTCTTGTTGTTGTTGTTGTAAGGTTCTTGTATTAATTCTAATTCTATATTTTTTCTGTTTATAAATTCTGTTAAGTTATTTACAGCCTGGATAGAGTGAGCATTGAAGATTTATTTGAAGCTATTCGAGGGAAGTACTGCTCTTTCTGCTAACTTTATTATTGCTTTCCATAATCACTGTTTTGAATTTTGAGCTGTCTGTAGAAGTTGTATGTCGGGCAGTCTTTGCTATGCCATGCATTTGCAATCCTTTTTTGGCAGTTTATAATAAATTTAGTTTAATCCTTTATCCAAGTGCAAGCAAACAACGTTTGCACCTGAAGTGTCTTCAGGACTGAGGCAACTCGTGGTAAAGGTGGACCAAGCTCTCATCACTCCTTGTCTCAGTACCTCCCATAATGCAAAGCACATCTCCTTGCAGACATGTATAATGCTATGCATTAAGGGAAGGGCCACTACCCAGACTGGTTTTGACCTTTATTGAGGTCTTGTCAGTGGAAGCCAGACCCAGAGGTGGTGATACTAAAGCAGAAGCAATGGGGAAGTCATATTTACCTATACAAGTTGCCTAAAGGTGTATCACCTTATTATTAAATTACTCTGGATTTAGAAAAAGATGTCAGAAGTTTTTTTCTTAATGCATAGCATTATACATGTCTGCAAGGAGATGTGCTTTGCATTATGGGAGATACTGAGACAAGGAGTGTTGAGAGCTATAATATAAATTATAATATAAATTATAAATTTATTATAGTCTGACCAAGCAGAAAAAAAAATTTCCAACATCTTTCTCTAAATCTAGAGCAATTTAATAATAAGGTGGTACACCTTTAGGCAACTCGTATAGGTAAATATGACTTCCCCATTGCTTCTGCCTTAGTATCACCACTTCTTGGTCTGGCTACCACTGACAAGACCTCAATATTTACCTATACAAGTTGCCTAAAGGTGTACCACCTTATTATTAAATTACTCTGGATTTAGAGAAAGATGTCGGAAGTTTTTTTCTTAATGCATAGTATTATACATGTCCGCAAGGAGATGTGCTTTGCATTATGGGAGATACTGAGACAAGGAGTGTTGAGAGCTTAAAGGTCGAAACCCAAGGCCTGAGTAGGGGGGGGGAATGAATGGCAATGCTGTAGCCTGTGAAGTTAACTGAGGCACAGCTGTTACCCCTCAGATGAGCAAATGAGCGGCTCTGCTCGGTGGTGGAGGAGTCTGCTACAGTGTAGAGCCAACAGGTTCTCGGAGTTCTTCTCAGTGGCAGGGTGAGCCTGTTATTGAGGGGAACAATGCTGAGTTTCAGAATTTTTGATCCTGTAGGTCGCTCATTATTGGGTGTTCTGGGGGAATCTCACGAGTTTTTAGAGAGGTTACCCCGCACTTAAACAGGGAAACCGGTCTGGGTAGTGGCCCTTCCCTTAATGCATAGAATTATACATGCCCGCAAGGAGATGTTATTATTATTATTATTATTCAGGCCTCCATGGAGTCAAAAGACTCTTGTTGGAGGTCCTTCCTAAGAAACACAAAGTCTATCAAGACTCATCGAGGGGAGGTCCTCCCTAAGAAACACAAAGTCTATCATACCACTCCTTAAACTCATTGACCGTTCTCGCTCTCACCACTCCATCAGGCAATGCATTCCATGGTTCAACCACCCTCCATGCAAAGAAACCACTCTGCACCCTCTTGCTCACAGTTTCCTTTTGTAACTTCCAGAGATGGCCTCTTGTCATCACTCCTTCCCACTGTTCAACCAAGCGAAAGAACTCCCCAGTGTCAACCCTGTAACCACCTCTCAACTAGTTTAAAAGTCTCAATCATATCACCTCTCCTCCTTCTATCCACCAAACTCTGCAGTCCACATTCCATCAGCTGATCCTCATAACTAACACTCTACAGTGCTGAAACCATCTTTGTTATCTGCCTCTGTGACCTTTTCACAGTTAATTTAGCCCCCTTCAAATCCTGGGGACCAAATCTGAGAACAATAGTGTAAGTGTGGTCTGATCAGAGTCTAATACAACGGAATGATAACTGTTATATCTCTGCAGGTCAGCGTCCTTCTCATTATTGCAGCAATCCTCTGTATTACCTTCACCACCTTTGCAATATGTCCCCTAAATTTCAGGTTTCTATCAATCATCAATCCCAGATCTCTTGTCTCCCCTACTTCCTCCAATATAACTCCTCCCATAGAGTATGCAGTGTCCCATCGATGTTTCCCAACCCTCAAGACCTTACATTTTGCTGCATTAAACCGACAACCCCATTCATTTGCCCATCTATCTAGCTTATTCAAATCCTCTTGCAGGGCTGCCACATCTGCACTATTACTAATAATCCTTCCCAGTTTCACATCATCCGCAAACAACTGAATATGCCCTTGCAATCCACTGACAGTGTCATTGATATAAAGATTAAACAATATAGGTCCCAGTACTGAGCCCTATGGGACCCCACTTGTAACACTCGCTTCCTTGAAACTGCCCACCATACACAACTCTCTAATACCTATCGGACAGCCAATCCTGAATCCAGTTGAGCAATCTGAAATCCAGACCCATGTGCTGCAACTTAAATATCAGCTTATCATGTAGCACCCTGTCAAAAGCCTTCAATGGCAGTATATGGCTTTCCCTCATCTAATGCTCTTGTAACTTTATCATAAAAGGCTAGCATATTGCTAAAACAAGAGCGCCTCTTTACAAATCCATGTTGACTCTCACAGATAACATTACCCTCATCTGCCCAATGCTGTATAAGGTCCTTCACTACTTTCTCTAAGATCTTACTAACTACTGATGAAACACAAACTGGCCTATAATTAGACACTTCTAGTCTGCTACCACCCTTATGCAATGGCACTATCTTACCTTCTTTTCATTCCGTGGGCACCTTTCCTGCAGCCAGACTTTCATTGAAAAGCCAGGTTAAAGGCACTGTCAGTTTCCTAGCACATTCTCTCAAAACTCGTGATGAAATACCATCCAGTCCCACAGCTTTATTGACATCCAGAGTTCTCAGTATTTGAAACACACTCTCCTCCTGTACCTCTAAACCTCGAACCTGCCCTACCCCTCTAGTATTAAAACTTTCTTCTCCAGGATGAAATACTCCAATAAAGTGCTTTAAACAATTCCACTATGTCCTCTGCATCAGTCACTCTATTCCCATTTTTATCCCACAATATTCCACAGTCATTTCTCCTCCTACTGGCCACATATCTAAAAATTTCCACTATGTCCTCTGCATTAGTCACTCTATTCCCATTTTTATCCCACAATATTCCACAGTCATTTCTCCTCCTACTGACCACATATCTAAAAAATTCCCTAGGATTTTCTTTGGATCTTAGGGCCAATCCCCTCTCATATTCCAGTTTCGTTTTCCTGACCATACTAGTCACTCTTCTGGCCTCTGTCTTATACCCTTCATGCATCTTCTCTTCACCTGTCTCCTTATATCTCTTCCATAGCCTCTTTTTTGCATGCAATTCCTGTTTAATATTGTTTGTCATCCAACTTTACTCCAAATTGTGTCCTCTTGTTCACTCGTGGTATACAACTTACCATTGCTGATAGCAAACATTCTTTCATAATTTTCCATGGACTAATGATATCACGGCCTTCCAATTCCTCCCTCCATGAAACTTCCCCAAGTTGAAGTCTTAGAATATTATAATCACCTGCCTTATAATTCCACATATGTTCTCGTCTCTTTGATACTCCTGCATGTCTATTAATTTTCCAAGTCAAAACCATATGGTCACTCTCTGTCTCCAACTGGTGGGAGAGATGTCATCTCAGTTATTATCAACTCTTCTGATGCTATGACCAAATCCAAACCTCTTGAACCTCTTGTTCCCTCTATTACATGTTGCCTAAGACATTTGTCCCTCAAGAATTCTAGAAATTCTTGAGGGACAAATTCCCTTATTGCTACATGCATCTTTCTCTCCCCAATTTATACTACTGTAGTTAAAATCTCCCATAACAGTCACTGCTTTGCATTATCGGAGATACTGAGACAAGGAGTGATGAGAGTTTGGTCCACCTTTACCACGAGTTGCCTCAGTCTTGAAGATACTTCAGGCGCAAACTTTCTTTGCTTACACTTGGATAAAGGATTAAACTAAATTTATTATAGTCTAACCAAGTGGAAAAAAAAAACTTCCAACATTTTGGCAGTTTATACAGCTCATCCTTTTGTGGGCACTCACTAAGCTTATGTTACTTAGAGCAGAATGGATAAGTGGTTTTTCCCTCCCTACAGTCTTATGTATGATGGTGTAATTTATTGCCATTAAAGCACCTCAGAACACTTACATAGTCTGTTCAGTGGCAAATTCTCCACAGCATTTTAACACTGGTTTTCAACAATTTTATCCTCATTGGATTAGACTTCAATAATTAGATTTCTCTTGCTCACTTTTTTATTTATCATTATGAATTTTTGCATAATCCTTGTATTCCCTCTGAAAAGTCTTTGTTCTGTGAGCATATCAGGTCAGTTGCATTGTTCATATTGATTTTGCTGGGAATATGATATGCCCTGGAAGATATTTCTCACTGGGATTTGCTACTAACTTGTCTTTACAATCTTTAGAGATTTCATTTTATAATAAGTCAATGTTGGTCTTTTCTTTGGATTCAATTAACACTCCTCCATTATTAGCTTTTTATTTTTGTGATTCCAATTTTGATTTTTCTTGGGTCTATTTTTTCTTTTATGATATTTTTGGTTTCTTTGCTGTTTACTTGAGTTATCAGTTTCCCTACTAATTTATAACAAGGATTGTTTAGTGATTCGTCATTGTTTTAGCATTTTCATAATGACCTGTGAGTATTAGGCTGAACTAAATTAGCTTGCACCTGCTTGGTTGTAATAGGCTGTAGTTCTTTTGATACTTTTGTTTCATTTTTGCGTTTTATTGAATACCTTCATTAGTTTGCTCGTTGCAGTTAATATATCCTTTTTTAAATCATTTCTGAAATTCTTAATACTTTGGTAACATTATTCAACAAATCGAGGGCTTTTTTGAACTTGAATTCGTCCTGTGTTTCCATCTTAGTGTTAATCAAAGTTGTAATAATATAATTTCCCACTTGAGCTGCTAAGTTTCTCTAAGGTGAAAATTTTAAGAAAATATACTTCAGTTTTGCTGCTTGTTCCCTAGAAGTGACTCCATTGAATTAAACTTCTGAGGGCTGCTCCTTGTGTCCTTCCTTGAGGCAGCTTGGGAAGTGTGCTGGCCGTTACTATAGCAGTTAATTCTAGTTAATCAAAAATCACTAATGCATGCTTAGAATGATGATACTATGGAGTAAATTACTCAATTAGGAAAAAACACTGTACAAGCTATCTTTTGGTACTGGATCCATTCAGTTTTCCTGTTCGATACTGCACAAAATCAAGCTAAAAAGAGGAGCAATCAGAGGCGCGTCCTCTCTCTCTCTCTCTCCCTGTATGTGTTTATATTATTACATTTACTGTTTTTTCATTTGCAGGTAAATTATTGGATAAATTTATACAAAAAAAAATTAAAACTGATGCTTTTAGACTTGCATAAGTTGAGAACGATTTGTCCTTTATTAATATCTTTTGCTAACATTGTTTGTTGCCTTTGGAATTCTTAGTATTTCTCTTAAAGGATAAATTCATTATAACATTTTCAATATAGCATAAAAATCTTATTTTAATCATAATTCAAAATCATAAATATCATAAAAAGCATAAAAATAATATTAAATGAATCGTTACTTCTCTATTTTCAGACATATGATCTTCGCCAGTGTTTAGTAACAGGTTTAGTGTGTGTATGGGGTGTGAGACTTTCAGGTTTTCTTCTATATAGAATTATAAAAATTGGAAGAGAGAAAAGGTTTGATGATAGAAAAAGCAATGTTATACGATTTGCTGTATTTTGGACATTTCAAGTAAATAAGCTTTGTTTCTTTATACATTTTAAATTATTATTCATCCATGTGTTTGTGTCTTTGTGCACAAGGGTAATTTCAAAAGTTCTACAAATTATATTCCTGTATTAAACCAAACATTTATTTAACAAAATACATTTACAAGCCTTCATGTAATTTTTATTTTGTCCTTATCACTGCCTAACATTTGGTTAAGTCTTATCAAAGTTTTTTTTTGTTGATATGTGTTTGATAAGTGAGATCACTTCAGTAGAAACCTCTTCAGTGGTAGGGAAGTGTTTCTTAGGGAGAGTCAGGGATAAAGAAGCACTTGTTGATTCTGTACTTTTCTATAATATCAGATATCCGTGTGTGACCTTGCATTTTGATTGTCATTGTAAAATATCCAATATGAGTTACATTCTTCTTCCATTTCAAAGTCTTATTTCATGGAATAGAAGAATGCCAGAAAGTGAAAATGAACACACAATGTTTTTATACTCAGTCTGGCTTACATCTGACTTAAGTGCAAGAAGAATGATTGTTATGGGAGATTTTAACTTCAGTAGTATAAATTGGAGAGAGGAAGATGCATGTAACAATAGGGGAATGAAATTTCTAGAATTCTTGAGGGACAAATGTCTTAGGCAACATGTAACAGAGGGAACAAGAGGTTCAAAAATTTTGGATTTGGTTATAGCATCAGAAGAGTTGATAATAACTGAGTTGACGTCTCTCCCACCAGTTGGAGAGAGTGACCATATGGTTTTGACTTGGAAAATGAATAGACATGCAGGAGTATCGAAGAGACGGGAACTTATGTGGAATTATAAGGCAGGTGATTATAATAGTCTTAGACGTCAACTTCGGGAAGTTTCATGGAGGGAGGAATTGGAAGGCCGGGATATCACCAGTGCGTGGGAAATTGTGAAAGAATATTTGTTATCAGCAATGGTAAGTTGTATACCACGAGTGAAGAAGAGGGCGCAATTTGGAGTAAAGTGGATGACAAACAATATTAAACAGGAATTGCATGTGAAAAAGAGGCTATGGAAGAGATATAAGGAGACAGGTGAAGAGATGCATGAGGAATATAAGACACAGGCCAGAAGAGTGACTCGTGTGGTAAGGAAAGCGAAACTGGAATATGAGAGGAGATTGGCCCTAAGATCCAAAGAAAATCCTAGGGAATTTTTTAGCTATGTGGCCAGTAGGAGGAGAAATGACTGTGGAAGAATGATATTGTGGGATAAAAATGGGAATAGAGTGACTGATGCAGAGGACATAGTGGAATTGTTCAATGAACACTTTATTGGAGTATTTCATCCTAGAGGAGTCAGTTTTAATGCTAGAGGGATAGGACTGGTACGAGGTCTGGAGGTACAGGAGGAGAGTGTGTTTCAGATACTGAGTACTCTGGATGTCAGTAAAGCTGTGGGACTGGATGGTATTTCGCCACGAGTTTTGAGAGAATGTGCTAGGGAATTGACAATACCTTTAACGTGGCTTTTCAATGAAAGTCTGGCTTTGGCAAAGGTGCCCAGGGAATGGAAGGAAGGTAAGATAGTGCCATTGCATAAGGGTGGTAACAGACTGGAAGTGTCTAATTATAGGCCAGTCTGTGTGTCATCAGTAGTTGTTAAGATCTTGGAGAAAGTAGTGAGGGACCGTGTACAGCATTGGGCAGATGAGGGTAATGTTATCTGTGAGAATCAACATGGATTTGTGAAAGGACGCTCTTGTTTTAGCAATATGCTAGCCTTTTATAATAAAGTTACAAGAGCATTAGATGAGGGAAAGGCATATACTGCAATTTTCTTAGACTTGGCGAAGGCATTTGACAGGGTGCCACATGATAAGCTGATATTTAAGTTGCAGCACATGGGTCTGGATGTCAGATTGGTCAACTGGATTCAGGATTGGCTGTCTGATAGGTATCAGAGAGTTGTGTATGGTGGAGCTGTTTCCAGGAGGCAGAGGGTTACAAGTGGGGTCCCACAGGGCTCAGTACTAGGACCTATATTGTTTAACCTTTATATCAATGACATAGCCAGTGGATTGCAGGGGGATATTCAGTTGTTTGCGGATGATGCGAAGCTTGGAAGGATTATTAGTAATAGTGCAGATGTGGTAGCCCTGCAAGAGGATTTAAATAAGCTAGATAGATGGGCAAATGAATGGGGGTGTCAGTTTAATGCAGCAAAATGTAAGGTCTTGAGGTTTGGGAAACATCGATGGGATGCTGCATACTCTATGGGAGGAGTTATACTGGAGGAAGTAGGGGAGACAAGAGATCTGGGGTTGATGATTGATAGAAACCTGAAGTTTAGGGGACATATTGCAAAGGTGGTGAAGGTAACACAGAGGATTGCTGCTATTATGAGAAGGACACTGACCTGCAGAGATAAGAGGGTTATCATTCCGTTGTATAAGTCTCTGATCAGACCACACTTGGACTATTGTTCTCAGATTTGGTCCCCAGGATTTGAAGGGGATAAATTAACCGTGGAAAGGATACAAAGACGGATGACAAATATGGTTTCAGGACTGTACAAGGATAGTTATGAGGATCGGCTGAGAGAATGTGGACTGCAGAGTTTGGTGGATAGAAGAAGGAGAGGTGATATGATTGAGACTTTTAAACTGTTGAGAGGTGGTTACAAGGTTGACACTGGGGAGTTCTTTCGCTTGGTTGATCAGCGGGAAGGAATGATGAGAAGAGGCCATCCCTGGAAGTTACGAAAGGAAACTGTGAGCAAGAGGGTAAGGAGTGGTTTCTTTGTGTGGAGGGTGGTTGAGCCGTGGAATGCATTGCCTGATGGAGTGGTGGGAGCGAGAACGGTCAGTGGGTTTAAGGAGTGGTATGATAAACTTTGTGTTTCTCAGGGGGGGACTTCCCCTCGATGAGTCTTGACAGACTTTATGTCTTAGAAAGGACCTCCCTCGATGAGTCTTTTGACTCCTTGGAGGCCTGAATAATAATAATAATAATAATAATAATAATAATTACATCATCCCACTTACCACCCCATGCATGGCATACAGAACTTTTGAAATGATCCACACATGCACGATTATATTTGTATAATATGTTTTTTTTTTTTTTTTCTGAATTTTTCTTTTAAATATTTATGGGAGAAGTGACTTTTAAGCACTATGCTTTGCATATGATCCACCCATGATGATGGCTAGCAATATGGGATTTTGTTGTGGTTTATTGATAAAAGAAGAAACGCTTTTTTGTGATCCACCCATGAAAAAAGTGTTTCTTCTTTTGTTGTCCATTAATATCTTGGGTTTGATAAGACTTATTTTTTAAATAATATTAATTATCTTCATTATCTTTTAATATACACACACACAAACACACACTCATTTGATACAATGGATTTACTTGGCTATATGACTTAATTAAAGACACTTAATTACTAAAAGCCAAGAGATAACAAAATAGAAAAAACTATTTACTATTATTTGTATGCACAACTAGTTTCGTCTTCTTAGAAGACTTCTTCAGGTGCATACCATGAAAAGGGAAATACAGAAAATAATCTTTACAAGAGAACGACAGCTATAAATTAACTTACAAAGGTATTGCTGACATTTGAAGGCATTCTGGATTCCACAGTATTGTTATGCACGATCTCCTGTTTGCCAAAGTTGGATAAGCTAAAGAGTAACAATCAAATAGGTTATAACTAAGGTTAGTATTAAGATGGACCAGATTGGACAATTTCCGTTGATTCCACAATTCTTCTCTCCAGCTTATCAGCGCTTCCAAAAATGTTTTCTGATTTGTTCCAGATCACTGGATGAATGACAGAATCTTCATAGTTTGGGTGATCAGAATTAAGACCATGATTAGATAGTGTGTTAGCTCTAGTTCTGCCATAGGTGATTTCTCTGACATGTTCTTTCATATGCAACTCAATGGATTTCTCCATCTGATCAAAATAGGGCACATTGCAGTTACACCAAAGACAATAAACTCCGGAATACTTTCAGTTGTCATATTTCAGTGATCTGGAACAAATCAGAAAACATTTTTAGATGCTACTATGAGCTTGAGAAAAGAATTATGGAATCAACAGAAATTGTCCTCAATCCAGTCCATCTTAATACTAATCTTAGCTATAACTTATCTGATTGTCACTCTTCAGCTACTATCCAACTTTGGCATGCATGAGATCATGCCCACATGAATGCGACAAACAATACTATGACATCCAGTATGCCTTCAAATGTCAGCAATATGTTTGTAAGTTAATTTATAGCTGTTGTTCTGTGATGAACATTTTTTGTATTTCTCTTTTCATGTTATTGTTAATAAAATAGATTTATTTAAAGAGGAGATTTTTAATCAATCTCTTTTTCTAACAATTATTTTTTTATTATTTTTGAGTGTACCTATATATTATTTATATGCACAAGGGTTCACACTGATTGGTGCAGTGACCTCTTTTTTACTATTTCTTTCAGAATCCAAATAAATCACTGATTCAAGACCAGAATACAAAATAAATACATTTAATAAAACAGAAACAATATATATATATATGACAGAATGATCGTTGACTCGGTTAACATACATTGTTTTATGAAGAATTAAATGACTAGAACCGAGATTTAAGTAAAAAGGTTTTAATATAAACACACTACTAGTTTCGGCCTGTAACAGCCTTCTTCAGGTGACATTATAAAAGAAAAAACACTAAACATTGAGGGTTAAAAGACTATGAACAACACAGACAGTCTTTATACATAATTAGCATGAAAAAACAGCTTCAAACGTGTATTTGAAGGTTCTTTCGTTTGTTGCATTGTTGGGAGAGTGCGTGTTTGCTGCATCATGTGAACGCCAGTACATGATTACAGCTGAATGACTATCTTGGAGGTTGTAGTTTAAGTTGTTATTTAGATGAACAGGATTGAAAATGATTTCTCTAGATTCCACAATTTTTCTCTCTATTTTCTCTCTATTTCGTCACTATTTTATAATTTCTCTCTATTTTATAATGTCACCTGAAGAAGGCTGTTACAGGCCGAAACTAGTAGTGTGTTTATATTAAAACCTTTTTACTTAAATCTCGGTTCTAGTCATTTAATTCTTCATAAAAAAATATATATATATATATATACACTTCAAACAAATATTACATAACTACAAATTAATTGGATCCAAGGCCTTTTAAAAATAAACTTACACTTAAGACTAGACTAAGCACATTGTTTTCACAATGACAAAATGTTCATAGCCAGTTTCTCTCTCTGTCAAGGCCCTTTTCCGAAGATATATGACTTTATTCTTCATTTTCACAGGATCCCTTTCATCACTCATGTAGCACACATTAATTCTTCCTGACTCAATTCTGTCTCTTTTTAGTAGAAATAATAGTTAGATCCGGCGTCCTTAATACAGATGAAACTTCTTAATCAGAGTTTTCTCAAACATTCCTTTAGAACTTAAATAGCAACTTCTTCTTTTATTCACTTATACTTATTGACAGTCTCTTCCACTTTAAAAAAAACTCACAGTTCTATGATTCCCTTTTCGGAACCTATTATGAATCTTTCAATTAGCTTTTCCTCCAATATTCCTTTTAAAACGTCTATAGCAATATTTTCTTTTATTTATAAATAGTTATTCCACTTTAAACTTAATAGTTCCACGATTCCTTTTTCGGAATATGCTATTAATTTTCCTCCGACTGTCGCATAAAAAAAACTCAAATTCCTCCGAATCTGAATATCTGCCAGCCTGTGTTCTAATTTTCTTCCGAACGCTATCTTGTTTATTTCTGTTACTCAGATGCCGAACGCTTTCCTTGTCAGCTGTCAATCACACATCAAACTTCTCGGCGAGCATGCGCACTCCTTGAAAATGGCAAGCGAGAAACTAAATACTGTATATGGGTGACACGGTTGTTTCCGTTAGTGACAAGAGAATATCTTCATAAAACACAAAACTTAATATTTTAAACTACTATAAAAAATTTTAAAGTAACACAACTATTCAAATCCGGTAAGTGCATAAATTTTTAACTGCTTTACATATCATTTTGACAAAACAATTTCAATAACCAGCAAAGGTTGGTCGATTGGTGAAGCCTCTGCTACTAATGGCTCAGTTAAGTAAGTTTGAGCGCAGTTGGAAGGGAACAATCGTTTGATGCTGTTGGCACACTTTCCATCGATGAGTCTTTGGACTCCCTGGAGGTGTCAAATAATAATAATAACAACGGACACATCGCAAGTGCCGACAATGTGTGTTATGAAACTAAAACTAATAAACATATTAACATAAACAACACGTAAAAATATTCAGAATTTTAAATTATGATTATTCCAGTATGCCTTCGAGTGTCAGCAATATGCTTGTAAGTTAATTTATAGCTGTTGTTTGTGATGAATATTTTTTGTATTTTTCTTTTCATGTTATGCACCCGGTAAAGTCTTCTAAGTAGATGAAACTAGTTTGCTTTCAAATAATAAATAGTTTTTTCTATTTTGGTATCTCTTGGCTTCTAGTCATTAAATTTCTTTAATATAGTTACATATATACTGTGTGTATGTGTGGGTACAGTCATACCTCAATTAACTAAGAGGATGCGTTCCATGAAATTACTTTGTTAAGTGAAAGTTTGTTCTCAGAGGTAAAATATTATGGCCATAATAGGGATACGTTCATGCATAAAGAAAATGAAAGACTTTTTTTTTGAAAAAAGAAAAGTTTTATTAAATAAAAAGTCAATATTACATACCTAACAAAGGTAAAATCACGACATTTTAAAAGCCGAATCTAAAGTTGATTGTTTATGCTTTTTTTCTCTTTCATTTAACTATTGCATTTAACACTGATCGCTTAACAATAACACTTCTTCCTAAATCAGGATCATTTTCACTGAAAAAATGTAAAATGTTTTCAATGCCGTTCAAGCACCTTTTTAAATCTTTGTGTGCTAATACTTTTTTAGTAGGAACTTCTTTAATTTCGTCTTCATTTTCTTTGGCTTTGTTAGTAACAAAGCCAAAGAAAATGAATGTTTTTCTAAATCTTGCACTGAAAAACCATCATCTTCTGCATTTAATAAATTTCTTAGATCCTCTTTGCTGACATTTTTGAAACCTATTGATTGAGCCATCTGGATAACTTCATTTCTAATCTGTTGAATGTTATTTTCTTCTTCTTCTTTTTCCTTGATTCTGACATTTTAACTAAATATTAATATTTACAAAATCTACAATAATGCTGTCAGAGAACATACATCATTTATTGCAATGTACCACACTGAAACACACCCTAAGAAGTGTAAGCAACGACTAAATTATGCGGAAATTATGACATGCAAAACTATTAAAACAAACACACCCAGCTTGGGAATACGTGACGAGGTGTCATTCATCAGTCGGATGATTGCCGGGTGTTGACCTTAAAATTTTAATATTTTTACGTAAAATGGAGCTTGCAATTGTGGACATTGTTATATCGAGGCTTCGTTACCAGAGGTAACGTTAACCGAGGTATGACTGTGTGTGTGTGTGTGTGTATATATATATATATATATATATTACATAATCTTGATGGATTATGTAATATATATATATATATATATAATGGAGTGCTGCTCCCAACAGTATGTGATGAAATTCATGTCACATATAGACATTCACAAACATCGGTACCCACAGCAGAATTTGAATCCAAGCCTGTTGGTTAAAGTGCTATCCAATCAACTAAACAGGCCATTCCATCTACTCGTTGGACATCATCAGATGCCGTATAGTCACTCCTATCCTTTGTGATCTTCCACACCAGTGCTCGCCAAGTGGTCCTGTCATATACTTTTCTGGAGGCTTCAGCTCTGTGAAGATCTGTCACTCCAGACACACCATCCATCCATCTCATTGAAGGTCTATGCCTTCCCTCTTTTTCCAGGAACTTTACCTTCTGTTGCTGTTTTGAGAAGTCCTATTGGCATTTGTCATATTTTCAATGTGTCCAAAATATTTCAACTTTCTTCTGTCAGTATATTTGAGGTGCCTTAAAGTTCTGCCACTCTTTTTTTAGCACCCATCCATTTGACCACCTTCTGGAACACCACATCTCAAAAGCATCTATCCTTTTCCTATCAGACTTCTGTAGATTCCAAGTCTCACATCTATAAGTCACTGTTGTAAAAACAGCTGTACCCAGAATTCTCAACTTTGTTCTTTTGGAGATAGATCCAGCCTTCCTGATTTTAGACTAGTCTCTTACTTTTGTTTTAGCCATTCCTAGTCCTTCTGTCTTCTGAACAGCAATTCCTCACATTAATAATGGATCCCTGGTAAAATGGGAAGAAGAAGCTAGCCAAAATTTTATCCATAAAATTTCTCAGAAATTGAATAAATCCTATAGATCTTGCTATGGGTTCTTTTCTCCCCTTGCTATCTCTGTATGGAACATTTTGAAAAACATACTCTTGACACATATACTCTTAAACCCTTCTGTTTGATTAAGATGTATTAATAGTGTATTCTCTGTTTATCAACATGTCAAAGCCATGTTGATAAACATGTTGATAAGCCATGTTTATCAACATGGCTTTGACACATTAGGTACATTCTTCCACCACCTCAATAGCCACACCCCAAAATCCAGTTCACTATAAAGTCACTTTTAATGATATCTTCCTTAGTAAAAAATATATATATAAACTTCTGGTTTTATAACTGGATTTTCTAATAGATCCAGTATTGGCTCTATTACTTTATGTTTATGTATCTACAGTCTGTCGCATTTGTTCAGTTAAAGCATTTATTATCAGAATAGTTAAAAAATAGGCTAATCGAACATGAAAAATATATGAAATAATGTTTATCAGGTTTGCATAAAGATCAAAGCTACACAACTGGGAGAAGGCCTCCACACAGTCTTATAATGAATGCAGAAAACTCACTAGGGCTTCTGACCTAATGTGCACTCCATTAGTAGGTATCTGCCTGAATATGGAATAAATGATGATGTTGGGTTAGCAGTATAGGATTTAGCTGACCAAATTGCGTTCTGTATTAGCTTAAACCAAAACAAATGATGATATAATGTGATGATACCGTCACATTATATCATCAGCTGGGACATCATCCAGATAAACAGGACCCCCCCCCCCCCAATGCACACACATACATACACTATTTTCATCGGGAAACCAGGGCAAGCAATGAAAAGCCAACTACTGGAACAGACTCCAACTCAACATCATCAGAATTCAAAGTAGGCACCATCATTGTAAGAAGTAGTGGACCTGGCAGAAGAATTAGAGAAGTACCATGACAAGATAATTGGTGTTAATTACTGAAACAGAGAATACAAAAACAAGTGAGGGTCTCCTAAATAACCATTATAAAATGTTATATTTAGGCAATAATATTCAGGGAAAGGAAAGAGTAGCTACAATATTCAGTACTATACAGAAGGAAAATCTTTTTCAAAATGATTTATATATATATAAATTTATATCTATATAAATTATATATATATATTTATATATATTTATATATATATACAAGCTGATTTATATATATATATATATATATAAAAGATGTTCCTTGTTGGTGATTTGAATAGCAGAGTAGGAAATGAATACCAGATATACAGAAACATATCAGGAAAATTTGGAGACAAAAGCAATGCTCATAATAATAGTAAGTACCTGCTAAAATTCTGTTCAAGACATGGACTAGTCATTACTGACTCCATCTTCCAACATAAAGATACACGTGCACAAATTCACATGGAGTGAATATACAAGAAATAAGAAAAGTCTCACTGACTACATTATTTTTCTAGTGATATCTTCATGCTAGTTAAGAACACAAGAGTATACAGGAGATTTAAAATAGGAAGTGATCACCATTTAGTTTTGATCAGGATGAAACTGAATATCATACTTGAAAGAAAAGTATGTAAGAAATGTTTAAAAAAAAAATCCTTAGTCTATACACACACACAATACTAACGTGCTATAGGTTTACCATTTTCATGGAAACTTTGATTCTTTAAAAAAGAATCAAAGTTATCTTTCAGAGGTGAATTGTGGACTGAAATATATGAATATTATTCAAGAAAAAATGAAAGAGTTTAACTACAAGAATCAAATCTTGGAGACTCATTGGCAGAATCTGAAGAAAATTGATTGGTTCAGTCAGAGAAGCATATGGTGAAGTCTGCAAGGGTAGGAGAATCAGAACTCCATGGCAGACTGAGAATGTCAAGAGGCAGCATATCAGAAGTGCTTATCAAGCAAGTCCATATGTTATTTGAGAAAATACAGAGAAAAATGTAAGAAAGTAAAAGTAAGAGTAGTGAATCCAAAGTGATGGGAAGAGTTTAAGAACATAGAAAAGTGGCAAAATGTTCAGAGATGATAAAGGTGACATGAAAAATGAAGGTACAACAAATATTTTAGATGTCTGGAGTAATTACTTTGAAACTCTGCTAAATGAAACAAGACAGAATGGTAATTGAAAAAAATTCAAGAGGATTATTATTATTAATAATATCTTACCTCCATGGAGTCAAAGGTCTCATCGCAGGAGTTCTATACTGTCTCATGCCAAATGATCATTGAACCATGCCTTGAACTTATTCACAGTTTCTCCACTTGCCACGCTTTTAGGCAATGCATTCCACTCACCAATCATCTCAATGCAAAGAACTTGCTTCTTACTCCCCTGCTCACATGATCCTCCTCTACCTCCTTCAAAATTTTTCCATTAATTGTATACTCTGCATACCAATCTTGCCTACCAAATTTCAAGATGTTGAACTTTGCAACATTAATAGTCCATTCAAATCCTCCTGCAAGGCCACAATATCTGTAACTAATCAATGACAGTAATATTGATAAAATTGTAAAATTATTCAGCAGGATTTGATACTGGTGAACTACGCTCTGACTGGATGAACTCAATCCTCACTGCATTGCCTAAAAATCTTAATACAAAAACTTGTGATGATTTTAGATTGATTAGCCTAATTGAGCTAGACACTCAAAATATTCCTAAAAATTATTCATAACAGAATATACTAAAATTGTGATGATTTCATTGGTGAAACTCAGTTTGGTTTCAGAAATGACCTTAGAACAAGAGAAGCACTTTTCTGCTTATTAATACAGAGATGCAGAGAACAACAAACTGACCTTTATATTCGTTTCATTGATTCTGAAAAGGCTTTTGATAAGGTCTAGGAAAGTAAACTCATAAACATCTTAGAACAACTAGGCTAGATGATAAGGTTGTTAGAATCATTAAAAACCTCTACTGGGGCAAGACTGCATCTATCCTAACAGACAACATCAGGACGAGCAATATCAAAATTGAAAGAGGAGTGAGACTCGGATGTGTACTATCTCAACTTCTGTTTAACATTTACTCAGAATATTTCTCAAGGCCTTAAAAGAAAGAAAGGAAGGAGCACTTATAAATGACCAATTAATAAATAACATGCTATGCAGATGATACTGCTTTAATTGCAACAAATATTCAAGATCTTCATCTACTCCAAGAATGTGTCAACAAAGAAAGCACAGAAATGGGTCTCAAAACTAACATAAAAAAACAATGAAAGTTTGGACTGTGCTTTGAAGATCAAGAATTGAAATTGCAAGACAATCTTTTATGAACATGAAACTCATTTTTTGTAACAACGACTTAAACACTGAAATTCCACTATAAATGAAGTGCTACATATGGTCAAGTTTACTTATGGAATTGAAACATGGATGTTAAATGCAAATACAATAAAAAAACTGGAAGCCTTTAAAATTTGAAATATTTAGAAAGCTGTTCAAGATCTCATGGACATCAGAGGTGAGCAATTAAATGGTACTGAGAAGAATAATATCGAGAATCAATATTGTGAAAAGAAAAACTGCCTACTTAGCACATCTAACGAGAAACCATAAATATAACATTCTCCAAGTAATGCTAGAAGGTGAAAAAGAGAAAACCTGGAAGAAGTAAATATCATAGCTAGACAATATAAAAAAATTGGACTAAACTGAACACAGAGCTCTTAATCAAAGCCACTAAAGACAGAAATAAATTTGCAAAGGTGGTTTGCTGAACTCCATTAGGAAATAGCACTTAAAGAAGAAGATGAAAGTTTTAAGAGCACATCATCTTAATTTCAAAAGCAGAAGCACTCATCTTAATTTCCCCAACGCAATTAATTGTAGGATAACTTTGAATACTTTAATTTATCGATTAATTGTAACCAAAAATCTGTAGAATGGGGGACAATGTGTTTGTTTTAAGATATATTAGAAAACAATAATGAAGGGGAATGCTATATTTGGTTGGTATGTTTGAATTACTCAAAGGTGTTATTTGGAAGATGAGGATAAGGCTTACTTCCTTTAACTACAATCATACAATCCATAAAAGATCTGCAGAAAATGGGACATTCAGCACATTGTCAACACTGTTTCCCATTGTAAATATGGGCAAAAAAGTTAAAAATTATAGAAAATTATATATTAAAACTTATCTATATTGGTGTCCTAAATGTGTCAGTTCACACTACTGCAAGCAAAACAGATGAAACTCAAAAAACAAAAACAGCAACTCATGACAAATGACAATGTTTAATTGGATTGGTTGACACAATAACCATTCACAGCCACTGATTTCTGGGTGCTATTGTCTCAGTGCACACCCTTCCTCACCACTCATAACTGCCACTGGAACGCTAAGAATTTGACCCTCTGTGCTATCTATATGTCTGTTTAAAGGGCTCAAAGGTGTCCGTATTTGTGACTGCACACCCATGCTGTTAACGCGAATGTGATGCAATGTTTATGTGGCGAAAAATGTCCTCTTCATGAAGGGGAGTGTTTAACAGAAATAAATGAAAAATGTAATATTGGTGATATTGCTATTTCATGGGTGTGCACCACACATCTAGCACATCTTGAATATACGCTCCTGATCATCACGCACACCGCTGATATATTTATATTCTTAATTGGTTTAAAATATTTGTTTTGATATTTTTCTCATATTTAATGTGGTTATTATGTCTTTTAACCATATTCTGCATATTCTGTCAAATGCTTTTGCGAAATCAATAAAACATATGTAAGGAGATTTATTGTATTCTAATGATATCTTGATTATTTGCAATAATATAAACACTGCATCTGTTGTTGATCTATTTTTTCTATATCCTTTTTTACCATCAGGTGAATTCAATCAAATTATTTGTTATATTCACAATTATTTTTGTGCATAATTTTAATGTAACGCAAAGCAGATTTATTCCTCTGTAAAAGAGCTTAACAATCCCAACCTTTATGAATTTGTTCATCCCCTTTCTTAAATGTTGGTGTTGTTATGCTCTTTTGCCAATCATTTAGCATGTTTGTTTCTTTAAATTCTGTATTTAGAATATCACATAGTTCTTTTGCTAATTGTTTTCCTCCATATTTTAATAGTTCATTCTGTATCTTATCTTTCCAGATGATTTTCTGTTTTCAAGTTCTTTAAGAGTTTCTTCAACATCTGTTTCTGTTATTTCAAAAGTTACATTATCCTCTTCATAAACATCATTATCTTTGATTATATTATCTTTATTCTTTTCTGTGTACAGATTTTGGAAATAATCTTTCCATTTATCCAGTGCATGCATGGTCAGAAAGTTGAATTTTGGATGATTAGAGTGGAGTTCTTATAGTACATATCTCTAAAAAGAGAAATAAAATTGTATGTCAGAGTTATGGAGGAATTTCCCTGCTGAATTCAAGGTAAGATATATGCAAGCATACGTGAGAGAAAGCTAAGAAAAATCATTGAAGAGAAACTTGGAGAACAAGCTGTTATCAGGGAATGATTAGATTTTCACTTCAACACAACATGGAATGAGAGAGAGAGAAATTAGTCAAAATGCTAAACTAACTGTATACCAGATAGTGCTTAATCCAATTTTAAGTGATGAATCTGAGAGATAGATAGAAATTGAAGTTGTTTGAAGACTACAGACCATAGATATGAGAAGAGTTCTGGGAAAAATTAATGGAGTAAACATATGGCATCATTGATAAAATCATGTTAAAAATAAAGATACTAGGAAAAAAACTTGACATTTCTAGCACTCAGGAATGTGTGAGTAGTGCTAATCTCAGGTGGATTTGGTCACTTAAACAGAATGGGAGAGGAAAGTTAGCAAAGCAGGTGTTTGATGGCAGGAAAAAGACCCAAATGAAGATCAAGATCTGGATGGTTTGATGCAGTCAGAAGTGCTTTAGAAAACCAAAATTTAAGATTTGATAGTATTGGAGTCCTGACAAAGAAGTCTAATTTGGGGAAAAAATTGTTAATAAGAAGTTAGTAATAATGTAAACTTTTCTTGTAGTACCATCATAGTATTCTCTACATCCCATGAGGATGCATATCAGGAATTTAATAATGATGATAATTGTTTTTATTATTATTTATATAAGATGCTCTTTTGCATTTATCTAAACAAAATATTCATATATATATCATATTTGGGGAATTATGCAAATATAGTAATAGGAACGACAAGTTTGGCAAGTTCGCGTATTGGTGAAGCAACACGAGCATGACTTATGAGACTTAAATGGCTGCTATGTTTGTATGCCAGTGTAAAGGGTATTAGAAATAATGATGATGAGTCTGTGGCAATGATCAAGTGTGCATTGCCACAGATTATTGGCATTTCCAAAATTTGGCTAAATGAGATGATATGTGGACAGGAATAGGAATGGAAGGATATAGAAACTCCTCCAGGAGGATTTAAAAAAGAGGTATGGGAAAGTGTTACTAATGATAGCAGATATGCCTGCTTAGGATGGAGTTTAAAAAAATTGATAGTACATGTGATGGCTTTGAAACTGTTTCATATATAGTTCAGTGAATATAAACGGCAATATTTTATAATGTTTAGACAAATTGAATAGGTAGGTAAGAAGAGAATGATTGTAATGGGAATTATTATTATTATTATTATTATTATTATTATTATTATTCAGGCCTCCATGGAGTCAAAAGACTCATCGTGGGAGGTCCTTCCTAAGAACATAGTCTGTCAAGACTCATCGAGGGGAGGTTCCCCCCAAGAAACACAAAGTCTATCATACCACTCCTTAAACTCATTGACCATTCCTGCCCTCACCACTCTATCAGGCAATGCATTCAATTGTTCAACCACCTTCCATGCAAAGAAACCACTCCTCACCCTCTTGCTCACAGTTTCCTTTCATAACTTCCAGGGATGGCCTCTTGTCATCACTCCTTCCCGCTGTTCAACCAAGTGAAAGAACTCCCCAGTGTCAACCCTGTAACCACCTCTCAACAGTTTAAAAGTCTCAATCATATCACCTCTCCTTCTTCTATCCGCCAAACTCTGCAGTCCACATTCCCTCAGCCGATTCTCATAACTATCCTTGTACAGTCCTGAGACCATCTTTGTCATCTGTCTTTGTATCTTTTCCACAGTTAATTTATCCCCTTCAAATCCTGGGGACCAAATCTGAGAACAATAATCCAAGTGTGGTCTGATCAGAGACTTATACAACGGAATGATAACTCTCTTATCTCTGCAGGTCAGTGTCCTTCTCATAATTGCAGCAATCCTCTGTGTTACCTTCACCACCTTTGCAATATGTCCCCTAAACTTCAGGTTTCTATCAATCATCAACCCCAGATCTCTTGTCTCCCCAACTTCCTCCAGTATAACTCCTCCCATAGAGCATGCAGCATCCTATCGATGTTTCCCAAACCTCAACACCTTACATTTTGTTGCATTAAACCGACAACCCCCATTCATTTGCCCATCTATCTAGCTTATTCAAATCCTCTTGCAGGGCTACCACATCTTCACTATTACTAATAATCCTTCCCAGCTTTGCATCATCTGCAAACAACTGAATATCCCCTTGCAATCCACTGGCAATGTCATTGATATGAAGGTTAAACAATATAGGTCCTAGTACTGAGCCCTGTGGGACCCCACTTGTAACCTTCTGTCTCTTTGAAACTGCTCCACCATACACAACTCTCTGATACCTATCAGACAGCCAATCCTGAATCCAGTTGACCAATCTGACATCTAGACCCATGTGTTGCAACTTAAATATCAGCTTATCATGTGGCACCCTGTCAAATGCCTTTGCTAAGTCTAAGAAAATGGCAGTATATGCCTTTCCCTCATCTAATGCTCTTGTAACTTTATTATAAAAGGCTAGCATATTGCTAAAACAAGAGCACCCTTTCACAAATCCATGTTGACTCTCACAGATAACATTACTCTCATCTGCCCAGTGCTGTATACGGTCCCTCACTACTTTCTCCAAGATCTTAACGACTACTGATGACACACAGACTGGTCTATAATTAGACACTTCCAGTCTGTTACCACCCTTATGCAATGGCACTATCTTACCTTCCTTCCATTCCCTGGGCACCTTTGCCGAAGCCAGACTTTCATTGAAAAGCCAGGTTAAAGGCACTGTCAGTTCCCTAGCACATTCTCTCAAAACTCGTGGTGAAATACCATCCAGTCCCAAAGCTTTATTGACATCCAGAGTTCTCAGTATCTGAAACACACTCTCCTCCTGTACCTCTAAACCTTGAACCTGTCCTATCCCTCTAGCATTAAAACTGACTCCACCAGGATGAAATACTCCAATAAAGTGGTCATTGAACAATTCCACTATGTCCTCTGCATCAGTCACTCTATTCCCATTTTTATCCCACAATATTATTCTTTCACAGTCATTTCTCCTCCTACTGGCCACATATCTAAAAAATTCCCTAGGATTTTCTTTGGATCTTAGGGCCAATCTCCTCTCATATTCCAGTTTCGCTTTCCTTACCACACTAGTCACTCTTCTGGCCCGTGTCTTATATTCTTCATGCATCCTCTCTTCACCTGTCTCCTTATATATCTTCCATAGCCTCTTTTTCACATGCAATTCTTGTTTAATATTGTTTGTCATCCACTTTACTCCGAATTGTGTCCTCTTCTTCACTCGTGGTATACAACTTACCATTGCTGCTAACAAATATTCTTTCACAATGTCCCATGCATTGACGATATCCCGGCCTTCCAATTCCTTCCTCCATGAAACTTCCCGAAGTGGACGTCTAAGACTATTATAATCAACTGCATTATAATTCCACATAAGTTCCCGTCTCTTTGATACTCCTGCATGTCTATTCATTTTCCAAGTCAAAACCATATGGTCACTCTCTCCAGCAAGGTGGGAGAGATGTCATCTCAGTT
Organism: Typopeltis vanoorti; assembly: GCF_054136105.1. NCBI lineage: Eukaryota > Metazoa > Arthropoda > Arachnida > Uropygi > Thelyphonidae > Typopeltis > Typopeltis vanoorti. The sequence continues at coordinate 28,842,242 of NC_143566.1, read as the reverse complement.
ATTATCAACTCTTCTGATGCTATAACCAAATCTAAAACTCTTGAACCTCTTGTTCCCTCTGTTACATGTTGCCTAAGACATTTGTCCCTCAAGAATTCTAGAAATTCCATTCCACTATTGGTACATGCATCTTCCTCTCTCCAATTTATAATTATAGATATATCAAGTGAAAGAAGGTATAGCATTTGGAAACAAAAAGAGAATGAATTTCTAGAGTTTCTGAAGAATAACTACCTTAAGCAGCATGTGACTGAGACTTCATAAGATGTGACGTTAGATTTGGTGATACCTCACAGAATGTAGTTTTGAATGTTGTATCAGCACTACCATTCATAACTGTTGTGACAACAAGTTTTAAAAGAGGTATACCATGAGTAGACATATCAATACAAAATTAATAATGGAAAAAACTCACGTACAAAGATTATTTAATAGTGTAATTTTCGCCTGTGTGTCACAGGCATCTTCAGTACATTAAGCTCAAATTAAACAATAACTGACAATTCCAAAAAGTGCCACCTAAGTAGCTGGTGTAAGATAAGTAAAAAGGTCAATAACTTTCCTAAAAATAAAAAAAAATAAAAATAAAAAAAATAATAATAATAATAAATAAAAAAAAATCAATACAATAATCTTTCCTAACTTTTTGAAAGTTTATTTTTCACTTGGTTAGAGTATAATAAATTTAGTTTAATCCTTTATTAGGTAGAGATGACCTGCTAATGCTTCTGCCTGGTATCTCCACTTGGGCCTGGCCACCACTGAAGAGACCTCAATAAAGGTCGAAACTAGTCTGGGTTGTGGCCCTTCCCTTAATGCATAACATTAGACATATCCACAAGGAGATGTGTTTTGCATTATGGAAGATACTGAGATAGGAGTGTTGGTAGCTTGCTCCACCTTTGCAAGGAGTGTACTGGTGTTGTACCACCTTACCCCAGTCCTGAAGATACTTTCAGGTGCAAACTTTGTTTGCTCACACTTGGATAAAGGATTAAACTAAATTTATTAATTCCTAACTTTTTATTGTATTGATTTTTTTTTTATTATTATTTTTTCATTTTTATTTATTTTTATTTTTAGGAAAGTTATTGACCTTTTTAGTTATCTTACACCAGGTGGTGCATTTTGGAATTGTCAGTTATTGTTTAATTTGAGCTTAATGTACTGAAGATGCCTGTGACACACAGGCGAAAATTACACTATTAAATAATCTTTGTATGTGAGTTTTTTTCCGTTATTAATTTTGTATCGTTGTGACAACAGTTATGAGGTACTTGACAAAGGTAAGTCAGTAGGAAGTAAGTTGTGAAGATTTCAGTCTAAAAGATTTTGTGGAACTACCAGATGTGGGAACTTCATAGAATTATGGGTGAGCTGCTAGTAGAAAAAAAAAAAAAAAAAAGTTGATAGAGCATGGGAATTGATTTTTTCACCTGACTCTTGATGTACATATCTGAAGTGTATTAACTAACTCACATACTCTGTGAACCTCTTTTTTTTTATCATTTCACATTCCACAATAGAGGCAGATGGAATATCAGCCCGTTTGCTAAAGGAACGTTCATCTAAATTGGCTAGACCTTTCACATGTTTGTATAACTTGAGTCTCAGCTCAGGAATGATACCACAGGAATGGAAGGAATTATGATAGTTCCATTGTACAAGGGTGGTACAAAAACTGATTTGTTTAACTGCCGACCTATCAGTATCTTTGTTATGGTGGTGAAGATTATAGAGAAATTGGTAAGAACTCGCTTACAGAAATGGGTAGAGCTATACTCTGCAAGGAACAGCATGGGTTTACTAAAGGAAGTCATGCTTTAGCAATTTGTTCATATTTTATAACAATGTTACAGCCAAGTTGAATAAAGGGAATGGATACACTATGATAATGTTGGATTTTTCTAAGGCATTTGATAGGATACCACACGAAAGGCTGTTGCATAAACAGCCTTTCGTGTGGAGAATATGGGATTGGAATATAAACTCTTGACTTGAATCAGTGGATGGTTGACAGACAGATATCAAAAAGTGGTATACAGTAGTTGAAGATCTGTCATATTTAAGTTGACCAGTGGTGTATCTCGAGGTTCTGCCTTTGGGGAATTATTGTTCAATTTTTACATTAATGACATCAAGCAGGGTCTAACATCAGATGTGCAATTGTTTGCTGATGATGCAAAGATAGACAGGGAAATCAAGGATGCTACTGATATTCAGCATTTACAAAATGATTTGAATAGGCTGGAAATTTGGACAAACGAAAATGGCTTCAGTTTAATGTTAGTAAGCATAAAGCTATACACTTTACACTTGAAAGGCTATTGAGATTTCCAGGGGCATATTATATTAGCGGGGTTATGCTACAAGAAGCTGAGGAGACAAGGGATCTTGACGTATTGGTGGATAGAAATTTTTGTTTGCTATGTGATCTTTGATTGAAGTTCAGAGGTCACATATCATCGCAATTATTTCAACATCACAATTATCAGAGGATAATTGCGATGTTGAAGTGAACCTTGACATCTAAGAATAAAGAAGTCATTTTGCCTCTTTATAAGAATTTGATAAGACCACACCTGGATTATTGTGTTCTGATTTGGTCTCCTGGATACCAAGAGGATAAAAAAGCTGTGGAAAGAGTGCAAAGAAGAATTACAAAGATTATATCCAGATTATGGGATTTAGGTTATAAGGACAGATTGAGAGTATGTGGATTACAGACTCTGGTTAACAGGAGAAAGTAGGAGATATGATAGAGGTCTATAAACTTTTGAATTAGTGTTATAGGATATTATTATTTTATTATTATTATTATTATTTTGTGATACCTCCAAGGAGTCCCAAGCCTCATTGAGGAAGGACACCTACTCTGCAACTCTCCTTCTCCACCACTATATCAAACCTCTACTGCCGTCATCATCATCTACATCAATGCCATCTACTGCTCACCACCACCACCACCACTAGTATTTTTTGTCTGTAAATTGCATGTGTTCTGAAGGGCCAATTTTTCTGTATGCAAGATGATAAAGCTGAGTTTCCGGGAGAAAAACTCTGCTATCTCCATATGAGATCAGCTTCACCTTCAATCGAAAAAAATCCATATAAAGATTTCTCCTGTCATGATGAGAATCGAACTTAGGCCTTTTCCATTCAAAGGGTGCAACCGTCGTTCTTCCAATTGCGCTACAGAGGCGCTTATATCATCTGATGAAATTTTTCATTATATGGAAGGTGGGGAGAGAACACAGGGGCATCCATGGAAGTCTTGTTCACAGTCAAGAAAGGGGTAAGGGCTAGCCGTTTCTCTTGCAGAGCAGTGAGTGGAATAGTTTGCCTTTAGAGGTAGTAAGTGCATCTGGTGTGTGAATTTAAGGGAAGGTAATGAGAGCTGGTTTGGGTGATTTATAGCCTTCAGCAATGAGTCCTTGACTTCCTGGAGGTCTCAGATGATGATAATAATAATAATAATAATACTTATAAAAGTTGAATGTGGAATTTTCCCATAATCACTTGTCTGGTAGTCCCACACATAATATTTTAAGGAAGGTATAAATGAAATGTCTGAATAGTAAAATTAGACAACATCATGGAAAAAAAAGTTGTTTTGGAAGAGTGATAGATAAGATACTAGATAAGAATCAGATATGTGACATATATGTGGTTGTGGAGAGGGTTCAGAGGAGAGCGACTAAGTTGGTGAGTGATATAACAAATGCTCCCTACATTGATAGATTGAGAGCTTGTGGATTGCAGAGGTTAGTTGATAGGCAGAGAAGAGGGGGTATGATAGAAACATTTAAATTACTAAAAGGTTTTTATAAGATTGGTGCAGGGAAAATGTTTCAGCTGTGTGATAGTGATGGAAGAAAAGAGGTCATCCCTGGAAATTAAGGAAAAGTGTGGTTAACAAGGGTGTGAGAACGAGGTTTTTCGCCTAGAGGGTGGTGAATGAGTGGAATGCATTGCCCGACTCAGTTGTGAGTTCTTCGTCTGTAAATGAATTCAAGAAGAGATATGATAGATATTGTTTTGATAGTTTGGGTCTCCCGCGATGAGTCTACTGACCCCATGGAGATACCCATAGTAGTAGTAGTAATAATAATAATAATAATATAAAATGCAGGCTAAGGCATGGTAAGGAAAAAAATATGACAGTAAATTGAGCAGTCAGGTAATCCAAGGGAGTTCTTAAACTGTATGGTGAGCATGAAAAGAATAATTTGAGGAAGGTAATGCCCATGAATTGTTGCTTATTCTAGGTGATGTGCAGAAGAGTTGATTGTAGTCTTCTCCTAAAAGGTGATATTGGCAAAGAAGCACCTCTGTGGAGAATATAACTGGATTATGTAATGAGCAAATTATTCTTAATAAGAAATTATATTTTTGTTTTCATCCTCTATTAAAGTGTGAGAAAAAAAAATTGCATGTGAAGTATTCAATGAACATTTTATCAGCGTATTTCATACTGGTGCGAATGATGCTGTGCAATACTTGGAAGGAAGGCAAATACTGCAGAGACTAGAAGTGAATGAACCAGAGATGTATGAGATGTTGAGTAGGCTAGATGTTACTAAGACTGCAGGGTTAGATTATATATTGTCATATATAGGTAATGCGCAAATGAGTTCACTGTGCTCTTGTCCTGGTTGTTAAATGAATTTGGCAATATGGAGGAGAAAAGACAAAGTACTGCCACTGCACATGAAGTGCTAGTGCAAAGGCACAAAAGTTTAGGATCATGGATGACAAATGCCCTAAGTTCAAATGGCACATTACAAGAGTTAAAATGATCCACATAACCCATTACTACTGTAATAAGGAGGTGGGTGTACTACTGGATATTAAGCAGTAATCAGGCTACCCCTGGACTGTTGTGTGGATTTGGTTTCCATTATGATGAAGAACTCTTCAGAGAATTCAGTACCAAAAGTAATATTAGGATTTTTGGTATGTTGGTTATAGGAAGTGTTTGAGAAAATGTGAATTTGCTGGACAGGCAGGTAGAAAAGAGGTATAGTGATGAGGGAGTTTTACTAGAATAATACAAAAGAGGATTACTTAAATAAAAGAGCCAATAGGCTTCACTTCGGCGATGTAACATTATTTAAATGAAGGGGGATATTAAATCCCACATTATTTCAAAGCCGAATAAGAAACTCAATGATTGGAATCAAAGAGTTTCATGTCGAATATAGTAAATAAACTATAAAAATTTCGGCAGATTGTAGCATAAGCTAAAGCACATAGTCCAACACTAGGGCAACTCATTGAAAAGGTGAGTAAAGTTCTGATCACTATTCTTAGTATTACCCCTAATGTAAAACACATCTCCTAGGAGATGTATGATGTTATACATTATTGTGGAAGGTCACTACTCGGAAATAATGTGGGATTTAATATCCCCTTCATTTAAATAATGTTACATCGCTGAAGTGAAGCCTATTGGCTCTTTTATTTAAGTAATTTATGGGTGCACCTTTTTTGACAACTCGATAGCAAAGTATATGAGTTCTTTTCGCTATAACTTCAGTATTACCTGGTCTACCTACTCATTGATGAGACCTCAATAAGGGTCGAAACCAGTCTGGGTAGTGACCTTCCACCATAATGCATAACATCATACATCTCCTAGGAGATGTGTTTTACATTATGGGTAATACTAAGAATAGTGATTAGAACTTTACCCACCTTTGCAATGAGTTGCCCTAGTATTGGACTATGCGCTTTAGCTTATGCTACAGTCTGCCAAAATTTTTATAGTTTACTATATTCGACATGAAGCTCTTTGATTCCGATCTTTGAGTTTCTTATTCAGCTTTGAAATAATGTGGGATTTAATATCACCTTCATTTAAATAACAAAAGAGGATTATCATTACAGTGGACAGAGGGAAGAGGAGAACAAGGAACCATCCTTAAAAGTTACCTAGAGACATGGTGAATATGGAAGTGAATAGTAGATTTTTTTTTTATTATTCAGAATGGTATGCGAGTGGAATGTATTGCTGAAGTGTGTTGTGAATGCGTGTGATGTTTAAAATTATCGCTAAAGCAACTAAGGCTATTGTATTATTTTTGTTAATTGTGTGTGTTCTCAGGAATTCAGCTGAGTGGTATCATCGATGCCAGTTAAGGTATCAATGATGATATTTGTTAATGCCATGAGTATGAATGAGTTTAATGTTTATTATGATAATTAAGTTTTTTGTAGACTGAGACTTTTCACAATGAGTTTGACTCTATTTAGGTTTGTTAATAATAATAAGAATTAAAAATAAAATTTTCAAGTGAATTAAAGTTTTGTTCATTTTATTTTTAAAGGCTGTTTGGGTATATACAGTGAGTTTACCAGTAATATTTATAAATTCTCCAAGGAAAACTATACCATTTGCACCGCCTCCTATGACTTACCTGGATATAGCTGGAACTGTAATGTTTGGCGTTGGTTTTTTTTGTGAAGCAATAGCTGATATTCAGAAATTCAGATTTAAAGAGAATCCAACAACTAAAGGTAGATGGTGTGATGCTGGTAAGGAAAATCCATTTTTCTCCTAGAATTTCATTTACAAAGTAGTTATGTTATAGCACTAAGCCAGTTTTTTTTTCTTTTTTTGTCTTCATAATTATAAGAAGGCTTTCAATACAGTTGATTGTTGGTTGTTAATGTACCTTTAATTATGAAGTTTTTTTTAATTCATTTTCTTTGTAGTGCTTATTTAAAAAGTAAATCATTGAAATCCACTGCTCTAATATGAATGTTTCAAAAACATATTTCTTCATATAACATCTGTTTGTAGTGCACATTAATTTTTTTTTTTTTTACTGCTTTAAAAACTTTACTAAGGCTGCACATATCAGGTTTTCAAAGAAAATCATGACTTGACAATACACATAAAATACTTGTCAATAGTCACAACTGCAATTTGTAATTGAAATATTAAAAATAAAAAAAGCAAATTTATTTCTATCACATTGAGGTATTTAGTTTCCAAAATGCTTCTCATTGCATGCTAGCATACTCAATGGTGTTTTTTTCTGAGAAAAAGATTGTATTGCTTACTTACATCTATAAGTATAAGAAAAAGCCAGGTGGTAACTTGTTATGTCTGTACACAAATGCCAGGGGTTACAAGAACAAAGGGGTTGAATTTGTTGCTTTAGCATTAGTGAAACATGGCTATCAGAGTCAGATGTAACTGGGGTGAGTGTAAAGATATGGTATTTTTAAGGAGGACAGAATCGACAGGAGAAGGGGGAGGGTCCATATGATGGGGCTAAAGTGGACATCATGTTGGAGGTTTAATGGAATATTTACAGCACTGGGAAAGGATTAAAACTAATTTTAATGCTTCCAGTATTTCATGTCAGTCACTGAGACATCTTCAGGGATTACAAATAACTTTTGAAATGACACACAAATACAATAAGTAAAAAAAAATGAGTGAAACTAAAGTCATATCTAGGTGGTGTACCCTCAATGGGCGTTTTCAGGTGGCCTAGGATGTAAAGAGGGATCTCTGATAATTGTTTTCTAAATTTTGGGAAGTTTTATGCACCCTATTTATTTAAATTCAGTTGATTTCTGAGTGCCGACACAGATTCTAAAAACAGTCTTTCGTTTTTGAATCTACTATGGTGGAGCATGTTGGTTTTTCTCCAGGAGTTCCTGTAGGTTGTATTCAAAACATGGTCTGCAAGGCCAAATTGACCATAGTCGTGATTGCAGATGTACAGTATGGTTTGTGTTCTTCTATCCCGATGATTGCTGATCTGCCTGTCTGTCCAAAGGTTATCCTGTTCCTGTAAGCTAGCTTTCAGGAACAGGATACTCTATATACTCCAGGCACTGAGAGAGGAGGGAGCTGATATTTGGTGGAACAGATAAGGGTAGTAAGTTTATGGTGGGACTTAGCTGTGTGAAGGTTGTACTTTTTTAAGGACCTGGCTATTTTTTCTGATGTGCCACGGATGTAGGGTATGGTGATGGCATTTCTGAAGAGATGACTGGGGAATGAGGGGAGGAACTGATTCTTTTTTTAATCCTATAATCGCTGTAGCCATTGGAAAGGAAGCTGTTGTGTATGTGGTTGAGTTCAGTTGAAAGGGAGGTTCCACTGGAACAAAGCTTGTGGGGCTCAATTTGTTTTAATAATGTCATATTGTTGAGAGGGGTGGTGGTGGTGGTGGTGGTGGGAGGTTATCTACTGTTATTCATCAACTGTATGGACATTAAGAAGGAAAGTGGTATTAAATCTGATATCAAGAGATGTTAATCTTAGCTCTTTAAAAAAACAAAGACAATGAAAATGAGCAGAAACATTGAAAACATCAACTGCTTCCTAAATAGGGAACATACAAGTAAAACATTTCAGCTATTTAGGCACAATTTTTAGTGAAGATGGCAAATTAAATTTGGAAATAGACAGCAGAATTGGCAAAGCTGGTATGGTAGGAAGTCATTTGAATAAATTTATGTGGAATAAGAGAGAGATTAGTCAAAACACTAAACAGCTGTATACAAAGCAGTATATTAACTTATGTTATATTTTAATTTATGGATCTGAGAGCTGTGTTAGAAATAAAACTCTTGATCAAAGACTGTAGACTGCAGATATGAGAGTCATGAAAAAGATTAGGGGAGCAAACAGGTGGCATCAATTGCAATATCATATTAAAAATGAGGATATTAGGAAAGACTTTGACATTCAGGAGTGTGTTACCAGAGCTTATCTGAGGTGGTATGCCCACTTAAACAAAATGGAAGAGGAAATATTAACTAAACAAGTGTTCTTTGCCATGATTTTTTTTTTCTTCTTTTTTTTTTTTAATGTTGGGCCCATATATAGGAGGTTGGCTGGTCAATCTATAACTTATAGTACATTAGTACTGTATATGGGTGGTAGGTTGCGAAAGGACAAACTTGTTTACATTTGATTTGAATGCCTGTATGGTATATTCCTTGGGAAATACGTCTGGGGTAAGTCTGTTCCACAGTACTGCAGTAGCAGGGATGAATGAGGAGGAAAAGAAACTTGTTCTGTGGGTTTCGAGGTGTACTGTGAAAGGATGTTGGGCGGCAGCTGTACGTGTTCCAATGGACTTAGTGCAGGGTGGGGGAATTATTGATGCTGTTTCAGATGAACATTTCCCATGGAAATTATTATTATTATTATTATTACGGGTATCTCCATGGAGTCAGCAGACTCATCGCGGGAGACCCAAACTAGCAAAACAATATCTGTCATATGTCTTCTTGAATTCATTTACAGATGAAGAGCTCACAACAAAGTCAGGCAATGAATTCCACTCATTCACCACCCTCCAGGCAAAAAACCTTGTTCTGACACCTTTGTTAACCACACTCTTCTTTAATTTCCAGAGATGACCTCTTGTTCTTCCATCACTATCACACAGCTGAAACATTTCCCCTGCATCAATCCTATAAAAACCTTTTAGTAATTTGAATGTTTCTATCATATCCCCTCTTCTTCGCCTATCAACCAACCTCTGCAATCCACAAGCTCTCAATCTATCAATGTAGGGAGCATTTTTTATATCACTCACCAACTTGGTCACTCTTCTCTGAACCCTCTCCACAGCCTCCTCATCTCCAAGGAATCCAGGTGACCAGACCTGAGCACAGTAATCCAAATGTGGAAGTATCAATGCTTTATAAAGGGGAATAATAACATCCTTATCTCTGGATGTCAGTGTGTTCCTCAACAACCAAGTAATCCTATGTGCAATCTTGGACACCTTAGCAATGTGTCCTCTGAACTTCAGCTCCCTATCTACCAATACCCCTAAGTCCCTAGCCTCATCAATCTCTTGGAGTACCTTTCCATCGATGTAGTACACAGCTGGTAATCTTTTAATCCCAAAATGCATGACTTTACACTTTTCCACATTGAACTGACATCCATTTTCTTTTGCCCATTTTACCAGCTTATTTAAATCCTCCTGCAAACTTTCAACATCAGCTTGATTTTTTATTGCACTACACAACTTTGCATCATCAGCAAACAACTGAATATCTCCCTTTAAGCCGTTTCCTATATCATTTATATACAAATTAAACAACATTGGCCCAAGCACAGAGCCCTGAGGCACACCACTGGTCACCTGCCTCATTCTGGACTCGGCTCCTCCATACACCACCTTATGGTATCTCTCCCTGAGCCATTCTCCGATCCATATCACCAATTTAATATCCATTCCCATCTGCTCCAATTTGCGTAACAGTGTTCTATGGGGTATCCTGTCAAAAGCCTTAGCAAAATCCAGAAGTACCACTGTGTAGCCAGTTCCTTTGTCCAACTCTGATGTTATTCTATTATGAATAGTTAATAGATTGCTAAGGCAGGATCTACCTTTAATAAAACCATGTTGGCCTCTATAGAGTATCATATCCTGATCCACCCATTCTTGAATTTTGTCTTTAACCAACTTTTCCAATACTTTTACCACTACTCCTGAGATGGTGATCGGTCTGTAATTCAATACCGCAGTTTTAGAGCCACCCTTATGCAAAGGAACCACTTTGCCTAACTTCCACTCCCTAGGGACCATACCAGAGTTCAAACTTAAATTAAATATCCAGGTAAGAGGGGTTGACAATTCATTTGCACATTCACGCAACACCCGAGCTGATATTCCATCTAAGCCTACCGCAGTGTTTGCCTTTAAGTTTTGCAATATATTTAATACTTCTGATTCTTTAGCTTCAATTCTCACATTAGGTATTGCTATAGGTATAGAGATATCCTCACTTCGGTGATAGACTTTTGAGAAGTGATCACTCAGTAACTCGACTATTACATCTGATTTTGTCACCTCAATACCATCAGCACCCACTAAGGTTATCCTTCCGAAGTCATTCTTCCTCTTACTTGCCACATAGCGGAAGAACTCTTTGGGATTACCCTTGATCTCTTTGGCTAAGGTCTTCTCATAATCTGATTTAGCTTTTCTTACTATGCTGGTAACCTTCCTAGCTTGAGCCTTGTACTGCTCATGGGTGTTCTGATCGCCCTTCTCCTTGTAAATTCTCCATAACATTTTCTTTTTTTGCAGTTCAAGCTTGATACTACTGCTCATCCATCTAATGCCTGCCTTGTTTGACCTCCTGACCATGGGGACACAATCTGATATTGCTTTCCTCAGATACTCGCTGATTTTATCCCAAGCACTGCTAACATCTTTCCCTTGCAATATGTTCTGCCATGGGATGGCTGCAAGCTCACTCCGAAGCTTGTTATAATTGCCTAACCTGTAGTTCCGTACATACCCCTTCTTAATAGAAAAATCCACAGATTTTGCAACCTCCCAAGTCAATACCACATGATCGCTTTCACCAACTGGAGGTAACGAGGACACCTTACTTATGCATATAACCTCTGAACCAATAACCAGGTCCAACACTCTCACACCACGTGTCCCTTCAGTTACGTGCTGTTTCAAGTAATTATCTCGTAGAAGATGTATGAACTCCATTTCCTTTTTGCTACGTGATATTTCCTCCTTCCAATTGATATCACCCTAATTAAAATCCCCCATAATAATCACTAAGCCTTCACTCATTGCACTAAGTTGCTGATGCATGAATTCAATATCTCCCCCCATACTCCCTGGCCTATAGCAGCATCCAACTGTATATTTGGTTGAGTTGGTCACTATTTCGCACCAGACTGCCTCAAATGAACTCTCATTTACATGTCTATCATCATGATATACTACTTTCTTTGGCTGCAACACATCAGCTATCATCAACAGTACTCCTCCTCCTGTTCTATCTTCTCTATCCTCCCTGAAAATACTGTACCCATCACATTCAATTCCAGTGACCACATCTTCTGCTGACAGCCAAGTTTCACTAATGCCTACAACTTTTGGTGAAATTTCACTGACTAATGCCAAAAATTCTTCTCTCTTATTTCGAATGCTTCTAGCATTGGTATACAAAAATTGCAGATTCCCTCTAGATCTTGTACCGGCTTTAGAACTGATATATAAGTCACTAACTACCGTAGTCCTATGCCGATTTTTATCCCCTCTCTTCTGCAATTTATTCTGCCTATAAGGATCAATAAATACACAATCAGTGCTAAAGTTTCTCTCTCTTACACTCAGCCTTTTCAATATTAGTTTCCCTGCCCAATAACTTCAACCTGTTCAGAAAACAATAACTTCTTCAATCGCTTATGTCCTTCCATGTTAAGATGCAGACCATCTCTAGCATACAACTGCCTTTTCCCTTCAAACACACTCCAAACATCAACAAACTCCAGACCTCTTTTTCTGCACATTCTTGCAACTATATCATTCATTATCATTGCTCGTCTACTTAACTCGTAATTGTCAAAACGAGGCAGCACACACACTATTCTCCCATTGACACTTTTCCTCTTCACAATATCTAATAATGTTCTTAAATCTTTTCCTACCCGATTTATACTACCTCTCAAGTCATTCGTACCCACCATAACTATCATCTTGTCTGTTTCGTGCCCTCTCTTTATTGCTAAAGCCACTCTTTCTATTGTCCCATCAGCCAAGCACTCCTCATGCATACCACTCTCCATACCCTTAATCATAGAATCACCATATATTTTACCACTCTTAACTTCATTCAAGTCCACACTCATGGCCTCATTCTCTACACTATTCAGCATGACTCTCCCAGCTTCATTACTCAACTCTCTATTACTTACCCCCCCACTCTCACTACATCTCATTTCTTCTAGGCCACTTGTGGTTTTATTATGTTGACTCCCAATCACTCCCATACTATTTATTACTGAATCATTCACCAAAGACTCACCCATATGTAATCCTGTTCTAGTTACTTCAGCTAAAGTAATCTCTATAGTCCTAATTTCTCTGTTTAACACATTAAACTCAGCTTTAACTTCCAGTATCTCCTTACCGATCACTTCCACTTCCTCATGAAGAAGATGAAGGTCATTTTTCATTTTCATAAACTCCCGCCGAAGTTCTTCCGCTACGGTCCCGATGTCAGCTTCCATTCCTAAACGCTCCAGCCTATCCCGACACTTCTCACATACGTCGACATTTTCTTTCTTCTCATTTTGCCAGACCGACCACAGATCCTTCACATTTTTCGGTGCATACATATAGCAGTTTCCGCAACGCATCCATTGCGAAAAATCTAACGCTGAGCCAGCCTTTCGTGTAGTAGTAGAAGTTCTGCGCGCCACTGACGTACGTTTCTTGTTGGACGCCATCTTTACACGTTGATATAGTGAAACAAACGGCAGTGAAAACACAATATATACAACACAGTTCTAAACAATAATACCACTGATGGTCACTTGTTTCTAACCGATGCACAATTGCAGCACAATTTGTGACAAAAAGCCACACTATATTTAACTTTAAAAACACGTTTTCTAGACTAGCTAAACTCGACCGCCACATTTACCAAGGACACTAGCGCCCTCGAATATTTATGGAATATACAGAATGCAGTGACCAAGCGTCTATGTGAAAGTGGGAGGAGTGAGTTGGTGAGAGATGGGTCATTTGTTAGTCTAATTGCTCTCCTCTGTATTGAGTCAAGCATTTTGAGGGAGCGTTTTGGAGCCCCACTCCCAGATGTGAGAGCAGTATTCGAGAGCTGGGCAGATTTGTGACTTGTATAGTGTTAACAGCTGTTTAGAGGGGAAGTAATGTCTTGAGTGAAAGAGAAAACCTAGTTTTTTGGAAGCTGAGGATGCAATGGTTGTGATGTGTTTATGCTAGGAGAGGCTTGATGGCAAGGTAATTCCGAGCAAAGAAATTTCATCTTGTCTGAGAATTTGAGTGTTATCGAAAACAATGGTGGGGAAAATGGTTCTTTTTTGTGAAAAATAAGACAGAACTGGGTTTTACTGGCGTTGAAGTTGAAGAGGTTATCTGAGTCCCATTGGCAGATGGCTTGGAGGTCAGAATTAAGGGCAGTGGTGGTTGATGATCTGTGGGTTGAGGGTTGTGTAGAGTAGGGTTTGTCAAATGAAAGGGAGGAATGTAATGTGCTGTCATCTGCAAAACTGTGTATTGGGTTAGAGGTCAACTGAAGTAGGTCGTTGATATATAGAAGGAAGAGGGTCGGTGAGAAAACTAAACCTTGTGGAACTCCAGCATTAGTTGGATGGTGAGAGGATAGGGAGCCGTCTACCATCACACATAGTATACGTCCAGACAGGAAGCTGGCAATCCATCTGCAGAAGTCCTGAAGCAGTCCAAATGATGGGAGTTTGCTTATTAAGCTTTTGTGCCAGACTCAGTCAAAGGCTTTGGAGATATCAAGTGCGACTACTTGAGATTCACTGAATTTCTCCATGGCGTTTGTCCAGAGATGGGTGATGTATGAGAGTAGATCTCTTGTTGAACGGCTTTGATGGAATCCGTACTAGTGGTCGCTTAATAGCCAGGTACCTTCAAGGTAGAGTTGAGAGTTGATGATGATGATTTTCTCCATTACTTTAGATAGGACTGAAGTGAGTGAGATAGGGCGGTAGTTAGATGGCAGTGATTTGTCACTCTTTTTAGGAATGGGTTGAATATAGGCCAGTTTCCAGGTTTTGGGATCACCAGTCACCAGTGGAGTAGAAGAGTGTGTACAGGTGACATAAGATAGGAGTCAGTTCCGATGCACAGACCTTCAGGATAAATGGAGGAATGCCATCAGGGCCAGAAGACTTTTTTGTGTCTAATTTAGACAACAGGTTTGTGATGTCTTTTTGGCAAAAGGTTACAGGGAGGGGTGGGGGGACATTGTATATTGAGCAGTTAGAATGACTGGAGGGCATTTGCCATTGTCAGTTATGTGTGCATTGAAGGCAAAGTGTGATGCCAGGAGATTAGCTTTTTCTATGGGTGATGTTGCAAATGAGCCATCTGGGTATGATAGAGGTGGGAATAGTGTAGGGCAAAAGTTATGGCCAATTGCCTTGGCAAGGGACCAAAAGGCACAGCTTCCATTTGGACAGGCTGCAAGCTTCCTGCTTTTTGCCCATTCAAAATCTGTTTTGGAAGTATTGATAGTTTTCTTGCATTTGTTTCGGGCTTCAGTGTAGGCATTGAATGAGGATGGGGTTCTTGATTTGAGCCAGTTGTGGTATGCCTGATTTTTCATTTGTACAGCATTGGCACATTTTTTCAAGAACCAGAGTTTAGTTAGGGGACGGCAGGTCTGAGTAGCGTGGAGAATATATGTTTTCATGCCAGTGAGGATCACTTTGGTGATGCGTTCAGTTCATATGTTTGGACTGGAAGACCAGAAGCAATAGTCTAGTCATGGGAATGAAGCATAGTAGTCTCGGAGACTGTCCCATTTGGCACTGTTATAATGCCAAACTACTCTTGTGTGGGAGTGACTGTGTAAGCTTTGTTACATGGGGGAGGAGATGAGCACTAAGTTGTGGTCGGAATTGCCCACGGGGCTCGCTACATTCACTGCATATTTGAAGGGGTCATTAGTAAAGAAGAGATCTAGGGTGCTTGGGAGTGGTTTGGGTTATCTGGTATTCCGGTCGGTTTTTGAACAATTTGTGTGAAGTCGTTAGTGACTGCAAAGGTTTCAGTATCTCTGCCTGCAGGATCTGTATAACTGGAAAAGGAAAGCCAATCGGTATTATGGACGTTGAAATCACTCAGGTGGATGATTTCGCTGTTAGGAGAGTGGGACTGGAGAAAATCAACTTTTAAGGAGAGGAAATGAAAGAGCTCACAGTGATGGGTGGTATTAGGAGAGCGATAGAGATATCTTCAGCCAAAGAAGGTCGAAGTCACGCGATTCTAAGTTAGTTGCTCTCTGGCAGGGTATATCAGAGCTGATATATGCACAGACATCACCCTTGCATCGAAAGGAGTTAAATAGTGTATAGTTAGGAAGATTGAGATGAATAGTGCTGGGGGAAGGTGAGATTTGAGGATGGCAGGAAAATGACCCAGAGGAAATGCAGTAAAAAGTACCTTAGGCTAAGACAGAAATTTAAGATCTGATAAATTGGAATGCTGATAGATAATGGGCTAATCTGGAAAAAAATTGCTGATAGGAAGTTAGTAATGATGTAACTGTTCATGTAGTAATATCATAAAATCCTGTAACCCCCCCCCCCCCTCCGAGGGTATATGTCAGGAATTTGATGAAGATGATGTATCTATCAGATTTAAAGTGACCACTGGTGTTCTCAGGGATCAGTCCTTGAGCTATTGTTTACTCTGCACATTACTGATATTGGGAAGGATATGACAAGAGGTATTCCGCTTTTAGCTGATGATGCAAAGACAGGAATGGCAATCAAGGATACGACTGAGCATGTATAGCATGATTTGAATAGGCTGAAAGTATGGATAATAATGGCTCTCGACTTAATGTTAATAAGTATAAAGTTATGCACTTTGGAGTAATGAATGAAATATCCAACGGCATATTATATTGAAGTATTATGCTACAAGAAACTGGTGAGGCTAGGGATCTTTGTCATTATGGTGGATAGGAATCTGAAAGTCAGAGATTACATAGCAAAAAAAAGAAAATGTAAATATAACTATTGTAAAATAAAAAGAGTAGGAAAAAAACAATAGGAGAGAGGGAATGGTAAGAGGTATAATGTATGGGGACTCAATGACTGAACACTGAACACTGGACTCAACACTGAGCTCAGTGGAGTCTAGAGAGGATAATGCTGCATATAGAAACAATGGCATTTATATGCTATATATACTAATGCCAGGAGTATCTGGAATAAGGGAGAGGAATTGGTGGCGCAGATAGCATCAGCCTGGCCAAAAATTATTGGGATCACTGAGACATGGTTGGCAGAAGAGAATATAATAACAGGAATAGAAGTCGCTGAGTACAGCATTTTTCGGCAGGATAGGAAGGGAAAGTGTGGTGGTGGAGTACTGCTTATGATAAGTGATGACCCATGTCCTCTAAGAGTGGAGACTTTGGAAGGCAGTGACACTAATGATTTTGAAAGCATATGGTGTGAGGTAGAGGTTTGCATGACAGGATATTTAGTGGGGTGTTGCTACAGACCCAGGAGTACAGAGGGTGTTGACGAGGAATTGTTTAGACAGTTGAGTTTGGCAAGTGCAAGAAGAATGATTGTTATGGGAGATTTTAACTACAGTAGTATAAACTGGGGAGAGGAAGATGCATGTAGCAATAAGGGAATGGAATTTCTAGAATTCTTGAGGGACAAATGTCTTAGGCAACATGTAATAGAGGGAACAAGAGGTTGAAGAGTTTTGGATTTGGTTATAGCATCTGAAAAGTTGATAATAACTGAGATGACATCTCTCCCACCAGTTGGAGAGAGAGAGAGTGACCATATGGTTTTGACTTGGAAAATGAATAGACATGCAGGAGTCTTAAAGAGACGGGAACATATGTGGAATTATAAGGCAGGTGATTATAATAGTCTAAGACGTCAACTTGGGGAAGTTTCATGGAGGGAGGCATTGGAAGACCTGGATATCATTAATGCATGGGAAATTATGAAAGAATGTTTGTTAGCAGCAATGGTAAGTTATATATCATGAGTGAACAAGAGGACACAATTTGGAGTAAAGTGGATGACAAACAATATTAAACAGGAATTGCATGTGAAAAAGAGTCTGTGGAAGAGATATAAGGAGATAGGAGAAGAGAAGATGCATGAAGAGTATAAGACACAGGCCAGAAAAGTGACTAGTATGGTAAGGAAGACAAAACTGGAATATGAGAGGAGATTAGCCCTAAGATCCAAAGAAAATCCTAGGGAATTTTTTAGATGTGTGGCCAGTAGGAGGAGAAATGACTGTGGAAGAATGATATTGTGAGATAAAAATGGGAATAGAGTGACTGATGCAGAGGACATAGTAGAATTGTTCAATGACCACCTTATTAGAGTATTTCATCCTGGAGGAGTCACTTTTAATGCTAGAGGGATAGTGCAGGTTCAAGGTTTAGAGGTACAGGAGGAGAGTGTGTTTCAGATACTGAGAACTCTGGATGTCAATAAAGCTTTGGGACTGGATGGTATTTCACCACGAGTTTTGAGAGAATGTGCTAGGGAACTGACAGTGCCTTTGACCTGGCTTTTCAATGAAAGTTTGGCTACTGGAAGGAAGGTAAGATAGTACCATTGCATAAGGGTGGTAGCAGACTGGAAGTGTCTAATTATAGACCAGTTTGTGTGTCATCAGTAGTTAGTAAGATCTTCGAAAAAGTAGTGAAGGACCGTATACAGCATTTGGCAGATGAGGGTAATGTTATCTGTGAGAGTCAACATGGATTTTTGAAGGGGGCGCTCTTGTTTTAGCAATATGCTAGCCTTTGGAGTTTTCAATGAAACTGCCATTTTCTTAGACTTAGCAAAGGCATTTGACAGGGTGCCACATGATAAGCTGATATTTAAGTTGCAGCACATGGGTCTGGATGTCAGATTGGTCAACTGGATTCAGGATTGGCTGTCCGATGGGTATCAGAGAGTTGTGTATGGTGGGGCAGTTTCAAGGAAGCAGAGGGTTACAAGTGGGGTCACACAGGGCTCAGTGCTGGGAGCTATATTGTTTAACCTTTATATCAATGACATTGCTAGTGGACTGCATGGGGATGTTCAGTTGTTTGCAGATGATGCAAAGCTGGAAAGGATTATTAGTAATTGTGCAGATGCGGCAGCCCTGCAAGAGGATTTGAATAAGCTAGATAGATGGGCAAATGAATGGGGGTTGTCGGTTTAATGCAGCAAAATGTAAGGTCTTGAGGTTTGGGAAACATCGATGGGACACTGAATGCTCTATGGAAGGAGTTATACTGGAAGAAGTAGGGGAGACAAGAGATCTGGGATTGATGATTGATAGAAACCTGAAATTTAGGGGACATATTGCAAAGGTGGTGAAGGTAACACAGAGGATTGCTGCAATAATGAGAAGGACACTGAACTGCAGAGATGAAACAGTTATCATTCCGTTGTATAAGACTCTGATCAGACCACACTTGGACTATTGTTCTCAGATTTGGTCCCCAGGGTTTGAAGGGGATAAATTAACTGTGGAATGGGTAGAAGGGCAGATAACAAATCTGGTTTCAGGACTGTACGATGTTAGTTATGAGGATCGGCTGAGGGAATGTGGACTGCAGAGTTTGGCAGAAAGAAGAAGGAGAGGTGATATGATTGAGACTTTTAAACTGTTGAGAGGTGGTTACACGATTGACACTGGGGAGTTCTTTCGCTTGGTTGAACCACGGGAAGGAGTGATGACAAGAGGCCATCCTGGAAGTTACAAAAGGAAACTGTGAGCAAGAGGGTGAGGAGTGGTTTCTTTGCATGGAAGGTGGTTGAACAATTGAATGCATTGCCTGATGGAGTGGTGAGAGCGAGAACGGTCAATGAGTTCAAGGAGTTGTATGATAGACTGTGATTTTGAGGGGGGGGGGACCTCCCCTCGATGAGTCTTGATAGACTTTGTGTTTCTTAGGAAGGACCTCCCACGATGAGTCTTTTGACTCCATGGAGGCCTGAATAATAATAATAATAATAATAATAATAATAACCCAGAAGATAATTGCAGTGTTGAAATGAACTGGTGACATGTAAGGATAAGGAAGTCGTTTGCCTCTTTACAAGGCCTTAATACAGCTACATGGACTGCTGTGCACAGATTTGGTCTCCTGAATTGTGAGAGGATAAAGAAGCTATGGAAAGGATGCACAAAAGAGTTGCAAGATTATATTTGGAATTATGAGATATAGATTATGAGATTGAGAGTATGTGGACTAAAACACTGGTAAACAGTAGAAAGAGGTGTAATATGATAGAGGTCTATTAACTTCTGAATGGATGTATAGAATATTGTCTGATGACAGTTTTCATTATATGGAAGAGAACACAGGGGCATCCATTTAAGTTAAGTTTGTGTGCAGTTAAGAAAAGGTAAGAGCCAGATTTTTTTCTCTCTCAGTAGTCAGTGGAACAGTTTACCTGTGGAAGCAGTGAGTGCATGTAGTGTGAATGAGTTTAAGAGAAGGTATAACAGCATGGGTGAGGTATCACCTTCTATGACTCCCTGGAGGTCTGAGATGATAATAAAAATCATTGTGTTGAAATTGCATAGTTTTTGATTTTGATAAAAGCAAGTTATTTTGCTATCCTGTCCTTTAGATGGAAGAAATTTTTTTTTTTTTTTTAGATTTTTCTGGTATCCTGTTAATTATGCTGGCCATTTTTGTTCAGTGCTACAGAATTTTCACTGTTTTTGCAGGTTTTAAAATTAATCACAGCTTATTTCCTCATTGCCCAATTTCTGATTTTTTTACTGGCATGTCGATGCTCAAGCTGTGCACTTTTTGTGATTTATTACTTCCATTATTAGATAAAGCAATCTTTATGAAGATAGTAGCCATTTTCATTGATGAGAATATCTTTTATATGCGAAACAAAATCTGTGGTGTTGAAAAGACCACTCGAAACAACAAAAACTTTAGTTGTTTCGAGTGGTCTTTTCTTTTTTATGCTACCCCAGGTTCAGTTCACAAGTCTGATTTTTTGTGTGCTTTATGTATGTATGTAGTGGAATATATATATTTATGGCATATATATATATATATATATATATGCCATATATATATCTAGCAAAGTACCTCAAGTGTTTCTCCAATAAATCTTCATCTTTCATCAAAAACACCACAGATTTTGTTTCGCATATAAAAGATATTCTCATCAATGAAAATGACATTCTAGCAAGTTTTGACATTATATCTTTATTTACTAACGTTCCTACAGATGAGGTACTTACATTACTAAAGGACAAATTATCAAAAAAATGTTTACTTTATTAAAACATTGCATTCATTCTGGTTACTTCAGATATCAGGACTCCGTTTACCAACAAAAACAAGGCCTGGCAATGGGCAATCCTTTGTCCCCAGTTCTAGCTAACATCTTCCTTGAAGATTTTGAAACAAAAGCCATATCTTCCTTCTCATTTAAACCAAAAGTTTGGAAACGATATTTTGATGATATTTTTATTATTTGGAATCACGGGCACACATCTCTCACAGATTTTCTTCATCATCTAAACATCCAACATCCTAATATAAAATTTACTGCTGATCTAGAAAATAATAACTCCTTAGCTTTCCTGGATGTCATGCTTACACGATGCTCTGAAAGATTAAAAATCTCTATGTACAGAAAAACCTACTCATACTAATAGATTTCTGCATAATCTTTCTCATCATTTTCCACCACAAAAACTTGAAACTATATCTACCTTAGGACACAGAGCACACTCTCTCTTGAATGAACCAGATGAACTACAAAAAGAAATAAATCACCTCACTCTTATCTTTAAACAAAATGGATACTCTGAAAAAACTATTAAGAAATTTCTTCTGGATCCTCCTAGGCAGTGCACAACAGAAACTATTAATTTTAAAGGTAGCATCTCCATTCAATATATTAGCACAGTCTCTAAAAAATTAGCTAAAGTCCTTAAAAAATATAATATCAGGACGTTCTTCACCACACTTCCTAAAATCCGTTCTCTAATCAGCCATCCAAAGCCTACTCATCACAACCTAAAATATCCAGGTGTATATAAATTATGGTGCGATTGCAATATCCCTTATTTTGGACAAACTAACAAATCTATTGAACAGCGTATAGAAGAGCATAAGAGAGACATCTCTTACAAAAGATCTCATGCAACTGCGTTATCCAGTCATGTTCTTTTTTCAAATAATCCTAATGCTGATCAACAAAGCCACTCCGTTTGCTGGGATAGATCAGAAAATATCTTTCGCTGTGATGATGAGTTTGAGAGGAAAATTGTAGAATCAAGGAAAATCCTGCTGAACCCTGTCCACTTAAACAACAATTTGAGTTATAACATCCCAGATAGCCATGCTGCAGTTATTCAGTATTGGCGTTCAGGTGAGCCTGCACGCACACTTGCAATAAACAATGGCACGCCTGTTAGAACAACTTGAAAAAATACAACGTTTTTTATGTATCCATTATGTGTGGCAATTTTTACCTGTAATTTCCAGTTTGTTTAGATACTTCAATGTTTATTACTATTCTTTTCCTTTAAGAATACCTGAGGAAGGCGAAACTAGTCATATTATTCTTATTAAAATCTTTATAAGTTTATCTCGGTTTTTAGTCATTAAATCTATGTTTTTAAAAAATATATATATATATGTCATAAATCACCTTGTCTGGTGCATTTCTTTTCTTAAATGAATTGCTTCATAGTTTGTAAAAAAATTAAAAATGGTTTACTTTGAAGTAACCCCCCCTTCAACCCCAAAAAAGTTATATGCAGATCAAATAAAAAGTTGAAATTTTTATGAGAGATATTCTTCATAGATAGCTATAAAGTAAAATTGGTCCCATTCCGCCGTTTTCATCACAATAATACTTTTGTGATGAAAATGTACAATATTTTTGTTGCATCTTTTGGCATCCTCTTATCAAGAAAATTTTTCAGAATCTCCTGAATGGTATGAAGTAATCAAATTACAAAGTGAGAGGTTTTATATGTCACTAGCATTAACGCAGAATAAATGTTAAAAAACATTTTTTTTTTTTTTTTACTTTTACTTTCTATGCAGGCAGTGTAATTTCAATATGAAATTACACTGCCTTCATAGCTTTGCAGAGTTCTTTGCATAGTTTACAAAGAACAGGTGAGCAGTTTGAAGTGCTTATAAAATTTTGCTCAATTTTAACCAATTTTACTTTGCTAGTAGATAATAAAAATTTATATGGTAATACAATTTTATTTTTTCAGAAGCATGATATTATTATTATTATTATTATTATTATTATTATTATTTATTTTTATATATATCTCACACATGAGAGGTACAAGAACCTATAGCACATCAGTGCCATGTGTGAGGTGTAGATGAGGGTTAAGAAAGAAGAAATCTATTGTTGTTATTCTTTTTAAAGAGCTAAAGTCAGGCCTAGAGCCCTAAATGATGTCCCTTAGTGGGCTAGATTGGGTGGTCTAGACTGAAATTTGCTTCCCAAATTTGGGGCACTCATGCACCCAAATTTCTTGAGGTTGGGAAAGTTTTTCAGGGCTAAGGCAAATTCAAGGCATAACGCTCATGTTTGTATTTGCTGCAGTGTAATAGTGTGCCTTCTTCCAGCATATCATAGGATATGCTGGAAGGGTGTCCACAGCATGGTCAGCAAGTCCTAAGTGGCTGTAATGGTGGAACCAGATTTATTCCTTGTGTTCAGGAATTCTGATATTGGCTGTTCTGCCGGTTTGGCCATAGTAGGGCAGTTTGCAACTGCAATGGACATTCTTTTGATCTAGTAGATCAATGGAATGTAGCTGGTCTCTGGTGGAATGGATAAGGGATGCCAATTTTTATGTACTCTGTAAGTGGTTATATTTCCTTAGGATTTTTTTCGGCTGTTCCCTGGATATATGGAATGGTGATAGATCTTGAGCAATTTCTGCTCCGAAGGGGGGGGGGGTTATTGTGGTTACAGGGTTTGATATTTTTTGGAACTTGACCATATTCTCAACACTTTGTTAGCTAATGGCTACAGTCCCCCAAAAATATTAAAGTTCTGTAACTACAACCCCCACCTTCAGAGCAGAAATTACTCAAGATCTTTCACCATTCCATATATCCAGGCACACAGCCAAAAAATTGTCAATAATCCTAAGGAAATACAACCTTACAACCACTTCTTACAGACCACATAAAAAAATTGGCATTCCTTATCTGCTCCACCAAAGAACAGCCACATTCCCTTGACCTACCAGGTCCCTGCTAAGCAGGCAGGATAGCCAATATCAGAATTCCTGAACACAAGGAATATATCTCGTTCCACCATTAAAGCCACTTGCTGACCATGCTGTGGACACCCACCACAGGATACACTAGAAGAAGGCCACACTATTACACTGCAGCAAATTCAAATATGAGAGGTTATGCCTTAAACTGTCTGCCTTAGCCCTGAAAATCTTTCCAAACCTCAAGAAATTTGGGTGCATGAGTGTCCCAAATTTTGAAGCACTCATCCTTAGATCTTTAGCCCAATGGCCAAGATTACCCAATCTAGCCCAATAAGGGTCACCATTTAGGACTCTAGGCCTGACTTTAGTTGCCTTTCTTCAGCTGCAACTGCCCAGTGTTAGTGGGCAGTTGCGGCTGATTATATTATTTATATGTGTACCTGCATACACATATAATTGTTTTTGTGATCCCTGATGATGACAATGTAACATTGCCAAAATATAGGAAAGTATTAATTAAAGTTATTATAATTAATATTTTAGTACACATTGTTATTTCCTGAAAAATATTAGTTATAAGTAACCAACATATCAGCCTATCTCTACAAGAAGTACCATGTGACAACAGCAAATGGAAATATGAAAATGCATAAAGAAAATTAACATTTATATAGAGTTACATAAAGTTTCAAATATCTAATCAGAGAAACTTGCTTTTAGTCTGTAGTTTAATTTCTTTTTGTTAACGATTCATTCATTTGTTTCATTTTCAGAAGTTAATAGGATTATGATAACTAAAGTGATAAAATAATATGGTAAATGAGGGTTATAGGTCCCTCTCTGGTTTTAAAACCAGAAAGGCTATCAACACCTTCTTTCAAAGGAAGTGTTGATAGCCTTAATCCCTTGAATCAAGGCTATCAAGAGGCCTTCAAGTTAGTTAAGGGATTTTATCAGATTAATACAGAAGGAATTATAAAAAGAGTGGATGTTAAGATGGGAAGAATGAGAGGCCATCCCTGGAAGTTGTATAAAGATCTGATGAAGAGAGGTGTTTATTTTTTGCATAGTGAGTGGAATGCATTGCAGAAGTGCATTGTGAATGCAGGTAGTGTAAATAACTTCAAAGCTCATTACCATAGGCATGTTGCTAGCTGAGTGGGCCTCCCATGATGAGTCTTGTTGATTCCACAGAGGTGACCAAAAATATTAATAATTTAATCAAGGAAAGAGTAACATGTGAACAGAAATTATATAAAACATTAAAATTTTCATTTTTTCATTTCATTTCAATTACTGAAATTTTCATTTCATTTCAATTTCAGTAATTGAAAAAATTAAAAAATATAAACATAAATGGATGGAACACGTTCAAAGAATGAAAACAGAAAGATTACCAAAACAAGCCTTAAAGTACAAACCATTAGGAAAAAGAAAACCAGGACGTCCTCTTAAACGAGGACGTTTAAGATGACGGCCTTAGAAGTCAACGATGACTTCTAAGGCCGGAACAGGCCATACATATAATGATGATGATGATGAAATTTTCATGTCCATTATTATCTGTAAGAATTGTGGAAGCTGAAGACTTGTGACAATGTAGGCAAATCTGAACATGAATGTCTGGGGGGTAGATACTCATGTTTAAGCAGCATGATAATGCTAATGCAAGTTGAGACAGGATTCAGCATATTTCTGCCATCCCTTCCCTACTGCTCCTCACCCCAGTTTTGTCAGTCTCATGTTAGCTGTTTTGGTATAAAGTCGTGTCTGAACCCCAGTTGACTAATTGTGATGTTAGTCTTTTAAAGAAATGTGTCATACACTTGTTTATTCTAGATCATCTAAATACAATCTAAATTCTAGATACAATGTTAAGACATAGCAAAAATCACGTGTAGGTAGTGTTTGTACATATCACCATAAGAAACACACACACACACACACACAACATTTTTACAGATATATGTAGTGAATACTTAGAAATTCTAGAGCAAGAAAGAAATATAGAGAGCATGAAAAAGTGGAAATAGGTTAAGTGATGATATAATTAAGAAGATAGTTCAGTTATACCTAGTGCCAAAGATTGTGCCACTGAAAAATCTAAGTAGAATAAAATTAAAGGAGCGAGATTTTCTGGTACTCTTCAATTTGAAGAAGTATACTAGAAGTTCAAAGAAACCTACCCAGATATAAGGATAGAGATTTTCTAAATTTGCTGCATTAAGGCTAAAAAATTGTGTGTTAGCTGGTGCTAGTGGTACTCACTTTGCATGTGTGTGTTCAATACATCAGAATGTGAAACTAGCATTGGCAGCTATCAATATTAAGGCATCTTACAAATCTTTTAAGGATAATTGTTTGTGATGACTCCAAGGAAATTTTTTTTTTTTTTTTGAAAGTTTATTTTTCACTTGGTCAGACTATAATAAATTTAGTTTAATCCTTTATCCAAGTGTGTGCAAACAAAGTTTGTGCCTGAAAGTATCTTCAGGACTGGCGTAAAGTGGTACAACACCAGGCAACTCCTTGCAAAGGTGGGGCAAGCTACCAACACTCCTATCTCAGTATCTTCCATAATGCAAAACACAAATGCAAAACATAATGCCAAGTGTGTGCAAACTTTGTTTGCACGCACTTGGATAAAGGATTAAACTAAATTTATTATAGTCTGACCAAGTGAAAAATAAACTTTCAACATCTTTCTCTAAATCCAGAGTAATTTAATAAAAAGGTGGCACATTTGGCAGCTCCTATATGAGGAGATTACCTTGCTAATGCTTCTGCCTTGGTATCTCCACTTGGGCCTGGCTCCCACTGAAGGGACCTCAATAAAGGTCGAAACTAGTCTGGGTAGTGGCCCCTCCCTTAATGCATAACATTATACATATCCGCAAGGAGATGTGTTTTGTATTATGGGAGATACTGAGATAAGAGTATTGGTAGCTTGCTCCACCTTTGCAATGAGTTGCCTGGTGTTGTACCACTTTACCCCAGTCCTGAAGATACTTTCAGGCACAAACTTTGTTTGCACACACTTGGATAAAGGATTAAACTAAATTTATTATTAGACTCCAAGGAAAGTTGTATGCTTTCACTGCCAGGGGCACCATTTAGGACTCGAGACCTCACTTTGGTTGCCTTTCTTCAGCCTCGTTTGCCCATTGTTAGAGCCTTCCTATTAATTTAAATTCTTATAATTAATATTTTAGTCTATGTTGTTATTTCCTGTCATATGGTAAATCACTCATGATCCTCAAAAAAAATTTACTAAATATGCTGAAAGGTATAACCAAAATCATAGTCTTCATTTTCAAAAGGTTGTCTGATTCAAATGAAAATAACAAAATTGGGCCAATGATGTATAGCCACATATCAAGAGTATCGTTCGTAAAATTTTCAAATTTTTATTTGGTCTCCACATAATTTTTTTTTTTTTTAGAGGGATGGGAGAGACTTCAAAGTCAGTTGTTTTTAATTTTTTGTAAACTTTGAGACAGCTTTTTTCATATCAGAAATGCATTAGTCAAAGTGATGTTAGCCTACATATTTCACCACATGTATATATAAAACATGCCAAAAAATGAGACTTGTAGAGCAGACATCAGAATTAGTGGTAGTTGTGGACACAAATGACTTAGTGAAAAAAGAAATGTTGATATAGACTTGTGGAAGCTATTGTGGGAGATAAAGGATAATAGTGTTGTTAGAAAAGTCATTAGCATGTTCCCCACATATGACAATAATGAGTTGAGAAGGAGGGCAAAGATCATGAATAGCAAGATTGCTGAGTTGTGTGAGGCAAAGGGGATTTAGTTTGTAAATCTGTGGAGTGAATTTGAAGGAAAGTTGGAATGATTTAAATTTGATGGTTTACATGGAATGGGTTTGGTATAGTACATTTAGAAAGGCTATTGTTTGCTGAGAATGTACCGAATCAAGAAGTTAATGTAGCAAATGATCAGAGTCTACCTGTGAAACATGATAGCACAAATCAACAGATTTTACAGCAGGAGGAAGATGGATATGAAATTGAAGATGTGGTTGCAGCAGTACAAGTAATGAAATGCATAAACGTGAGGATGGGACAGGTATGAATGGCATTTAGAGTCAGGATCAGGGAAACAGGAGTGATCAGACAGAAGAGAGAGATATGATATAGCAGCTAAGTAGAGAATGTTGATGCTGGTAGAATGGCCTCAAAGACATAGGGAGCTGAGTTTGTTGCAGTGATTGAGTCAGTATGCTCAAAGATAATCAGGATAAGTGAAACTTGGTTGTCTGAGGATGATATGATGTCAGGAATAGAAATGGAAGCATATACAATTTTCTGGAAGGGCAGGAAGATAAAAAGAGGAGGGGGATTGCTGTTAATAATTGCAGAAGAATTGTGTCCAAAAGTGTGGAAGTTGATAGTACAAGTGCAGATTTTGAATCTGTGTGGTGTGAAGTTGAAATTAACAGACTAGATGCTGTTATAGGCCAGTGAATGTAAAGAATACTGATTGTGAAATGTTTAGGCAAATCGGTTCAGCATGTAAAAAGAAGGTGAGTCTAATGGAAGACTTTAATTACAAGAATTATACACATACCAGCCATTGAATTAAAAACTTTTATTCAGTCACATGCATCACCACATGTTCTAGACAACTATTTAATAATGCTGCTGGTCAGTAATCATCAGATAGTATTGATCACAATGGAAAAAACAAAGGATCTTTTGGATTTTGATAAAGGATTTATTGTGGGTGCCATCTAACTGAAGCCATGATATTGAAAACAGCAGAGCTGACTGGTTTCTCAAAAGTGAGATATTTTTATGGTGTTTATTCTGTAAAGATAAATCACATTGCTTGTCTAAGAGGTGTAAATGTGGTCCTAAAACAGTATCAGGAACAAGATCACCGTTATCAGGTTTGTCCAGACAAACAGAACTTTCTGTGTGCAGCATTTAATGAAAGCTGTTCCTGACGTATATACAGTCTCCTATATACAGTCTCTCACAGATACGATATCAAGGACACTACTTCACCAAAATATAAGGGTTGCCTTCTACCCCTCAACAAGATTTTCTAATCTTCTGAAACCTCTAAAGCTTCCCCAATTATTATTATTATTATTATTATTATTACACCCTCCATGGAGTCGACAGACTCATCGTGGGAGATTCATTCAACTGACAACTTATTTATCATATGGAATCTTAAAGACCTTAACACTCCTTGCATTACATTCGCTGACAATTCTCCATGTAAAAAATCTACTCCTCACACCCTTCTTCACCAAACTTTTACATAACTTCCAGGAATGACCTCTGGTTCTTCTCCTTTCACCTTCTACTCTTTTTATAATAGTAGATAAAAAAGTTGAAGTTCAGGGGCCATGTGGCAAAGATTGCAAATACAACTCAAAAGATAATTGCAATACTTAAACGAATGTTCACATGTAAAGATAAGGATGTTATTTTGCCTCTTTACTAGGCCTTGATAAGACCTCACTTAGACTATTGTGTGCAGGTCTGGTCTCCTAGTTTCCATTGTGATTCTGACATATTGGAGAGTGTTAGAAATGATATCAGGATTGTGGAATACTGATTATGAAGACAGATTGAGAATTTGTAGATTGCAGACACTAGCAAACAGGAGAAAGAGGGGTGGTATGATTGAGATTTACAAATTGCTGAAAGGGTCATACAGGATTTCAATTGATAGAATTTTTCAATTTATGGAGGATGCGGGAAAGGATGAGAGGGCATCATTGGAAGCTGAGAATGAAGACCGCTAAGAAGGGAGTGAGGGCTAGATTTTTCTCTCAGAGGGTGGTGCTTGATTGGAATGGATTGCCATTGGATGTTGTGAGCACAAGCAGTGTGAATGAATTCAAGAATAAGTATGACAGCTGGTGTGTGTAGTATGTGATCTAATCGATGAGTCTCTGACTCCCTAGAGGTCTCTTTAATAATAATCTCCTCTGGATTAATCTGATAAAATCCTCTCACTAACTTAAATGTCTTTATCACATCACCTCTCTTCCTCCTATCCACCAAACTCTGTAATCCACATCTCTTGAATGTCTCTCCATAGCTAACATTCCAAACTCCTGATATGTCTTAGTCACTCTTATCTGGAACCTCTTCAATGTCTTCACATCACATTGAAAACCAGGTGACCAGTGCTTTATACCGTGACACAACTACTTCCTTATCCTTTCATGTCAGAGTACTTCTTATTATAGCAGCACGATGATGTGCAATCTTTGCAACACTAGCAATATGCCCTCTAAACTTCAGTCTACTGTCAACCATCAATCCGAAATCTCTAATCTCATTCACTTCCTACAGTACAGCACCATTGATGTAGTACACAGCCTTATATTTCTGCATTCCGAAATGCAACACCTTGCACTTATTGATATTAAAACTGCAACCCCACTCTTTTGTCCAAGTAAAAAGTCTATTCAAATCTTCCTGGAGGGATTCAGCATCAGCAGTGCTACTTATAATTCTTCCCAACTTTTCATCATAAGCAAATAACTGAAGATCCCCAGTCAGTCCACATGATATATCATTTACAAACAAGTTAACAGCAGGGACCCAAGAACAGAACCCTGGGCACGCCACTGGTTACCCTTCTTTTTTGAGCCACTGCTCCATCATACACAACCTGCTGGTATTGTTCAGAGCCGATCTCCGATCCATCTATCTATTCCCATCCTCTGCAGCTTGTACACCAACTTATCATGTGGTAATCTATCAAACGCTTTTGCAAAGTCTAAAAATATCACTGTATATGATTCTCATTTATCTAACACACTCATCACCTTATCATAAAATGCAAGTAAATTACTGAAACAGGACATACCCTTTACAAATCCATGCTGACCATCATAAAGAATGCCATGTCCATCAACCCAATTCTGTATTCTATTCATTACCAATCTCTTCAGCACCTTGACCACAACTGCAGTTATACAGACTGGCCTATAGTTAGAGACTTCTTTCTTAGAACCATGCTTGTGAACTGGTACTATTTTGCCTTCTTTCCACTATTTAGAAACCGTACCCACTGCAAGACTTTCATTAAATAACCAGGTCAAGGGCATAACCAACTGAAGTGCACATTCCTTAAGCATATGTGGTGATATGTCATCCATTCCCACAGCCTTATTCAGATCTAACCCAACCAACATCTGATACATCTCTGTTTCTTTCACTTCCAATTCTCCTAATACTTGCCTCTCTTCTATATATTATACTGGATAATTTATACCAGTTTGGGAAACATCGATGGGATGCTGCATACTCTATGAGAGGAGTTATACTGGAGGAAGTAGGGGAGACAAGAGATCTGGGGTTGATGATTGAAGGGGATAAATTAACTGTGGAAAGGATATTGAAAGTTTATTTTTTCACTTGGTTAGAGTATAATAAAATTAGTTTAATCCTTTATCCAAGTGTGAGCAAACAAAGTTTGCGCCTGAAGTATCTTCAGGACTAGGGTAAAGTGATACAACACCAGGGCAACTCGTTGCAAAGGTGGAGAAAGCTACCAACACTCCTAACTCAGTATCTCCTATAATGCAAAACACATCTCCTTGCGGATATGTCTAATGTTATGCATTAAAGGAAGGGCCACTACCCAGACTAGTTTCGACCTTTATTGAGGTCTCTTCAGTGGGAGCCAGGCCCTAGTGGAAATACCAAGCAGAAGCATTAGCAGGTCATCTCTACCTATAGGAGTTGCCAAATGGTGTGCCACCCTTTTTTTTAATAAATTACTCTGGATTTAGAGAAAGATGTTGAAAGTTTATTTTTTCACTTGGTTAGAGTATAATAAAATTAGTTTAATCCTTTATCCAAGTGTGAGCAAACAAAGTTTGCGCCTGAAGTATCTTCAGGACTAGGGTAAAGTGATACAACACCAGGGCAACTCGTTGCAAAGGTGGAGAAAGCTACCAACACTCCTAACTCAGTATCTCCTATAATGCAAAACACATCTCCTTGCGGATATGTCTAATGTTATGCATTAAAGGAAGGGCCACTACCCAGACTAGTTTCGACCTTTATTGAGGTCTCTTCAGTGGGAGCTAGGCCCTAGTGGAAATACCAAGCAGAAGCATTAGCAGGTCATCTCTACCTATAGGAGTTGCCAAATGGTGTGCCACCCTTTTTTAATAAATTACTCTGGATTTAGAGAAAGATGTTGAAAGTTTATTTTTTCACTTGGTTAGAGTATAATAAAATTAGTTTAATCCTTTATCCAAGTGTGAGCAAACAAAGTTTGCGCCTGAAGTATCTTCAGGACTAGGGTAAAGTGATACAACACCAGGGCAACTCGTTGCAAAGGTGGAGAAAGCTACCAACACTCCTAACTCAGTATCTCCTATAATGCAAAACACATCTCCTTGCGGATATGTCTAATGTTATGCATTAAAGGAAGGGCCACTACCCAGACTAGTTTCGACCTTTATTGAGGTCTCTTCAGTGGGAGCCAGGCCCTAGTGGAAATACCAAGCAGAAGCATTAGCAGGTCATCTCTACCTATAGGAGTTGCCAAATGGTGTGCCACCCTTTTTTAATAAATTACTCTGGATTTAGAGAAAGATGTTGAAAGTTTATTTTTTCACTTGGTTAGAGTATAATAAAATTAGTTTAATCCTTTATCCAAGTGTGAGCAAACAAAGTTTGCGCCTGAAGTATCTTCAGGACTAGGGTAAAGTGATACAACACCAGTGGCCCTTCCTTTAATGCATAACATTAGACATATCCGCAAGGAGATGTGTTTTGCATTATAGGAGATACTGAGTTAGGAGTGTTGGTAGCTTTCTCCACCTTTGCAACGAGTTGCCCTGGTGTTGTATCACTTTACCCTAGTCCTGAAGATACTTCAGGCGCAAACTTTGTTTGCTCACACTTGGATAAAGGATTAAACTAATTTTATTATACTCTAACCAAGTGAAAAAATAAACTTTCAACATCTTTCTCTAAATCCAGAGTAATTTATTAAAAAAGGGTGGCACACCATTTGGCAACTCCTATAGGTAGAGATGACCTGCTAATGCTTCTGCTTGGTATTTCCACTAGGGCCTGGCTCCCACTGAAGAGACCTCAATAAAGGTCGAAACTAGTCTGGGTAGTGGCCCTTCCTTTAATGCATAACATTAGACATATCCGCAAGGAGATGTGTTTTGCATTATAGGAGATACTGAGTTAGGAGTGTTGGTAGCTTTCTCCACCTTTGCAACGAGTTGCCCTGGTGTTGTATCACTTTACCCTAGTCCTGAAGATACTTCAGGCGCAAACTTTGTTTGCTCACACTTGGATAAAGGATTAAACTAATTTTATTGTGGAAAGGATACAAAGACGGATGACAAAGATGGTTTCAGGACTGTACAAGGATAGTTATGAGGATCGGCTGAGAGAATGTGGACTGCAGAGTTTGGTGGATAGAAGAAGGAGAGGTGATATGATTGAGACTTTTAAACTGTTGAGAGGTGGTTACAGGATTGACACTGGGGAGTTCTTTCGCTTGGTTGATCAGCGGGAAGGAGTCAGTTTTAATGCTAGAGGGATAGGACTGGTACGAGGTCTGGAGGTACAGGAGGAGAGTGTGTTTCAGATACTGAGTACTCTGGATGTCAGTAAAGCTGTGGGACTGGATGGTATTTCGCCACGAGTTTTGAGAGAATGTGCTAGGGAATTGACAGTACCTTTAACGTGGCTTTTCAATGAAAGTCTGGCTTTGGCAAAGGTGCCCAGGGAATGGAAGGAAGGTAAGAAAGTGCCATTGCATAAGGGTGGTAACAGACTGGAAGTGTCTAATTATAGGCCAGTCTGTGTGTCATCAGTAGTTGTTAAGATCTTGGAGAAAGTAGTGAGGGATCGTGTACAGCATTGGGCAGATGAGGGTAATGTTATCTGTGAGAATCAACATGGATTTGTGAAAGGACGCTCTTGTTTTAGCAATATGCTAGCCTTTTATAATAAAGTTACAAGAACATTAGATGAGGGAAAGGCATATACTGCAATTTTCTTAGACTTGGCGAAGGCATTTGACAGGGTGCCACATGATATGCTGATATTTAAGTTGCAGCACATGGGTCTGGATGTCAGATTGGTCAACTGGATTCAGGATTGGCTGTCTGATAGGTATCAGAGAGTTGTGTATGGTGGAGCAGTTTCCAGGAGGCAGAGGGTTACAAGTGGGGTCACACAGGGCTCAGTACTAGGACCTATATTGTTTAACCTTTATATCAATGACATAGCCAGTGAATTGCAGGGGGATATTCAGTTGTTTGCAGATGATGCGAAGCTGGGAAGGATTATTAGTAATAGTGCAGATGTGGTAGCCCTGCAAGAGGATTTAAATAAGCTAGATAGATGGGCAAATGAATGGGGGTGTCAGTTTAATACAGCAAAATGTAAGGTCTTGAGGTTTGGGAAACATCGATGGGATGCTGCATACTCTATGGGAGGAGTTATACTGGAGGAAGTAGGGGAGACAAGAGATCTGGGGTTGATGATTGATAGAAACCTGAAGTTTAGGGGACATATTGCAAAGGTGGTGAAGGTAACACAGAGGATTGCTGCTATTATGAGAAGGACACTGACCTGCAGAGATAAGAAGGTTATCATTCCGTTGTATAAGTCTCTGATCAGACCACACTTGGACTATTGTTCTCAGATTTGGTCCCCAGGATTTGAAGGGGATAAATTAACTGTGGAAAGGATACAAAGACGGATGACAAAGATGGTTTCAGGACTGTACAAGGATAGTTATGAGGATCGGCTGAGAGAATGTGGACTGCAGAGTTTGGTGGATAGAAGAAGGAGAGGTGATATGATTGAGACTTTTAAACTGTTGAGAGGTGGTTACAGGGTTGACACTGGGGAGTTCTTTCGCTTGGTTGATCAGCGGGAAGGAGTGATGACAAGAGGCCATCCCTGGAAGTTACGAAAGGAAACTGTGAGCAAGAGGGTAAGGAGTGGTTTCTTTGTGTGGAGGGTGGTTGAGCCGTGGAATGCATTGCCTGATGGAGTGGTGGGAGCGAGAACGGTCAGTGAGTTTAAAGAGTGGTATGATGGACTTTGTGTTTCTCAGGGGGGGGACCTCCCCTCAGTGAGTCTTGACAGACTTTATGTCTTAGGAAGGACCTCCCTCGATGAGTCTTTTGACTCCTTGGAGGGCTGAATAATAATAATAATAGCGATATATGATATACGGTGATAAAGTGCTCATTCAATAATTCCACTATATCCTTTACAGCTGTTAGTCTGGAAAAATTTCCTTCAGTTAACCTTGGCCTGACCAGCCAATCTCCTCTAATACTGCACCTTTGCTTTCTTTACCATGCTCGTCACCTTTCTGGCCTGCACCTTATACACTTCATGGATCTCATCACCACCAAGTGTCTTGTACCTCCTCCATAACATTTTCTTTTCCAGCACAGCTTGCTTGCTTGATTTCGCTGTTCATCCATTTCACTCCTACTCAATTTACTCACTTAATCCTCAGTATGCAGTCAGATACTGCCTTATGAGTTTCCATGCCTTGTCAACATCTTTTCTGCTCAGCTCATCTACCCAATGTATTGATGCTAACTGACTACAGAGCTTCCTATAATCTACTGCTTTATACTTGCACATGTATCCATTTTTGGCAGTGACCTTTTCTTGTTTCATCACTTACCAAACAAGTTCCTTGTGATCACTCTCACCAACTAGTGGCAGTGTCAACACTTCATTAACAACTACATCTTGTGAAGTTATCACCAAATCCAAAACATTAAAGCCTCTAGTTGCTTTAATCATGTGCTTCTTAAGATACTTATCTCTCAGAAATTTCACAAACTCGCTCTCCTTGTTTCCATACACTGTCTCCTCCGTCCAGTCTATATTCCTGTAATTAAAGTCTCCCATCAGGATCACCTTCTTTTTACATGCCCAACTAATTTGCCTAAACATTTCATAATCAGTATTCTCTGCATTCCCTGATTATAACAGCATCCTATCAGATATACTAACCTGTTTATTTCAACTTCGCACCACAGATTCAAAAATCTGTGCATGCCCCATCAACTTCTGCACTTTGCAGACACAATTCTTCTGTAATCATTAATAGCACCCCCCCCTCCTCTTTTCCTTTCAGAAAATTATATATCCTTCTAATTCTATTCCCAACATCACATTCTCCTCAGACAACCAAGTTTCACTTATTCCAATTACTTTTGGGCATATCGTCTCAATCAATGCCAGAAACTCAGCTCTCTTGTTTTGAATACTCCTTACATTTGTGTATTAACATAGTAATCGCTGTGTGTTTGAGGCCATCCTACAGCACCAACATTTTCTATTCTAGCCGCTACACTACACTACACTACACTCCTCTCCTCTCTTGACCACTCCCGCTTCCCAATCCTGACTGTGATTTCCATTCTTACCTATCTCATCCTTGCCTTTATGCATTCCATCACCTTGTGCTGCTGCAACCACATCTTCAATTTCATATCCATCTTCCTCCTGCTGTACAATCGTGTGATATCCTATTTCACAGGTAGACTCTGATCATTTGCTACATTAACTTCTTGACTCTGTGCTTTCTCAGAAAACAATAATCTTTCTAAATGCCTAACACCAAACCCATCAAAATGTAATCCATCAGCTTTATACCATTTGAACTTACCTTCAAATTCACTCCACAGATTTACAAATTGAACCCTCTTTGCCGCATAGAACTCAGCCATCTTACTATTCATTATCTCTGCTCTCCTTCTCAGTTCACTGTTGTTATATCTGGGCAGCATGCCTACGACTTTCCCAACAACACTATTCTTCTTTATCTTCTGCAACATCTTCCTCAAGTCTCTATCAACATTCTTTTTCTCCACAACTAAGTCATTTGTGCCCACAACTGCCATTTTTTCACTCCTGCTATTTCCTTTTCTGCAATGCATCAGTTATTTGCTTTATTGTTCCACCAGGATAGCATGTTTTGTGCACTTTATTAGTAATCACACCTCTAATGATCGAGTCCCCCATACACTGATATACAACTATCTTTTGATTCTTTCTTTATAGCATTGAATTCCTCATTCTCCTTATCACCAGCCAATCTTTCCTTTAGCTGTTTAATATCCTCTTCCAGATGTTTTATTTCACTTTTCATTTTCATTAACTCCTGTTGAAGCTCTTCTACTATGGTCCCAATGTTTGCTCCCATTTCTAATTGCTCTAATCTATTTCACCTTTCACAGCTCAAAATCTGGTGTCTACAAGATCAACTGTAGTTTGTGCTACATAGAACAGGCAGGCAGGTTAGAAGAGGTATGCCAGTCTGAACACATCAAGGACATAGAGAACAAAAGGAAACACAAATCAGGACTGGCAGCACGTACAGCTGAAACTGAACATTAAGTATTTTGGCAACAAACCAAAAAATGCTCCACATAGATTACAGATTTTTCTCAAGAGCATTCAAGAAGTCAGCTAAGATAGGTAAGCAACTTCAATAATGCAACAAAAAACAAGGGATGATTTTACATCGTCTTGTCTTCTCTAGTTAAACATGATGCACACATGGTTATTAGTAGTTTGCACAACACCATGAACCAGCAAACAATATCATAACAAATGTATCTTTTTACTGTTTTCAAATATTTCATTATGTACTTTACCTGCTATTTTTTAGTTTATTCACTTATTTTTCCTGATGATCTGAAACACAATAATTATGAAACTAGTTGAGTAGTCAGTAAATTATTTCTATCTCAACTGGTTCTTTCATGTGGAAGAAATATCCACCAGCAGAGCCGGCGCTAGGGTCTTTGTCGCCCGCATGCAATGTCTATCTAAATGCCCCTGTAACGATCTGGGCATGTGTGGTTCTTTTACGATAATAAAAATTTTAATTATTTGAAATTTCTTAAATAAATTTTGACAAAACAGCCACATGTTGGTTCGCTAAATGTAACGAACCGGGGGTGTTGACTAGGCAGGATAATCGTTAAAAACCCGAATATTCAAAAAATTCTCAAAAGTTAAAGCAAATTTTGATAAAGCCACTTCACTTTAATCGTTGAATATAATGATACAGGGATTATAGCCTTCTAACTGATCCGAATCGCTAACAAAATTAAAATGAATTTTAATTTAAGTTAAAATTTATTTGAACTAAAGTTTAAAATATTCTTGCATTTTACAAGTTACTAAATTCTTAGTAACTTGTAAAAAATTTTTAATAATTTTTAAAAGTGGAACTATCTTTTAGGAAAATAAAAAAAATTCAAGATAGATGAGAAAATAAGAAAAGAATTCAGGAATAATTAGAACATTTAATATAAGTATTCAAAAAATAACATCCTTACAGAATAACAGAAAATAAATTAAATTACATAAATATACTTGAAATTTTTTTTAATTAAAATTTTAGGGTTTTTGATTTCATATTCACAAAATTAGAAATAATGGTCTTAACGTCTAATTCCGCACATATATCATTTTTAATAGCTATTAATGCCAAACTAACAAGCCTTTTTTTGTGACATACTTGTTCTTAAGTAGGTTTTAATCAATTTCAACTTGGAAAAGGAACAGTCACCGCTCGCTACACTAACAGGTAAGGTTAATAGTATTCTTAAAGCAATTGAAAAGTTAGGGAAAGATAAATTATTGGACACCATAAAATTAAGAATATCGAAAGGGTTTTGAATATTTAAATTATCCTTCCGAAAAATATCCCAGAAAGCACATAACTCGTCATATAGTTGTATTGCATTTACATCTTTATTGCCACCGTCCTTCAAGAGAATCTCTAAATCATCACAATTTTTTCGTAAATCTTTGTTATTAATTTGTAGTGATCTATACAAGAAATTGAAATTATCATATGTTTTTAGTTGTTCAAACCGTTCTATTAACGTTGCAACGTCTAGAAGTGTATAAAACACATTCACTCAAAATTTATTTTCTGGCGATTGTGGCGTTTTGTCATGATGCTCGTAGTCAAATTGTCGGACTTCCGTACCAGTTTTAAATTCTTGTTCTCCGTCCACCTCTTCACTCAGTTCTTTTGCCATTTTAAAACTTCTTTAAAATTTGTACCTAATCGATACTCTTGTAAGAATATTTTTAAGTTTTCGATAGATTTTAAAGCAAGTGTAATGTTCATATTTTTGTCTTGAAGCATTTTACTCACAGGGTTTATTCTGTTAAGTAAATCATGCACAGTTATAAAAGAGCAAATAAATTTGTAGTCCTTTATTTCAGCACATAATGTGTGTGCTTCATGCTAAGTTTCTTTATTAAAATTTTCATTATTTAAAATTTCAAAAAGTGCATCATAAATTTCTCCTAACTGATATCGTAGAGGGCAGATTGCATTAATTTTACTTTCCTATCGCGTTTCTGATTTCTGTTTCAATGTTAATTTTTTTATGAACTTTAAAAGGTTGCCCAATGGTTGTAAGAGAAGGAAAAGAAATTTTATATTTCTTGAATAATTGCAAAGAAACTAATTGTATCTGCATTCACTTTGGCTGCATTGTTAATGATTAAATTTAGAGTATGAGCAGCACATGGCACGTAAAAAGCTTGAGGATTTTTGTTTAAAAGCAAATTTTGGAGCCCATATTTTTTCCCTTTCATATTTGCCCCATTGTCATACCCTTGACCTCACATGTCTTCAATGGGAATGTTCCATTTTCCAGTTGTTCCATTATTGTTGCACATAAACCACATCCTTTGGAATCTGATATATCAGGGAAAACCTAAAAAGTTTTCCCTGATCTTGACAATTCCATTGTCACAGGAAACAAAGTGAATAATAATAATGATAATGGTCATTTGTTCTGTATTACTTTACATCAAGTGTGCAGTCTAAAATTATGAAATAATATTTAGATTTTCGAATTGATAATAAAATTGTATCCCTGATTGCGTTACTCAAAGTTTCCAATATTTCATTTTGACTGTCTTTACTCAAATAGTGTACTCTATTGTTTCGTTGTAGGGTCCTTTCAACATGATTTTCCATAACGGGATCAAACTTCGCAAACAATTCGACTAATTTTACAAAATTGCCGTTATTCCTTTCATATAATTTATCAGATGATCCGTGAAAAGTTAAATTTTGGCTACCGAGGAATTTTATAATTTCAATCAAGTGTTCGAAAACACTCGTCCAATGTTTCTTTTCCATTGAGTCTGGCAATCAATAGTAGTTTTGTTTTTTAAATTTTTATCAACTTCCTTCCATTTTAAGAAATTTTTCATGTGAGTTAAACTAGTCTCATGTCTATACAAAGTTGTACTTACATTTCTCCAATCATTATAACCTTCTACAAGACTACTTGATTCGGAGGTGTGATAGGTTTGCAACAAAAGCAAAAAAACAGAATTTAAAGTTTTGGAATAAATGAGCCATGTTCTTGGCATGAGTTCACTGTTTTTCATTTTTCTATTATAATACGTGTCGCCAAATTTATGACCATATGTATTTCTGGGATATATTATATTTTTCTTTTGAAAAATCAGGGAAAAAATCAGGTCCCATTTCAATTAAAACAACTTGTAATTGTTCATCAATATTTCCCCATTCACCCGGATCTTCTAAATTTACAGAGACTAACAATGTGTTAGGTTCTTGGTCAACTACAACTAAATATTCTAACTGTTTTTCACTTAAATCATGCATCTTGTTATCTTGCTGAGTAGTTGCAGTAGTACTTTCATGCAAACTGGATGATGGGCACGGTTCTTCAACTCTGTTTTCTGATGTATCGAGTTGGTTACAATCTGCATTAGAATATTTTAATATTTTAACAAATTTATTAAGAGTCCCAGTTTGTTTCTTAACATCTGCTTCTTTCGCAGCATGACGCTTACGATTTTGTGCACTGGATAACTTTTTTTTAAATTTTTGATTCCATTTCTATTTTATACCCACAAGAAATTATTACACAACACGACACAGAGACGAAATAATAGTCTGCACTGCGCTACTAGTAGCCTACTGAGATGCGTACCATGTGACTGGTTAACTAGCAACAAATGTTTTGTACGAAAATTCGTTTCTGCGCATAAAAACTGTTCACCATTTTTCTTTAGATAGACTGCAGCAGACACAACATTCTGTAGACAAGCATTTAGCCTGCTATCGCTGTAAAATTGTAAACAGCTGGCTGATCAAAGAGCAGGCAATATACAATTTTTTTTCAATTTTTATTTGGTGTACCCGGCCTTATTTATTTTAATATGGATCATTCTAAGAATTTTTTGTTTTCATGATAAAAATTTTGTTTCTTAAAAATGAACTTATGAATGGTACCCCAGTGGCGGCGCCTCCTTCGTAGCAGCGCCCACATGCTCTGCATGCCCGCTTCTGCCAGCCCTGCCCACCAGTAACACATTTCTAGTATGTCCTCGCTCCACAAGCCTATGCCGTGATCATGTTATTATTCTCTTGCACATTGTTGCTGTAAATTGCGCATTTAATGGAACATATATTTTTTCATAAACCTTCATAGTGTACATGGTCATGTTGTTTTGCTGGATCACTTTTTTATGAAAAAAAAATTTCAAGAATAAAAATTTACAAATTTCATTTGTTGCTACTCATCAGTCAGAGATCATTGAAAGAATGATTTATCCTTTTATAGTAAATATATGAAATTAAAAACATGCCAATTTTAAGTTTTTTTTTTCCTCACGTGCAATGAAAAAGAAGTATCTCTTAAAATTCTAAATAATAATTCCTCTAATATAATAAGTCAATCATGAAACCACCTTTGCAAACTTAACAAATATTTGCTAAATTTTGGTTTTGTGAGTGACCTATAATGCTAGATTTTTATTATTATTATTGTTATTATTATCATCATTATTATTATTATTGCATGGGCACTTCCATGGAGTTCTATGATTCATCATGGGTGACCCAAACTATCACATAATATCTATCATACCTCTTCTTGAAAATATTAATGGACAGACACTCACAACTGACTTAGACAACCCATTCCATTCATTCACCACCCTCCAAGCAAAAAATCTACTCCTCATGCTCTTGCTAACCGCACTCTTATCCAACTTCCAGGGATGACCTCTTGTTCTGCCTCCACTAGCCAAGTACTGAAACATTTCCCCTACATTAATCTTACAAAATCCTTAAAGTAACTTAAATGTTTCTGTCATATTCCCCCTGTTTTTGTCTATTAACCAACTTTTGCAATCCTCATAGGGAGTATTCTACAGACTACTCACCATCTTGGTCACTTGCCTCTGGATCCTCTCCACCACTCCCTCATCCCCAAGAAACCCAAGTGACCAGACCTGAGCATAATAATCCAGATGTAGTCATATCCAGGCTTTATAAAGAGAAATGATAACTACCTTATCTCTGCTTGTTAGCATATTCTTCAATAACCAAGTAACCCTGTGAGCTTCCCTGTCTGCTTTAGCAGTACACCATCTAAACTTCAGCTCTCTATCTACTACTATCCCCAGATCCCTGGCTTCATCAATTTCCCGGGATACAGTTCCCTCAGTGTAGCTTGTAATCTTTGTATCCCAGAATGCATAACTTTACACTTCTTGACATTCAATTCATATCCATTATGTTTTGCCCAACTGTCAGCCTATTTAAATCATCCTGAAAGCGCTCTACATCATGATTAAATATTACCCTATCCAACTTTGTGTCATCAGCAAACGACTAAATATTTCCCTTTAGATTATTTCCTGTATCATTTATGCAAAAATTAAACAGTAATTATACAAGCACAGAGCCCTAATTTTAATAACAAACTGGAGATGAAACTATACATATACATCTTTCAGGTATAATTTTTAAAACTGAATTCAGTATTTTGTTAAAATGAATTGTTTCCTTTCTCTTATCAAAATATGAAATAAAGAAATCTGAATTAAATTATACTCATATGAGAATTTTTTTTTCAATTTCATAGCTTATTTTGATGTGTAGCATCACCTTGTTTTATTTTTCTAGGTTTATGGCAATATTCGCGACATCCAAATTATTTTGGAGAAATTTTGTTATGGTGGGGAATCTTCATAATTTCTATAGCTATATTGAGAGGAGCAGAATGGGTTGCAATTCTGAGTCCTTTATTCACAACAGCCATAATTTTATTTTTGAGTGGAATTCCTCTTTTAGAAAAGGGCTCAGATGAGCGTTATCGGGAGTAAGTATAAAACATTTTATTACCATTCATGAGCTAAAATAAAGACCAAGAAAGATTTTGTATTTTCCATTTTGTTATATTTTAATAGAAGATGACCTTCTTGAATATCAAGAGAACTAAAGTTAAAACTGGTTTGAACACAATCTTGTATACTGCTAGTTTAGTGTTTTCACTAATTTCTTTCTTATTCCATTATAACTTATTCAGTTGGCTTCCCACAACACTAACTTTGCTTATTCTGTTGTCTAT
Source organism: Typopeltis vanoorti (assembly GCF_054136105.1). Classification (NCBI taxonomy): domain Eukaryota; kingdom Metazoa; phylum Arthropoda; class Arachnida; order Uropygi; family Thelyphonidae; genus Typopeltis; species Typopeltis vanoorti. Next base: position 28,799,025 of record NC_143566.1, on the reverse strand, counting down.
CTCCATATTTAATTTGTCACATTCACTAAAGTCCGTGCACAAATATTTATAGGTTCTCAATTAAGATTGCAGTAGATATTTGCCTTGCATTAATAATTTGTGTTTTTGTAATGCTGATTTTTATGACATATTTGGTACTGCAGTTATTTATACTACAATAATTCATTTTAATTTTCTGAAAATATGTACTGAATTTATTTAGAAATATAACATTATATAGTTTCTTCCACATTAACCTTTTTGCGTAAACCAAAAAAAAAGCTGAAATGAATATCTCTGATTATGATAGCAGGTATAATGATGCTTTCCTTCATAATGTGATCCATGTAGATGAAGAACGAGAGAGAGTGAGAAGATAATACGCATCTTTGTCTTATGCCTGATTTTATTCAGTCCTCTTCCTTTATTTCTCTTTTTTCTCACTGCTAACTCACAACTTATATATACACTATTTATTGCTCTCTTAATGTCCAGTTTTTTATTATCTTCAATTTGCATATTCAATTAACAAAGTTCACATTCAAAGAGTAATGTGAAACAGCATGATGAAATTTTTGACTGGCAAATGAGTCCAATTTGAACTTTATCCAAGGGATTAGGAATCGACTAGAAATTGTTATAAAATGTAAGATGTCCCAAAAAGTGCTGTTTTCTGGAGTTGAGATAGTGTTACATCTGGGAGGCTCAACATTTCCAAATGTTTCATAAATGATCTTGGCATTGCTCCTAGTGCTCCTATAATAAACTCTTTGACTGGCAAATGAGTTAAATTCGGAGCTTGGGCATTGACCAAATATCGTTGTAAAATGTGAGATGTCTCTAAAAGCGCTGTTTTCTTGAGTTGAGATGGTGATGGGAGGCTCAGACTTCATAAGTGTTCTTGGTATTGCTCCTAGCACTCCTATGACAGTTGGAACTGTTGTTGCTTCCTTAGTCCTAAGTCAGTGAATTTCAGTCTCCAGATCTCTATACTTGGTCAGTTTTTCATGCACTTTTTCTTCTGCTCGACTATCTCTTGTCACAGTTTATTGCCACACAACAAATTACAAACGTTGTTCAACTACAGTGACTGGCATAGTATCTTTAAGATGTGTATCTATCTGAATTTTAAAGTCCCATAATATCTTGGTTTTCATTGTCAAAAGTTTTTTTCAACTGTATAGTCTCAAGGGATTTTGTAAGTTGAGAAACTTTATTTCCTACACAAGCAGGAAAGAATTATTATTAGTGTTCATTACTATTAACACCAGGTTTCCATGGAGTCAAAAGACTGATTGTAGGAGGCACATACTGTTACACACAAAGCCTATCATACTGTGCTTTAAACTCATTCAATGTATCATCAGATTCACCACATTGTCAGGCAATTCAATCCACTCACCTATCACTCTCCATGCAAAGAACCTGCTCCTTATGTTCTTGCTCACACCCTCCTTATACAGTTTCCAAGGATGTCCCCTTGTTCTCCTTTCTCTCATTCAATGAAAAATGTCTTCTGCATTAACCTGGAAATATTCCTTTACCGACTTAAACTTCTCCCCTTTCTTCCTCCTATTCACAAGGCTATGCCAATTGCACTCCCTCAATCTGCCTTCATATCCCACATTCCAGAGACCAGTTATCACCTTAGTCAATCTTCTCTAGACCATTTCCAATATCCTCATCACCATGAAAACCAGGTGACCAAATCTATGCATAAATAATCCATATGAGTGATCAAAGCTTTATTCAATGGAACTATAGTTTCTTTATTTCTGCACATTAAAGTCCTCTGTATCATTGCCATAATCTTAAGTGATAACTTCACAACTTGTGCAATGTGACCTCTGAACTTCAGATCCTCATTCACTACTACCACTCTAAGGTCTTTTGTCTTCTCAACCTCCTACAATTTTTTTACACCCAGTGTATACTTTGCATTCCATTGTTGTCTATCAAATTTCAGAACTTTGCACTTTGCAACATTGAACTGACAGTTTCATACAGTTGATCGTGCATGTAATCTATTGAAGCCCTCCTGTAATTCTACATATCTGCTTGATTCTTTATCACTCTCCCCAGTTTTGCAAATTGTATATCACCAGTTAAATTCATGTTGAGAGTCCTTGTAGCATATTTCTCATCAAGATCCCAGACTGCAGTTCTCAACGTGTCAGCTTCCCCGGACACGGTAGTATGATTCTGATCATACTACCACGTCCGGGGTAGTATGATCAGCATTGTAGGTAGTATGATCTGAAAATTGCTGGCTAATGGGTGTGCCAGAGCCCCATTAGCCAGCAATTTTCAGGGTTCTCTGCAGGCCTTCACAGCAACCATATTGGCTCAGGACCCTCGAAGTCCCCACTGTGCATCACTCTACAGGTCAATCCCCTACTTCTTGTCACTTCTGCTTGCACTTGAGCAAATGTCTTGAACGTGGGGTTGGACTTCTGCAAGGCAGTTAAACTCATCTCAGTATCATTAGTGTACAATTAAATAACAGTGGTCCCAAAACAGACCCTTGCACACTAGTGACTTTCCTCTTCTGGGATGCTGCACCCCTATACACAACTTGCTAATACCTATCTGAGAGTCAGTTGCCTATCCAACTCACTAATCTATCACCCAATTCCATTTGCTCCAGTTTAGTTACCAACTTGTGGTGTAGCAAATTGGTAAAACACAACTTCCATTTAACAAACCCATGCTGACAAGCACAGAGAATACTACTGTTATCAACCCACTTTTGTATCTTAGCTCTCATCAACCTCTCCAATATATTAACTACCACTCCAAATATACAGATTGACCTATAATTTGCAGTCTTAGCCTTTAATCACCACCTTTATGAATTGGAACAATTTTGCCTTCCTTTCACTCTTTTGGAAACTATGTTACAAGAATCTTATTATTGTAACAAACTCAGGCGACTGTTTGGAGAAGTGCCAATGAAGGACAAACTGCAGGAGAAGTATGCTAGTAGTGCATGGGAAATGGTGAAGGGGGTGTTTGAAGGAAGGGATAGTAGAGTACATACCTAGAGTCAGGAGGATAAATAAAGTAAGAATTAAGTGGATGAGTAACATCATTAACCACGAGTTGCTAAAAAAGAAGCTTGTGGAAGACATTTAAAGAGAAAGGTGATCAGCATTCTCATGAGCAGTGTAAAGCACAGGCCAGAAGGGTGATCGGTAATGAAGGGGGAGAAAAAAAGAGTACAAAATGCTGTGTTTGACTGAGTGAGCCAAAGATAATGTAAAGCATTTCTTTTAGTATGTGGAAGAATGACTATGATAGAATAAATTTGATGAATGCTGATGGTAGGAAGGTGACTGATGCAGATGAAGTAGTTGAATTACTGAAAGATCACTTTGCAAAAGTGTGTTATCCAGGTGGAGATATTGCAGTAACAGATATGACTAAGGGCTGATATTGAAACAGAGGTAGATGAAGCAGAAGTGTACATGTTATTATAGAACCTTGATATGAATATAGATAGGGGATTAAATGGGTTATCAGCTCACATGCAAAAATGTGCTGGAGTATTGGCAGCACCTTTGACCAAATTGTTTGAGTCTCAGCTCTGGGAGAGTCCCAAGGGAATGGAAAGAGGGTATATAATTCCATTACATAAAAGAGGCTCCAAGACAGAAGTAGCAATTATCAACTGGTCAGCATCTCAGGAGTGGTGGTCAAGATAGTGAAGAAATTGGTTAAAGGCAAGATTCAGAAATGGATGGATAGAAATCAGATACTTTATGCTGGGCAGCATAGTTTTGTAAAGGTTAGGTCATGCCTCAGTAATTTATTCACTTTTTATAATAACGTAACAGCTGAGTTGAATAAGGGAAATGGTTACACGATGATATCGCTAGATTTTGCAAAAGAATTTGACAGGGTGCTGCACAGAACTTTGTTATATAAACTGGAGCAAATGGGCTTGGATTTGAAACTAGTGAGGTGAGATGGTCAATGGATAGACATCAGAAAGTAGTTTATGGGGAGTTTAGGCATGTGACTAGCAATGTGCCACCAGGCTCTGTACTTGGGGCCACTGTCATTTAACTTGTACATTAATGATATAAGAAATGACCTGAGGAAATATTCAGTTATTTGCTGAAGATGTAAAACTAGTTAGAGCAATGAGGTAAATATGAATGATCAATGAAGATCTTTGCAGGATGACTTGTATAGAATAAACAGTATGGGCAAAGAAAACGGCTCTCAGTTTAATGTAGCAAAGTGTAAGGTTATGCATTTTGGGATGAAAAGATTATCAACTCTACTGCATTGATGGAACTGAAGTGTAAAAAATTACAGAAGGTATAGATTTGGGGATGGTAGTGGACTCTGGATTAAAGTTCAGAGGCCATATTGCAAAAGTCATTAAAATAATTCATAGGATTTCCTGGTTATTGAAGAACACACTAACAATAGAGAATAAGGAACTCATCATTGCCTTGATATGGACCCCATCTTGACTATTGCACACCAATCTGGTCACTGGGTTCCTTGGAGCCTATAGAAGAGGTGGATGACCAAGATGATGGCAGGTCCATGGGATGCTTCTTATGATGATAAATTGAAGATTTGTGGGTTACAAAAGTTGATAGATAGGAGGGAAAGGAAGGAGAATGTGATGGAGATATTTGTCGAATGTTTTTTCACTTTGTTATACAATAAATTAAGGATACCAAGAAATTATATTCTTGGTTTCATCCTTTATCCAAGTGTAAGCAAGCAAAGTTACTTCATTGCCAAACTTTGTTTCCTTATACTTGGATAAAGAATGAAACCAAGAATATAATGTCTTTGCATCTTTATGATGGTGGCATATAAGTTAATTAAGGGTCATTATAGGATTGACACAGATGAAAATTTTCAGTACATGACTAGTATGGTGAGAACTAGGGGTTCATCCCCGGAAGTTAAGAAAGAGTTTAGTTAGCAAGGACATGAGGACTACATTTTTTTCTTGGAAGGTGGTGAATGAGTAGAATGGGTTGCCAGAGTCAGTCATGAGTGCTGTGTTGGCAAATGAGTTCAAAGCAAAGTATGACAAGTATTGTGCAAATTATATTCTTGGTTTCATCCTTTATCCAAGTGTAAGCAAGCAAAGTTTGTATGTGAAATAGCTTCATGATTTCGTGACACCGTTTGACTACTTGTATATGGAAATATGACGTCTGCATTACTTCAACCTTGGTATCACTTCTGGGTCTGGCTCCCACCGATGAGACCTCAATAAAGGTCGAAACCGATCTGGGTAGTGACCCTTCCCATAATGCATAACATTGTACATGTCCGTAAGGATATGTGCTTACATTATGGGATATTAAGAGAGTACTCGTATAGGTGATGCCAGCGAATAATCAACGTTAAATTTGTGCTCCCGCATTTTATCGTAACTGCAAGTGTTTTTGTACAAAATGAGCAGCAAACGGAAAAGTAACAGAAGGTACTAAGCAGCTGACTACTACAGTACAACTCGTAAGTACCCATAGTCCATTAAATCTGCTATATTTAACAACTAAAAAACAGCCACGTGAAAGCACTATGCCTACCATCCAAAATAAAGATGGCGGCAACAAAAGCCAATAACAGAAGACTACCTTGAGTCCCATCAGCGTAGCGTCGCCGATCAGCAACAAACCGAATGACATTAAGAAGTGCCGCAGCTGTGAAACAGAAGTCAAAGAAGGGGGAAAGGTATATTGTGCGATTTCTGCTGCAACTGGATACATATTTCTTGCCTGAAAATAAATGAATCGGTGCACAAGCTTTTCACCTATCTAAACCAGCCCTACTTCTGTACGATGTGCCTCCCTTCCGTAAAACAGATACTAAACCTAGGCAAAAGAGTCACAAACCTCGACCAGCAGCTTAATATCATGATCGATACCTTCTCCTCCAAAATCAGAAAGTTGGAAACTGAGCTCTAAACGCTCAACAATCAGTGCCTGACCGCAAGTGCACCCATGCTTGCTAACGAACTTCGTGAACTAATCACATCATCGATACATGATTCGCTCGAGGCCGAAAATAGGAAACTCAACGCTGTTATCCTGAACTTTCCGAAGAAAACGATAAATCCCTAAAAGAAGACATCGGTAAACTTGCAGGAGAATGCAATTTCGATCCCAGAAACATCATCACATGGCATCGTATCGGACCCATAAACAAAAGAAAGGACAGAACGAACTATCCACATCTCGTGAAAGTGACCTGCGACTCACCAATAAACACAACCAAATTTATAACAGCGATAAACAATAAGCTAAAGGACACTTGCCCCCAGTCACTGATACGTGCTCAACCTGATTTAACCTTTTCCCAGAGAGAACTAAGATGCCAACTCCGAAAACAACTAGAAGAAAAACGCCAAAATGGAGACAACAGTTGGTTAATAGACCACAAATAATCCAAACTAGAACAAAAACCAAGTGATGCCAGTAGCCACTAAGAACACCAGCATGCAGGCACTGCATAGGAAACGTGCAGGACCCTTGGGGTCAAATCCATGCTTTACAGAACCTTGCATATCCACTTCACCAACATCCATGGCCTCAACTCTAACCTCAACACCATCCACTACCACCTGCAGTCCACCAAACCCCACCTACTCTTTTTAACCAAAACTCAAATCTCACCTCCCCTATTCATCTTAACCTTCCTAACTATACACTATTTAACTCCTTTCGACTCAAGGGTGGCATCTGTGCATATATCCGCTCTGACATACCCTGCCAGAGAACAACTAGCTTGGAATCGCCCGACTTCGACCTTCTGTGGCTGAAGTTATCCCTCCCCCACTCAGATCAAATTCATCTGCTGTCTCTATTGCTCTCCTAACACCACCAATCACTCAGAGCTCTTTCATTTCCTCTCCTTAAAAGTTGATTTTCTCCAGTCCCACTCCCCAAACAGCAAAATCATCCTCCTGGGTGATTTCAATGTCCATAACACCAATTGGCTTTCTTCTTCCAGTCATACAGTTCCTGCAGGCAGAGATGCTGAAACATTTGAAGTCACTAAGGACCTCACGCAAATTGTTCAAAAACCGACCAGAATAACAGATAACCCAAACCACTCCCCAAATACCCTAGATCTCTTCCTTATTAATGACCCCTCCAAATATGCAGTAAATGTAGTAAGCTCCCTGGGTAATTCTGACCTCAACTTAGTGCTTATCTCCTCCCCCATGCAACAACGCCTACACAGTTACTCCCACACAAGAGTAATTGGCGTTATAATAATGCCAAATGGGACAACCTCTGAGACTACTATGCTTCATTCCCATGGTTAGACTATTGTTTCCAGTTTTCCAGTTCAGACATATGCACCTAACGCATCACCAAAGTGATCCTCGCTGGCATGAAAGCATATATTCCCCACACTACTCAGACCAGCCTTCCCCTAACTAAACCTTGGTTCTCCAAAAAATGTGCCAAGGCAGTACAAATGAAAAATCAGGCATACCACAACTGGCTCAAATCAAGAATCCCATCCTCATTCAATGCCTACACTCAAGCCCGAAACAAATGCAAGAAAACTATCAATACTTTCAAAACAGATTTTGAACGGGCAGGAAGCTTGCAGCCTGTCCAAACAGAAGCCGTGCCTTTTGGTCCCTTGCCAAGGTAGTTGGCCATAACTTTAGCCCTACACTATTCCCACCTCTATCATACCCAGATGGCTCATTTGCAACATCACCCATAGAAAATGATAACCTCCTGGCATTTTGCCTCCAATGAACACATAACTGACAATGGCAAATGCCCTCCAGTCATTCCAACTTCCCAACATACAATGCCCCTATATCCTTTTGCCAAAAAGACATCACAAACCTGCTGTCTAAATTAGACACAAAAAAGTCTCCTGACCCAGACGAAATTCCTCCAATTATTCTGAAGGTCTGTGCATATGAACTAACTCCTATCCTATGTCTCCTGTACACACTCTCTTACTCCACTGGTATATCCCAAAACCTGGAAACTGGCCTAAATTCAAACCATTCCTAAAAAGGGTGACAAATCACCGTCATCTAACTACCGCCCTATCTCACTCACTTCAGTCCTATCTAAAGTAATGCAGAAAATTATCAACTCTCAAATCCTAACCTACCTTGAAGGTACCCGGCTATTAAGCGACCACCAGTATGGATTCCTCCAAAACGTTCAACAGGAGATCTACTCTCATACATCACCCATCACTGGACAAGCGCTATGGAGAAATTCTGCGAATCCCAAGTAGTTGCACTCAATATCTTTAAAGCCTTTGACCGAGTCTGGCACAAAGGCTTACTAAGCAAACTCTCATTATTTGGACTGCTTCAGGACTTCTGCAGATGGATTGCCAGCTTCCTGTCTGGACACACACTATGTGTGATGGTAGACGGCTCCCTATCCTCTCACCATCCAACTAATGCCACGGTCCCTCAAGGCTCAGCTCTCTCACCAACCCTCTTCCTTCTATATATCAATGACCTACTTCAGTTGACCTCTAACCCAATACACAGTTGTGCAGATGACAGCACACTACAATCCTCCCTTTCATTTGACAAACCCTACCCTACACAACTCACTTCAACCCACAGAACATCAATCACCACTGCCCTTAATTCCGATCTCCAAGCCATCCTCCGACGAAGGCTCAGACAACCTTGTCAACTTCAATGCTAGTAAAACCCAGTTCTGTCTTATTTCTCACAAAAAAGAACCATTATCCCCCAGCATTGTTTTCAATAACACTCAAATTCACAGAGAAAACGAAATTCTCTTATATTACCTTCATGTCAAGGTAATTCTCTTCTCGGAATTACCTTGACATCAAGCCTCTCCTGACATAAACAAATCACAACCATTGCATCCTCAGCTTCCAAAAAACTAGGTTTTATCTTTCGCTCAAGACACTACTTCACCTTTAAACAGCTGTTAACACTATACAAGTCACAAATCTGCCCAGCTCTCGAATGCTGCTCTGACATCTGGAGTGGGGCTCCAAAAAGCTCCCTCAAAATGCTTGACTCAATACAGAGGAGAGCAATTAGACTAATAAATGGCCCATCCCTCACTAACTCGCTCCCTCCACTTTCACATAGACACGTGGTCTCTGCAATCTGTATATTCTATAAATACTTTCATGGGAAAGGTTCATCTGAAACAGCATCAATAATTCCCCCACCCTGTACCAAGCCCATTGGAACACATACAGCTGCCACCCAACACCCTTTTACAGTACACCTCGAAACCCACAGAACAAGTTTCTTCTCCTCCTCATTCATTCCTGCTACTGCAGTACTGTGGAACAGTCTTCCCCCTGACGTATTTCCCAAGGAATACAATATACAGGCTTTCAAATCAAATGTAAACAAGTTTCTCCTTTCACATCCCATCACTCATATATACGGTACTAACGTACTATAGGTTGACCAGCCAACCTCCTGTACATGGGCCCAACATAAAAAAAAAAAAAAAAAAAAAAAAAAAAAAAAAAAAAAAAAAATGAAGATTAATGTTTGTTTTCAGAATGTTAGTGGACCTCCCATGATGAATTTGTGGATGATTGAAGTGTCCATAATAATAATAATACTCATTATCATACTTGTTATTATAATTATTATTATAATTATCAGAAACCATGTACTACTCTCCACTCAAAAAAAAAAAACATACTCTCATCCCCTTGCTGATATTCTCCTTATACAGCTTCCAGAGAGGGCCTCTTGTTTCTCCCACCCCCCATTTCCAGTCATTCTGTGAAAAATCTGATCCAAATTCATTTGGTAATAACTATGTCTCGATAATGTCCCTCCTTTCTTTCTATCTACTAGACTTTGCAGTTTGCATTCCCTCAATCTGTCTTCATCTTCAACATTGCAGACAAAAACTTCCTTAATTAGTTGTCTCTGAACCCCTTCCAACATATCTCTTCATCTTTATTGAAAACCAGGTGACCAAATCTATGCAAATTATCCATATTCAGTCTGATCAAGCCTTATAGAGCAAAATTATACTCTTCATCCCACTGCGGCATTTCCCAAATTTTAAAACCTTGCACTTCTACATTGAACCGGAAGTCCCACTCATTTGTCCATTTACCTAGTCAATTCAAGTTCACTTGCAAGGGTGAACTTTCAAGTTCACTTGACAACACAATGCTGTTAATTCCCTAGAACAGTCCTTAATACATCTATGATATACCTTCAAGGCATCATTTGTATGCCTTTCAGTATATGATATCTCCAACAGCCTTCTGTAACTATGTCTCAAAAGCAGCTATCCTTTTGTTATCTGACTTCTTTAGGTTCCAAGTCTCACATCCATAAGTTGCTGTTGGAAAAATAATTGCATCCAAAATCCTCAACTTTGTTTCCAAGGAGATAGATCCATTCTTCCAGATTTTAGACAAGTCTCTTGCTTTTTTTATTTTATTTTTATTTAATTTTATTGTTTTTTTTATTAGCCAGACCAATCTCTCATCTCATCTTTGTTTTCCCTCTTTTACTTTGCAGTGTCGAGGGTTAGTTAATCGTCAGACTCATAACCGTTCACAGGATAAGGTGGTCAGCCCTACGCCCTGGTGTATCCTATGTCTGTAATTTTGAGTTCTCAAGGCCTTTTGGCCTGCTTTGTGGGATGAAAAACTCCAGGATAAGCTGGGAAAAAAAACCCTACTGTCCATGCCCAAGACCAGCTAACTTAGCTATGGCTGAGAAAGATCCTTCAGCTCCTCATGTCACCGACAGGAATCGAACCTAGAACACTCCTTCCCCAGGCATATGGTTGCGAAGCGCACAGCCACTAGGCTAACCATGTGGACAGCCAGACCAATTTGCTTCTCATTTTCCCTACACATTACCAGGTCTGTAGTAGCAACACCTAACTAGATATTTCATTCTGTTCATCTTTTACCTCACACCATACTGCTTCAATATCACTGCCATGATTTACTCCTGTCATTTCCATCTTAGATGAAGATAACTCCTCTGCTACCATCAGCAGACCTTCTCTCTTTCTTCCCTGTCTGTCTCCATGAAAAATATCATATAACAGTTTATCCCATATAACTGTTGAATTTTGAACACCCTTTTTCTTTGGCTCTTTGTTGTACACTTATTCAAGAAAACTTTAATGCAGATGTTACTATATTTCCATGATTTCTCAAGAATTTTTTTTTAAATGAAGGTCTGATGCTAGTAACCCTCATTTGCCAAATTTTTCTTCCCAAAGTTACTCTTCCACAATTTTTCTTGGCCTCTTCTCAAGCATACCAGTATAAATCTTATCTGAACACTCAGTAGGAAATACTTCTATAATTCTCACATTCAGTTTTATTTTATTTTATTTTTTGTATTGGCAGGTAGGTACTATTAATTATTCATTGCAGCCACTGTAAAACTTTTGTACCTCCATATTTTAGCATTTCATGTTAAATATTGTCTATTTCAATATTCTTCATTTTCACATTTCAGGTAGAAACCTGAATGTTTTTTTCTGCCTAAGTAGTAATATGTATTCCTGATTGCATTCTTCTTCTTCTTCTGCAGCTTCTCCCACTTAAGTGGGGTCACTGTTGATAATGAGTCTCCTCCACACCTTCCTGTCTTGGGCTGTCACCACATCCAAGTTCTTCATCCTCAAGTCCTCTTCTACCAGCTCCCTCCATCTCTTCTTTGGCCACCCACGCTTCCACCTTCCTTGCACATCCATCTGCATGACCCTTCTTCCCACATATTCGTCCTCCCTCCTCATCGCATGACCAAACCATCTCAACCTTGCCTCCTGTATTTTCACTCCTATGTTCATAACTTTCACTGTTCCCCTGACATAGTCATTTCTCATTCATGTTGAATATTTTCTACCACTGTACTGTCACTACTTATCTCATGTAATAAAATAATAATAATAATATTATTATTATTTTACACCTCCAGGGAGTTCAAGACTCATCAAAATAATATTTTATGTGACTCCTACCCACAAAAGGCTATAAACGTGTTGTACATTAATACCATTGGTGGACTAGGGATTTTTTCATCTATTTTTATTTTTATTTATTTTTTTTTTTTTGTATTTTTATTTATTTTTAAATTATACCAGTATCCAAAATATTCTCACCTTCAGTTTTTATGTTGCCCTTATTAGGTCTGATTCTTTTTTATAATTGTCAGCAATATCAGAAATATCATAAAATAAGTAAATAAATATTATTTATTTCTTATATATTCTTTTGTTGTGAATTAAATCTGTTATAAAAAACTTAACATCTTAACATTCCTCCATTTCTGAACTCTTGTTCTTGGTTATTTCTATAACTAAGAATGACAATAAATCATGTTTAATTGTACCTCAGATAATTTATATTCTATTTAAATCAAAAGTTGATTCCCTCCTTCTCGTCCACTAACAAAATATAGTTCTGCATACTTTATAGTTTTCTTATTTTGAAGTAGCTTACTTTTTAAGTAGAATACTAACTGCAACCTCCCCACTAAGGCATTAAAAGTATGCAATATGATAGTTCCTCAGAAAAAATTACTTTTCTTCTCTGGGCTTTAATTCTTTGTCTTCTGAAAACATTTTAGAAGTACCTATCAATACTTGAGATAGAAGAAGCTGTTGGAAACCTGAAATGTTAAAGGCAACTGGTAGATGATATTTGGTCAGATTTGCTCAAATATGGAGGTATAAATATTTTACATTGTCTATACTACATAATTCAGAAGCATGGTCAAAAGGTCAAATTGTGATTGAGTAGAGTTGTCATAATATCCATCTTCAAAGGGAAATAAGACTGTTTATGAGAATTACAAGGGAATTTCACTAGTGAATGTTCTAGGTAAGATTTATCTAAGCATACTTGAGAAGAAGCCAAGAAAAATCATGGAAGAGGAAAAAGTTTATACTTGGGATTTTAACAGAAATTCCAAGTTTATATATTTTCTTGGCTTCTTCTCAAGTATGCTCTTTATTACTCAAATCAGAACAGTGTTATAACTTTTGTAATCTATGCATATCTAAGAATTGCACATTTCAAACTTACATTTGTGTATAAACATAACAAATACTGTGTGTTTGAGGCCATTCTACCAGCACCAACATTCTTTATTCTAGCTGTTATACCATACCTCTCTCTTCAGTCTTAACACTCACGTTTCCCTGATCCTGAGTATGATTTCCATTCCCACTTGTCTCATCCTCACCTTTATGCATTCCATCATCTTCCTGTCATATCTGTATTCCTCCTGCCATACAATCTATTTATTTGTGCTATCCTGCTTCACAGGTAGACTCTGATCATTTGCTAAATTAACTTATTTACTCTGTGCCTTCTCAGAAAACAATAGACTTTCTAAATGCCCAACATCAAAACCCATTCAAATGTAATCCATCAGCTTTTGCCTCATACAACTGAGCCATGCTCTCCTCAATTCACTGTTGTTATATGTGGGCAACATGCCTAAGACTTTCCCAACAACACTATTCTGCATTACCTGTTGCAACAATTTCCTCAAGTCTCTATCAACATTCTTTTTCTTCACAACTAAGTCATTTGTGCCCACAACTGTCACTAATTTTGATGCCCGGTATTTCCTTTTCTGCAATGCATCAGTTATTTGCTTCATTGTTCCACCAGGAAAGCATGTTTTGTGTACTTTATTAGTACATTGCTTGATGGGTTTTTCATATGGTTAGTTTGGTGGTTAAGCTGTTTTCAATGGTGTAACTTATCTTTTTGTTGAAAATTATGATTTTCATGCAGTTTTGTGGAAATATATATTGGTATTCTTATATTATGAAAAAAAATTTATGGCTAGGTTTGAGTCAACACAAGACCATTGTTATCATGCAAGAAGAAGGAATCTATGAATGTATTCTTTGAACAGCTGAGGTTATAGTCTTTGGGAGTGAGGAAAGCAGCTCCAAAGAACAGAGGTAGATGCAATAAAAGAGAAGGCAGAGAATTTATTTTGGTGAGTGTGGAACTGAACTGTAAATGAGTGTTGATAAGCAGCTGCTATTGTTTTTACTGTTTTGGAGGAAGTGAAAGTATGGTGGTGGCCGGTTCAGCAGAGTATCGTCCATGAAACTTTCTTTAAAACAGGTCAAGTAGAAACTGAAAGTCTCTGAGAGAGAGAGAGAGAGAGATCGGAGTGATTCTGTGAGAAAGATCATCAGTTAACTAGAATTTCCCTCCCCTTCTTGATAGTATCAAGTAATCTTAGATAGGATTTAGGTGCATCACCCCCAATACATCAAAATGGTTGAATCCATATTGCTGGTCAGTAATTAGTTGGTGTACCTTTAAGTGTTGCAGAAGTTAGCCAGTGATGACTTTCTTCATAGTTCAGAGAACAGAAGTGAGAATGGAATAGCAGTATGAACAGATCGGTGATTTATGTAGTTAGCAACACTGTACCAGTGAGAAGCAGCACTTTGAGTGGGAAAGTATACACTGAATTTTTTGGCAGCCTCAGACGCTATGGCTGAGATGTATTTATTCCAGGGAAGGCTGAAGATGTAGGTCAACTTTTTTTGAGGATATTACCTGCATGTGAGAAGAGAGAGAGGAGGGAATGGAAACTGGAGCCCTTGCTCTGGAAAAAAAACCTGGCTGAATGCCACTTTAGACCTTCAATAAGCAAGGTGGTGGTGGTGGTATTTTTCTGGGTGATGGAGACATCTAACACCTAGAGATCTAGTTGGCATTTCCTCCAACCAGGGAAGGTATACCTCAGTGGTGGCAATACTTGCTGGAGAAAATAAGCTGTGCCTAAGGAAGATGGGAATGATTTGGCTACGAGAGGCTATGTATCGCATATCAACAGCCCTTGAATGGTCTGCTATAAATTTAATATATATTCAATTGAGTTATTTTCCTAAGCAAATTTAATATATATATATATATATTTTTTTTTTTTTAAATAACTTGGAACTCTTATTCATTTTTTTCTTTAGCCATGAAGACTACAGAAAATATAAAAGCTCAACTAGTCCACTCATACCCCTTCCGCTCAATGTTTATAATAACTTTCCAAGTTTCTTTAAATGTCTTCTGTGCTTTGAATTTCCTTTTTATAATTATATCAATCATGAGACAATTGTACCTACAACTGAACAGGCTGAAGCTTCTTCCACTGCACGTGCATAACTTAATTTCAAGACTCCTAGAGCATCTCTTCTGGTGTTCAGAACTATATATAGTTTACTAGTAGGATGAAGACAAACCAATATTTTTAGGAATGAATTCAGTTTAATTTTTTTTTCTTGATATTTCTGCCAGCAATTCTTTTTAAATTTGAATTCTACTCTCCTCCTCTTTAAAAAATTATAGAGGCATTACAGAATAGTGCATTTTCTGTACATTTCCACACTAAATATGGAGTGTATCAACTCGTTCCCTTGAAAGAGATGATACACTCTTGATACTGAGAGAAAAGAATTCAGTTATTAATATTATTTTACAATTGCCATCATATAACAATAAGCACCATCATAGTTCAGATCCCTTTGCTCAAGTAGATAACATTTTTTCCTCTCTCTATCAGTGTATTCTAAATGTTATGAAAAGTCAAGTTGTCACAACAAGCATTATATTTGTTCTTGCATATAAGAATATTTGCATATAAGAACTTGCATTTAAATATCCAAGACATTTTAAAGTGACTGTTTATGTTGTTTATTGTTTAGAATGTACTTTTATCCCTGCTTATCACATATGCATTAACAAGAAATGTATAGCCAATCACAGAAGACAATCTCTTGTAGTTAAATAATTATTTTAGCAAGCTGTCTGTTATAGCTATCTCCCACAACATATATCTGAGTCCATTATTAGTGGCATATGTATAATTCTAGTTTGTAAATGTTTAATTTCTTTGGTGCATAATGATATAAGCATGTGATCAAATTAATTAAATGAAAAATACATTACATTTTTTCTAGTATTTTTTTACATGGGATCTTTTTTTTTTTCTTTATACAAATAAGGATGCAATATGTCTGTATATTCGGCATCCATTTTTTTTGCTAATATGAAAAAAGAGAAATGTCTTTGGCATTAGGGGGAAAAAAGTCCCAATTGCACATTATTTGCATTTGATCTGAGAAAACTAGAAAGCTTAGCCATTAAGATTTTTTTTTTTTTTACTTTGTAATAATTCTGGTTCCAATTTATATTTTTACCTTTCAATTTAACAATGTGGAAGGATAAAATGAAAATTTTCTGTAATTAAATAAGGGACCCTTTAATATTTTCTGAAATTGCAGTATTTTCAAATCCAATGAAACAGCGAGTTATTATAATTTAGCTCAATGCCAAGCTTATGTTTAATGGAACAAACTTGGCATATTTTAGATCATGTATGATATGTGAATATATGATTATATCACAATATATGAATCTAGTAACTGTGTTTTACATAGGTTGTTTGAAATGGACAAACAACATTATTAAAAGTTTGTTTGTAAAGAGAGATATCAGCTGTGTGTCTGGGTTTTAAGTTTACTAATGTATATTTCAAACTTATTTTTGTAAACATTTATAATCATTATTAGAATTTCTGATCATCAGACATGGTGATATCTATTATTACAATATTCATAACATTTTTAGTAGTAGAATATGTTAATTAGGTACTCAAACCATCTATTTTAGTTTTTGGTTATTTGACCATTTGGACAGATTAAGATTAAATGCTTATCATATTTCTAATCTTGTTGGTATTGACGGTTTTATTAATGTATCTCATTTGACCATGTGATCTAATTTCAGAAGTTTTTTAAAAGGTAAGTGTTTAAAGATTAATGTATTTATAATTTTATTGTTATTTTTTTTAGGAGCACTTCATGTAAATATCCTAATCTAGTGAGTTCCTCAGCATCTTTTTATATATGTAGGTACTTGTTTAGCAAACCCCCTAAGGATCAGAGAAATAGTTTGTTATAGTGTGGTTCACTGTAGTTAATTTAGTAGGAAGAAGACAAAGTCAAACTCTATTCTTAGGAAATAAAGGAAATGGCAAGATATAAAAAAAAAGGAAATTGCTGTTAACAGAACAAAGAAAATTGTGGAAAACAGAACATGAAGGAAATGGCAGGGAACAGAACAAGGAAAATGAGTGAAATTGTGTACATTGACAGAACATAAAGGATTGGTAGGAACTATACATAAAGTACACAAAGCAGCATGAAAATTACAGTTGCAAACAATAAGGGAGATATAAGGAAGAAGAAGAATAGAAGAATATGAAATCTGGAATTAACATTTCAATTTAAAAATTTTATATTAGCTTAAATTAATGTCACTTGCCTTATTATGGTCACTCCTAAGTAATTCCACTTAATATATTAATGTGCACATGTTTAGTTCATACTGAACTGATGTGCAGGCAGTCTGTATCATTAAAATCAAAAATAATCTGAAAGTTTAGTGGTCAGTCAACCTTTTATAATCAGTCACATCTAATTAGAAAGTGAGTGGGACACAAGTGATAAACACCTAGCTTCTGTTAGTCAGCCTAAGTGCAGGGATTGGCACAGCTGATATGAACAAGGTATTATCCTAACTGAATAGAGATCTAATGATTGACATGATCTCTGTCCAATTTGGAAGCTAACTTGTCCACACCACCTGTGTCAATCGCTTTTTCCTCTCCCTAGGCTAACTAATGCAGGCTAGCTGTTCATCAATTTTAACCCTTCCTTCTTTGTAATTGGGGGGTTGCCAATTATTAATGACTGACTGAAAAAGTTTTCAAGTTATTTCTGATTTTAATGGTACACACAACATATTTAGTTCATTATGAAGAAGATTCAGATACGTGGCATCATGTTAAAATGGAGAATATTAGGAAGGAACTTGATATTGTTAGCATTTAGAAGTATGTATGCAAAGCTAACCTGAAGTGATATAGTCACTTAAATATAGAATAAAGGTTAGCAAAACAAGTGTTTTTTTTTTCCAAGGATGGCAGAAAAAAAGATCCAGCAGAAGACCAAGCTCTATTTGGGTCGATATAGTAAGAAGTACCTTAGAAAATTGAAATATATGATCTGACAGTATTGGAGTCCTAGAGCCTCTGTAGCTCATTTGGTATAGATGAAGCCCTTTGGTCAGAACCTGGGTTCGATTCCCATCCATGACACGAGGAACCTTTATCTGGTCTCTTTCGACTAAAAGTGAGTTAGCCTGTCTCATATGGAGGTAGAGGATTTTTTCACCTGGAACTCAGGTTTTTCGTCCTTCAGAACAGGCAAACCAGCCTGTGAAACACACAGAACTAGCAGGGGCTCAACAAGTCCTAAGGGATGGTCAAGGAATGGGGGGAACCCCACATGAATAAATAAAAATAAATTGGAGTTCTGACAGATAACAGGTTAATTTGGAAGAAAATCATCAATGAGAAGTTAGTAATGATGTAACCATGTTGTGTAGTGCTATCATAATATCCTTTACAGCAGGTACACACCAGGAATTTGTACTTTCGGGATATTATATAAATTTTGGAATTTGAACATTAATTCTGGATTTTCATTTTTATAATATCCTCTTATAGTTCTCTTCTTTCTCACATGTGTTCAGTTGTTTGCAATTGTACTTTTCATGTTGTTTTGTATGCTTTATATATAGTTCCTGATAGTCCTTTGTTCTCTTTCCCACTATTTTCATTGTTTACTGATCTCAGGTAGTTTTCTCCTTTCTTTTAATGTCTAGTTTTAATATTAAAAAAAACTGAATAAAAGTTATGCAGTACTTCTCACAGGATTCCTCCCAAGAGCTGTATTTTTTGATGTGGATTGTTATATCATCATTTGTGAGAAAATTCAGTTCACTATCACAAAGGTTTTCTGCTTTTACTGTTTGCAGTAGTGAGCTTGAAACAGCATTAGGTCTTTTTTATATAGTTTGTTATAACACATCATTTTGTTATGGTGATGTGATGCTCATTATAGCACACATGTACTGTATATTAATGCAATCAAACTATGTGTAATGCAAATTTACAAAAAAAAAAAAAAAACACTTCTGAATAGTCTGAATCTGAAAAAAATTAAAAACTTAAATTTCTTTTTTAATTCAAGGAAAGTAGTTTTTATTTATAAATAAACAATATTTCTTATGGAAAATTACCAAGATTGTATTTCAAAACAAGTTTTAAAATTATGGTCTGAACCAGTGGTCATTTTGAAACATAGTGTCATTAAACTCATTTTCTCATCTCTTGATGAAAAATCAAGCTACTCATCTCCCTGAATTCTGTTAGTTAAAAATAAGTTTATAAGCTTGTTCATTATTAAACTGGAATGGTAAACAGTAAACTTTTAAGGATGTAAAATTTATTATCTGCCAAGTTTTTTAAAGTCACATAGGACCATTTACTGAAATTCATTATATGCAGTCATTGTAGATGGCCAGTTGAAAATGTACAGAGTTTCATATTCTGTTCAGTTGAACATACACCATTTATATACCTATTCATTTAAATGCATAGCCACCAATTTTTATTGCGATAAACCCAAACAGTTTAGATTTGTTAAAGAAATACTATTAAAAAAAAACAGTACTTTTTTTTTTCAAGGAAAAACACACTCACACATGCGGACTTTGCCGAATCTCTTTTAAGGTTTAAAAAAAAATATATATATATATATATTATTATTATTATTATTATTATTATTATTATTATTATTCAGGCCCCCATGGAGTCAAGAGACTCATCGTGGGAGGTCCTCCCTAGGAAACAAAGTCTATCATACCATTCCTTGAACTCATTGAACATTCTTGCTCTCATCACTCTATCAGGCAATGCATTCCACGGTTCAACCACCCTCCACGCAAAGAAACCATTCCACACCCTCTTGCTCACAGCTTCCTTTCGTAACTTCAAGGGATGGCCCCTTGTCATCGCTCCTTCCTGCTGTTCCACCAAGTGAAAGAACTCCCCAGTGTCCACCCTGTAACTGCCTCTCAACAGTTTAAAAGTCTCAATCATATCACTTCTCCTTCTTCTATTCTCACAAACTCTGCAGTCCACATTCCCTCAGCCGATCCTCATAACTACCATTCTACACTGCTGAAACCATCTTTGTTATCTGCCTCTGTGACCTTTCCACAGTTAATTTATCCCCTTCAAATCCTGGGGACCAAATTTGAGAACAATAGTGTAAGTGTGGTCTGATCAGGGTCTTATACAATGGAATGATTACTCCTTTGTCTCTGCAGGTCAGTGTCCTCAGTATTGCAGCAATCCTCTGGATTATCTTCACCACCTTTGCAATATGCTCCCTGAATTTTAGTTTCTATCAATCATCACTACCAGATCTCTTGTCTCCCCTACTTCCTCCAGTATAGCTCCTCCAATCGAGTATGCAGCCTCCCATCGATGGATCCCAAACTTCAAGACTTTCCATTTTGCTGCATTAAATCGACACCCCCATTCATTTGCCCATCTGTCTAGTTTATTCAAATTGTCTTGCAGGGCTGCCACATCTGCACTATTACTGATAATCCTTCCCAACTTCACATCGTCTGCAAACAACTGAATATCCCCTTGCAATCCATTGACAATGTGATTGATATAAAGGTTAAACAATACAGGTCCCAGTACTAAGCCCCTGTGGAACCCCACTTGTAACCTTCTGCTTCCTTGATATTGTCCCACCATACATAATTCTCTGATGCCTATCAGACAGCCAATCCTGAATCCAGTTGACTAACCCAACATCTTAACCTATGTGCTGCAACTTAAATATCAGCTTATTATCTGGCACCCTGTCAAATGCCTTTGCAAAATCGAAAAAAAATGGCACTATATGACTTCCCACTCATCAACTGCTCTTGTCACCTTATTATAAAAGTCAATCATGTATATAGTTTATTTTTTTTTTATTATTATTAGTCCCTCACTAATTTCTCCAAGATCTTAACAACTACTGATGACACACAAACTGGCTTATAATTAGTCACTTCCAGTCTGCCACCACCCTTATGCAGTGACACTATCTTACCTTCCTTCCATTCCTTGGGTACCTTTCCCGTAGCCAGACTTTCATTGAAAAGCCAGGTCAAAGGAGCTGTCAGTTCTTTAGCACATTCTCTCAAAACCCACGGTGAAATACCATCCAGTCCCACAGCTTTACTGACATCCAGAGTACTCAGTATTTGGAACACATTCTCCTCTTGCACCCCTAAACCTCGAACCTGCCCTACCCCTCTAGTATTAAAACCTTTTTCTCCAGGATGAAATACTCCAATAAAATACTCATTGAACCAGTCCACTATGTCCTCTGCATCAATCACTCTATTCCCATTTTATTCCACAATGTCATTCTTCAACAATCATTTCTCTTCCTACTGGCCACATAGCTAAAAAGTTCCCTAGGATTTTCTTTGGATCTTAGTGCCAATCTCTTCTCATATTCCAGTTTTGCCTTCCTCACCATACTAGTCACTCTCCTGCCCTGAATCTTATATTCTTCATGCATCTGCTCTCCACCCCCGTCTCCTTATATCTCTTTCATAATCTCTTTTTCGCCTGCAGTTCCCATTTGATATTGTTTGTCATCCACTTTACACCAAATTGTTACTTCTTCTTTTTCAGTCATGGAATACAGCTTACTATTGCTGCTAACAAATATTCCTTCACAATTTCCCAAGCACTAATGATGTCCTGGCCTTCCAATTCTGCCCTCCATGGAACTGTCCCAAGTTGGTATCTAAGACTGTTATGATCATCTGCCTTATAATTCCACATATGTTCCCTTTTCTTTGACCATGTGGTTTTGACTTCATCTCCGAAGTCAAAACTACATGGTCACTCTCTCCAACTGCGGGGAGAGATGACATCTCAGTTATTATTAGCTCTTCTGATGCTATGACCAAATCCAAAACTCTTGAACCTCTTGTTCCCTCTATTACATGTTGCCAAAGGCAATTGATCCTCAAGAATTCTAGAAATTCCATTCCTTTATTACTACATGCATTTTCCTCTTCCCAGCTTTTACTGCTGTAGTTAAAATCTCCCATAACAATCATTCTTCTTGCACTTGCCAAGGTCAATTGCCTAAACATCTCCTTCTCCCCACCCTCTGTACTCCTTGGCTTGTAGCAACATCCCACTAAATATCCTGTCTTGCCCATCTCTACTTCACACGATATACTTTCAAAACCATTAGTGTCACTGCCTTCCAAATCCTCCACTCTTAGAGGACATAAGTCATCACTTATTATAAGCAGTACTCCACCACCACGTTTTCCCTTCGTATCCTGCCAAAAAATGCTGTACCCTACTACTTCTATTTCTGTTATTATATCATCTTCCGTCAACCACATCTCAGAGATCCCAATAATCTTTGGCCAGGCTGATGCTATCAGCACCACCAATTCATCTCCTTTATTCCAGATACTCCTGGCATAGTATAAAGCATAAAAATGTCACTGCTTCTGTTATACCTATCATTATCCTCTCCAGATCCCCACTGGACTCAGTGTTACCTGATGTTGTCCCCCTTCCCCCAAGCACCTATTCCCACAAGAGGCCACCCCCCTGCTACCATCCAACCTGGGAATTCTAGTTTCCCTGCATTGACACACTTACTCATTCAGAAAACAGCAATCTCTCCAGATGTCTATGTCCTTCCCCATTCAAATGCAAGTGGTCTCTCCCATACAGTTCTTTTCTGTCCTCAAATGCCCTCCAAGCATCCACATATTCTAATTCTCTCTTCTGACACATTCTGGCTATTATGCTATTCATTATTACTGCTCTTCTGCTCAGTTCATCATTATCATAACTGGGTAACACACACACACACACACACACACACACACTATCTTTCCTCCTCTCTGCGTTTTATTTTGTACAACCTCAAGCATGAATCTCAGATCTCTTGCCACCCGATTTACACTGCCATTTATATTATGTTAGAACACTTAGAGCATCTCGTGGTGATACAACCCATCTTCCTGCACTGATAACATTTAACCACTGCCAGTACATACTATTAAAATTTTGTGATCTTGGAAATTTTACTACATTGGGAACTGATTTTCTCCCTTGATCTTTTATATTTTTTGTCTCTTCATACAAATTATATTCAGCTGGCTTGGTTGGCTGAGTGGGAAACAGCTTTTATCTCTCCATCCTGCAGGCTGATTCAAATTCCACTATGGCATGGATATTTCTAAATTTCTTTTTTAAAATGGCAGGTGATTTTTGTTACCTAGTATGAAACCACTACCCTGCTTATTGGAGACCAAAGTGGTATCATAAAGTACCACTATGCTTGGACTCTGTAATAGGGTTTCTGGATTACCTGACCATTAACTCCCTCATTGCACTAATATATGCTGTAGGTTTCCTTTTATTATTATTATTTTTATTATTATTCACACCTCCATGGAGTCAGAAGACTCATTGTGGGAGGCCCTTCCTAGGAAACACAAAGTCTATCATACCACTCCTTGAACTCATTGACTGTTCATGCCCTCACCTCTCTATCAAGGCAATCCATTCCACGGTTCAACCACCCTCCATGCAAAGAAGCCACTCCTCACCCTCTTGCTCACAGCTTCTTTTTGTAACTTCCAGGGATGGTCCCTTGTTCTCGCTCCTTTTCCCTGTGTGTGTGGCAGGGGAGAGACTTGTAGGTGTGATTATTCTAAAAAATAAAAATATTGCACTATATTTCTTTGATGAGGACATCATCATCTTGATAATCCATATCTAGATGATGATGATGTAAGGTATCTTTTCCTTCTAAATGGCAAGAAGGGTCAAACTTCATACTCTTTGTACTGTGAAGCCCTGTAGAACTTTGTCCTTGAAGTGATATCCATATGGTGTTTAAATTCTTCACAGTAGTTAAATTGTGTAATGCATCATATTTACATGTCTGTTGCACATATTGTAAAAATACTTTTTTTTCTTTTTAGATCATGAGTAAGAACTCAAACTGGACTAAATATTCCAGCTTTATTTTCTCCTTTCTTTCTTCTCATTTCACAGCTATTTCTTGCCCCTCCCCCAAACACACTCGGTGGCTGCCAACTTGCTTCTTCTTACCATTAGTTGGGAAAACGGAGGTAGCAGGGTTTTTTCTCCCGGAAACTCGGGTTTTTCATCCTGCATACATACAAATCGGCCCTTCAGAACACACGCAATTTACAGACAAAAATTACTAGTTGTGGTGGTGTTGGAGGTGGGCGGTAGATGGCGTTGATGGAGATGATTCGTAGTAGAGGTTAGGTGTAGAGACAGTTGTAGGTGTCCTCCCGCGATGAGTCTTTGACTCCTTGGAGGTATCAGGAATAATAAAAAACTGCTTTGTCAAAAACAATAGGGCTTATTCATGTTAGTGATATCAATTTTAAACTCTGTTTCAAGAGTGAACACTTATTTTATATCATTTTTCTTACTAGAATGATATTGGTCATATTAGAAAACTCTGTTGCACAGTTTGTAATGCGATTCTTATATTATTCATGACATCCTTAATCATGAATACTGTATGCAAACTATACAAACTCAGTGTTTCAATACTCAACTTCAATTACTCAACAATCAAGTTAAGGTATGCTGTTACTTTGTATGCCTGAACTATTATTGTTGAGTAATAAAGTAGAAGCAGTGAAGACAATGTGGGATTTGTTATATATGTCGCAGGGAAATGATGAAAATAGGGATTTGATCAAATCCCTAAGGGATATGATCAATTCACGGAAGATGTTAAAATAACAACTCTGTGGGGTGATTTCCCTGAAGAAAGTAAGTGATTTGATCAAATCCGTTAACTGTTTTAGTGATTTGATCAAATCCCTTAACTGTTTTAGTGAAAAGATGAAATAATATTGTTTAGATATTAAAAGTATTTATTAAAGATGAAATAATATTGTTTAGATATTAAAAGTATTTATTTAGTAAACCATGCATTATTAAATGTAGAATAGTTAATACAACAATAGTCATTTAAGCTAATATTTTTAAAAACAAAAAGGATATTTTTAGTGAAATTTTAAACATTTTTCGTAGATACAAGCTCCTCTCTGGTGTCCGTGCCGGCCAAACATTACGCGAGGAAGGTTGCGCGCATTTTTATTATTGTTTTCTATATTTCGAGTTTTATCAAGTACCTACCGTAGAAAAATGAGTTCAGATATAGAAAAATATCAAACTCTGACCGAATTTGTATCTGAAGAACAGTTCAATGAAACTGTCAGGACGTTTTTGAATAAGCAGCATGAAAAAGAAAAACCTTTGTGGACTCGCGAAAGGATAGAAGAAGCTGTCACAATCATTGAACAATTTAAATTAGCACCACTACTTAAACTGCAACGGACACATAAACAGTACTATTATGGAAAAAATACGATGTTATGGAAGTAGGTACTAAAAAATCTTTGATTTTGAAGAGAAAGTCTGAATTCGATCCAATTGTGAAAATAGTACCAACGGAAAATTTTTACCACATACTTCGGGAAACCCATCAGTCAACTGGCCACGGAGGAAGAGATAAAATGCTGTATAGTTTGAAATCGAAATACCTAATACCTACTTCAGTTGTACTGGAGTTTTTAAAGCTGTGCACGGTATGTCAGTCTAAAAAAAAATTTCCAAACAAAGGAATCGTTGTTTGCCCAATTGTATCTAGCGACTTCAATCATCGTGGCCAAGTCGATTTAGTTGACTTACAGTCGACACCAGATAGAAATTACAAATGGCTATTAAACTACCAGAACCATGCGACGAAATTCAGCTTTCTTCGACCGTTGACTACAAAAAGAGCTGCTGAAGTAGCAATGGAGCTATTAAAAATATTTTTGGAAGGTAGGGTGTCCTCATATACTACAAAGCAACAATGGCCGTGAGTTTACGGCTGCTGTCATACAAGAATTAACAAGCCTCTGGCCAACGTGCAAAATTGTAAATGGTAGGCCTAGGCATCCAGCTAGTCAAGGATCTGTTGAGCGATCAAATCAAGATGTTGAAGCTATGTTACGTGTTTGGCTAATTGACAATGACACAAAAAATTGGGCTATAGGTTGTTACTTTGTTCAATTCCAAAAGAATTCCTCTTTTCATCGAACCATTAAACGATCACCTTATAAAGCTTTATTTGGAACAGAACCAAAAACAGGACTCCAATCTAGTCATATTTTGAAAGAGTTGCTTGAAAAACTTGTTACTGAAGAGGACTTGGATCTACTTCTTAATTAGCAGGACCATGACATTATTTTAACACCAGAAGACTTACCAGCAGCTTCCTTAGAGAACAACAACAACACTTCAACTTCAAAAGATCCACCAGCATCTCAATTAATTGATTACAATGCTTCAACTTCAAACGATCTATTAATAGTTAAATCAACCAACAATAACACTTCAATGTCACACGATCTACTGGCAGCTGATTTACTCACCAAAAAGGCTATAAATTTAGAGGATCTACCAGAAATTGAATCAACTTCTTTATTGACAATAAGACAACTCGAACCAGTTAACAACTCTACTTCAACTCCTGCTTCAACAGTTAAAACATCTGTAGTGTTACTTGCATCAGAAGGGGAAGCAGCTGTCAGCAACAGTAAAGCATGTTGTGTTGTTTGTAGAATGGAATCTACTGGAGCCCATTCATGTGACATTTGTAAAAATCCGGTGCACTCAATATGTGGAAATACAGTAGGAGAAGAAGGATATGGATTGAAAATCCTATGCTATTTATGCCAAAAAGAAGAGAGCATTAAAGATCAAAGGGAAAATGCTGCAAAACACCTGAAAAGATCAGCTGAAAAAATGAAAGAAGTTTCTTTGAAGAAATTTAAAGACGTGTTAGTGAATTCCACAGTTTTGGTGTATGTACCTAAGGTAGATAGAGGCCCATTAGATGGAAATAACATCGTGGGGATCGTATTAGATATAAAAAATAATTTATACCAAATTGGTACCTCAATTGGAATTATAAAAGATTGGCTACCTAGAAACGCTCTTCAAATAGTTACTACAACATTTACCGAAACAGTTCCACAGATTAACCTAAGTCTGCGTGAGATTGCAGGAAAATTATCCGTATTTGGAGGTCAAGGATCTAAGAAGTGTTCCTGTGAGCAATCCAAATTACAATGTAAAACAAAAAGATGTGCCTGTAAAAAAAGTAACGCACTTTGTAACTCGAGATGCCACAAATCAACAACATGTTTTAATAAAAATGAATAAACATTATTATTTGCATTCACGAAAAATGTTTAAAATTTCACTAAAAATATCCTTTTTGTTTTTAAAAATATCAGCTTCAGTACCTATTTCTTTTGTTAATTAGTTTCGAATAAATAATTTGTGTTTCAATGACTATTGTTGTATTAACTATTCTACATTTAATAATTATTTCATCTTTTCACTAAAATAGTTAAGGGATTTGATCAAATCACTTACTTTCTTCAGGGAAATCACCCCATAGAGTTGTTATTTTAACATCTTCCGTGAATTGATCATATCCCTTAGGGATTTGATCAAATCCCTATTTTCATCATTTCCCTGCGACATATATAAGAGCAAGCACACTTTCTTATATTTTTATATATTTTTAACTATTTTTTTTCACATGCCTCTACCCTTTTTTTTCTTTCTTCTTCTTTTTCTTTTGTTTCATTTCAAAATTTAAGACTAAGTTATTCATTATTATTATTATTATTATTTCATGACACCTCCAAGGAGTCCAAAGACTCATCGAGGTAGGGAATCTACTCTACAACTCCCGTCTCCACCACTTCATCCACCAACTACACCAAACCACTACCATCATCATCATCAACAACTCCAATGCTATCTACTGTCCGCTACCACCACTACTAATTTTTTGTCTGTAAATTGCATGTGTTCTGAAGGCTGATTTGTCTGTATGATAAAAAACCCGAGTTTCCAGGAGAAAAACCATACTACCTCTATATGAGATTGGTTAACTCACCTTCAATTGAAAAAGCCCATATAAAGAATCCTCCTGTCACGACAAAATCAAACTTAGGCCTTTTCCAATCGAAGGGCTCAGCATACTGCCATTCTTCCAACTGTGCTACGTCAAAAGTTCTCTATAGATCAGCACTGTGTGACTTAATCTATTACTCTTAAATATTTTAGTGAATCCCAGGAGGGATTCACTAAAATATTTCAGGTGAGAGAGAGAATGTGAGAAAAAAGGTGAGAGAGAGAATGGTCTTTTCTGGGTGGTGAATTCAGTACAATGTATGGGTGATGGAAATTTTTATATTGATTTCATTCACATTTAATATCAAAAGACTCAGCTTAAATAATTGCATTGTCTATTTGGTAACTAGTAAAGAAAAGTAATTTAATACATATATATAAATTTATATATTGGCATACTAGAATAGAAATAATTTTGTGTGTGTGTGTGTCTGTTAACAAGGTTCTTGAAAAGCTGGAGGTTGTACTTATTAGGGAAAAACAGTATGAGGAAAACTGTTCCAAAGAACAGAGGTAGATGGAATGAAGGAAGATGAGAAGTTGATACAATATGTTTGGAGTTGGAGTGTGTATGCATGTTTTGTCTAGTAAATGATGTGATTTTTATATGATCAGAGGAAAGCAGAATGGTAGTGGCCAATTCAGCAGAGTAGTGTCCATGAAAGTACCTATAAAATAAAGGTATAATGCAGAAACTGGAAGTCTTCTGAGATAGTGACTGGAGGGAGTCTGTGAGTGAGAGAGAGAGAGAGAGAGAGGGGGGGGATCTCTTATTAGGTGTATTTCCCTCTTCTGTATATATAATCAAGAATTCTTAAGTAAGTTTTGAGTACCCTACCCCAATTGCAAGAACAGTGTTCAAAGGTTGGGTGGATTTGAGATTTATGAAGTATTAGGAGTTAAGCAGGAGAGAACTAGTGTGTCGAACAAAAACGAATACCTAGTTTTTTAAAGGTTGAGGATGCTATTGGTGTAATAAGTTTATGCCAGGATAAACTGGATGTGAAGTTCAGCCCAAGAAGGCAAATCTTATCTTGAAAGGATATCAGAAATAAGAGGGAGTGAAGTAGGCTCCTTCTTGCAGGTAATAAGGTCAGGACTTTGATAGCAATAAAATCATTGGTTAGAGAAGATCTTGAAGTTTCACTCATTTGAGTACTACAAGATTTCTTCAGTAAAAAAGAGGAATGGTGAGTACTGTCATCAGCAAAACTATGAATAAGATTTGAAGTCAGAGTGACAGAAAGTCATTGATATAAATGAGAATTTGGGATATTCTGTGTTAGTAAAGAAATCTGACTATGACACTCATTGAATGACCAGAGAGGAAGATTGCAATCCATTTGCAAAGGACAAGAGGGAGACCATAAGATAACTGCTTGTTCAGAAGACCTCAGTGACAGACACAATCAAATACCTTAGAAATATCAAGAGTGACCACATAAGTTTCCCAAGATAGAATAAATTAACAAAACATAATGAAATAAATATTGCTTTTAAATTGCAGTAGTTTGATTTAACTTGCAGAACTTTTTCAATGCTTCTTCTAGTGGTTTTTGTAATTATTATTATTATTATTATTATTATTCATGACACCTCCAAGGAGTCCGAAGACTCATCGCGGGAGGACACCTACTATATAACACTCCGTCTCCACTACTACACCGAACCTCTACTACCAATCACCTACATCAACGCCATCTACTGCCCACAACCACCACCACAGATACTATTTTTGTCTGTAAATTGCATGTATGTTCTAAAGGGCCGATTTGTCTGTATGCAGGATGAAAAATCTGAGTTTCCAGGAGAAAAAACCCTGCTACCTCTGTATGAGATCAGCTAACTCACCCTCAATTGAAAAAGTCCATATAAAGATTCCTCCCGTCATGACGAGAATTGAACTTAGGCCTTTTCTAATCAAAGGGCACAACATACCATCGTTCCTCCAATTGCGCTATGAAGGCGCTAATAATACAGTAACCATCATCTCATTCAAGTGCCATCTCCTATCTAGGAGATTGACTATCATGATTTGTTTCATGGTTAACTATGGACGTTATCACATGTGGTGAGGACCCTATCTCTTCCACATATTATTGTAAGTATTCATAACTGTAAATCCATGTGTGTGTGTGTGTTTGCAGGGCCAGTTTGCCTGTTCTGGGGGAGGGGACTAAAAAACCAAGTTTCCAGGTGAAAAAAAAAAAAAGCCTACCTCTGTATGAGACTAGCTAACTCACCTTTAAGCAAAAGAGACCAAGTAAAGGTTCCTCACGTCATGGATGGGAATTGAACCCAGTTCTTTCTGACCAAAGGGCTTCATCTATACCAAGTGAACTATGGAGGCTCTTACAGTAGCAGCAAAGCCATCATATTATATGATATGAAGATATTTTGTTGGATCTATTTTGTTTTGAAATACAATATTAGTATTCCATAAAAGTAAATATTGTAATTTTATTTTTAACTATTAAAATAAATAACTTCTGTTTCAGAGTTATTGTGTTTTTTCCTCTAGGTTTATTTTAGATTTAGTTTATTCCTTCTAGGTATAAAATACATGCAGAAGTATTTTCTATTTGGATTTTGCTTGAAATGACACCAGAAAATAATTTGTATATTTTCTATTAGATAGTTCCAATAAAAATTACAGTGTAATTCCCTGCACATTATCCTTCCTCATGTAGACAGAATGAAAATATTAAATTAATTCATATTTGGAAGTTTATTCTGTTAATTGATTAGAATACAGTTATAAACTCACTTATTCATTATAACAAACTATCAAAACTATGTTGTTCCGTGGGGTATCCTCTGTGTCAGACCTTTCCGTAACAAACTATTCTTTTGGTCCATACAAGTTTGCAATAGTGAGAGTATACCTAAATAAATAGTACATTATTTAGAGTTTGTTTATTAAATAAGGATTGGCAAAAGTTGACCTTCTAGAGCTAAATCTGCACAATTGTTGTTGTGTACAAGTTGTCTTTATGTAGAAATTGTGCTTTAGGTAGTCTTGTTTCACATTTATCATTTTTCTCATACAGCTTGTATTTTTGACTTTTTTGCATTATATTCAGCAGTATGAGTTAATATTTATAATTTTGATATGTATAATTTTTTTTTTCTATGTGTTATTGTGTATTTTTTTTAATATAAATTTTATAGCATACAGTTGATATGAGATTATTTTATCATGGAATAGTTGAAATGTCAAGATAAAATAAGCGTGGTATTATTGAGTAGCTAAATCTTTTTTTTTTTTTTTTGAAAAAATCCCTATTCTATTTGAAGTAAAGAAATCTTGAACCAAAAGGAGATTGAAAAGAGGAGGATTCCAGGTTTGATAGTCTTTTGACAAGAAATGTCTCATTTGACATTCCTTATCAAAGGAATCATCCTTTTTTCCCCGAAATGATATTTGTTCTTTCCAACAAAATCAATACTACCAGAGATATTCATCTGTAAGTTGTCAGGATAAAATTCTTCTTTTCTCTGTTTGGAACAAATAAGAAATGTAGATTTAACATTTTTATTTATAGTGTATTTGACATATGAGTATGCTTGAATATTTCTAAACAGATGAAGAGGTATTCGAATGTATTTCATAATTTTGAATGACTAGCTTGATGATTTTGTTGTTGAATTTTAATGACATTTTAAAAGTTTATGCTGATGATTTTTAACCCTTTTGTTATCAGTAAATTGCAAAGCAAAATAGATAATGTAAATTGCAAAGTAAATATAATATTTACTTTGCGATTAATTATTAATTGAATAAGAATTTGACTTATTTTTATAATTTAGTTCCTGTATTTAGTACCAAAGTCCTCTGCAATACAGAAAACATAAAATAAACAAAAAGTTGTTTTAAAAATCTTTGAGGGCTTAAGTAGAATTCGTTGAAGAAGTGGTATGTAGTATTATTATTATTATTATTACGGGTATCTCCATGGAGTCAGTAGACTCATCGCGGGAGACCCAAGCTAGCAAAACAATATCTGTCATATCTCTTCTTGAATTCATTTACAGATGAAGATTGTCCATTGGGATTGTCCATTTGAATTTCTAGCCTCAAATTATAGAGCCACCAAACAGTATGACATCTGTTTAATTAGAAGTGTATTGCACTATTTTTTTTACTTATTTTTCATAATTAATTGATGTTTTATATTATTTTTTAATAATTTTATAGTTGATAGCATAGCTAAAATTGTTTCTACAGTTATACTTTAGAAATTTTCTGTAATACACATTGCAGAAAATGGAAGTTTATACAAACTCCCATTCTGAAATAATATGAATGTTGTGCCATCTTCATTTGAAACTGTATATATATATATATATGTGTGTGTGTCTGTGTATATATTAAATATATATGCTAGTAACATATCTATGTTTTTAGCATGTAACTAAAACATATGAGTGCAGCACAGAGCAGAAGATATGTCCTCATAACTGGACTCTTTTGCTGCCATGTATAAGAAAGTCTTTCATGTAAAATTCCACTTTTTTAAAAAACCTAAATAATTTAATATAGTGTAACTATATAATGTTTTAGGAAAATATCTACAAAAAATTGTAAATATTTGCCATATTTATCTACTTTAAAAAAAGTATATTTTTTATACTTTTTCTATTTTCAGCCTCTTTGAAGGAATCCAGTATCTTTAATTAGAGGCTAAATTCAATTAGTATAATTTTTTACTTATTTTATACAATTAACTGAATATTTCTTGCCTGCAGAACTGCTAACACTATATTATTATTATTATTATTATTATTATTATTATTATTATTATTATTATATGAGACCTCCAAGGAGTCATCAAGAGAGGCTATACATCACTCAAACCAGCTGTCATACTTTCGTTTAAATTCATTCACACTAGATGCACTCACTACCTCCAAAGGCCTACTATTCCACTCACTCACTGCTTTGTGAGAGAAAACCTAGCTCTTACCCCTTTCTTGACTGCAAAGAAACTTAACTTCCATGGATGCCCCGGTGTTCTCTTCCTACCTTCTTATAATGAAAAATTTCATCAGACAATAGCCTATAACACCCACTCAGAAGTTTATAGACCTCTATCATATCATCCCCTCTTTCTCCTGTTAATCAGAATCTTTGTAACTCTTCTTTGCACTGTTTCCACAGCTTCTTTATCTTCTTGAAACCTGGGAGACCCAATCTGTGCACAATAATCAAGGTGAAGTCTTATCAAGAACTTATAAAGAGGCAAAATGACTCCCTTATCCTTACATGTTGGGGTTCATTTCAACATTGCAATTATCCTCTGAGTTGTATTTGCAACTTTTGCTATGTGACCTTTGAACTTCAAATTCCTATTCCCAATTAAGCCAAGATCCCTAGCCATCATCAGTTTCTTGTAGAATAACCCTGCTAATATAATTTTCTGCTGGAAATCTCATCATGCCAAAGTGCATAACTTTACACTTACTGCAATTAAACTAATAGCTATTTTCATTTGCCCAAATTTCCAGCTCTTTCAAATCATTTTGTAATTGCTGGATATCAGTAGCATTCCTGCTCTGCCTATCTTTGCATAATCAGCAAACAACTACACATCTCCTGTTAGATGCTTCCTGTATATCATTAATGTGTAGATTAATGTTAGCAAAATCCAACATTATCTTAATATATCCATTCCCTTTATCCAACTCGACCTTAACATTGTTATAAAATATGAGCAAATTGCTAAAACATGACCTTCCCTTAGTAAATCCATGCTGTTCCTTGCAGAGTATAGTTCTACCCATTTCTGTATGCGAGTTCTTACCAACTTCTCTAAAAGCTTCACTACCACCAGAGATACTGATAGGTCTGTAGTTAGACATATCAGCTTTTGCACCACCCTTGTACAATGGAACTATCATATATTCCTTCCATTCCTGTGGTATCATTCCTAAGCTGAGACTCAAGTTATACAAATGTGTAAGGCCTAGCCAGTTCAATTGAACTTTCCTAAACGTGCTGATATTCCATCTCTCCCTATTGACAAATTCCTATCCAGGTTATGCAACAGCTCTTCAATTTCATTTTCATGCACCTCTAACTCCTCATCCAATGTTTCAGTACCATGTTACATACACCTGGTTGATATATCTTAGCAAAGTGAGCACTCATTAATTGAACAATCTCATTAGCTTCTGACACTAGAGTACCATCTAGTAAAGCTATTCTTTCACATTCATTCTTTCTTTTGCTTGCACAATAAAGATAAAATTCTTTTGGATTGCTTGAGATATAAATCCCAGATCTACTGAAACTTAGAGTGCAGAGCTCACATTTGATGTCATCCACTGAAAACCCCCCTGAAAAATGTTTGATGCTATTCAGATGAGAGCAGTTCACTTAATAGGTGATCCTTCTCTCTTTCACAGGCTCAATTCAATTACTTTCCCATAAATATTGTGTTTTTATTTTCATGTGTTTTCTGTAGGTATTTTCATGATTGCTATTCTACCAAACTGGCAGCCATCAAGCAGCTGCTAGTCACCATTTCACAGTTCCACTCCAAACTTACCAACTTCTCTTCTTCTCCAACTTCTCTTCCTCTTTCATTTCTCTTTCATGGAATGAAAGAGGAATTATTTCCAGTGCTGATATGCAATCATGAACCGTGGATCATGTTATGACCTTTCTATTTCACAAGAATGTCTTGATCATTGAAAATCTTATATAATTTCTAGTGGTCTCATATCAACTTTTTTAGGATTCATCATGATAAGTACTAACTTTTACACCACTAATGATATTTACTGAGCTTGTTTTATTGTGGATTTCAGAAATTAATACATCCAGTAATTCATTTGTATTGGATGACTTGAATTTGTTTTTTGGAAGTTAGTTTATGTTCAAAAGGTATTTGCACTGAGAAGAGAACTGAGATTAGTAAGAACTACCTGTAATCACCTTACTGAAACCTTATTTACTGCTCCTACTTTCACAAGGATGCGTTGTTCAATTAGCTGGTTTGATAATGTAGACCAATGTTTTCCAAATTGTGGCATGCATAATCCCAGGGATATGTGAAAGGGCTTTAGTTCTGCCTAAAATGGAACTAGGTGCTTTTCTTTAAAAAAAAAATTATTACTTTGTTTTTTACTTTTTATTTTTGTTGCCATATTGTTGCAGAAAAGATAGTGTGGATTTATTATATAATTAAATTGTCAGTAATTAAAAAAAATCTAAAGGAATTTTTAAAAAAGTTGTGTCTCTTGGCATGCATTAACTAAACTCCATTAGGGCTGCATCTGGTGAATGGCATGATTCAGCTCTAGGTTCAAACTGTTTGCATTTAGAGTAGAAATTAAAATAGTTTGAACCATGCAGTCAGAACTCTCTGCTATATTTTGGAATCATTCGTTTCTTAAATTGTAATGGTTCCCAGTAATTATTTCACTATCAATGTATGCATATAGTGGGTTTTTTGCACTCTTGATGTGACAATTCATGTATGGTAAAAAATAAAAACCTAAGTGCCAGATTCCACCGGACTAACTTCTTCCCAGCAGAAACAGTTTCATCCATCTCGTTAAACTTTTTTTTTTATTATTGGAAACTTAAATCTCGTAATTTTTGTTTTTACTGAATGTATATTAGATTCATGTAACTAAAAATGCATTTAATAATTAAAAATATTGATTCACATGTTTGCAATTTATTATAATGCAAACATTAAAAAAATAAATATATTTATAATTATTTGGGTTTGAATGAAATATTATTATAACTTCTCCCAAATTGCCTTTGCCTAAAGGAAGGAATAATATGCTGTTGTTACTAGAATAATTTCTAATGGGGTATGCAGTTACTGAAAGGTTGGGAAACACTGATGCAGATAAATTGTTTTGTGCATTATTATTAATTAATGACCATCATAATATTCAGTATTCACATTAGTATGATTAGCTAAAAGCATTATTACCATCACTGGAACTCCATGAGTTTAAGATACTTATTGAAAGATCCACTCTATGTCCTGCAAAGGCAATCATACACCTTAAAATCTTTCACTGTCTGCTCACCACTCTCCCTCAGGTATTGTGTTCAATGTACATGCTCTCCATGCAAAAAATCTGCTTCTCACTTCTATATGCAACTTTCAGGAAAGTCCTTCCCTTTTCTTTGGAAAATCTCAACAATATTTATTTGATAAATATTGTTGAGATTTGATAAGATAAATCCTTATCTTATCTTTGTTATTTAACTTTTTACCATTTTTAAAGTTTCCTCATCCCCTTGAAATCAAGGTGACTAGGTCTGCATGCAATAGTCTAGATGTGGTCTGATCAAGGTGCTACACAATGGAACTACGAGTACGATATCTTTATCCCTTCTAGTCATTGTCCTTACCACCATTGCAGCAATCTGTTGAGTAGTCTTCACCACCTTTGCAAAGTATTTTCTGAACTTGAACTTCTTGTTGGTCATCACATTTAGTATATTTCTAACAGTAGAATACACAACACACAATACACAACTAAATTTATTATACTCTAACCAAGTGAAAAATAAACTTTCAACATCTTTCTCTAAATCCAGAGTAATTTATTAAAAAAGGGTGGCACACCATTTGGCAACTCCGATAGGTAGAGATGACCTGCAAATGCTTCTGCCTGGTATCTCAACTTGGGCCTGGCTCCCACTGAAGAGACCTCAATAAAGGTCGAAACTAGTCTGGGTAGTGGCCCTTCCCTTAATGCATAACATTAGACATATCCGCAAGGAGATGTGTTTTGCAGTATATAGGAGATACTGAGACAGGAGTGTTGGTAGCTTGCTCCACCTTTGCAACGAGTTGCCCTAGTGCTGTATCACCTTACCCCAGTCCTGAAGATACTTCAGGCGCAAACTTTGTTTGCTCATACTTGGATAAAAGATTAAACTAAATTTATTATACTCTAACCAAGTGAAAAATAAACTTTCAACATCTTTCTCTAAATCCAGAGTAATTTATTAAAAAAGGGTGGCACACCATTTGGCAACTCCGATAGGTAGAGATGACCTGCAAATGCTTCTGCCTGGTATCTCAACTTGGGCCTGGCTCCCACTGAAGAGACCTCAATAAAGGTCGAAACTAGTCTGGGTAGGGTAGTGGTCCTTCCCTTAATGCATAACATTAGACATATCCGCAAGGAGATGTGTTTTGCATTATAGGAGATACTGAGACAGGAGTGTTGGTAGCTTGCTCCACCTTTGCAACGAGTTGCCCTAGTGCTGTATCACCTTACCCCAGTCCTGAAGATACTTCAGGCGCAAACTTTGTTTGCTCACACTTGGATAAAGGATTAAACTAAATTTATTATAGTAGAATACACAGGCTTCCATCTCTGACTCCCGAAGTTTAAAACTCTACATTCAAACTTTTACATTAGTTATATTAAGCTGTGATCTTCACCTATATACTTAATATATTAATATATAATTATATACTTATATAGGCCAATCAGCATCTCAGTAGTGGTGGTTAAGATATTGGAGAAATTATTGAAAGGCAGAATAATTGAATAATTATTCTGCCTTTGAGCAATAATTGAATAATTTGTTTACTTTTTTATAATCAAGTAACAATGCAATTGTGCAGTTGGATAAAGGAAATGGCTACTCAGTGATATTGCTAGACTTTGCAAAAGCCTTTGACAGATTCCAAAGAGAACTCTACTGGATAAATTGGAGCAAATGGAGATGGATATGAATCTGGTGATTTGGATTAGAGGGTGATTGATGGACAGCTATCAAAAAGTGGTTTATGGAGGAGTTGAGTCCAGGAGAAGGCAAGTGACCGGTGGTATACCACAGTGCTTAGCATTTGGTCCTCTGTTGTTTAATTTGTATATCAATGATATCGGAAATGATTGCACAGAAAATATTCAGTTGTTTGCTGATGATGCTAAGCTGTGAAGAGCAATGATAAATGAAGTTGATGCAGAGATCCAGTAGGAGAACTTAAACAGACTAACAATATGAGCAAAAGTAAATGACTGCCAGTTTAATGTTGCCAAGTGTAAGGTGATGCACTTTGGGAAGATATCTGAAGCTATGTACTATATTGATGGAACTGAATTGCAGGAAATGACAAGGTCAGGGTCTTGGGTGTAATTGTGGACAGGGTGTTGAAGTTTAGCAGGCATATTTCAAAGTAACCAAAACAGCACGTCAGATTATGTGATCATTGAAGAACACACTAACAGGCTGGGACGGGGAGGTTATTGACCTCTTTATAAGGCCACATTCGGACTATTGCACACAGATCTGGACTCCCAGATTCTGTGGGGGATGAAGAAGTTGTGGAGTATCCAGAGGTGAGTGACAAAGGTTGTGGTGGATCTGTGGAATGCTCACTATGAGAATAGATTAATGTAGGCTTCAAAAATTAGCTGATAGGTGAAAAAAGAAGAAACATGATAGAAGTACTGAAGTTATTAAAGGGGGTTTTATAGGATTGACACTAAAGCCTTTTTTCAGTACATGACAAGAAGGGAGAGAACAAGGGGTAACCAGTGGAAGCTGTATCAGATTGAGGTTAGTAAGGATGTCAGGACTAGATTTTTTGCTTGGAGGGTAGTGAGCGGGTGGAATGGGTTGCTAGAGGTTGTTGTAGGTACTTCATTAGTGAATGAGTTTAAAGGAAGGTATATAAGGAATAATGGATCTCCCAGATACTTGGAGGGTAGTGAATGGGATGGAATGGGTTGCTAGAGGTTGTTGTAGGTACTTCATAAGTGAATGAGTTTAAGGAAAGGTATATAAGGAATAATGGATCTCTCAGATATCTCCACGGAGTCTTCTGACTCCATAGGGATACTTCATCATCATCATCATTAAATGCGTAACATTTACTCTCAAGGAGTGTACAGGATATGATAGTGCTACATGAAACATTTACATCATTACAAACTTCTTATCTACAATTTTCCTCCAAATAAATCTCTTACCTGTCAATGCTCCAACAGTGTCAGATCTTATATTTCTATCTTTTAAGGCATTTTTTACCATATCAATCCACCCATATCTTGATCTATCTCTGGGTCTTTTTCCTGCCAACCTGGCAGAGAACACTTGTTTTGCTAATCTTTCCTCTCCCATTCTGTTTAAGTGACGATACTAACCAAGATTAGCTCTGTTAATACATTCCTGGATGCTGACAATGTCAAGCTCTTTCCTAATATCCTCGTTTTTAATATGATATTGCAATTGATGCCATCTGTTCATGCCCCTAATCTTTCTCAGGACTCTCGTATCTACAGTCTCTAGTCGTTGGTCAAGTGTTTTACTTCTAATCGAGCTCAGAACCATAAGTTAAAACTGGTTTGAACTGTCTTGTATACAGCTAACTTAGTGTTTTGACTAATTTCTCTCTTATTCCATGTAAATTTATTCAGTTGACTTCCTACCATACCAGCTTTGTTGATTCTGTTGTCAATTTCTATATTTAATTTACCATCTTCACTAAAAATTGTGCCAAAGTAGCTGAAATGTTTTACTTGTTCTACAGGTTCTCCATTCACAATGCAGTTGCTATTTTCAATGCTTGTGCCTATTTTCATTGTCTTTGTCTTGTTATTGTTTACCTTCATACCATATCCAATACAACTGTATTTCAATTTAGTAAGGGAATCTTGTAGCAGATTTATTTAAGAAGTATAACATCATCTGCATAAAGTAAAAAGCTGACATTAACATCTCCAATTTTGATATCAGGTTTAATACCACTTTCCTTCATAATGCGATCCATATAGATAATGAATAACAGAGGGGATAATGTACATTCTTATCTGACACCAGATTTAACATCAAACCAAGGAGTGTACAGGATATGATAGTACTTCCTGTACTTTCTTCATTTCTAACTGCTGACTTACAACTCAAATAAAGACTAAGTATTGCTTGATATAATGCTCCACTGACACCATACAACTGTATCGTTTTCAATAGCTTCTCTCTTGGCACCTTGTCATATGCTTTTTCCAGATCTCCAAAACTTAAACATAGTTCTTTGTTATATTCCCATGATTTCTCAACTATTTGTCGTAAAGTGAAAATTTGATTCTGACAGCCTCTATTTGGCCTGAATCCAGCTTGCTCTTCCACAATCCTTCTCAACCGTTTCTCAAGTATACAGGCATAAATCTTATCAGGAACACCGAATAGAGAAATACCTCTGTAATTCTCACATTCAGCTTTATTTCCCTTTTTATATATGGGTACTATGAGAGCTCTACTCCAATCATCTATAATTTTCCCTGCAATCCAGGCCTTCTGAACTATGCAGTGCAGTCACTGTAAGACTCTTATACCTCCATACTTGAGTATTTCTGGTCGCATATCTACTCCAGCTGCCTTTCCACATTTCAGACTTTTGATGGCTTTTTTCTACTTCAAGTATAGATATGTATTCCTGACTGCATGTCTGATCAGTGTTTTTTATCACTGTGCTGTCATCACTGCTTGTTTCATTTAACAATTTTTCGAAGTAATTTAACATACTTGAAGGATATCTTTTTTCTCCTGTTTTCATGTCACCTTTATCATCTCTAATTCCTTTTACAGCACTCTTTCCTCCATTTCTGAGCTTCTTCAACAATCTCCAGAATATCTTGCCACCTCCTTCTTGATATTTATTTTCTATGTTCTTATCGAATTCTTCCCATGACTTTTGTTTAGCTAGTTTCACACAGTGTTTAGTTTTCTTACATTTTCTCTGTATTCTATGAAGAGCACAAGCTGACTTATTTGCCAGTAACTTTTAATATGCTTTTTTCCTGTCTTCCACCATGCAGTTTTGATTTTTCTATCCTTGCAGACAACCTCACCACATGCCTCTCTGACTGAATCAATCAATGTTTTCTTCAGAGCTTGCCATTGAATCTCCACGGTTTGATTTCTGTTCTCAAACTTTTTCATTTTTTTTTTAATGTTTGTATATTTCAGTCTACAGTTCACATCTGAGAGCTGCTCAACTTTTATTCGCTTTAAAACTTTCTTACATATTCTTCTTTTCAATATGAAATTCAATTTTATCCTGCTCGAGACTAAATGGTGATCACTCCCAATTTCAAATCCTCTGTACACTGTAGTGTCCTGCACCAGAGAGAAAACATCACTATCAACAATAACATAGTCAATGAGACTTTTCTTATTCCTTGCATCTTCTCTCCATGTGAATTTATGCACATTTTTATATTGGAGCATGGTGTTAGTAATAACCAGTCCATGTCCTGATCAGAAATCCAAGTATTTGCCATTATTATTAGCTTTGCTCTTTTCTCCAAATTTTCCCAAAATATTTTTGTATGTCTGCCAATCATTCCCTACTCCGCTATTTAGGTCCCCAACAAGGACAAACTTTTCCTTTTTCATTGCGTCAGTTGCTTTCTCTCTAAAGCCTCAAAAAATTCCTCCACTTCTACCTTAGTAGAACCTTCTGTGGGACTATAGACACAAATGAGTCTCATTGTCCAGTTCCCCATTCTGATATTTGCCCACATCCCTCTACTTGAGACTGTTCCATTCAAGAAGTTTAGCC
Source organism: Typopeltis vanoorti (assembly GCF_054136105.1). Classification (NCBI taxonomy): domain Eukaryota; kingdom Metazoa; phylum Arthropoda; class Arachnida; order Uropygi; family Thelyphonidae; genus Typopeltis; species Typopeltis vanoorti. The sequence goes on along the minus strand of NC_143566.1, from coordinate 28,757,508 downwards.
TCATATTTAGTGTTGAATACTATGGCTACTCCTTCTTTTCCTTGATTGTCATTGCCTGAATATAACATTTTGTATTTATTGCTCAGAAAGATCTCACCAGTTTTTGTCTTTTTTGTTTCAGTCATCCCTGTTATGTCGATCTGGTACTTATCCAAATCTCTAGCAATAAGTTTTAAAAATGTAAACCGTGAGTAGACATAACTATACATAATAAATAACGGAAAAACTCACGTAGAAATATTATTTAATAGTTTAATGCCTGTGACACACAGGCGAAAATTATACTATTAAATAATATTTCTACGTGAGTTTTTCCGTTATTTATTATGTATAATCCAAATCTCATTTCTTTGCCATTCAGGCTTCTTATGTTGATAGTACCGATCTTTAACTCTGGTGATATTGAGTTGGGGTGTGTTTTAGGGTTTGTTCCAGTAGATATCTGGAATGGAGATATCTGTATTATAATAATAATACTTGAAGTATCAGAAAGAAAGGGATAGAAAGAAAGAAAGAGTTTGTTGCCTTGGTGAACATGGAGCCTCAGACTGTAAGGATACCTGGTTATCAGAGACAAACAGCTATCGAGTGTAAAAGGTACAGTATTTTTAGGAAGACTGGAGGGGGGGGCTGTTAATGATATTGGATGATTTGAGTTCATTTAGGGTAGAAACCTGTGACTGCATTACTAGTAACATTTTCAATTTGGCAATGAGTTTGAATCCATTTGGTGTGAGATTGAGTCTAACAAGATTAAATACATAGTTGGGTTGTTACAAACCTAGTGGATTGGTTGCTCATGATGATAGAATGCAAATTTAAACATGAAGTGTGCAAAATGGATAATCATTATGGGTGACTTTAATTATCCAAACATTGATGTCGTAGTCGTGAAACCAAATTTATTGAGCTGTTGTGAGGCAACTTCCTCAAGAAGATCTAACACTATTTAGGTCAAAGAGTGCTAAATTTGATAATGAGAAGCACAGAAGACAGCCTGTAGGTGTAGCATGCATTGAAGAATTGAGCAGAAAGGAGATTGCTGCTTAGGTGCTATTCAAGAATAGTAGAAGCAATGTCTAAATGTATTCCAAGGATCAGGAGGTTAAATAAGATAGGTTTGAAGTGGATGTGTTAAGAGATTATGTTGAATCCAATTATGGATTCAACATAAGATAAGTGATAATAATTAATTCCATGAAGAGTTCAAAGAACAAAGCAAGGGGGTGACTAGGTTGCTAACGATTGGAGAAAATGGTATAAGAACAACTGCTGCAGAAGAGTTGGGATATTTAATGAGCAGTTCATAAAGATCTTTCGTTCTTGTGAATGTGATATCATGAAGAGTTTGAGAGCAGTTGATGATGTGGAGAAGAGACTGATTGTAAATGTGCTAGAGGTATGTGGAGAATTGAGCAAACTTAATAGTAATAAGGCTGCAGGACTTGATAATATATCACCATATATTTTTGAAGGAATGTGCCAGGGAGTTAGCATCTGCCTTAACATATTTGTTTAATACAAGTATTGCAGTAGGTCGAGTTCCAAAGGAGTGGAAGAAAGGCAAGATTGTGCTACTTCATAAGGGAGATGACAGAACTCAAGCATCAATTTATAGGCCTGTCTTTGTATCAGTTGTTGTGGTTAAAGCATTGGAGAGGCTGGTGAGAACCAGGATCCAGAATTAAGTTGACAATAGTGGTATTATCTTTGATTGACAGCATGGATTTGCTAAAGGGAGGTCATGTTTTAGTATTCTTATTACAACAACGTGACAGCTTTATTGGACAAAGGAGATGAATACACAGTAGTATACTTAGATTTTGCAAAGGCTTTTGATCGATTACCACATGATAAGTTGATAGTCCACCTAGGGCAGATAGGGTTGGATATTGGACTAATGCATTGGATCAGAAATTGGCTATCTGATAGGTATCAGCAAGTTGTGTATGGGGGAGCAATATCCCGGAAAAGGAAAGTCACTAATGGTGTGCCTTGGGGGTCTGTTTTAGAATCATTGCTGTTTAACCCATATGTTAATGATATTGGGGAAGATTTGGATGGAGATATTCAGTTGTTTGCAGATGATGCAAAGTTGGGACAAACGATGAGGAGTAGAACAGATGTTTGGCCTTACAAGAAGAGTTGAATAGATTGAGTGAATGGGCACTGGAATGGGGATGTGAGTTCAGTGTTGCAAAATGTAAGGTTTTAAAATTTGGGACACAAAGATGGGATGTAGAATTTATGCTTGTTGGGATATATTATTGGAGGTAGAGGAAATAAGAGATCTTGGGGCGATGGCAGATAAGGATCTAAAATTTAGAGTCCACGTTGTCAAAATTGTGAGAATCACACAAGAAATTCTGGGAATGATGTAGAGCAGTGCTTCCCAAACTTCTGGAAGTCAGGGCCCCCCTTTGCAAAAATTAAAATATTTCACGGCCCCCCTCGAAAAAAAAATCGTAATAGAGAGATATATTATAATAATATTTATTGTATTTATATTCAATACAAAACATACACAGCGAATATTGCAAAAATCAAATGCATATATTACATTTTTTGCTTCTTACCGTTTGGTTCTGAAGACGATGCGGGCTGTTCTGGTAAAATATGAAATATTGTCCTTTTTTTGAGTCTGTTTCTGCTTCTTCTGGTTGTTCGTGGGGATTTTTTTTATATTTTTTATCAGATACTTATCCATCTCAGGATTAATTTTTTTTAACGTAGAATAGATCAAATAATATCACCACTTACCGATACTGGCACACCACAGACTGATAACATGAAATTAGTGAATATTACCTGAATAAGGGAATCCCTGGACCAGGAACATTTTTCTCTTTTGTGACTTTTCTCCCTTTACGGTAATTAAGTCTAACGCGAAACAGACAGGCAAAGGCAGGTTATTAAAACGTGCATATGATTGGTGCGGTATTAACAAAAGATCGCGCAACCGAAAGATAAAAGCATAGCTGACAATTGAGTTGAAATGCTAACTCTCTTCAACCGAATTCCATATGTGAAACTGCCATAACATTCGTTATATATATATTACTTAGTTTTAACACTCACGAATTTTAACACGTTTGGTTGAATTTTATTGCTGCCTTGGGAAATCGAACTCACACACATCTAATTAATAACAATAGTTTTTAGTTAGATAGCTTTATAACTAATATTTAAGGAATTGACAGCGTATACTGGAAATATAGATTAAATAAACTTTAATATACACTTTCCGATATTTCGGCGAACGTTACGTTGCCATCTTCTTGGGAACTTACTAAAAGGACACGTGCACACAAGTACTAATACAACAAATGAGACTGAGGCTAGGACGCTAGCGTTTTCCTAAAGTCCTGATGGTGCCCCATGGCGGGGTATATTGGTAGTTCTTGGCCTTTGGGCTGAAGTTCTTTTGATAAAAGTTTCCCAAATTTGGGGCAGTTTCATGCATCCAAATTTGTTGAGGTTTGGCATGTTCCTAAGGGCCGAGGCTGATTCCATGGAATCAGCCTTAAGTTCTGTATTCTGCCCCAGAGGCAAAATACAGAACTTTTCAAGCCACTTTAATTTCCCGTAAGAAGCACAGTGCTCTCACACCATGCAGTGAAATTCATCTATAGCCTAAGGACATCCACAAATATCAATGCTCACAGTGAGATTTGATCTCACAGTTGCTGGTTGGAGAGCAGGTCAGTGGTGGCTCGTATGAATTTGTAGCGGTGGGGCTGCAATACTACCAGTCCAGACTTCATGTAAATCACATGTTACACAACCATATTATCCCACTAGGTAGTGGTTTGGTGCAGTCTGCATTGAATGCAGCTCCAGCGTTGAGTATACTAGCCGGTACTGGTACTAATCCTAGCCCGCACAGCACATTGACTATTGCAAAATATAAGTATTGCTACAAAATGAATTATATAAAATACTATCGAGCAGTATTGTATTACAAACAAGAAAATAACAGTTTTTAGATAAATATATAAAAATTCAAGAATGGCGATAATAAAACAGGAACTTTCATTTTATACTGGAGGGGCTGCAGCCCTTATGGATGAGCTGCCGCTGGAGCAGGTACATTGTCCTCCATGTTGGCAGCTACTACTATCTTATATATCCTACATGTTAACTTTTCCCACACCTTGCCTCATTTCATTCTTTATTTATTTATTTGACCTCTTAGTATACATCATCTCTACATTTCTTGTGTCTAAACCATTTCCCATACTCTATCAAACTCCTTCCCCCCTGCCTGTCTTATAGTACTTAACTCTTCTTGACCTTAACTTTCATTGCTTTAATACTTTCCAAATTTGTACTTCATAATCACGCTCATCGAATGGAAATTCTGGTGTTCAAGCTTATATGTTGATTGTTACTCATGTTGTTTTAGGAAAGTATAGTGTAGAAAATATAACTAAATAGATTTAATTATTTCAATATTTTTCCAAAGTTATTATTATTATTATTATTCAGGCCTCCAAGGAGTCAAAAGACTCATCGAGAGAGGTCCTTTCTAAGACAAAGTCTGTCAAGACTCATCGAGGGGAGGTCCCCCCCTGAGAAACACAAAGTTTATCATACCACTCCTTAAACCCACTGACCGTTCTCGCTCCCACCACTCCATCAGGCAATGCATTCCACGGCTCAACCACCCTCCACACAAAGAAACCACTCCTTACCCTCTTGCTCACAGTTTCCTTTCGTAACTTCCAGGGATGGCCTCTTGTCATCACTCCTTCCCGCTGATCAACCAAGCGAAAGAACTCCCCAGTGTCAACCCTGTAACCACCTCTCAACAGTTTAAAAGTCTCAATCATATCACCTCTCCTTCTTCTATCCACCAAACTCTGCAGTCCACATTCTCTCAGCCGATCCTCATAACTATCCTTGTACAGTCCTGAAACCATCTTTGTCATCCGTCTTTGTATCCTTTCCACAGTTAATTTATCCCCTTCAAATCCTGGGGACCAAATCTGAGAACAATAGTCCAAGTGTGGTCTGATCAGAGACTTATACAACGGAATGATAACCCTCTTATCTCTGCAGGTCAGTGTCCTTCTCATAATAGCAGCAATCCTCTGTGTTACCTTCACCACCTTTGCAATATGTCCCCTAAACTTCAGGTTTCTATCAATCATCAACCCCAGATCTCTTGTCTCCCCTTCTTCCTCCAGTATAACTCCTCCATAGAGTATGCAGCATCCCATCGATGTTTCCCAAACCTCAAGACCTTACATTTTGCTGTATTAAACTGACACCCCCATTCATTTGCCCATCTATCTAGCTTATTTAAATCCTCTTGCAGGGCTACCACATCTGCACTATTACTAATAATCCTTCCCAGCTTCGCATCATCCGCAAACAACTGAATATCCCCCTGCAATCCACTGGCTATGTCATTGATATAAAGGTTAAACAATATAGGTCCTAGTACTGAGCCCTGTGGGACCCCACTTGTAACCCTCTGCCTCCTGGAAACTGCTCCACCATACACAACTCTCTGATACCTATCAGACAGCCAATCCTGAATCCAGTTGACCAATCTGACATCCAGACCCATGTGCTGCAACTTAAATATCAGCTTATCATGTGGCACCCTGTCAAATGCCTTCGCCAAGTCTAAGAAAATTGCAGTATATGCCTTTCCCTCATCTAATGCTCTTGTAACTTTATTATAAAAGGCTAGCATATTGCTAAAACAAGAGCGTCCTTTCACAAATCCATGTTGATTCTCACAGATAACATTACCCTCATCTGCCCAATGCTGTACACGGTCCCTCACTACTTTCTCCAAGATCTTAACAACTACTGATGACACACAGACTGGCCTATAATTAGACACTTCCAGTCTGTTACCACCCTTATGCAATGGCACTATCTTACCTTCCTTCCATTCCCTGGGCACCTTTGCCAAAGCCAGACTTTCATTGAAAAGCCACGTTAAAGGTATTGTCAATTCCCTAGCACATTCTCTCAAAACTCGTGGCGAAATACCATCCAGTCCCACAGCTTTACTGACATCCAGAGTACTCAGTATCTTAAACACACTCTCCTCCTGTACCTCCAGACCTCGTACCAGTCCTATCCCTCTAGCATTAAAACTGACTCCTCTAGGATGAAATACTCCAATAAAGTGTTCATTGAACAATTCCACTATGTCCTCTGCATCAGTCACTCTATTCCCATTTTTATCCCACAATATCATTCTTCCACAGTCATTTCTCCTCCTACTGGCCACATAGCTAAAAAATTCCCTAGGATTTTCTTTGGATCTTAGGGCCAATCTCCTCTCATATTCCAGTTTCGCTTTCCTTACCACACGAGTCACTCTTCTGGCCTGTGTCTTATATTCTTCACCCATCCTCTCTTCACCTGTCTCCTTATATCTCTTCCATAGCCTCTTTTTCGCATGCAGTTCCTGTTTAATGTTGTTTGTCATCCACTTTACTCCAAATTGCGCCCTCTTCTTCACTCGTGGTATACAACTTACCATTGCTGATAACAAATATTCTTTCACAATTTCCCACGCACTGGTGATATCCCGGCCGTCCAATTCCTCCCTCCATGAAACTTCCCGAAGTTGACGTCTAAGACTATTATAATCACCTGCCTTATAATTCCACATAAGTTCCCATCTCTTTGATACTCCTGCATGTCTATTCATTTTCCATGTCAACACCATATGGTCACTCTCTCCAACTGGTGGAAGAGACGTCAACTCAGTTATTATCAACTCTTCTGATGCTATAACCAAATCCAAAATTTTTGAACCTCTTGTTCCCTCTGTTACATGTTGCCTAAGACATTTGTCCCTCAAGAATTCTAGAAATTCCATTCCCCTATTGTTACATGCATCTTCCTCTCTCCAATTTATACTACTGAAGTTAAAATCTCCCATAACAATCATTCTTCTTGCACTTGCCAAACTTAGCTGTCTAAACATCTCCTGGTCCCCATCCTCTGTGCTCCTGGGTCTGTAGCAACACCCCACTAAATATCCTGTCTTGCCTACCTCTAGCTCACACCATACGCTCTCAAAATCATTTGTCTCACTTCCTTCCAAATTCTCCACTCTTAGAGGACATAGGTCATCACTTATCATAAGCAGCACCCCACCACCGCGCTTTCCCCTCCTATCCTGACGAAAAATGCTATACCCAGCGACTTCTATTCCTGTTTTTATATCCTCTTCTGTCAACCACGTCTCAGTGATCGCAATAATTTTTGGCCAGGCTGATGCTATCTGCGCCACCAATTCCTCTCCCTTATTCCGGATACTCCTGGCATTAGTATACAGCATATAAATGCCATTGTTTCTATACCCAGCATTATTCCTTCTAGACTCCACTGGGCTCAGTCTTACCTGACATTGTCTCTCTTCTCCCAAGTATCCATTCCCACAAGAGGCCACCCCTGCTATCATCCTCCCTGGGACACCCTGACTCGTTCAGAACAGCAATCTCTCCAGATGCCTACGTCCTTCCTCATTCAAATGTAAACGGTCTCTCGCAAACAACTCCTCTCTTTCCTCAAACGCACTCCAAGCATCCACATATACCAGTCCTCTCTTGTCACACATTTTTAGTTGGCATCATGAAGTGAACATTCAACTAGTATAAGTAATGAGACTGGAAAAACAACAAAACAAAGAGGCCTTCTAAATTGTACCACATATTAGGCTAAATTGAGTGTTCTTGCCTATTGGACTAATTGCAGACAATTGTTTCCCAAATGACAGACATTTTAATGTAACCAATGGTAGTTATGGCAGCATCAGATTCAAGGAAATGTCTCTCATATATCCATTGGAAAAAGGTCACCTTAATCCAACAAAGCAAATATAAATTTACTCCATACATTCAAACTACATACCCTTTGTTTCACATAGCTGAGTCATCATGTCATTCATCATCTCTCCTCAACTCACTGTTATAATACCTAGACAACATTAACTACTTCACCTCTCACAACAACCTCAAACATAGAGGCTTCCATGTAATCAGCAGAGGTGTTCTAGGAGGTCATACACTAGTTTCTCCAGGTGGATCATGTATTTCTGAATTTGCAATTTGAAAATATTTTGGTATTTATGGGAGGGTAACAACCACATCATTTGCATCATTTAGAGAACACAAACATGCTTCTTTCTTTTGCAAAGAAACGAACAGTATGTTTGTATGTTCATTTCCCTGTGCGTTTTGTCTAGAAAATGTATATTAGTTAAACATTACCAGACCCCCATATTTGCTGTCATTTTATTATTCATAATTATATAATTATCATTTCTTAGAATTCTGATGCCATAATTAGAATATTTTTCTGCACATTAGGTTTTTTATATTTATGATTGATTAGAACATAATTTCCTAGAAATGTTGAGATTATATTTAGAAAGGAGTGAAGGTGAGTTTGGCATTTTTCAATGTTAGTTGTCTCTGACTTTCTAAAAATCTTTAAAAAAAATTGCATGAATATTCAGTTTTTTTTTAAAAACTGACAGTAATCAATCCTTCAGAGGGGCTGAAAATTGTTATTTAATGTACAAATCTCAGTCTTGCTAATAACTCATTCTAATGAGTTGCATCTTTATCAGTGTGCATTAGAAGTAGTAAATTTATGTGCAATTCCTCCTGATAATCTTCATTGATTATTGTTAGTTCATTATAATCACTAAACTACTCTGTTGTAGTAGTTGTGCAAATAATATGAACTATTTCCTGCCAAATATAAGTAGTTGTCCATATAGAAAGTTGGCATGACCTGCCTATATAGGTATTATAAATGAAAGGAGAAATCTGAGTCATGTTGACTAGTCATTTTGATTCTTATTATCTGTGAATATTCTTTTTATTTTGTTTTTTGTATATTTAAAATAGTTTCATTTTTATATACTGAATGTATTTAATTTTTAGTGGAACCTGTGGCATAATAATTAAATAATAAAGTAACACGTATCACAGCGATATCTTTAATTAGTAAAAGGACAGATATTTCGTACTAAAATTAATAGTACATCTTCAGTGTCTGTAACAGTAAATTCCATTCCTATTACTGTTACAAACACTGAAGATGTACTATTAATTTTAGTACAAAATATCTGTCCTTTTACTAATTAAAGATATCACTGTGGTTTTTACATGTTTTACATGTTACTTTATTATTGAATGTATTTAATTAGATTGTATTCAGTGATCTTACCAAATCTTATGCAATGATCTGGAGCTCATGTAGAGTTCATTTCATTATTTAATATTTATATTCTACAATCATATGTATTTGCTTTCAAAGAAAGCTAATTAAAGAAAAATTTCATTATCAACTAATTTTATTTGTTTGTTGTCTTCCATGGATCTGCTATTCCAGCAGGTTTAATTTATATTTATATATGATCTTATAAAATTAAAATTTTTGATTAATGTGCAAATATTGGTGCAAATATATGTAGTTTATCATTAAAATTGTGACTTTTTAGAAGAAATATCAACATTTTACTTCTGTGTTTGTAGTAAGTTTGCTATTAATCGTAGACTTTAGCATTGTATACAAATTATTTTTTAAGATAATGGAATATTTATTGTGCTAAATAAATAGAAGTAAAATAATGTTAGCTAGTATTAACTCAGTAAAATAACAACTATAAGAAAAAAAACATGGCATAATTCAGATTTAAATATTTTTTTTTTAGCTTGTTTCTACATGACCGCTGTAGAGTAAATATATAAGAAATAAGTAACATGTGAAAAGGAACCAAATTAATTACAAAATAAAAATACTTGATATTCTTTAATATTCACATAAAGTGAGATGTTTGGTTTGCATATCTTTTTATTTGCCTTTGCATTTCGCTTTTGTTTATTTAGTCATTTATTTTACATTTAACTTATGTTTTTGACCTGATCATAACTACAGCTGAATATAAATTTTTAATACCATATTTTAATTAAAATCCAGAGATTTTTTTATTTTTAAAATTTTTTCAGAACAGCTCATACTTTAATACTTTACTTATTTCTTCCTGTATGGTTAATAGTTAATTTAAAATCTGCACAAAAAAATTTTAATTCTAAAAATTATCTTTGTGGAAATTTTTTGAAAGGTGACATCACAACTTAGACATGGATAATAACTTATCTTTTTTTTTCTCTACCTTTGTAGTTAAATATGCTGAAAGCCTTCTAATGAGGTATGATTATGTTATTATTTTTTGATGATGGACTAAATGACAAAAGATGCCATTTTTTAATTTCTGACTGTTTTTCATCTAACTGATAGTTATTCTCCTTTTGCATGTAGTTGGATAACACTGCTTTTTACATGTATTTGAAATTGAAGAATTGGAAATATTTTTTTTTTAGAAATATCAGGAATTACAAATAACAGTGTCTGTCACAAGAACACTTACTCCTTGACTTTTATTTCCTCATGGGCAGAGGAAACTCTGCTCCCCCTCCCTTCTCCCATCTACTTATTGATGTGCTATTCAGAGTATCCTAGAACTCTTGCTATGAAAAATTATTAGTCCATCTCCATGTTATTACTAGATGCTTAATTCACTCCATTAACATTGGGACAAGAAACAAAAAAACAATCCTGCTTTTACTTTGACTGTCAGTCTTTATTTGCCATTTTTGAGTGAGACTGTAACAAAGTTATATTTGGTCAGGAACTTTACTTTGGAAAAATATCATTTTCTCCTTCTCCCTTTTCAAATGGCACCATCAACTCTCAGTATAGCAAACTTCTGTGGACCACAGAAATAATTTGCTATAATTAATTTTCTTGAGAATTGTGTCACTAGGGATCATCAAGTGGCAAATGAATTTCAGTATTCATTGTGAGATTACAACCTGCTTGTTAGAGGCCAAAAATGGCTTGAAAAAGCTCTGTATTATAGTGAATTATCTACATCTTAGCTATAATGCTATAGGTTTACAACCTTTTGTGGATGATTCACATTAAACAGAACCTCAGTTAACTGAATAAACATATATTCAGTTAACTGACTAGAAAATTGATTATCCACTGTGACTACTAATTCAGAGATCACTGCATATGTATTTTTTCTAATCACAGTCTTTTAAGGCTGTTGTGAAACAAAAGTTACAAAGTGCTTCTTGTTCTCATCATTGAAAACTCTATTCCTAAATAGAACCTCAAGTATAGTGTGATTTTACAAGTGTAATGCCCTTATCACCCAGGTACAGTGTATAGAAGAGAGAGAGAGAGAGAGATTAGCTCTGCCACCTTAATCACTTGTTTTGCACAAGTGAAGAATCATTATTTGGTTTATTTTTTCTGTGACTGGTCCCTTCCATAAGTTTCATTTTCCACTGTATGCTCATTATACCTTTTAATAGTATATATTATATCAGAACAGAATAATTTATCAAGCTGCTGCTATTTCAAAATCAGTATCTTTGGAACATGAAAGCACTTGTCACAAATTACAAAATACTATATTTAAGTAAATACTGCAGATAATTTAAATTTTTTTCTACTAGTCATATATAATTTGCTCCATGCCATGGTAATTTTCTCACATTAGAGATTTTCTTAATTATCACTTCTCGTAGACAAGCTTATACGTTGGTTATGCATTACTAAATCACTTAAGGAATTGACAATGTACATAAGAATATAAATTAAATTATACTTTAATAAATATTTCCGATATTTTGGCGATGTCACGTTGCCATCTTCAAAAGGAACTTACAAAAAAGGCACGTGCACGTAGGCACTACAACACAGTAACTAAGCCTACCTGTGTAACCTCAGTTACTGTGTTGTAGTGCCTACGTGCACGTGCCTTTTTTGTAAGTTCCTTTTGAAGATGGCAACGTGACATTGCCAAAATATCCGAAATATTTATTAAAGTATAATTTAATTTATATTCTTATGTACGTTGTCAATTCCTTAAGTGATTTAGTAATTAATTATCACTTATTTAATTTTTACCCCTGCAACTAATTGATTAGTAGATGTAGTTTTACTTTCAGTGGAAAGCACTAGACAAATCACCATGTTCCTCTCTTGTCCTCAAGCTGACAAAATATATAAGATAATATGCCTAATAATTCATCTCTGCCTAGTCTGAATATGATGACTTACTTACTTGACTTATTGCTCTTTACACCTATAAGGTACATGAGGCCACGAGTTTAGCGTACCATCCTCTTTGGTCCAATGCCACTTCTCTTGCTCTCCCCCAGCTTGACCATCCTAGTTTGTTTTGTTCTTTGATTACCATCTGTTGCCATGTCATTTTGGGTCTTCCCCTCTTCCTTTTACCATCAAGCGCCCATGTCAATGCTATACTTGTGTGTTCTGATGTTGGCATTCTCAATACATGACCTATCCATGTCCATCTGCATATCTTTAATTCTATTGTAATAGATTTGGTTTTGTTGTAAATTTCAATATTTGAGATTTTATTTGGCCAGTAAATTTTGAGAATTCTGTGAAGACATTTTGTTTGGAAGGCATCAATTTTTTTCTTGTTGTTTGGTTAATTTCCATGATTCACTTCCATAAAGTAATACAGATTTAACAGCTGAGTTAAAAATTTGCACCTTTAAGTTTGTTTTTATATTGGATGATTTCCAAATTTTCTGTAAAGTTTTAAATGCGTAGCAAGATTTTTTTATTCTTATTGCAATGTCTTCGTTGGCACCACCTTCCGTGTTGACTGTTGCTCCAAGGTAATTAAAAGTGTTTGTCACTTCTACTTGATTTCCATTTATAAAGATGGGTCATACTTTGTACTGTTGATTTTTAATATTTTGGTTTTCTCCTCATTGATGTGTAAGCCTATTTGTTTAGCAGTTTCCTTTAACTTTGCTGTCTTAATTTTCATGACTTCAAATCTAGATGATAGTAGTACAATGTCATCAACATAGTCCAAATCTTCTAATGTGGTGTCAGTGTTCCATCTCATTCCAGTTTTCAGGTTTTTCAGGGTATGCCACATTATTCAATCTATGAATGATGAAAAGTGTTCCAGACATGACACAACCTTGCTTAACACCAGCGTTGATGTAAAAACTTTCGGAAGCTGTTCCATTTAATAGAATTTGCCCTTTACTTCCATCATACAAATCTTCTATAATATTTATTATTTTGTCAGGAAATCCATAAATTTTCAGGATTTTCCATAGACATTCTCTGTCTATGCTGTCGAAAGCTTTGGCAAAATCAGTAAAATTGAGATACATAGTTGAATTTAGTTCAACACTCTGTTCAATTATGTTTCTAAGAATAAAAATTTGATTCATTGTGCTTCTTCCATTTATTATGATTCTAGTGAAGATCTTTGATGGTACTGACAATAGGCTGATTCCTCTCCAATTGGTGCATTCTGAGCTCACCTTTTTTTGGAATTTTGACTATTTGTGATTCTTTCCAGGTTCTTGGAACCTTCTCAGATACCTATATGATATTAAACCGTTTATACAGTATAGTTGCTGATGTTTTTAGGTTCAGCTTTGAGAAGTTCAGGACTAATGTTATTATTTCCACTTGCTTTTATGTTCTTTTGGATCTTGATTTCTTCCATGATTTCTTTCACTGTGATCTTTCCCATGTTTACATGAAATTTGAATTGATTTGGTATCTCTTTGAAAGGGGATTCGATATTTGGATTTATAGAGTCATGCTTAACATTTAATAATTCTTCAAAGTACTCTTTCCAACTTTGTTGGACTTCTTGCTTTTGAGTTAGTAGTTGACCATTTTTATCTTTAACCCCACATTCATTCATCTGATAAGTTCCACCAAGTTGTCTTATAATTTTATAAACTTCTCCAAGGTTTCTGGTATTGAAAGTTTATTTTTCACTTGGTTAGAGTATAATAAATTTAGTTTAATCCTTTATCCAAGTGTGAGCAAACAAAGTTTGCGCCTGAAAGTATCTTCAGGACTGGGGTAAGGCAGTACAACACGAGGGCACTCCTTGCAAAGGTGGGGCAAGCTACCAACACTCCTATCTCAGTATCTCCCATAATGCAAAACACATCTCCTTGCGGATATGTCTAATGTTATGCATTAGACATTATTTCTGGTATCATTCGCTCTCTGAGCATCCTTAGCCAACAGCTGATAGTATTTTCTGTTGTCATTTCTGGCAGAGCGCTTTACCATCTTATGTACTTCTTGGTATTGCTTCTGATATTCTCCACGTAATCTTTCTGATTTGCAGTTGTTTATTTTCTCTTTTATCTTCTTCCTTTCTTCAATTAGTTTTAATGTATTTCCTTTAATCCATTCTTTGTGTGACTTCCCACTTGTCACTCCTAAAATATCCTCTGCAGTTTTATTGAAGGCTTCTTTACACTTTTCCCAGTTGGCTTCAATCTTATTTTCCTCATCATTTTCATTTGATTCTTCCAAAACTGAGAATCTTTTATTTTATTTTATTTTATTGTCCTCTTGAAAGTATTACATATTGCAATGTGATTGATCTGGTTTTTTGTTTTTCCATCGGGAGAGATCCATGTTATTTTGTGAATTTCCTTATGTTTATTTCCATTTTCATTTTGTTCACCACTCGCTTTGTTTCCTACAGCACATTCATCTTCCTTCTTTCCCCTACTTTAGCATTCATGTCTGCCATCAAAATTAACAAGTCGTGTTTAGGGACTTTATCAATCACTTTTTTTGAGTTGATCATAGAATTGTGCTTTCTCCATTTCTTCAGCATCATTTGTGGGTGCATATACTTGTACGATGGTCAGTTTCATGAACCTGGAGAAAAATCTAGCTTTAATTATTCGCTTATTTATTGGGTTCCATTCCATCAGACTTTTCCTTGCTTTCTCACTTACAATCACTGCAACTCCTTTCTCATGTCTTTCATCATCTCCCAGATACAATATGCAATATTTGTTGGTTGTTCTTATCTCACCAAAACCTGGCCATTTTGTTTCAGCAATTCCTAAGATATCAAGACCGTATTTACTCATCTTGTTGATTATCTGCCTAGTTTTTCCAATTTTGTACATTGTGTGAACATTCCATGTTCCAATTTTACGTTTGATTTTAGGGTGAGTGATTGACTTCATCTGCAAGTGAGGTTCCATAAGGCTTTGCCCCACCTGTATCATAGATGTTGGCTCCTCTCTAAAGTCCTGTAAATATTCATCTGTTGGGAGACCACAGGTCGTAGCACTCTGCCCCAAGGGATTTCTTACTTCACTCATGATTTCTGTAATCATGGTTTTTTTTTTTTATGAGGATGGGTGATTAGCTCGTCGCTCAACCTTCCTCTTTTAACCGGGCTCAGGACCGGCATAGGGACGAACATAAGCTCCACCTATGGCAGAGTTCTGAATATGATAATCAGTGGTTATTTGGAAATTAAATTTCATTAAAGAGTTTCTTCACTTTCAGGTGCTAAACTTTGTAAAAGGTTGCTAAAATTCTGTGAACGCATTTTTAATTCCATGTGTCATTTTGAAAGAATTTTAATTCCTCTTTGTTAAATTAGAATATGCATTTTGTTAGCATTTAATAAATTACTAGTCCTGAAATAAGACTAAGGAGTTAAGTATGTGTTGTTACTGTTATTTGTTATACAGTCATGATATATTTAATCCTATCATCAGCTGGCTGGTAAAAAAATCCCAGATAGGATAAGCTCTGTGAGGGATGGGATGAACTTACTCTTGGTATAGACATATACATCAAAAATGTTGTTTTATGCTAACTAATAAAACAACATTTTTGATGTATACATGGAATTCACTTCATGGATATATATTGCCAACCAAGGTAGTAACACACACACACACACACACACACACACACACACATTGTATATCAAAGATAACTTTTCTTTTTTAATGTGAGTTCCACCTCTATAAGGGTTGTAAGCCTGTTTGTATATTTTATTACTGTGGGTGGGAGTTATATAATTCAGGAACCATAATCTAGAGAACAAACATGAGCCACTTGAGCATAATAAGCAGGGTAATGACCCCATGTTGGGTGAAAGAAAGGTTCTAACACTTAGAGACTTTCAGAATTCATGCTCAAGGATTCACACCCATAATCTGTTAGTTGGAGGATGGAGATGCTGCCTCAAAGGTATTCAGTATGATTGACTGAGTCAGTAGTCACTTGACTCACCAGTCTAAAAAAATTTCTTTAGAAGTTACTTTCTCATTTAATATTAGATATTCATTTTTAAATAAATTGTGTCGAGCTTATAGTAAAAATCATTTTAAGAACATTCATATTCTTACCAAGATTATTACTTTACAGACTTAATCACACTTTAGAAAATTCACGGCTCCTTTTACTGCCATAGTAATGTGTTCTTCGTGCAGTTGTGTTATTCCGAAAGTGATCTTTATATGTACACATGCTGTGTGAGAGTATGTGTATATACATATATTTTTATGGTTATATTTCTGATAATTCAGATTAATGATTAAAAAAAAAGCAATAATGATTTCCCATTAGAATTATACTCACTTTCATCACTGTCTCAAATATTACTGTTCCAGTATTTTGATTTTTTTTAAAGTGGAAAACTCCAAATCTGCAGCCAGTGGAGACAAGAGTATGCTTGTCTTTTGTTCAGTAACACAGGATGCATTTTTAATTGTCTATTTTTGTGATCATTCTCATCTTAGATTCATGATGGTCTGAAGGGCAATTTTAAAAATATTTTTGTGAACATTAATTATCTAGTTGATTATTAATGCTTAAATGATAAAATCAGCAAAATAATTCTGCTGTTAAAATCTGTGTGATTTGTGTAATAATCATATTGTTACATTCAGCCAAATTGTGATAAATGTTGTCCAACTATACAAATCAAACATATTTTGTCATAAATGCATACTTTATATATATAGAAGTGGTATTTATAAATTAAAAACTTTATTAGTAAATAGGTAGTGAGTAAAAAAAAAAAAAAACTAGTTTATTAGAAATAATTCTGCAGTTTATCTCACTAGTGTAAACAGCTGCAATTCGTTTAAATAACACTTGCTTTTATATAAAATGTAAGAATCACATGTTAAAACTCTAGATAGTTGGCTTATCCTCATGTTCCTTATAAGGAAATTATTCCAAAGACTGAATTCTGAATACTTGAAAGTTTTTGTAAATTTATTATGATCTTCACATTGCCCACTTCATTATCAGTTATAATATATAATGATTTTTTTCAAGAAATTAATATGAAGTTACTTTTACTTATGGATACATCTCTACTAGTATCAAAGTGGCAATATAGTTAATATCACATTGGCATTTGTGTTTGGTCCTTGATGTTCTTCCATGATATATAGTCTGTGGTAAACTTGTTTTAGCTTGGAATGCTGTATCAGAAGCTGACTAACACACTTAACCATTCAAGGCCTTGGTTAAATTAATATTTATTAATAATATAATTGATATTTTGTTATGTAACAAGATTATTCTCATAGCATAAAGTAGCTATCTCTTAATTATCCAGTCTTTAAAGAAATGAGCTATCAGTTAGCCAAGGCCTTGAATGGTTAAGTGTGTTAGTCAGCTTCTGATACAGCACCATGTTAAAATAACTTTCACAGCTTGCACGTGTAACAAAAATTATATAGAATTTATCCAAAATATATTTATGAGTCACAAATCATGCATGTATTGGCTCCTGTCACAGTTGAAATATGTGATATTACACTATTAGAGTTTAAAGTAACAATTGTAGTAAGTTGCATGGATAAAAATAAGTTAAAATAATTAAAATCATTTCCCAAAATCGATTCAGGTTCAGACAATTTCTTAGCATTTCAAGTTCATGTTTCAAGGAAAAGACGATCGAATTTTAACTTGCTGGAGTGAAGTTTTGTCTGGTTCCAAAGAACTCTGTGCCTAGTGTCAACAATATGAGAAGCAAGACCAGACGTGTCAGATCCCAAAAATGTAACATAGTTTTGGTATGCTACGATTCTAATCAAGGCAGAACAGCCAGTCTGTCCAAAATAGGAAAGATGACATGCAGTAGTTTTGTTATGTCCATTACATCAAATATCCTGTTCATGTCATCTTTTCTATTATAGACAGACTGGCTCTTCTACCTTGATTAGAATTGAAGAACATCAAGAATGTATATTACATTTTTGGAATCTGACAAGTCTCTGGCATTGTTTGGAACAGAGTTCTTTGGAACCACACAAAACTTCTTCACTTCAGCAAGTTCAAATTTGATCATCTTTTCCTTGAAACATGTGAAACACTAAGAAATCATAAGAACCTGAACTGATCAGACATTATACCGGTATCCAAGTTTGGGGAAGTGATCACTATTAATTGTTCGCAGTTTTTTTTTTTTTTAATTAACAGTTATTTTAAATAATTTTTATCTACACATCTTACTAGAATTGTTTTGAACTCTAATAGCATCATATCATATACTTATATGACTGAAACTAATATACGCATGATTTATGACTCATTATTTTGATTCGTTTTAGTTAAAGATCTATCTCCTTGACGACGTCCAGTAATGTTTGATGAAATATATATTGGAGTTTTTGGAATAAATGCTATATAATTTTTGTTACATGTTTACATAAGCCATGAAAGTTAGTTTAATATGTCTTGTGTACACATTCCATTAAAGATATTAATTAGCACCATGTTACTGTATACCTTCAGTGTCATTTAGGGATTCTGCTGTTCATTTATTTATATAAGTATAGCTATACTCAAGTCAGTGTATAATAGCCTGCTCTCATCATGTTCATTATTCTTAACTTGCATAATTAACAGAAATAGTCTCTCTTCCAGAATCTATCTATACAGAAACTGAGTGGCTTCTCTTTCTGTATAGAGAGTGTCTTTCTAATTTCAGATTATTTCAGATTAAAATAGGTATTAAGAATCGACAGATTTCCTATACAGCCTAAAGCACAGACCTTATGTTGTTTATCTTCTAAATTTTTATATAAGACAAATAGATAATGAAAAGAAAAAATTGTATCTTGTTCCTGACATTTGTTCTCTTATTATATATATATATAATTCCACTCTACTGGTGTTCAGAAAGGATCTTCAGTGATCTGTCATTTCTTATTTAATCTGTTTGTTTAATGTTCTAATTATGTCTAACATAATTTTTTTTAAAAAAAGAAAATTATGGAAAAAAAAAATTTCTAGGGGAGAAGGCAAACTTTCCTTTTCTTTGTGTTTGTAACTAAAGCTTTGTAGACCAATGATGAACTTTGCAGCTTACTAAACAACACCACTAAAACATGATATTTCACAGAGAATGTTGATTTATAATCACTAAAATGCAACTGTATTTAAGAATTTTTTTTTTTAAATAAAATCTGTCTCCTTTATTGATATAAACTTCATTCAGTTCATCATTTACAGTGATATGAACAAGTTAAGAAGTTTTTATTTACTGGAAGTTGTACTTTGCATTTTTGAACAGAGCAGTTTATTGAATTTCATGTATGACAAGACTCATTTAGCTATTGAAGTTTTTAAAAATAAGTACATTGATTTGATAGTATTCATTTCAGCTATTGTAAAAATTAATATGAAGTAATGCAGTTTTTTTTTTTCAACCTTCAAATGATTGTATATATGAAACAAACAAATTGCTTCTGTGTGAGTAAGCTGAATAAGATTTTGCAATTCCATCGTTCATTAGAAACAAATTCATCATAATCATGTTGTCCATAATAAAGGCCTTACTATCACAGTTTTATTACAGAATCTGCTATGATATATACATATATATATATCTTAAATTTACAGACTTGTAAATTTAAGATGAAAAAACTTGTAGGTTAGTTACTTCTTGAAACAAGTAGTGGATATTTGTGATTTAACATCAACATAAATAATAATTGCATAATTAGTATTAAAGATGTTGACAAAAATTATAACTCACTTGTTGTATACTAAATAATTAAAAAAAAAAATCTTGCTTTGTTTTATATATTAAATAGCAAATACTACATAGAATTCCATTCATCAAGCAGCTAATTGTTGAGAGAATGCTTGTTATTGTATATAAAGATTTTCTCTTTGTATGATATGAGAAATTTTTGTGTTCTGTGTGATTAAAATCATTGAAATTTATGAAACAGCGTATTAGGGTACCTAGAATGCAGTTTATCTTCAGATTTTAGATTATATCCATTATAATACTACTTCAAGTTCTACTATTAGAGTGCCATAATCTCTAAGATGTCTTCTAACAGTATCAGTACTATAGTACAATTTAGATAGTGTTCTTAATATAAGATAGTTCTAAAGCCCAAATTTAAACAATGGTTGTTTAATCTATTATGGTACACTGAAATACTACTGCATTAGATGCCCATTGTTAATAGTGCATTATAACTAAAAAATTGTTTTCAAGAGTAAATATAGTTGTAATTATATTAAAAAATTACAGATGTTTATCTTTGATACATGCTAAAAAAATTATATGAATTTTGATCTCTTAGCTTATCAAGAAAATGTTTTGTTCAGAAAATAAACACTGATAAAAAAACATTCAGTTTTTAATATATCATATTACTTGTATTTAGAATATTTTAGTATATCACAGAAACTTTTTATAAAATTTGTTTTAATTGAAGACCTGTTGCATTGGTGGCAGATTAATAATTTATTGGCCTTCACACAAAGAAAGTGTATTCAAGAAGCCGAAAGAAAAGCTTATTTGGGAAATTAACTGTTCATTAGAACATTTAATTTCCAAAACCATGTAATCTTTTATTGCATTGATTTTGTTATTCAAGTGTTTTAAGATGAGTTGATGTTATCTTAGGAGAAGAGTTCTCAAGCAAGTAAAGTACAATATTTTTAGATTTATCATAAGTTTTCATCCACATCCCATCGTTTATGATGAATTCTTTTTTCATGTATCTCATTTGTAAATAAATTGTTTCATGGTGTTTGTTCTATGTTATATAAATTTAATAGCACAACTGAAAATAACTAATGATAAAATGAAATTTCAATATTTGCACTAGATAAAGTGGTAATTTCTGGCAGACCTATTTCTGTATTCATTCTCATTGATTAAAGATGTTATGAAGAGAATATGCCTCACAGATTCTCTTGTAGATATGGTTATTTGTATATCTGAAGGGCACCTTAACCTTTAATTAGTCACATGAGGTTTATTTGACCTCAACCATCACTCTCCAGTTCGATTTCAGATGGATTTTTGTTGCAATTTAGAGTAGCCGAGTTTCTTGCTGTCCCCCACACCGAATCAGTCACGTGCCAGCTGTCAGTGCATTCAGTTGTGGAGTAAGGAGTGATTTCTGATGTTCTGAGCCCTTGTGACTACTTACGTCAGTATCTTTCCAGAAGCTCCACAACCAAGCAATTCTGGGCCACTGTGACGATCTTGGACATAATACACAGGGCCGCTGTGTAATATGTCCAAGATCGAAGGTTCGTAAAATTAGGTCAAAGTGTGAAAAATGTGTCGGCTTTTGTTGCAATGGGCATTCTTCAGTAAGATGCAATAATTTTACAGAAAATTAAGATTGAATAAAAATGGTAATAATTAATATAGAAATAAAGCAATATTAATAATTTATTTCATTTTACTCATCATAATCTTATACTGGCCTGGTTGGCCAAGTGGTTAGCATATCTGCTCTCCAGCCAAAAGGCTGCGGGTTCGAATCCCACCGTGGGCATGGATGTTTGTGATTGTCGGTGAAAATATTAGTGGTGGTGGTAGGCAATAGATGCCGTTGGTGTAGATTATAATGGTAGTTGGTGGTGGAGACGGAGAGGTGTAGAGTAGGTACCCTTCCTCGATGAGTCTTTGGACTCCTTGGAGGTGTCACGCAATAATAATAATCAACCTTATAATAAATAAAAACATTTCATGAGAAATTAAAGAAATATCATAACTTTAATTTGGGGTCAAATAGGCCCCATGCAACTAATTAAACAAAAAAGGTGCAACTCTTTAAGGGTTAATTAAACAAAGATTATTAAATTATCGTTCTGCTTTAATTTGTAGCCTTATTGTTTAGGCTGGCTTGAGATTAAGCTGCAATGCACCAAACAGCCAGCCAGTTCACAGATACCAGAGGTTTAGGCTTTGCACTCTACATAGAGCCTCTGGTATGATGCTTATCACATTAGGTTACTTGAAAGATGAAAATAGTAGTTTTGGCTATTATCCTTGATTATCTGACAGTGGATGGTTATGTGAGTGACAATAATGAAAATGAGCTTGATTTTTAATTATTAAAAAAAAAAAAGATAAATGAAAATGTAACAGCTAACACTAACTTGTGAAAATTATTTGGCCTACAATTCTTTCTGTGAGGTTGCTAAAATTTGGTGTTATTACTTAAATAGCTATTTGAGTTGTTGTGTAAATGTTGAAGCATACTATAGAAGTTTAATTTTAAAATTATGAACTAATTTGTTAGTTATTGTTTAATTTATTACACAATATTTTCCATAAATTTATTTCGTGCTTTTTATTAAAAGAGAGAGAGAGAGAGAGAAAGGGATGTACAAAAAACTTTCTAAAAGGAATGTAAGTTTGCACCTTTCATCCTCTGCTTGAAACAGAGTTCTTATTTGACAAATAGGTTGAAAACTCCAGTCCAAGTAAGTTGTTAATCCAAATATAGATGGATTTCTTATTTAATTTAAAAAATGCTGCTCTTGATTTTAAATCATATATACCTTTAGTTGATGTTTAACAGAGATATTCTAAACATATTTTAGCTGAAACTTATACATTTATCTTGCATACAAAGTTGTGTTTATATAATCTAGTATGTAAATCTTTAATGGAAATTTTTAGAGAGTTTATAAAATTGTGTCTTTCAAAAATCAGTGAATTGGAATTTTTTAAATTTTAGTATAACAGTTTTGTTAGAATTTTATATTCCATTTAATTTTTGAAATGAAATATTAAGAAATAGCTAAAATGTGGTATATTTATTTGTTATCACTGAAAGTTTTATATTTGTTTTGAATAATATTAGTTTGTGTACATATCATTGATTTCATAATCAAGTACAACTATGGATCATGTTAAGCCTTTATGATTTGTATATGTGTAATTGATCTTATACTTTCTTTATTCAGTCTTTCAGGTTCCATCCATTCATCTTTGTAGAATATAAAAGATCTCTGATTTTTATAAATAAAAGTAATAAACAGAAATATTGGTGTTATTTCATTAAGGTGTTTTTGATATTAATATTACATGAAAGTGGTGACAGTTACATGATGTTATGAGTCAGTCTTTCTGTCTCTCTTGACATCTTTCTTTCTGGAAAAACCATATTTTCTAGAGGACAACTTTGCTGTAATGATTAAGGAATTAGCAACCAGAATACTTCAATTGTAATCATATTTTTTTTCTAATTATTATAATATTTATGTCTTTTTTAAATAAAAAATTACAAGCTTTATAAACTCAAGGAGCTATATAAGCTTGTTCAAAGCATGCTTTTACAAGCATCTGTACCTTATGTTGAATTCAAACCTGTAATGCACAAGGAGCAGCTTTTACTAGATTAGATACTAGTCACAATTAATTGCAGTTTGCAAAAAAAAAAAAGTCCAGAATATTGGGTAGAATGTTGTTTAAAGCTGTAGAGGTTTTTGAAGAGGTTTTTGGAAATTGGCTTTGTAATACTGACCTTTGGAACACTGCCATCCCCCAATATTTGTTCACAGAGAAACACAGTGCTAAGTCTTTATAGCAGGGATTACCAACCCTATACCTGCGGCTGCCTCAGCACTCACCAACGTATTGAGAGGTGCCCACTCAGCTGTATAGAATCCTCTATTATTCTATTGATTTTATTGCTGGAAATCAGCATGGGTAGATCCTGCATAAAAACTCTCTCTCTTTCAGTGTGTTAACAGCAGTTAGTCTTTCTCTTCAAATTTTGTTCTTCAGCTAAAAAAGTCAGTATCAGAAGTTTGAGTGCATCTTTGTGAGCAGTTCTTGGATTTTAAACAGTTATCATCCTTCCCTAAAATGAATATGGTTAGTAAAAAAAAAATAAATATATGTAATTATCAATCTGAATGGGAAAAAGCCTACTACCTTGTTAAAATAAAAGACAAATGTGTGTGTTTGGTATGTGACAATTCTATTGCAGTTATGAAGAAACATAATGTGGAGTGGCATTTCAAGACTAATCACTCCTCGTTTGACTACAACTATCCTGTTAATTCTGAACTGAGAAAGAAAAAAAAGTATGTGAACTAAACTCAAAACTTACATCTCAACAGTTAGTTTTTATTAGACCAATAGTAGAGTATCAAAATGCCACCATTGCTTCTTATAAAATTACTCACTTAATAGCAAAAAGGATAAAACCATAGGATGGTGAATTGATAAAAGATATTCCTTGCAGGAGCAGATTCTTTATTTGAGGATTTTAAAAATAAACAAGAAATTATGACAGGAATATCAGACATGCAGTGTTCAAATAAAACAATCACAAGGCGATTTATTACATCAAAAGTGGTGTCCTAATTTATCATGAGAGTTGTTTTATTAGAGTTAAGATCCTTAATTCTTAGACGAAAAGATTATGTGGGTAGAATATGTACTTTCCATATTCTTGGGATTTTTAGACTTTGGGATTTTAAATAATGATTATTGTTAATGATTAGGGTGTTGATAAGAATTTCACAGGCTTCCTTAAATGTACATGCATACCACGTTTTGGTGTGATGTAAACAACAGGTGCCTTTGTAATCAATTCTGTGTAGAATATTCAGTGCATGATCAGAAAGGCTGGATTTACCATAGTTATTAAATTCAATGTGCCATTTATGTCCCTCCCCCTCTTTTTCCTCTTTTCAGATAGGAATTGTGCATCCTGTTTCACCTATATAAGGCAAATTACAGGTGCAATGAATACGGTATATTCCAGGATGGGCCAGCTAAGGAAGTGGATCCTTGAATGAGTTGAATAAGTTTCTTAATTTTGCAGGAAGTTTAAAGGTGGCATTAAGGTTGTATTTCTGTAGTATTCATATTCTGTTTATTTCATCTGATATCCCTTTAATGTATGGAATGGTTACAGTTTTATTGTAATCTAGTTTATATTTATTTTTAAGTGAGGTCTTGTGAAGAATTTTGTTGATAGTATTTTGGCTGTAGCCATTTTTCAGGAAGGTATTGCTGATAACTTTTAATTCATCTTCTGGTAAACGGTGCTGCCAGAAGGAAGACGTGTGACAAGTTTTTTAATGTGTTAATGACACCTAGTTTTTGTGTTGGGTGGTGGTAGGAGCGTATGTGTATATATTGGCCAGTATGTGTAGGCTTCTGGTAAACGGTGAAGGAAAAACTGCCAGAAGGAAGACGTGTGACAAGTGTATCTAGAAAAGGAAAAGTGTTCTGGCTTTTAATCTCAATTGTGAATTGTATGTGTTTGTGTTGCTTGTAATTATTCTTGTTTAGGTGGCTGAGGAAAGTGTCTAATATCTAGTGGCCATTGGACCAGAGAGAGAAAACATCGTCAACGTATCTAAGCCAGACTCTGAGTTTGAAAGTAAAGGAATCCAGAGCACATTGCTCAAAAGCTTCCATATAAAAGTTAGCAATTGGAAGGATAACAGTTAACCCATAACTGTGCCTTCTTTTCATAGGTAGAAAGTTTTGCCACACAAAATAGCCAGAACATAGTACATGTGCAAAGAGTGCTGTGATATCAAGCAGGAATTTGCTCTTGGCTGGGGTAGTGGATCTAATTGGTCCTTAGTGGGACAGAAAACAATTTCTTTTTTTTTTTTTTAAGAAATCCAAAATTTGATGTTGCTTGGTGGAACAGGGGAAACAGCGAGGACAAGGGGACCATTCCTGAAAGCTATGTAAGGAAGCCGTGAGCAAGAGGGTGAAGAAAGGTTTCTTAGCATGAAGGGTGGTTGAACCATGGAATGCATTGTCTGATATAGTGGTGAGAGCACGAATGGTCAATGAGTTCAAGGAGTAGTATGATAGACTGTGTTTTCTAGGAAGGGCCTCTCACGATGAGTCTTTTGACTCCAGGAGGCCTGAATCATAATAATAATTTATATAGCAAAGATTGCAAACTTGCATATATGCCTTTTATGGATAAGCTAATGGTTCTTATAAACCCTGATGACACACAAACAGTGCGTATGTGTGTCATCAGGGTTGGGCATTTTACAATCAGTTCTGATGTATGTGAATCATGATCCCTCATACATACAACAACATCCCCTTAACACATTAACCAAATATGACCTCACTCCTCTAACTTGTGGACCAGAGCATTATTGCTGCTACTTCTGAGAATAGCTAAGTAGCTTGCAGTGCCTAGAGCTAAACCTCGAAGAACATATTCTGACTACAACTGCATGGTGAATGCCAACCTGTGGTGAAGTCCAATCAGTATGCAGCAACTAAATCCTCGCCTATGCCTTCATGTTGATGGGCTCATTAGTACCCCTGGATATATCTCCCTCCTTCTGGCTAGCAGGCATTAAATCATCAGGTTGGAGGAAACTAGAGAACTAATGTAGGCAGGGAATTGAGGCATGATACCTACTTCTTAGTGAAAATGTCAAACCTTGATGGTTCTAGGTGCCAGATGAGTTTCATGATATTGTATAACCACTACAATGCCCAAAAACAATCTTCGGATTGCAAAGCAAAGTCCCATTACTTTTATGTTAGACATCATGGAGAGACCAAAGATTTCTTTTTTAGGGTATAGCTTTAAAAAAACAGTTATTCTGTAGACTGGTGGATCTAAGATCTAAGAAAGGATCTAAGAGGTACAGTTCATTTGTTCGTTGATGATGCAAAGTTGGGTAGGGCGATAGTGAATGCAGAAGATATCAAAATCTTGCAGGATGACTTGGATAGATTGGAGTTCTGGGCTAAGAAGAATGGATGTCAATTTAATGTGACAAAATGTAAGGTTATGCATTTTGGGGTGAAAAGATTAGCAGCAGTATACCACATTGGGGGAACTGTACTCCAGGAGATTGATGAGGCCAGGGACTTGGCAGATAGGGAGATGAAGTTTAGGGGGCACATTTCAAAAGTAGCTAAATCAGCTCATCAACTCACTTGGTTGTTGAAAAATACCTTGACGAGTAGAGACAAGCAAGTTATTGTACCTCTGTACCGAGCCTTGATAAGACCTCATCTCGACTACTGTGCCCAGATTTGGTCACCTAGGTTCCTTCTTGATGGGGAGGAGGTGGAGAGGATCCAGAGGCAAGTGACTAAGATGATAGCAGGTCTATGGAATGAACCATATGAGAACAGGTTGAAGATTTGTGGGTTGCAGAAATTGGTTGATAGGCAGAAGAGGGGAGATATGATTGAGACATTCAAATTGCTAAAGGGTTTCTATAGGATTAATTCAGAGGATATTTTTGAGATCAGGACTGGTGGTGGGAGAACTAGGGGACACCTATGGAAGCTGGGCAAGAGTGTGGTTAGCAGGGGTGTTAGAGCTGTGTTCTTTACTTTTAGAGTGGTAAATGAATGGAATAAGCTGCCAGAGTCTGTTGTGGGTGCTATGACTGTGAGTGAGTTCAAGGCAAGGTATGACAGATACTGTGAGAATGTCGTATAGTTGTGTGGACATGATGTTTAGGGCCTCTCTGGAGTCACCCGTAATAATAATAAGTCGTAAGAGTGAGAAGTTGCTTTCTCATATGGAGGATAGTGGAACAATGAAATGTATAGGATGGTGAACAGATTTAAGAGATGGTATGGCAGACTTGTCTAAGGGGGGACCTCTCACTATGAGTATTGCAACTATTGGAAAAATAAGCATGGTTTTGCTAAGTAATGCATTTCTGTTAGACTTTATGGAACCTGGTTAAAGCAAGCAGAAATTAAGAGGAACATGGAATGTAGTAATGAAATCTTTGCTAAGCCATACACCTGATGAATTTCATCCAACTCCTGCAAATTATGATTGTTCATAAAATCAAACTTCTTCCATATCTACATGAATAATTATTGAATAATCTATAAAGATTATTCAGTAATTGACCTGAAAGACTCCTAAAGCATTACAATTAAGTGTGATCTGTATTGAGCAACTTTTAAAGCTATAGGCTGAAAAATAAAAAATGTGAAATTTATACATAACATCCAAGTTAGCTCTGAAAACACTCATAGAAAGTTGGAAGAAATAGGGAAAGGTCTATCCAGACTGTTTAGTAATACTGCTCTGAAATCTAAAGAAGCTTTTTAGCCATTTCTAGTATCCAGTAATATACTAGTTAATCATCTAATAACAAAGATAACTTTTCAACATGAAATGCTACACCTAGATCTCTGTAAACATTGGATCATGACTGTCCCTAGTCTTGTAGTTTAAGATTTTATTTGGAATACATATCCAGAGTTGCTAGCAGACTAATCAATGTAAAGGTGTAGGTAGAAGAATGAACTGGTTATAGTCAATTGCTGTAGTGTATCGATGAAACTTCAAGATTAGTTGTCAGGCACTATAAAATGTACTTGCTCTAATAGAATATTTGCAGGTTTTTTTTTTTTTTTTTTTTTTATTAAGATCCATTTGAGGGAACCTCCTGCACATGGTCAATCAAGTCTAATGGTAATAGATTGCACACCTTAAGACCACCACCCTGCTCACTGCAAACAAGCTTGAAAAAAAAAAAATCACAGCTGGTCTAAATTTAGATGTTTTTGATTCTAGTGTAAGCAAGTTTGCTCTGGAAGTTCATGTACAAACTCTGCTTACACAAGAATATAATTTATCAGCAAGTATAATTTTATTTTCTAAAATTATTTTTTATTTTATTTCCTAGCATGGCCTGTTCCGGGGCCTTAAGTCATCGTTGAATCGTTTAAGAGGACGTCCTGGTTTTCTTTTTCCTAATGGCTTGTACTTTAAGGCTCGTTTTGGTAATCTTTCTGTTTTCATTCTTTGAATGTGTTCCATCCATTTATGTTTTTTAATTTTTTCTATTACTGATTCTTGGTTTAATTCTTTTATAATTTCTTCATTTCTTTTGTGATCAAATAGGATATACTTTGCAGTTTTTCTCATAAACTTCATTTCTGCAGTTGTTAATCTTTGTCTTTTTGTTTTATTGTCCAGATTTGGCTTCCATACATTAAGACTGGCAGGGCTAATGTATTGTATACTTTTAGTCTGGTTTGTTTTTGAACTAGGTTTGGTTTAAATATAGAGTTAATTACACCTGTTATTTTTAAATATTTCGCAATTTTTACGTTTATATCTTTTTCATATGTGATCATACATCCTAGGTAATTAAATGAATTCACCTGTTCTAAGATCTTGTTATCTATTACTATTTTTGTTCTTGCTGTATCTTGTCCTTTAAAGGCCATAGTTTTTGATTTTTCTGTTGATATTATCATACCATAATCTTTGGATATCTCATTTAGATCTAAAATAGCTTTCTAAATAAAAATATTTCCTACATAAATTTATTCAAGTTCCCAGGTCTTCTATGGTATTTATTATTATTCAGGCTTCCATGGAGTCAAAAGACTAATCGTGTGGGAGGTCCTTCCTAAGAAACACAGTCTATCATACCACTCCTTTAACTCACTGACTGCTCTCACCACTCCATCAGGCAATGCATTCCATGGTTCAACCTCCCTCCATGCAGAGAAACCATTCCTCACCCTCTTGCTTACAGTTTCCTTTCATAACTTTCAGGGATGGCGTCTTGTTGTCCCCTTCCCGCTGTTCAACCAAGCGAAAGAACTCCCCCGTGTCAACCCTATAACCATCTCTCAACAGTTTAAAAGTCTCAGTCATATAACCTCTCCTATCCACCACTCTACAGTCCCTCAGCCGATCCTCCTATCATTGTACAGTCCTGAAAACCATCTTTGTTATCTGCCTTTGTACCCTTTCCACAGTGTGTGGAAACAAAAAGAATGTTAAACCTTTTCACTATGAATAGACTAATGAGGCTATTGCTTTAATGTTGCTAATTGCATCAGTGCAATATGTACAACATTGGAAGATGGAGTTAACATACTAAGTTTAAGGGAGACTGCATGGGTGCCATGTACCACCTGAATTTCTTTTGGAGAGGATACTGATAAGTAGAGAAGTACTATACAAAGCCCTGATCAGACTGCATCTAGAGAATGTACAAATTTGGCAGATGGTGTTCAGAAAAACAAATCCCTTAGTATTCTGCAGCGAGTAATAAAATCACAATACTTGCTAATAAATTATTTAAATTTAGGATAATTATAATGCAGAGATTATGCATGGAATTGCAAGAAAGATATCACTGAAAGTGTGTGTATATATATAATATAATGCAGAGATTATGCATGGAATTAGAAGAAAGATATCACTGAAAGTGTGTGTATATATACATATAATGCAGAGATTATGCATGGAACCTACAAATTTTCTGTAACCTACAAATCTTCAACCTGTTCTCATTCCACAGACCTTCTGCCATCTTGGTCACATGCCTCTGAATCCTCTTCAATTCCTCATCACCAAGAAACTCAAGTCAAGATAAGGTCTTATCAAGGTTCAAAGAGGAATAATTAAAGTATTGTAAAAAATCTTGTAAAAGTATTCTTCAGTAACCAAGTGATCCAAAACTAACTTAAGTCTGGTTCCATTTACTGGAGTAATTCCAGCAATGTGGTATACAACTGGTAATCTTTCCCTACCCCCAAATGCATAACCTTGCACTTTGCTACATTAGATTAGAATGATATCCATTCTAATTTGCCCAGTCTGCCAATCTATCCAAATCATCCTGCAAAATTGACACTATTAACTATTGCTCTACCCAACTTTGCATCATCGGCAAATAACTGAACAGTTATTCAGATCCTTTATATTGTTCATGAGCAAATTAAGCAGTAGCAGTTCAAGGACAATCTTGCAGCACACTAATCATAAGCCTTCTTTTGGACTACTCTGAAATAAACTACTGATATCTCCAACCACCCTCTATCCATTCCTATGTGTTGCAATTTACTTATTAGAATTGCATGTGGTATCCTGTCAAAGGCCTTTGACAAGTCTAGCAGTCATTACTTTTATCCAACTGAGCTGTCACTGTATTATAAAATATGACCTACTCTTCAAAAACCATGCTAACCACCTCCTCCTATACACCAGTATTGATCTGGACCAACTTTCCCAATACTTGGAAAAAACTCCTAATCAGTTGGTAATTTGCTATTGCAGTCTGAGCCTTCTTTATGCATTGGAACTATTTTCTCCTATTTCTACCTCCTCAAGACTAACCCAGAGCCAAGACTTAAATATGGTCAAGATCACTGACAATTCCCTTGCTGCTTCAAAACTCAAGCTGATATACCATCTAATCCCATAGCTGTATTTATATTAAGGTTCTGAAATATGCTATGCACCTTCATTTAATTTACCCATTTCCTTATAATCCTTTGGCCTTCTGATTCCTGCAATATCACCACCTGGATGATATACTCTTACAAAGTGTTCACTCTGTACTTTTAGACTAATCAGTTACCTCCTTACTATTAGAATTCCTTGAAATCATTGTCATTTTGTTTTACTTGCATCATATCAAAAGAACTGTTAGGGATTTTCTTTAGCCTGCATTGCTAATTTTCTTTCATAATCTTTCCTTTCTTACCACACTAGTTATGCTTCTGGCCTGTGCCTTGCACTGTTCATGTGGCTGCAGGTCACCTTTTTCCTTAAATTCCCTCCACAATTATTTGCAGCTCCAGCTTCATATTCATTTAACTCCTACTTGATTTACTCTGACTCTAGGTATGCAATCTGCCATTACCTCCCTCAAACTTCTTTACCACTTCCCAAGCATTATCAACATCCTTCCCTTGCACTTTTACATGCCATGGTACTAATCCAAGCAATCTCCTAAGCTTGTCATACTTATCAGATCTGTAATTTGAAATTTATATCCCAACTTAACTGAAGATTCCACTTTTAGCCACCTTGCAGGTTAATACCATATCACTCCACTTGGTGACAAAGTGGTCATATTCATTATAGACAAATTCTCAGATGCAATTACTAGATAGAGCACTTCTTGAACCCTTAATATATTCCATTAATGCTGTCTCAGGTGATTATCCCTTAACTATATGAAATCTATTGCCTTTCTCCCATGTCTCTTCTCCTTCCAATCTATGTTGCCATCTCCCTAGTAATTACTTCTCTTCCACTCAATGAGCATTTGCCAATGCATACATCTCCATCCCTTTGTCTATAGCAGCATCCAACTGTACATTGTTCTACTGGCTGTTATCTTGCACCAGATTAGCCTCAAATTTGCTATTTTTGTCAGCATGCAGTTTAATTTCTTTGGTTACAGTTCAGTTATCATTGAATGCTCCTCTATTCTTTTCTCTATTCTCTCTGAACACAATACCCTTCTCATTCTATCCTAACTATATACCACCTGTTAGTCATGTCTAATGCCTATAACCTTTGGCCAGAATGATCTAACTGATATGCCATAAATTCTTTCTTGTCCCAAATGCTCTGGGTATTAATATACATTAAGTGCAAAACCCTTTAGGCCCACTGCTATCCTGAATGCTAATCTCATTCTGGTTTATTATTACATACCCTCATGGAGTCCAAAGACTCATTGAGGGAGGGCACCTACTTTATAACAGTCTCCAATCCTAACTACCTTCATCTCCAATGCCATTTACTGCCAACCACCATTAGTATTTCCACAGACAATCACAAACATCCATGCCCCATAGCAGGATTTAAACCTGCAGCCTTTTGGCTGCAGAGCAGATATGCTAACCACTCTGCATTGTTACTAGTGATAACAACTTGCTGTTTAACTTTTAGATATGCACTTGAATGGTGTATGCAATTGTTTGCAGATGGAAATCTATGTGAAGCATGCTACCAGGTCAATATTGCTTATTGTTTGAAATTCAGGAAGCAAAAATAGAATGCAGAATAAACTTAGTGGAATTGGGGATGATATTTAAGGCTAGTAGGAAAGATAGCAATGATGAAGAAATAGTTAAGATTATGGTATCTCAAGTTCTTTAGGCCACACCACAGATTTGTCACCTGGCTTTTACAAATGATATTGAAATTGTATAAAACAAATCAAGGTTGTTTCTGGGGGTAGTAAATATAATGAAAGATTGAAGATATGCAAAATATTGTGAATAAGAGCAATGAGTGAAATCACAAGTGTTTATTACTATTCATGTAGGTTTGTTTTTTTATATACATTTTATACTTCTGTGCTTAATCCTCACATATATTGAGGATTAAGCACAGAAGAGGCCTTCCCTACATAGGGGAAACCAGTAGTTTCTGTGGAGTGGTGGATGGCTAGAATGTTAGCCAAGAATAGAAGCAGAGAATGTATTCGAGGCATTGTATGAACTGAGTGACAGTAGGTAGGACCTCATAATGAATTGCCTCCATTAAGAATTTTTACTATTAGTCATTTGTGCCTTGGACTGATGAGTTAGTCAAGCCAGAAATTGTCATAATGAAGTTCATATGAAATGAAACAGTTATGTTAGGAGGTTAGTATTTGAAAGGGGACCAATCGTTTGATGCTGTTGGCACATTCCCCTCGACGAGTCAAATAATTTCACTTATTTTGAAAGCCTTAAAAATAAAAAACAATTACAGGAAATTATAAATTGTAATATTTTTCAGTGATCCTGTATTTTATTAAGATAGGAAATGTGCTGATTGAAAAATCTAGTTTTTTAGACAGTCTAAAGCACTAGATTTTTTAGACAGTCTAAAGCACTAGATTTTTTAGACAGTCTAAAGCACTAGATTTTTTAGACAGTCTAAAGCACTAGATTTTTTAGACAGTCTAAAGCACTAGATTTTTTAGACAGTCTAAAGCACTAGATTTTTTAGACAGTCTAAAGCACTAGATTTTTTAGACAGTCTAAAGCACTAGATTTTTTAGATAGTCTAAAGCACTAGATTTTTTAGATAGTCTAAAGCACTAGATTTTTTAGATAGTCTAAAGCACTAGATTTTTTAGATAGTCTAAAGCACTAGATTTTTTAGATAGAATATTTATTTAAAGAATGAATGACAACTCATTACATCATTATTATGCAATCCAAAAGAATCAATGTGGAAGAAAATTTAGATCTATTCATATTAATTGTTAATTTATTGCCAGACAGCTAAAGAATAAGTTTGCAGTGTATGTATACACACATTTTAAGTGTATGGTAAAAGCAATCTACACATCTATTTATACAGCGATATTGCTCTGAGCAAATTTATAAAATTTGTAAAACGCAAGGTTGAAAGACAGCACATGAATACTTTGCTGCTGCATAAATGTTAAAACATTTTCTTGGAAAGAAAATGTTTTGAACAGTTCCTTTAATTTTTCAAATACAAGACACTCAAGTAAAGGATGAACTGTTTGTTTTAAAAACTTGTTAACAATGTTCACTATTTGTCTGCTTATAGCAGCAGCAAGGTAAAGCAAAGATGGCAATATCATTAGGTATAACTTATAATATAAATACTATAAGTAGAAAATTAAGGCTTAAATGCAATCTGAAAGTTTTGGGGGTGTTAATCCTGTAACTGAGTTGCCTTTCACAAGGCATAACAAGAAAAGCTCTGGAATTTTGGTATACTACCTTAAATGTAAAAATATAAAAGCAGTTAATTTGTGATGGGTTTATATAGTATAGCAGAAGTGGAATTTACATCCTGTGCTAGGCTGCCTGAAGATGAAACTTCATTTCCAGTCTAGTTGCTGACTGGAAGAACTAGCCTCAAGTTTTTTTTTGGCAGGTTACCAAGTTACTCTAGAGCAAACAAGCAGGTTTCTCCTGGAAACTCCATTGAAGCTACACTATTTTGAACAATAACATACATATGCTGATAGTGTTAGGTACCAAGAGATGACAGCACTTTTCAGTTTCTTCATTAATTACTGCTTATATAATTAGTGATAGCTTTCCCAAGACTCAGTGGAGATTGAACTGACCATTTCAATCAAGTACCAGGAGTAGGTGAGGCTTTTTAAGCTCAAGGAAAAGAGCATTAGCTAATAGCTGTGAATTTAGGATTGTGTATTAACATAAATTAGGTGAAAAAAGATTGATGTTTATGCTAGGAATGATAGGCTGATTCAACATTTCTTCTCACTTTCAGTATTATCAGAACGTAAGAGATGGGGAAAAACTAATGCATTTGCAAGAAAAAAAATTTAAGCATTAAGTGATAGGTATCAAAATGCTATTAGCAGCTCTGAAGAGAAATTCATGTCAATAAGTTTGTGAGGAATAGCAAATTAAAATCTGGAGAACTCTGATTCAAGAGAAAGTTTAGGATTAAATACAAACCATAATTAGGTGAGAAGCCCTTGATCTGAAATCCTATTCACCTAGGAAATTTTAAATACTATAGTGTAAGTTATTTGAAACTTACTGATGGCATGGGCAGTAGATTGAGAATATGTATACACAAGTTTTGTTAATCTTGATGGCAGAGTTCATTGATAGCCAGGAAAACTCCTGGAACACCAGGAAAACTCTGGGTTTTCCTGATTCCTTCAAGAAGTTGATGAGCATGTCAGTCAGATATCACATATTTTGGAATCCTGCTCTATGGAACTTCTGGTAGATACTTTAAGCATCAACTAGTGGAAAAACATTAGCTATTACTGATGGTATATCATGAGGATGCTAGATTGGTTCTGGTGCCTAGGCTAATTGTTCTTGTGCTTTCTAATGCAAAGCACATAATATGTGTCAGGTGATTTGTTATCTTTTCAGAATTGATGAGAAAGCCAGCTCAAATTTATTAGTATGACATTTCAGTTCTACCATAGAAAGAACACCAGTCCACCTAGCTTCTACGAGACCAGAAGGCACGATTGCTAATAGTTTCATATTTGGTTCAACTTAGAATAAAAAGGGATTGTTTTTCCAGTGTTGCAGCTTGTCAAAGTTCTTTAAACTACCTGAGCAGCTAGTTTCCTTGTTATATGACCTTTAGTGTCACTTCTATATAGTGTTTCCATGTCATTATGGCCCAACAAAGACAGCCAGCCCACAGAACTGCTTTATCTTTCATATCAGGCTCTAGATCTATCTTCTTTTTGTAAGATGTGCATTTCAAAAAATGACATTGCTTGCATGTTAAGACAAATTAATCAAATTTTGTCTGTTAAGCTTTAGATTTCTCCATGATGTTTTTGACTTTATATTAAGCATTATGAAGTTCAATCCAAAGCAGTTTATTTGCTAATTAGGAGTTTAAATTTAACCTTCACATTCAGTGTTTAAAATTTTTATTATTGAGTAACTTTATTTACATAAGAGTTTAACAGTTTAAAATAATTAGTGTGGTTTACAGTGACAGCTTAAAAAACAGTTATTCAAGTTAGATTAAGGCCAGAAGGGAGAGCAGTTGTAAATTTTCAATAGCTGGTCAGTGCTGCAATAGTTCATTTAGAATGAATTGTTCCTCTAATTAATGCTTTGAATACTTTTGTTGAAAGAGATGATTCTGTTACATGTAATGTTCCATCTTGAGACCAGTACACATGGATGCTTTCAGCTGAACAAAAAATTTCTCTGGTTACTCTGAATCCATTATAGTCTTGCCAGTGGAGAAGATAAGTGATCTCTGAGTAAGGACTGGTTGCAAGTACATATGCTTCTTCTGTAAAGAAGCAAAAAAACTAAATTGCAAAGATTTCAAAATAGCTTAGTTTATTCAAGAAAGTAGAAATTAGGCAACTAGATAATTTGCTACAATAACAAAGGATTCAAGAAGTAAACTTTAGCCAATTGATAACTTATGAGAATGGGTTGTTTAACTAAAAAACAGATTAAATTTATTGGAATTTAAAACATACCTGTTAAAATGAATCCAGCCATTGAGTGGACACTTGGAAGCAATATGCTTTGAAACCATTCAAAATATGTAGCACCAAGTTTATAGACATTAATAGGTTCTGTATACATATCTGAAGCACACTGATTTGAGATTGTTGCTTTTTCATTAGCTACAAGGAGGAATGTGTCATTCTTGATATTAATCCATAACAAGTCACTTTGGTAGGATATGCTGATGTTTTGCAGTGGTGTGAACTGAAATGGAATTATTAAAATAACTAATACTGAAAAGATACTGAAGTTTCATCTAAATAAAAGCTAAAATTATTCTATTTTAAAGTATTTAAAATATAGGGTACCATTAAGTGTTAGTGATTCTAACAATTTAGAATTATAAATTCACTGTCAGATGCTAGCATTTAAGTCAGAAAATTAAATAATTGACTTAACTGCCAAATATTAGGCATTAGTTCCTTTAAATGCCATTTGTTTATGTTTAGTACCTACATAAAAACAGCATAGTCAGAAGCCTGCTTCATGATTAAGTCCAAGTCATCTTTTCACTTATTCAGGTTTACTATTTATAGAGCCTCTAGTTGAGTCATTATAGATTAAGCCCTTTGGTCAGAAAGATCTGAGTTTGATTCTTGTTGGTGACGTAAGGAACCTTCATTTGGTTCCTCACATTTGAGGAAAGGCAAGTTAGTTTCATAACAAGGTTTTTTTCACCCAGAAACTCTGGTATCTTGTTCCTCAGAACAGGCAAACTGGCTGTGAACAGTGATTAGTCAGGAATACCAAATATACCCAACCATAGGCCTAATTCATTAGCTATGCCAGTCCCAATCCCAGATAAACTTAGGAGGAATGAGATTGTGTTTTACCTCTGTAAAAGGGGTTCATAGCTATTGCATCATACCCAACAAATGAAAACTAATTTGTTTGGTGCAACATCAGATCTAAAGTTTCTGCAAAAGTAATATAGATAGGCCTATTGCAAATTTAAGACTTTGCAATGGGTTTCTTATTTATCAAAACATAAAGATGGTTTCTTTTATTCTGGACTTTAATGGAATGCCACAATTAAAGCCTTCTGACAGAAGACATGTTCAAGACCCAGAGAGCTAAACAAGTTGAACTGTAAAAATAGACATCACTTGGAATCTCCAAAGAAATGATCAAGACCTTAAAGAAATATCTTTGCTGTATACAGAATAAACAGAAGTTTAAGATAAATGCAGTGTCAGCCACTGCATTTAAGCTCAGCATAGTCTCAGCTTAGTTTTCTTTGGGTCGCAGATGAGGCTCAGTAACTTTCATTTAAGTGAAAATTCTGAAAGTCATCTTTAGTGATCACAGCCAGCTCAAGTTGATAAAATTACAACCTAAACAGCATGCAACTACATCATAAAGGAGGTTTTGGGAAGAATTAGTATTTTCACTATTGGGTGAATTCTGGTCTTAGGATTGTGCTCCATCTTATGATAGAATTATTGTCAGAACATTTCTAGAGACAATGCAAGTCTCCACTAAATTTAAGTGCTAATACCTAGATTGAATTATTTAAAGGACTGCATGATTGCTAATTGGCCTAGACACTGTTTAGCTAAATCTCAGAAGAAATTAAAATCAATTCCAAGGGCAAGAATAACTTGTCAAGAGACTTCCATGGAGTCAGAAACTCAGGAGGCCATATTTGCACATCCAACAGCAATCCATTCCAATCATGCACAACTGAGAAAAATCTTTACTCCCAGGGCTGGTAGAAGCTGGTACCGCTATGGCCACGATTCATAAGTTCATTTTTAGAAAAAATTTTTCATCATAAAAACAAAATATTTTTAGAATGATCAATATCAGGCCAGATACACCAAATAAAAATTTTAAAAAATTGTAAAATAGCTGCCTCTTTGATCGCTGTTGGCAATTTTGCAGTCAGAGCAGGCAAAATGCTTGCCTGCAGGATGTTGTGTTTATATATAGTGAAACTGAACTGTTTTTATGCATAGAAACGAATTTTTGTACAAAATATTTGTTGCTAGTTAACCAGTCATAGGGTATGCATTCCAGTAGGCTACTGACAGTGCAGTGTAGACTATTAATTCATTGTCATGATGTGTAATAATTTCTTGTGGATATAAAATAGAATCAAAAATTAAGTTCTGGTGCACAAAATCTTAAGCGTCATGCTGTGAAAGAAGCAGATATTAAAGAAATAAACTGGGGCTCTTAATAAACTGAAGATATTAAAATATTCTGATGCAGATTCTAACCAACTTGATACATCAGAAATCCGAGTTGAAGAACCATACACATCACCCAGTTTGCATGAAAGTACTATTGAACAAGATAAAGACACATAATTTAAGTGAAAAACAGCTAGAAGATTTAGTTAGTTGACCACGAAAGTAACTCATTGTTACTCTGTAGATTTAGAAGATCCAAGTGAATGGGGAAAATATTGATGAAAAATTACGAGTTGTTTTAATTGAAATGGGGCCTGTTCAAAAGAAAAATAATATATATCCCAGAGATACATATGGTTGTAAATTTGGTAACATATATTATAATAGAAAAATGGGGAGCTCGTGCCAAGAACATGGCTCATTTATTCCAAAACTTGGAATTTATTTTTTGCTTTTGTTGCAAACTTGCACCTACTGAATCAAGTAGTCTCATGTCTATGCAAGTAGAACTTTGTATAGACATGAGACTAGTTTAACTCAAAATTTCTTAAAATGGAAGGAACTTGATAAAAATTTAAAAAACAAAACTACTATTGATTGCCAGACTCAAAGCATGTATGAAATGGGAAAGAAACATTGAATGAGTGTTTTAGAACGCTTGAGTGAAATTATAAAATTTCTTGGTAGCCAAAACTTAGCTTTTTGCAGATCTGATAAATTATCAAGGAATAACAGCAATTTAAAAAAAATTGCTCAAACTGTTTGCGAAGTTTGATCTTGTTATGGAAAATTGTGTTGAAAGGGCTCTAGAATGAATCAGAGCATGCTAATTTGAGTATAGACAGTCAAAATGAAAATATTGGAAACTAATGCAATCAGGGATACAATTTTATTATTAATTTGAAAATCTAAATATTGTTCCATAATTTTAGACTGCACACCTGATGCAAGTAAAACAGAACTACCATTATTTGGTTTGTTTCCTGTGACAATGAAATTGTCAAAATCAGGGAAAAGTTTAGGTTTTGCAAATATATCAGATTCTGCAGGACATGGTTTATGTCCAACAATGGAACAACTGGAACATTCCCAGTGAAGACATACGAGATCAAGGGTATGACAATGGGGCAGGGAAAAATATGGGCTCCAAAAATTTTTTTTTTTTTTTTAAAAAACACTTTAGCTTTTTACTGCTCATACTCTAAATTTAATCATTAATGATGCAGCCAAAGTGAATGCAGATACAATTAGTTTCTTTGTAACTAATCAAGAAATATACAATTTCTTTTCATTTTCTTACAAATGTAGGGCAATCCTTTTAAAGTTCGTAAAAAACCAACATTGAAACAGTGATGGGAAAGTAAAATAAATGCAATCTGCCCTCTACGATATCAGTTAGGAGAAATTTACGATTCACTCTTTGAAATTTTAATAAAGAAACTCAGCATGAAGCACAAACATGGTGCTAAAATAAAGCATTACAAATTTATTTGCTCTTATAAATTGGCATGGTTTACTTAACAGAATAAATCCTGAGTAAAATGCTTCAAGAACAAAATATGAATATTACACTTGCTTTAGAATCTATTGAAAACTTGAAGTTCTAAAAACGGCAGAAGAACTGAGTGAAGAAGTGGATGGAGAACAAGAATTTAAAACTGGTACAGAAGTTCAACGACGAAAGAAGACATGACAATTTGACTACGAGCATCATGACGAAATGCCACAATTGCCAGAAGATAAATTTAGAGTGAATGTGTTTTATACACTTCTAGACATTGCAATGTGTTTGTTAATAGAACGTTTTTTGAACAATATAAACATAATTTCAATTTCTTGTATTGATTACTACAAATTAATAAAGATTTACAAAAACTTTTGCTTTAACTTTTGAGAATTTTTTGAATATTCAGGTTTGAACGATTATCCTGCCTAGTCAACACTCCAGGTTCATTACATTTAGTGTAATGAAATGAACCTGGGGTGTTGACTAGGAAATTTAAATTACTCTAAATTTCTTAAATTTAGAATTTAAATTTTTATTATCGTAAAAGAACTACATGCCGGGATCATTACAGGGGTGCTTAGATAGAAATTGCATGTGGGCAGCAAAGACCCTAGTACTGGCACTGTTCACTCCCTTCTTGACAAGATTCATTCTTGACTTTCAAGGATGCTCTCACATCTCCTCATAACATGAAAATTCCATTTACTGAAATTAATCCTTTTAGATGTTTGAAACTCAAATCATATTCTTTCATGTTTGGTAGTCTGCAGCCCACAAATTCTCAGTTTGTCTTCATAAATCATTACTCTACAATTCTTATACCATTTTTGATGCTCCTTTGTCCTCTCCACCATCAATTACTAAAGAAACCAGACCTGTACACAGTTTTAATGTTAAGACCTTGTAAAGAGGCAAAATTACTATCTTTAGATGGTAAAGGTTTGTTTCAGCATTTCAGTTATTCCAAATTGTATTTACAATTAGGGTTCTTCAAGTTTTGGAGTAAAATTGGATCAATTTTGAGTAATTTGGTTCTTTTAGTCTCACAAAAGGCTGAAAGTTAAGAGAATCTGAATTCTGTGAAGACCATGACATGGTCAACTTAGAGGATTATTTCTTATTAGGCACTGAAATTCATTTGCCACCTAAAAAGAGTTTAATCAAATACAACCTATTTGAATGGGTAAATGCTATGCACATAGCAACAAAAAACTTATGTACTCTAGTTTGATTGATAGCTATATGAACAATTGGCAGCATTGTTTATACAGGCAAAAGATTTTATAGTTTAGTTATTTGCCATCTTACCTGCTTTAGTGAAGAATTCCACTGATAAATAGTGGATGGGATATATCCATCTGTTTGGGCATTGGCTATTGCTAGAAATATTTTGTTT
Source organism: Typopeltis vanoorti (assembly GCF_054136105.1). NCBI lineage: Eukaryota > Metazoa > Arthropoda > Arachnida > Uropygi > Thelyphonidae > Typopeltis > Typopeltis vanoorti. Next base: position 28,715,584 of record NC_143566.1, on the reverse strand, counting down.
CTTGTTTTGATTATGTCTAAGAATACTGCATCATGTGTTTTTATGTACTGGTGCAGGGTCCAAGATCCTGCATGTTGCTCATAGTAATAAACAGTTGATTTGTCACAGATGCCTGTAAGAAAAATTGCAAAAATTAAGAAGCCATAATATCCATCATAATACCATTAAAGCAATACTAAGATTAGAGTGATATTTGAAATCAGAATAAATGCATTTATTCTGTGGTAAACAATTTTCTAAATAAAGTTGCTCATTTCTTTGTAGGTGTATTTTAGTCAAAATTTTTTTCCATGCCACTGCCAACTAGGTTATCCTCATTTGGTTTGTTAAATGAGAAATATATTCAAGATTGCTCATGTGAAAGTGAGGATATGTTTAGTGTTCTGTAACAAGCTGAAATGCCAGACATGGACTGTGGGACAACAAGCAGCATGGGATTTAATGCCGAATAGTAGCTTGTTCACACAAAGCTGTCATGCCTTGTGTTACAGTAGAAAATATTTGATATGAAAAAGAGTGAAGGAAGCAAGTGTGAAAGTGAAGGTAAAGTGATGAGGTGAGTGCTATTACACAATCCTTCACTAGAAGAAGGAATGCAAGCTAGGTCAACTGACATACCAGAAGTAAATTAATTTGGTAGGAAGAGTATAAAATCCCTAAACACTGGGAATGAGAACAGATTCCATCATAAAGGTGTAATTCATGCAAACGATAAATGTGTTTCTCAGGTGCAAAGATCATGGATGTCAGTGAAGCTGACAGAAGGAAAGCAATTCTGTTTTGATAAAAATAGAAATGAGAGAAGATAGGTTGCTACAGAAAGCAGAATTGTAGCATGGTAGAATTAGGACTATTGCTAACAATGCAAAATTGAGAGAATTTCAATTCATTAGTACATGTTTTGTTAGGAGAAAGTTCAAAAGTGAGCAAACCAAGTGTTGCAGATGAAAATTAGAATAAACTTTAGTTCTAGACAGAATTTCCAAAAATACTCCTGTGATGGCAGCCTTCATTTTTGTCTGGACAAGCACTGCTGATCAATCAATTGGTGCTACTCACCTGCATATGACTACATTTGTTTTATTGAAATCTTTAAAAATGGTATTTGTGTCTTGAAAATTTCAATTTCCACTAACCAAGTTATTTGTAGATTTTTTTATGTAGAATTTGAATATGTAAAGAATAAGCATAATCAAGAGCAAAAAGTATAATTAATATTATTGATTACTTAATGGTTTCTTTATAGAAACTTCCATAGTTGAACAGACTAAAAGGAGCCCATTAGTTAGAATTTAGTTAAAAGGGATAATAATCTGAAACAGCATGTGGAGAGACCCAGGGTCTAAGTGCTAGATCTGTTATAACATTAAGAAATTTATCCCTTTAAGGAACCATTTTTGAAATAAATGAGGTATAGTGAGCAGAGTCATTCTGAAAGGTTAAGATTGTGTGAATGCAAGACTAGCTTTGGTTTATGACCGAAGCTCAGGCTATGAAGTTAATGTTATGTTCTTAAAGTCCATAGTTTCTAGAAGAAAAACCTTAGGATCTATGAAACCAACTAACCCATCTTCAGTTGTTAAAGTCCTGAAAGGTTCATGTGCTGCTGAATGGGATTTCAAACTCTTTTTCCCCAACCAAAGAGGATATAAACAAGTAGCTATCTAAAAGCCAGCAGTTAAGGAAATTAAGCATCTTTAAGTAGTGCCATGACAGACTAAGGAAAGAATGCTAAATTGATCAAAAAGGTCACAAGTTTGAGGGCAGTCTACCTTTAAAGCAGATATTTCTAATATGTCAAGCAACTCTTGTGGCTGATTGTTATCTTGTATTGCGAGTATGCAGGAGAATTGAATGCTGATAAGAAAAGTTCTTAGATAAAGCAGGCTCTAAGACAGAAGTAGCAAATTAAAGACTACTTTGTCTTGTAGTCATGGTGTTATTTAGACATGTATTGATAAGAATGATATTGTATAGTAGGCAACAAATATTTAAGTCATGCCTTTGTGATTGTCAGATTTTATAGTAGTGACAACCATGATAGAAGTATTAAATACTTCTATCAGATATGAAGTGGCAACTGATAGTACATAGAATAGAATTCCTACACTAATGGAATCCCTCAGGACTGTATTAAAAAAGGTAACTAGTGTTAAATATTTAACATTGGAAATGCCATTTGAAGACAATCTAATGGTTGCCAATTTAATCCTATAGGATATAAAGAGCACCCTTAAACCTTTCCCTCTTAATTTTGCATTATTGTGGACAAAGGATAATGGTTGTCATTAATGTGACAAGTTGCATTTTGCAATTATATACTGTATTATTGTAAGGACACTTAAGGAGTGACAATTAGATGTCTAAAAGACATTGCCGAAGTTAGTAATATAGCTAGATTGTTTAACATTTATTAGCAATAAATGTTGCTAGTTTTCCTTGGTATGATATGGGTTTTGTTTGTATCAGATGATGAAAAAGGTCAGGTTAGAATGCCTCAATGAGAATTAAGTTTAGGTTGTCAAGTAACTTAAATGTGGAAAAGAAAGGGATCTGATAGTTTATACCTGATTAACTTAGAAAATCAGGTTCTTCTGAAGTTGTGTAGGTTTCATTAAAAAAGTTTAATTAAAATTTTTTTTATTTAGTGTCTAAAGTTTTACTAGAATGAGTTTAGCAGGAGTAGTTACGTGTCCATGCAGTTAGCCTAGTGGCTATACACTTTGCAACCATGTCTGGGGAAGGAACGTCCTAGGTTCAATTCCTGTTGATGCGAGGAGCTTAAGGATCTTCAGCCATAGCCAAGTCAGCAGTGTTTTTTTGCAGTTTATCCTCCTGCAAAGCAGGCAAACTGGCCCCATGAACACATTTTTCATACCTAGGATACTACTGGAAGTAAGGAGCAACCAACCTATTCTGTGGAATTATCAGTTAAAGCTTATGCTATAAAATATGTAGGCCTGTGCAAAAGCATAACATATGAGTTGCAAGTGCTTAACAGTGAGGCAAGTAGTTGGGATAATGGTTGATGCATTCTTCTTACAATGGATCTGATCTTTCAATAAAATTGAAATTATACATTGAGGTTGGGAATATTGTTTAAAACTGTCAGGAAATTTTGAGTGTGGAGATTAGTATACTGTAATTTGTAATAACATGACTTTGCTATACAACTTGTTCAAGTTGGATTTCTAAGACCAGTTAACTAGTGTGCCAGTCAGGAAGCAATTTCCTGATGTTACCTGGGAAGCAGGGCATGTAGTTTAAGTGCAGGTAATGAATTGCTTTTTGTATCTTATGCTTCAAAAATGAATGGAAAAGAAAGTTTGAATTCTTTTAATATTAATGAAAGAATTTTAGTTTCATGTTTAGCATGAAGCTAAACAAGTATTCCAATGATACCATGCAGTATGTATTTGAATGTAAAATTAGAGAAACTTACCATCACAGATAGGAGCAGTTATCAAATAAATAGCATTGTTTATTTCTAACATCTTGGCATCTCTGAATGAAATATTGAAGTCATACTTGTCACTTTTCATTGAAGATAACCATCCATTTTTAATACTTGAAATAGAAGCAGAAGCTGGCTTTGTGCATCTGAGAAAAGTTGCATAAAAGTTAGAGGTAATCTAAAACTTAATATAACACAAAACTTGGGTTTTTATGTAATTAAGATTTGGGCTATAGCATTATAGCCACTGCAATTACTAAGTTATTGGCTTAACTACATATATTAACACTAGAGAATTAGCCAGAACATAAGTTAAAATGTTAGGGAGGTTCTCTTTTATATGAGAAGGATTTCAAACTAAAGTATATCCTTCTATTTAGTTTGGCATAAAATTTGTATTTCTTTTCTTTCATGAAAGAGCTTATCTTACTTGCAAGTGTACTGATTTGATGTAGTCTGATTTTAGAAGTTAAGCAAGATCATTGTAGGTTCCATGTTTGTAGTCTTAACTCATTTAAATTCCCATGATGTCACAACTCACTGTTAGAAGCTTATTGATGCAGTATTATTTGAACTCATCCATTTGTGCTTTCATGAGGCAAGGCATTCTATGGTTCAACCACCCTCTATGCAAAGAAGCCATGTTTCACCCTCTTACTCAGTTTCTGGGGATTGCCTCTTATATTTTCTCTCATCCTTTGTAAGATCAAAGGAAAGAAAGTTCAAAAAGGTCCCATTTGTATCACTCATCTGCAGTTCATTCTCAGTCAACCTGTATAATACTGGATGGTCATATTTCTGCCTCTGCATTCTTTCCAGGATTCTATTTATTCCTTCAAATCCTGGTTACCAAATCTAAGCACAATAGTTCATATATTGATAAGCCTTACACAAGGGAAAGAGCTTCCCTTGTCTGGTTATCTCAATCTGCCTTTAAATTTGTCTCATCTCTCAGACATTTAATTGATTATATTACACTCCATTTAGCTAGAAAGTGAATTGAGATTGATAAGTAAATCAAGTATTTTAGAATTCATGTATACCAAAGTTGATTACTCAAATAAGTATTCAAGATAAATTTTCTTGTAATAAATCAGATCTATTACCTATGTTTAGATATTGCTAAAATTAATGCTTGACATCATTTCCATCTATTAGGATTTCTAAATTAGTATTTATTCAACTGTTTACACAATAATTAAACTGTCTTGGTGGTATATACTAAAAAAGCAGCTATAATATAGCTCAATAAGACAGGTTAAAGGTTATCTGTTAAAACAGTAACGTGTAGGTAACAATATAGTTCAATGCCTATAATGGTCATTTAGTGAAATATGAAACTATAATAACAGCAACAAGTTCGACTTACTTGCAGTCAATACTAGCAAATTGGCTACGTTTTGTTAGTTATTCTTCTTATAGCATTTGACCATGCTAGTCTAGTTTTTCTGTACTGTTTGTAATTAGGCAGTATCATTTATTTCATTTTTTCCTTAAAAGCTCATCCATGATATTCCAAATGAACTAAAGATCCATATTCCACTTGCCTTGTAGTTGTTGCCTTCTGATCTGCTAACTTGCAAATCAATTCGCCAGCAAACTACTCATCTTCAGATTGTGTAGAAGTTACATTCATCCCTTGAAAGAATTACTAAAATCAAAAAGTTCTGAAAGTAAAATTCATGGTTTCTATTCAAATGACTGAATAACTAATAACTATTGGATAGTTTAGTCAGAACCTCCATTGGAGTCCTAATGTTCAAATGGTCCTGATATTTATCAGCCTTTGCACTTCAAGTGTTGATTATCTCAATTCTTGGTGACCAAATCCAAGTACAATAATCCAGATGTGCTCTGAGGGCTTTAATACAATGGGGCAACTGAACTGTTTGCCCATGGGGATTGAACTCATGACAATGTCATTAGTATGACACTAACCATCTTAGATAACAGTATAAAAATTTGCATGAACTGTCATACGAGCATAAAGGTAAGAAAATGAACTTCACTGTGTAAAAAGTAAATGACCCAGGTGGTTTGATGGTAAGCTTTCAAGTCTTATTTGAAATTTTTACTCCCACCCATGAAATGCTTTGAGCCTATAAGTATAGCAGCAATGCTTAAGCTAAGCATTTCCAAGAATTTAAAAACTACTAATGATCAAATTAGAGCCATTTAGAAGTAATCATTTCCACCAAAAGAAACATTCATGCCCACAGAATTTAGCCTTGATTATCAGTATGTTATATCAAATATCTAATAAGATGGCAGGATTTCATTGGAGCCATGTTGACACCAGAATCATTTAGACATTAATGAGTTCCACATATTCTGGTCTTTGGAGTGGATCCTAAACTTGAGGAAAACAAGCTAATAAGATAGTGTCACCCAGCAGTGATGAATCTGGAACTTGCATATTAAGTGTATGCATCAACCAAAGTTTGACAGATATTATGTTGTACATTAATGGATTAGGACAGCGATATAAATTTAATAAAGCTAAATGGCAGTTAAACTGCCAATTAGTAAGACTAATCATTTTTCTACTACAAAAATTTAAGGATGCCCAACCTCAAGTTGAAATTTAAGTCTATAAGATAGTATTTCAAGTTTTTAGATCATGAAAGTTACCTTTCACTGTATCCTAACTCAGTAACAAGCATGAAACCATCTAGATCTCCACTAATTTCTTCTGAACCACTGAAGATGAAAGGAATATACTTTCCTTTGTATGGTCCACCATGCTGGATCAACTGTCCAGATTTGCTCACATTGTAAGTAGAGGAAGAAATGTCACAGCATTGTTGCTTCAAATAATCACAGCTTTTGTCTGTTGTCCATACAAACAATTGTTGAGTTGGAGCAGGTGTATATATAACACTATGAAAGAAAAATTAAAGTTTAGTACTTAAAAGGATTTAAGCTATTCTTTTATATTCACTATTTTAATGAATTAAGCCATTACCTATAAGTTGTATGAACTGGTACAGAGAAAGCTCTTGTTGTAGAAGGAAGTTCTTGAGCCAGATGAAAATGAGCTAGTGATGTGATTTGATCTAGAAAAAAGTATGGTTAAGAAAAGTAGCTTGTTAAAAACAAACAGTTAATGGTTAGTGCTTCAATAAAGCACTATGAACACTAAGTGTTCATAGTGCTTTATTGAAGCACTTAGTTCTGAATAGTTTTAGTATAATTTATAGTGCTGAGTGCCAAAGTGAAAGTAACAAGATATTCTAGAGATGCATCACATATCAGGAGCCAAAGAGCAATTTGCTTTCCTTTTCAAGAGTTGAGTGGTAAGTGCTTAAAATTCAGAATTACTGATTAAAGATTTTATTCAGTGAATAGGATATCAAATATCCTAAAATATTAAGGAGCCAGAAATTTCACTTTATTGATAAAGTGAAATTTAAATTTATTTAAAATCACTAAGGTGGGCTAAATGAAACTTGTGAAATTTCTATGAACTAAATTTCATTAAGAATTAAAATGTCTTTAATGTCATTTCAGGGTTGCATATTTATACAAGACAAGATTAATCTAAGTATAATGAAACTTAGAATGTCAGTTATGCTTTCAATATTGAGGTAGAAGGCTTAATTTCAACATAAAAGGTTAATTTCCTATAAGATATTAATTACTTACATTTTTGTATTTCTAACTGTTCAAGTAATGCCAAGCTATAAGTTTCTAGTGTACTATCTATAGCAGACAATTCTTTGCTGACAGTTGTTTGTATATGGTGGAACTCCATTCCCATAAAGCCAACATCTATTCCATCAACTTGACCTTTTGTCACAACAGAGTTTAAAAGTAGTGGTGCTTGGAAGACCTGAAAAAAAAGCAGACAAGTTAATTTATTGAAATTCTTGTATTAATCCTAAATACAAGGTATTTAAAATTGAAGTATACAGTTGGAGTAATCTGTCAAGTAAAATGTACAAAATATCAGGCTTTATGGTTCTTAGTGCCTTGGCAGGCAAGATGCTTGAAATTACATTTCATTCTCTAGAAGTTATACCCATCTCTTAGCTGTTTAATGAAAAGCTTGCAGTAGGAGTGCATGAAGATAGAAGGCATTATTTGAAAGAAGGATGCCAAGTTCCAGTAGCATTTGGAAAAGAAAAACATCTAGTGGACAAATCTTAATTATAGTAGGAAAAGAGGAAAGATTCAACTTAAGATAACATTGACTGTTAGTTAATGTAAGGTTATCCTTTAAACAAGATCACTGCAAAATCTTATTTCTGCTGTAGTAGATTAAACATGATACATTGAATAGTGAAGCCACTATTTTTCCTACATGGAAAAGGAGCAAAAAGCAAGTTTTGATAATGAAATTCTATTTATTGGCAAAATTAATTCATTTAGTGAAATACTTCATACAATGAAGATACATTTCTTTAGCAAAATTACTTGTGTTCTGTTCCTACAAGATTGTTAAGACCCACATAATGAACATGCCTTCAGTTTTAAAGAAAGTTGAAATCTGTTTCTGCTTTAGTTAAGAGTTAAATTCACAAGATGAGAAGTTAAGCCACAGAAAAATTTGACTAGAGAATTAAGTACTGAAAGGTTAGAATTCAAATACTGCTCAAGTAAAAGGCCTAATCACCAAATGCTTGGAGCAAAAAAAAAAAAAAATGAAGTCTATAGCAATTCAGAAGACAAAAGGTTTATCAATTTAAATCAAATTAAGTTACCATGGAGAAAAAACATTTTCCATGAAAAAATTTGCCTTTTCTGCATTATCTAATAAGTTGACTTATATTCATCAAGAATTGGATGAATAAGAAAAATTCATCTGAAACTGAAGACTTTCTAGCAATGAAAAGAAAATGTCATGATACTTTAGTACCATGACTAACCATAGCTCTTGGGAGGTCCATTTAATATATTTGTGCAGATGCTGCTCAGATTGCCAATATGTTCCTATTATAGAATTATCTATCCTGTGGCTCACTTATGACAAAAATTTTGAACACTCAAATATCAGAGTTTAACAAGATGTTCATGCCAGCTTGTTTGAATCTTAGTCTTTAAAACTATAGCTTGGCTTTAAGTTTAATTGGGTAGTTTTTGCTTCTAAAACTAAGCAGTATTTTAGGTAATAGCATCTTAAATAAAGCCCAACTAGCTTTTACTTTGGCGACTGCCAGACTAAAATTGAGAACTTCAGTTATGAATACAATGCTTTTCATGCAAGGAGTAGAGACCTTACACTACATACTTTGTGGATAGTCATTCAAATAAAGTCTTATCAAGAAATAAAAAACTTTAAATAGAAAATTCTACAGAAACCACTGTAAGAATTTAGAGTAACATTATGATTCTAATTTGTCCAAGTGATTTAGAAGTTTTACCTATATGAATTTGTCATATACATCCAGTAGTTCTTAAGATCAAAAGTGCTCTGTACAAGATGTTTCTGACTACCTGAGTAATTAAAAATTAGAAGACTGTCAGCCAGACTGATAGTAACAGCTGATGAATTGAGAAAAGATGCATCTTTATAAGAGATGTCACTTCAAGCTTTCAGGAAAAAAGCTCGAGTTCCTGTACTGGCTTTTTTATATATAGAATTGTTTTTTGGCATTTAGTGTGTAGCATTAAGATATAGTAACAGGATTCAGAACTTAAGTGACCAATTAATTCAAAAATTAAGGATAAAAGATAATTGCCTCATGTTGAGAAATGGAATTAAGATTTCCAGGAGGATATGAACTAGTGTTCTATTTCTAGAAGTTGTCTATAGAGTTAGAATAGTTCAAATGAGCTTGTAAGTATTCATTTTCTGTAGTCATTTAGATTACATGTCCAAAATTTGAAGACTTTTGGAGAGGGTTAATTGAAATCAAATCTGAAAAAAAATTCAGTCCACCTATAGTACTATAGGTTTTTTTTTGTTGGTGGAGACAATTTAGAGTATTATTTCACTATGTTTAGAGTATTATTTCACTATGTTTAGAGTATTATTTCACTATGTTTAGAGTATTATTTCACTATGAAAGTTTAATCTCTACTCTTAAACTAAGCATACTTCAAAATCTGAAGTTTAAAGCAGAAGGTTTCCAACAAAAGCAACCTTGGAAGTAGCACATTAAAGTTGATAAAGGTTATAATATTAACATTGATGTAAAGTCTCTGGAAGCTGTAAAGGGAATAAGATTTTTTGTATGGAAGTTGTGAATGACTCACTTGCCCAAGTTTCAGGACAGCAAAGAATCTGAATGTATTTAAAGGCACAGTATGCTTAGCTGACACAAGGGACTTCCCATGACAGGCTCCATGGAGGAGGATTGTATACCCAGGGTTAAGTTAGTAAATAGAGTGAAATGAACCAACCTGTGCTGGAAAATATGCTATGGAGAAGATACAAGACAGTTGATCTGAAAAGTGAAGACTAGAAGTGATGAGCATGATAAAAGAAAAAAGTGCTGTATGAGAGGAAAAATGGCTGGTCATGCCAAGGTTAACTCAAGGTAATTTCTGCTATATGAAAAGTAAGAGAAATTATCATAGGTTGATACTGGTGGATAACGATGACAGCACAATAGTTGCAAGGATATAGTGGAATTATTGAATTAGCACTATCAGATTATATCATACTAGCATAAATGATAAGTAATATAGAAAGGAGGCAAGTATTAGGAAAATTGGAAGTGAAAGAATCTCAGGTGTATCAAGGTGGTAGTTGGGTTAGATGTTAATAAAGCTGTGAGAATGGTTGACATTCTCAAGGAATGTGCACCACAGCTAGCTATGCCTGGTACTTTAATGATCTTGCAGTGGATAAGATTCCAAAGAAGGCAAAATAGTACTACTCAAGCATGGTTGTAGGACCAAAGTTTCCAATTATAGAAAAGTCTGTATAACTGTAGTTGTGGTCAAGGTGTTGGAGAAATTGGTTAGCAATAGAATACAGGATTGGTTGGACAGCCTTGGTCATCAAGGATTTGCTGTAAAAAGGGCAAATTCTATTTCAGAAATTTATTTTCATTTTATAAGATAATTGTGCTAGATAAAGGGATAATCAGTGATATTCTTGGACTTTGCAAAAATGTTTGATAGATTACCACATGAGTGAGTGTATTGGTTAGATGGATTGGAGATCAACTGAACAATACCAGCAGGTTGTGTATGATGGAGCAGTCTCAAAAAAGGAGGATAACCAGCAGCATGCCTCAGGGTTCTGTTCTTGATTTTTTTTTATTTAACTTGCAAGTGATATCATGTGGACTGACTAAGGATCTTCAGTTTGCTGATACAAATTTTATATATACAAAAACTGCCTGTTAAGAATTAAGTAGAACTGCTGATGTTAATTCTCTTCTAGAAGATTTGAATTAAATCTTTATTTGGACAAAAAGAGTGTGGTTATAGTTTTAATATCAAAAAAGTGCATGGTGTTGCATTTTCAGTGCAAAAATGCAAGGCTGTACTATGTCGATGGCAAAATACTGCAGAAGGTGGATGAGATTTGTGAGCGATGGTGAAGTGTTGCAAAGGCTGCACATCATGATGCTGCTATGATAAGTAGTTGTGCCACTTAAGTAGTCAGCACACTATTGTGCTCAAATCTGGTCACTTAGTTTTTGATGTGATGGAGACATTGGAGAGGGTCCAGAGGTAAGTGACTAAGACAATATCAGGACTTTAGTGCTGGCTATGTAGAGGATTAAAAAATGAATTGCAGTTTGGTGGACAAAAGGAAAAGAGATGATAGTGATATGTAGGTTGGTAAAAGGATTCCAATTAATCCAGATGATTATGAGGCAATATGGGAAAAACCAGAGATCATCCTTGGAAGTTATGTAAAAGTGGTGAATAGGAGTGCAAGGAGTTTTTTTTTTTTTTTTTTTTTTTTTTTACAGAATTGTGAATGAAAGGAACTCATTACTAGAATGAGTTAATGGAGTATTAAGATTTGGTATGATAAATGTTAGTTGAATGAGCCTCCCTGGAAGTTGTAATAATAAAGGATTAAGCAAAGCAAGTGAAAGTTAACTAGTGTTGCCTATACTTACTATTAATTCAGGAACAGCTTCTTGCTTGTTTATTCGTAGTAGATTCCTAGAAAACTCATCTATATCGATACCATTAATGAAGCCGACTTTTATGTTACCATGGATAACAAAATCATTGAGGAATGTCTTTTGTCCAGTAAAATTGTTGATGACTATACTAGGTATAGTCATATTATTCACTGCCCTTTGTACTGTCAAGTCACCTGAAAAAGTTAAGGCTATTAATTTGATTTTGAAATTAATTGGTTTCTTACCTGCATTTAGTTTGATATTCACCTGAAATCAAACCTCATTGCTATAATCATTCATATCTGAATGAGTATAGCAACATATTCATAGCTTTGTTTTTGAAATGCTATTGTAGATATTGAAAGTACCAATTGGCTAAATTTGGGTTCTAATAATTCAAATGAAAGGTTGTTACAATTTCTCATGTTAAATTCAAATCTGGAGATTTGACTAGTCAGGCATCTACACATTTAATGCTCAGATTGCATTTTATTCAGAAAATACTAAAACTTTTCTATGATAAAAAGACATGAGTGACTCCATGGAATCTTGGGTAAGTAGTAGGTGACTACAATATAAATTTCTGTAATCTATAGCAGATTGTTTAAGCAGTGTTGAGTAAGATCATAGTTCATGAATTGAGTAGGTACTTTCAAGTATTCCATGGAAGAATAATGCTAAAATATCTGACTAGAAGTGTGATCTAGAAATATTGTTCAAAGTTCAACAATACAGAAATATGGGAATTTTCTTGGCAGGTTTAGAGACTTGTCTCTATACATTATGGAATGCTAATGAAGTAGTATTCAATAATGCATAGGACCCAAGTAAAAGGTTTACTATCTAGATAGTAAATTCTGTACCATTGGTTTCATAATAACCCTTTAGTTATCACTCCACCCATGAAAAAAGTTGTAAACCTATACATTTATACCATGGATGGGTTTAAGGATTTCCTATTTTATTTTTTTGCAAGGTCTGAAAAGCCTTGCTCTAGAGACCAGACATGGAACTTTCGAGCCATTTTTTCTCCATAAAGCAGGAAAGTGGTCTTAGTAGGCAATAAATTTATCTGAAGACATTAAAAACATCTCCATACCCACCATTGATTTAAACCTATAGCCTCTTAGTTGGAAAGAGGATCTAGTAACCACTTGTTCAACCAGGCTGATAAGTATATACACACAAGGACAAAATTCTGTCCTATTTCATTATGTTTCTACCTAGAATTAGGACTTGAATGTAATAAGTAAAGCAACACAGAAAGTGTTAGAGGAGAGAGAGTGAGAGATGCAATCAAGGAATAGGGTGGTAACAGGTAATTTATGGGGACCCAATGAGCTGTGATGTGTAAGATAGGATGGAGAGTTTGCCTGGAGGAATGATAGAAAGTGTGGCTATGGCAATTAAGAGGTGAAAGGGTGGATGAGATGATGGTAGGAGCAAATGACTTGAGGTAATGTAAGTTGGGCAGCAAGAGATGAGATTCTTGCTTGGAGGTAGTACAAAAGATATAGAGAGGAAAGATAATGTGCATGTTGCACAAGTATGATAGTGGCAAGATGAGCAGAAATATTGAACATAATAGCTAGAATGCATCAGAAGATAGGATTGGAATATGTGGATGCTTGAAGGGTGTAGGCATCTGGAGATATTGCTGTTCTGAATGAGTTGGTGTCTATGCAAGGAAACTAGAATGCCTGAGGTGGATGGTAGCAGGGAGAGAGCCCTTATGGGAATGAGTACTTGGTAGAAAGGGACAACATCAAGTAATGCTGAGCCCAGTGTAGTCTAGAGAGGATAATGCTGGATATAGAAACAGTGGCATTTTTATGCTTGATACTAATGTCAGGAGTATCTGGAATGAAGGAGAGGAATTGATGGCCTTGATAGCATCAACAGTACAGCATTTTTGGCAGGATAGAAAGGGAAAGCATGGTGGTGGAGTACTGCTTATAACTTAAGTCCTCTAAGAGTGGAGGACTTGGAAGGCAATGACACTAATGATTTTGAAAGCATACAGTGTGAGGTAGAGATGGGCAAGACAGGATATTTAGTGGGATGTTGCTACAAACCAAGGAGCACAGAGGATGGGGACCAGGAGATGTTTAGACAGTTGAGCTTGGGAAGTTCAAGAAAAATAATTGTTATAGGAGATTTTAACTATAGCAGTATAAATTGGGGAGAGGAAGATGCATGTAACAATAAGGGAATGGAATTTCTAGGATTCCTGAGGGACCAGCGTCTTAGGCAAAATCTAATAGAGGGTTCAAGAGTTTTGGATTTGGTGATAACATCAGAAGAGTTGATAATAACTGAGATGACATTTCTCCCACCAGTTGGAGAGAGTGACCATGTGGTTTTGACTTGTAAGATTAATAGACATAAGAGTATCAAAGAGATAATTCCATATATGTTCTCATAAAGCAGGTGATTTAGACATCAACTTGGAGAAGTTTCATGGAGGGAAAAATTGTAAGGCCTGGATATCATTAGTGCTTGGGAAATTGAAGGAATATTTGTTAGCAGCAAAAGCAAACTATATTTTACAAGTGAAGAAGAGTACACAATTTGGTGTAAAGTGGATAACAAACAATATTAAATAGGAACTGCATGTGAAAAAGAGGCTATAGAAGAGAAAGATCAAATGCAAGAAGAATATAAGACAAGCCAGGAGAGCAACTAGTACGGTAAGGAAAGCAGAACTGGAATATCAGAAGAGATTGGCCCTAAGATCCAAAGAAAATCCTAGGCAGTTTTTTTTAGCTATGTGGCCAGTAGGAGGAAAAATAATTGTGGAAGAACGACATTGTGCAATAAAAATGGGAATAGTGACTGATGCATAGGATATAGTGGAATTGTTCAATGAACAATTTATTAGCATCCTGAAAGAGTAAATTTTAATACTAGAGGGATAGGGCAGGTTTGAGGTTTAGAGGAGATCAATTTCCAAATACCGAGTATTCTAGATGTCAGTAAAACTGTGGACTGGATGGTATTTCACCCATGAGTTTTGAGAGAAGGTGCTAAAGAACTGACAGCTTTTTTGACCTGGCTTTTCATTGAAAGTCTAACTACAGGAAAGATGCCCAGGGAATGGAAGGAGGGTAAGAGTATCATTGCATAAGGGTGGTAGCAGACTGGAAGTGTAATTATAGGCCAGTTTGTGTGTCATCAGTAGTTAAGATATTGGAGAAATTAGTTAGGGACTGTATACAACATTGGACAGATGTGTACTGTTCTGTGAGAATCAACATGGATTTGTGAAGGACATTGTTTCAGTAATATGCAAGTCTTTTATAAGAAAATTAAAAGAGCAGTAACTGAGAGAAAGACATACTACCATTTTCTTTGATTTAGCGAAGGCATTTGACCTGGTGCCACATAAGCTGATATTTAAGTTGCAGCACATGGGTTTAGATTCAAAATTGGCTGTCCAATAAGTATTGGAGTTTTGTATGGTGGGACAGTTTCAAGGAGGCAGAGAGTTACAAGTGGGGTCCCTGTGGGACCAGTATTGTTTAACCTTTATATCAATGACATTGTCAGTGGATTGCAGATGAAGCTGGGAAGGGTTATTAGTAATAGTGCAGATGTGGTAGTCCTGCAAGAGAATAAGCTAGACATATGGGCAAATGAATGGGGTATTGGTTTAATGCAGCAAAATTTAAAGGTCTTGAGGTTTGGGACACATTGATGAGATGCTGCATACTCTATTGGAGGAGCTATACTGGAGTAAAGTAGGGGAGACAAGAGATCTGAGTGATGGAAACCTGAAATTCAGGGGACATATTGTAAAGGTGGTGAAGGTAACAGAGGATTGCTGCAATAATGAAAAGGATGCTGTCCTACAGAGATAAGAGTACATTCTGTTGTATAAGACCCTGATCAGACACTTAGACTGTTCTTGGATTTGGTCCCCAGGATTTGAAAGGAATAAATTAACTATGGAAAGGGTACAAAAGGTGGATAACAAAAAGATGGTTTCAGGACTGTACAATGTTGGTTATGAGGATCAGCTGAGGGAATGTGGACAGAAGAGGTGATATGATTGAGATTTTGAACTGTTGAGAGGTGGTTACAGGGTTGACTGTGGAGAGTTCTTTTGCTTGGTTGAACAGTAGAAAGGAGTGATAAGGGGCCATCCCTGGAAGTTACAAAAGGAAACTGGGCAAGAG
This sequence comes from Typopeltis vanoorti, assembly GCF_054136105.1. Taxonomy (NCBI): domain Eukaryota; kingdom Metazoa; phylum Arthropoda; class Arachnida; order Uropygi; family Thelyphonidae; genus Typopeltis; species Typopeltis vanoorti. Next base: position 28,699,916 of record NC_143566.1, on the reverse strand, counting down.
TGGTTTCTTTGCATGGTTGAACTATAGTTGAACTATAGAATGCATTGCCTGATAGTGGTGAGAGCAAGAACAGTCAATGAGTGTAAGGAGTGTGGTATGATGGACTGTTTCCTAGGAGGACCTCCCATGATGAGTCTTTTGACTCCTTGGAGGCTTAAATAATAATGTGAAGTGCTATTACAAAAACCCTGATGATTCTTGTAACTCCATGATGTTTAGGAAATAATTGAAGTCTTAGTGAGCCAGAGAAACTAGCCCAAATCAATGCTTGATTTTTAATAGTATAGAAGTATTAATACCCTGAATTAAGATCATTTTATAAGCAGACTTGCTAAAAGCAAGTTCATGCTACAATTTAGTAGCAGGATTCTTTTCATGGTTTGAGGTTTAATAATCAGCAAGTTTTACTCATTTTCCTATGACACTGGTCTTGATGTCATAGGAAAATGAGAATTTTAGGCATGTTAGGAAACAGTTGCCTGTAATTAAGCTTGCTTTATAAGCTCCATGTTTAATGATAATTGGTCAAGTCATTTAGGTATTGACTATATAGTACCAAAATATCTTAAGTGCACTTTGAGATTAATTATGATGCATTTAGTCTAAAAATGCATTAATATTTATTAAAGTGTTCCACTGTGCTGTAATATATAACTAGACTTGTTTGATCTCATGGCTGATAAATAAAGACTGTTCAATCTTTAAACTATTAGCCATTGTTTAAAGATAACTGATATAGGATGACCAAATGTTGCCAATCATTTAAGCCAGGATAGTGGATTAAGATTAGCCTGTTAACTGAAAGTTAATTTAATATTAAATTAACTAATGTTAAAAGAATGGGCTAGATTTATATAGAGAAAATTTTAGTATATTTCATGAACTTGGCATTACCTGCTCAATATTTTTCAGTTCCAGTTTTATAAAAAATTTAATGCTAGCATAACTATTTTTATGCTTAACTGATTTGCTAATAACCAAAATTTGATGTCATTCTGGATGTGATCTGCTAGATCATGGAATAATCTAGTTCATACACTAGAAGGGTGGTCTGACAAGTTCTGCCTTGACCATTGAGGACAAGGCTATCAGCAAGATTTTTTTTCTCTAAGTCAGTAGATCTGTCATAAGCATCCATGTGACATTGCAAGTCATTCTATCAAGAAGTTTGTTATAGACAACTGTTTGAAGCAAAAGTGTTGCCTGCATCCCTTGAAATTGATAAAATTCTTTGATAAAGGTATGATGCCAAAAGAAATTTGATTCCAAATTCATAATATGTGCACTCTTCATTTTTGACAATTAAGAAAATGGGCTGCCGAGTTTAAAACTTGGCCGTACCACCAGCCTTGATCCACGTGAAGGATGTCCGAGAAGCATAACATCAGAAATCATTGATCAAGTGCACGATATGGTATTGGATGTAGACACATCCAATACCAAATTTCACTCACCTGGCCAGTCAAGATGTGCGAAATTGCTGAGACTATAGGCATTTCAAAATGAGTAGGATATATTTTGCATGAAGAATTGCAAATTAAACTTTGTACAAGATGGGTGCTGCGCTTACAACAGATCAAAAAACCTCATGAAAATCTCTGAACAGTACTTAAGTTTTTATTGTTAAAATGCTGTGTCTATTACTATGGATGAGACTTTGGATTCTAGTGTAATAGGTGAATCAAACAGTGGACTGAAGCTGGTTGTTTAGTGCCAAAGACAGTCTGTTCCATCAGCAAGAAAGGTCATGGCATCTGTTTTCTGATGCTAAAAAAGCATTGTTTATTAATTATCTTGAAAAGGGTAACAATAACTGAGGAATATTCTTATCTTTTAACCAGACTAGATGAAAAAATTGCTGAGAAAAGACCTAGTTTGCAGGAGAAAGTCATCTTTCATCAGGACAATGCACCTGTCCACAAAGGTGGTGTGATAAAGGATCTGCACTATGAGTTGTTGAAACATCTACCCTATTCCCAAGATTTGGCTCCCTCTGACTTCTCTTCCCAAAACAAACTCTTCATCTCTGGTCAGCAATTTTCTTTGAATCAAGGTGATTGCAGCTGTAGAGGGGTATTTTGCAGATCTTACTGAGAACTACTATAGGGATGAGATAATGGCATATACATTAATTCCAGCAATGCTGGAATTAATGTATTAGTCTTAAGGGAGATCATGTTGAAAAATTGAAATTCAATTTGTTTTTATTGTTAGGCTAAGAACTTTTCAGACTACTCTCATATCTACCAATAGTTATCTGGACATCCTATTATTAGAAGTTATGGAACATTCCAGGTTTGTTAACAAAAACTGGTGTACAGATAAGCAGCAGCATTTTCTCGTGGCAGTTGAATGGGAGGTAGCATGGCAAGACATGAGCTCAGTGAAGGAGTGTCACATTTGCAATTGTCTATTAAGTGCCATTGCTATTCAACTGGATCATCCAAAATCAGATGGCAAAGTCAAATGGAAACATTGACATTAGTGCAGAAAAACATCTGGGGTGGCACATAAAAACCAGCTACAATCAGCACAGACCATCTGTTGAATTCTAGTAATTCTATGCTGAGCATTAATACTGTACAACTATTTATTAAGTTTTCACAGAAGAGCAGAGAACATGCAAACTTGATAATTGATTAGTGAAAACTAGTACTCAGAAGCAATGAATCAAGGTTTACCTGTTTCCCAGCTGATGGCATCCTAGTGAACACTTACCAACTTTGTAGGTACAACCAGCAGAAGTAAGTGTGGGACTACTGGTCATCTGTGGGTTCCATGAAGATAGCTTAATCTTAATATCTCGATGGAGTTTATGGAATGGACCCATTTTATTATCAAGATAACTATGTCCCATGCCACAAAGCTGCAGCTGTTATGGAATGGTATAAAGATTGTGTTAAATGACTGCTTTGGCCTGCACACAATCCTGACTTCAACCCCATTGAACACCTGTGGGACAAATTGGAGCAGTATGTCCCTCAATCTCTCACTGAAGTCAGTGCTGCTTTGATAGAGGAATGGAGACAAATTCCATCTGATGTCTGTTGCAAGTCATCCTTCAAAGGATATGGGAGATGATAGCCAAAAAAAGCAGACATACCAGAAGTTGAACCCTAATCAGGTATGAATTGCTAAGATGTCTAGACAATTATACATTTTAATTGAAGAGGCAGGTGACCTCTTGGGTTAAAAAATTCAAAGCTCATAAAAAGGGACAAATGTGAAGATGAGTTAGTGTTAAGTATGACCAACAGAGATATAGCTTACAATTTGTATAAATCTGATTAAACCATATCTGCATTACTGTTTCAGAAATACAGTCAAGAAGTTGAAAAGGATAAAATAACCTTGGAAAAAAAGGTATATAGATAAAAAATATCAGGGTTGTATAACATTGGTTATGAGGAGAGACTGCAGGCATGCCAAGTAATGGAAAGATGCAAAACAAATTTTAATGAATTTGTAGGATATAGCAAGTTCATATAGAACAGGAAAGAAACAAGGAGACAGTCTTAAGCAACAGAATTCAATAGTGAGCAGGTTTAAGGAAATGGCATGAATAATTCAAGTTGACTCTGTGGAGAGTCTGTATAAAGAAAACTATAAAGAAAACTGCAACTGCCTAAATTACTTAGAAACAAGTTTAGTGTTTGACAAGATCACTTGAAAAAGTTACCTTTTATATTGATCTCTTTGAATGTTAAGCTAGCAGATATTACTTCATCTGAAGTGAGAGGGATTCTTTCTCTAATTAAGTTAGAGAGGTCAATGCCATCTATTATTCCTTTTATCATCACATCTTTTGCTGCTATTGGAGCTACAATAATGGTCTCTGATTCTATAGTTTCTGGGACTGCAGAAGTGATCAATTCCAGTAGTGCTTCATTGAAATACCCTGGAAAGAAAAAAATTATTACACTAAGTTGGCCTAACTACAAAATAAAGTATTGAAATCCTAAGATGCTGTTTTATATTATGGCAGAAATTACTTAAGATTACAAGTTAGATGGAGGGAGAGGAGAATCAGTTTTATTAATCATAGATATTCTTGGACTTTGCAAGTGCATTTGACAGATTATTATATAGTTGATGGAAGTTCTCACTTGGCTATGTTATTAATTATATATTTGGTTTAATCCTTTTTCCAAGTGTAAGCAAACCAAGTTTTCCTTTTTATTTTAGGCAAATCTAAGGACTCCTTGGAGTTGCCTGTAATAAAATTAGGGCCTCCCTCATCAGGGGAGGTCCTAAACATCAAGTCAACAACTATTCAATATCCACAGTATCTATCATACTTTGCCTTTAACTCATTCAGTTAAAGCACCCACAACAGACAGTGTAATAAGCTAAGTAAAAAACTTAGCTGTTTCTGCAACCCACAAATCTTCAACCTGTTCTCATAAGGTTGATTCCATAGACCTGCTGTCATCTTGGTCACTTTACTCTGGATCCTCTCCACCTTATCAAGAAACCCTAGTGCCCAGATCTGGGCACAGTAGTCAAGATGGGGTCTTATCAAGGCTTGATACAGAGGAACAATAATTTGCTTGTCTCTGCCTGAAGTATTTTTAGTAGTCTTAAAGGTGTGGAGTAAGTTCTGATCACTTGCCTTAGTATCTCCCATAATGCAAAGCACATCTCCTTGCAGAAATGTGCCAAGGTAAGGTCACTATTCAGACCAGTTTTGACCTTTGAGGTCTCAGTGGGAGCCAGACCCACTACTGCAGTGGATCTGGGAGCATAGTGTCATTAGAGGTGGTAATACTATGGCAGAAGTATTGCCAAAGTCACTTGGATAAAGGATTAAACCAAATATAATTAGGTTTCTATAATTTTGTATAGAAATTATATAAGATGGAAATATAGTATATTGGTTAGATAGATTGGCTCTGAACATTATTCAGGTTGTGTGATGGAGCATCATCTCCAAAGAGATAAGGAGAAAAGTAATGCAGAACTGGTATATCACCATATACCAGTTCTCTGGATTATAGATAGTTGATAGAAGTTTTCACTTGGCTAAATGTTACCAATTATACGTTTGGTTTAATCCTTTATCCAAGTGACTTCTGCATTATTTCCACCTTAGTATCACCTCTGGGTCAGGCTCCCATTGATGAGACCTCAAAGATCAAAACTAGTCTGATTAAAGGCCTTTCCATTAATGATCTCTTCAAGGATATGTGCTTTGCATTATGGGAGATACAAAAGACAAGCAATCTGTTCATGAGCCCTGCTATTCAACTTGTAAATGATATTTCATGTGGACTGAGTGGGGATCTTCCATTGTTTGATGCAAAATTAGGGAGAATTATATGTAGCACTGCTAATATTAATTCCTTTCAGGAAGAAATTTAATGTTGTGTACTATATCTAGTGTTTTACTGCAAGAAGTGGATGAGATTAGGAATGATGGTTGACAGACTCAAGTTCAGAAGGCATTTTGCTAGTGTACAAACACTGCACATTGTTGTGCTGCTATAACAAGTAGCAACATGTATGGATAAGGAAGGACTATTATGCAATAACTTTTGTCACCTGGTTTTCACTGTGATGTGAAACATTGCAGAGGGTCTAGACACTAGTGATTAAGACAATATTGGGAGACTGGAATGGTGGCTATGGAGATGTTGAAATAAGGACTGCAGATTTTGGCAAATAAGAGGCAATATAGATATCTAAGTTCATTTTTAGTGAAAATGAACAATTAAATATGGAAATAGACAGAATCAAAGCTGGTATGGTATGAAGTCAAATGAATAAATTCATATGGAATACGAGAAATTTGGAATACTAAATTAGCTGTATACAAGACAGTGTTTAAACCAGTTTTAACTTTTGAATCTGAGAGCTGGGTCAGAAGTGAAACACTTGACTAGACTTTAGAAATGAGAATTCTAAGATGAGAACATGAACAGATGGCATCAATGGCAATATCATGAAAAACTAGATTAGGAAAGAACTTTAAATTGTAAGCATCCAAGAATGCATTAGCAGAGCTACTCTCAGGTGGTAGTCACTTGAACAGAATGGGCAAGGAAAGATTAGCAAAACAAGTGCTCTCTGCCAGGAAAACAACCCAGAGGAAGACCAAGATATAGTTAATACAGTATGAAGTGCCTTAGAAAATAGAAATATAAGATCTGATAATGTTGGAGTCGCGATAAGTAACAGACTGATCTGGAGGAAAACTGTAGATAGGAAGTTAGTAATGATCTATTTTTTTTTTTGTGTAGTACTATCATATCCTATACATCCCTTGAGGGTACATGGCAGGAATTTGATGAAGTTAAAGGATTTTATAAAATTAATCCAGGCGAAATTATAAGTAGAAAGAAAGAACCAGAGGCCATCCCTAGAAGTTGTAAGTGTGGTGAAGAGGGGTATAAATTTTTTTTATGTGGAGAATTGTCAGTAATGGAAATCACCAGAATGCTGTTAATGCAAGTAGCATTAGAGATTAAGATGTAGCATGTGTCAGTTGAATTAACCTCCTACAATAAATTGTTTTCTTTAAGCTTATCTGTAGGATGTTAGTAGTTTGACAAAAACAGAGGGAGCTGAAAACTATTAACAGTCAGACTACCAAAATACTTGAACTATTTATATTATTAAGTTTAGTTGTAAAACTAAAACCAAAAGAATGTTTATAAAATGCACAGTTAAATATAGAAGTTATCAAAAATTCAGCATGCATGATAGGAGAGAATTAAAATCTGTCAGAAGATTAAATACATAAGGCAAATATTGTATTTTTGGTGGAAGGGGTAAAAAAGATTCATCTAGCCACAAGTGATGTAATTTGAAGCAGCATCTGCTTTGATTGTTCTTAACAGCATTTAAAGTTTTTCAGGAAAGGGATCTGATCATATGCAGCTTTTTTTTCAAATGGTAAGTTTATGTTAATGAGCAAGTCTATTATATTTTGATCAAAAATATTTTTGAATGGAATGGGCTAAAAAACAAAGCAGCACAGACCTAATACAAGTGAACAAGTAATTTGAAATGTGCAATTACTGTAGCACAATATTTTCTGGAATGGGGCCTTGATATCACTAGGGAGGTAAACAGGATTGAATACAAAACAATAGCTTTGGCCAGAGACAAGTATACCCTTGGGAGAACTTTGCATTTAGTTTCATTTAATGCTTATATAGGAAGAATCTGCTACTTTCTATTGCATTATTTTTATTGTAGTGTTTACATACTGCTTTGAGACCTTTTATTCTAAGTTTATTCTAAGCACAAATGCTTGTGCTTTTCAGAAGATAGTCTATTCTTTTGTTTTAGTCTAATTTTATTTTCTTGACTATTATCCTACATTCTTCTGATTGGATCCCAACACAAAGAATGGCATAATGATATATTGGCTGAATTTTAATAGTTTTATTATGTTCAGTTTCATTTGGCTAATTTGTAGTTTCTGCATGTCAGCACTCTGTTTTAGGCCTTCAGAGATTGTCTGCTTATGTTCTAGTTTTTCCAAATGCTGTTGGGACATCTTGTTTACTATTGTATTTAATTTGCCTGATGCCACAAGTTTTATTTCTATTAAATATTAACTTACATCTTCAGTTCTTTGGCAACTTAGTTCTTATTTTTCTGCTGCATTATTGCATGCACTTGGCACCATTTGTGGGTTATCTGTACCTCATTGTAGTAGAGGTGAACAAGCAAGGCCATTGCCAGATTGGATTGTGCCCTGAGGCAAACAAATAAATATCACCCCTTATGGATTATAAGACAAATAAGAAAATCTAATTGCTATTTTGTCTTTATTATAAGACAAACATTAATGCAAAATGATTACATAAAATTAAATGTTTTTTCTATGGGAAAATCTCACAAAGGAAGTGTTATTAATCTCAATTTAAATTGAAAGCTATATCTGCTTCTATTGATAGAGTTGCTAGACCAATATCTTTCTTAGGTCATTGCTGTTTGCATTAATTTTGCATCAGTTTAAGCTTGCAAGAACTTTTCTGCACTTGCTAAGCTAATAATTCTTGTTAGTGATGGTGCCTATCACAATATGGCTGAATGAGCACCCTTAAGCTGTGCTGAGAGGCAGGCTTCCTCTTTGCTAAACCCTGTTGAAGGTGCTATGAAGAGGCTATGAAGGCAAAGCATATGCAAGGTGAAATTTCTAGAAAGGCCACTAGATATGAAGACTACAGTCTACCTGGCTAACATATGGAGCATTTTTCAGTTTGGTTATGCAGGTTGAAGGACATTAAACTTAATTGTTCAAAAAAAAGGAACTGAAGTTCAAGACTTGAGTCTAGGCTTAAGGGACATGTGGAATGTTAATACAAGTTTTGGTATTATGTTTGGTGTGGTAAAAGGCAGGTTATAATAAGCCTGTGAACAGATGTTCAAGATTGGCAATAACAATACAGGATCTGCACTATAGAAAAGGAAAGTAAGATGAAGACTACTAATGAAGCCTGTAGGTCAGGAACAACTCAGTTCTGTTGGAATTGAACATGGTAGCTAGCACCTGGTTACTATGAGTAATTATAGTAGGCATGGAGCGAGCACAGGGTCAAATAATTCCAGAAGATTATTCTGTTTAAATATTTGATTTGTGGCAGCAAGTTCATGTGGTAGACATTTTCTGTCACCTTTTTGCTTTAGTTATATACTAAAGTAAAAATTTCTTTGGTACTCTATCTAGAACATAATTCATTTATGTCTGAGTGCATGTCAGTTCTTGATGGCATTAAGCTCATTTATATCAAGGTTAAGTTTTAGAAATCAACCATTTTCAATGGTTAAGACTTTCCAAAGTGATTAAACCAAGTGGCAATATACTCTTGCTTATTACATAAGCTGTGCAGTGTTCTGGAGAATTGCTGTTTACTTTTTGTTAGTCTATTGGCAACATTCTTCAGAATTTATGTTCATATTCTTCAATCTTAGTTCTACATGATTACTTTGTCTTTTCCAAACCTTAAGATTTATTTCTGCCTAAACATTCAACTATATAAGTTGATAAGTCATTTCAGTAAGTTAGTCTAGTTTCTAGAAGTTTAAGGACAGGAAGAGTTCTGGTATGTTAAATGACATCTAGTTTAGTTGCCAATACATCAAAATGTTGGAAGTTCTGGTTCATAAACAAAAAACACTTAATTCTGAGATTTAGCCTAAGAAGTTAGTTGTTTAAAATATGACTACTGATGTCTAACATTTCTAGTTTTAGAAAATGTTTAGTATAAACAGAATACCTTTGATCTTCAAGTGTTTGACATTCATAATCTTGAATGTTTTTATTCCTTTGATTTCTTGAGTTTGATATTTGTAAACTGTTGATTTACTTGATTTTAAGTTAATGCCATTAAGTTCTTCTATCAATGCATTTCCACTGATCATGAGATTTCCAAATTGAAGACCACTTTGATTAAAGCTCTTGTAACCAGTAATAGTCTATAAAAAATAAATTTGAGTTAGATCTCAAGTGCAAGTATTAAGAATTCAATTTAATTATAGCCACCTGTAGAATTATGCATGGCATTTGAATGTTACATTCTGACTAGAGACTAAGCTTCATTAGGAAGTAACTTTGTATTAGTATTTGAAATAATGCTGGTAGAAGGTTAATAGTTGTCGAGTAACACATGCCAGAATAGTTTGGCTTTTCAAAAGGATCCAAATTGAAAGATAATTTGGAGCTTTACTATAAAGCTTTAGTGCATATGTCACTAATGTTAAAGAAAATTTTGCATCTTCACATTAAAATGAAGTTATTCTGTTAACTAAACAATTGGCATTCACTTACAAGATTGCCTATTTGGTATTAGAGGAGGAAAGAAGCCAATTGTCAAGGAAGAATCTTTAACTTGATTATATAGTTTATCAAGTAGTACAGTTCCAGCATTATGCATTAATAGCAAAAGGCAAGAGAAACAGGAGAGCATGATGTGAAGTCAACTTTGCTTATCTATGAAGTCTAGATTTTGTTGGAAAATTAATTCAGAGATCCAAAAAGGGGTATTTTGTAGGATCTTAAGATGGTATAATTTAAGATTTGCCCTGGAACAGGTAAAATTGTTTTGTAGGTTTGATATAATAGCTTAGACATCAAGCAAAGGAAGCTTGTGAATTATGCCAAACTCATTAGCCAAAAACTGGATTTCTGAATAAAATACAATGTTCAATAAGGTTGAAATAGTCAACTTAAATTCATTTCAACCATATCAAATACCAATATTCCAAGTTCTGTTATTGCAATGTAAATTTAAGTAGGAATTTAAATAATACATCTTTTAGCTAGGCATCAGGATGCATTTTATACAAAATGTAAAAAATAGCACTTTCAAAAACAAGGCTTTTTACCTATTTGCATATCACATAACAGGAAGATTGAAACCAACACAATGATTCTAAAGATAAATCTTAAAATTAAGTCATTCAACTTTCATCATAAGTGTTTTAAGTTCTATTATCCTGCTGAGGAAACAAAGTTGAGTTATCTGGAAGTGATGTTTAAATCACAATATCAAAGATGAGCTACTGCTCAACTAACAATAGGGCTAACAGAACAGAACATAGGGCACATTCTTTCCCTTTTATTTGAAATTGCCATCTGGCAGATTTAATTACAGATTAATGTTTCAGGATTTAACTGAGATGAGTAAGGATTAGTTATCTTGGCTATACTGATATTGGTAATCAGGATTCATAATATCATGGGAAGAGTGTTTTAGAACGGAACACTTGCATATATACCGTATGCTTATGTTAGGATTGGAAAGTTAGGTATCTTTAGAACTTTATGAATAGTTAATTCATAATTGAGGGGCAAGTGAAAGTTTTCATGAAGTACCTATAAAAACACCAATAACATCTGCTAATACCTTTTAATTCCCTTGCAAGTATGGCTACTTAAGCCATACAAGTTTAGACTGAGGTGGAGGAAGTGGTTCAATCTTCAGTAGCCCAAGATAACTGGCCCAAGACCCTCACTGATTTAAGCAGCATTCAATGAAGAGGACCAACAAACATTGTCATCTTGTGTTCTAACAAGACTATTCATAGTGTGAATTCCATGGTTGATGGAGAGGAGAAAACCTGTTTAACCATTCCAAAGACTAATTCGAAAAACTACCTGAAGAAAGGCCAAGAAAGTCACTGACAGGCTATAATTGTATTATATAGCACTTCCCTTAAAAGCGAAATAAAGAGGACTGGTAGTTAATTGTCTTGTCAACTTCAGGGCTTGTTATACTTAAGTCAGAGATTTAACAAAAAACTTTAATTGTTGCTATTATGTTTTATGGTTCATTTCTAAAATGTTGGATCTAAGATGCTCAAGGTTAGATAGATGAATGGTTATGCTTTGTATCCATATTTTACTATAAAATGAATGGTTCTATGGACACATTGCATCCATGTAATTATGGATGCATACATGTCCAGAATAGTATAGTGGTTAAAATATGAAGTTGTCAAGAAATTTAGATTTCATAGAAAGTAACTTAGTTCAGTCATCTAAATTTAAATCTTACCTGAGGAAAAGACTTCCTAACTGCATGCATGAACAGGTATTCTAAGTCAACATTATTAATGTCTCCTTTCAAGTTGAGATTTCTTCCTACTAAGTTATTGAATTCAGATGCATGTTCCTGGCAGTTTGAGTTTTTCCAGCATGTAAGATTATGGCCATTAAGTAAACCTTCCACAGTAATGTTTCCAACATTAAGGTTACCAATATTTTTAACAAATGTTTTGCCACCATTCAGATATACTGCCGTTGTTAAAACCTGTAAAGAAACTTCTGTTACAATTGATTTAGAAATCTGGACTAACTTTAGACAATTTAAGAAGTTTATAACATTGCATATCTAAATTGGCAAGCATCCAACAAATTGAATCTTACTTCTGTTAAATTACAGCCATTCACAGCACCCAAGAAACTTGCATTGTTGACAACTATGTTGTCCATGCTTAAAGTATCAAAGTACTGATCTTCATCTAGCCAAATTAAGTTCTTTAGGCTTACTCCATCTATGGTTCCATGGTTGGATATTTCTAGTATGTCTAGATAAAGAAATCTAGAATTAGTTCATTTAATGATCAGCATGTTAAATAAGGTTGATAATGTTATTTAGTGTGAAGCCATGAGCATGTTAGTCAATGTATTATTCTGAAGCATATAACATTTTTAAAATAAAGGCTTATTATAAAAGTTAATTCTTTACCTATTCCAAGAAGCAACTAAACCTTCAATTATACTTATGAGGAGGATCACTTTAATGAGAGTATCTTATAATATTGGGATGGGCCAAGCTATGATGTGTAGCTGTTTGCAGATCAAATTGGGGAGAGCAATGCCAAGTCAAGCAGATATTATGGCCTTAGTTCTCTAAGTTTGCAAGAATAGGCATGTAAATGGAATTGTCATTTACACATTTGAAACCTCCAGGGAGGGCACTTACTCTACAAGTCTTCATTGCCACAACTTAACCTCATCCACCAACTGCATCATCTACAAATGGCACTGTCTAGCATGTATATATACATCCTACTTACCATGGATGCAAAGTGCATATAAAGATTGTAATACCATTGATATTACATTGAAATATGGACAAAGCTTAAGGATGTGTATTTGATCCATAATGGCTGACAAGGTGGTTAACATTGACAAATTTAGTTTGGAAATTTGTCCAGCAATAATGGGATGTAAATTATACATTTGGTGGGTAAACTTTAGAGGTAGAGGATATGAGAGATCTGGGAGTGGTGGACAAAGATCTGAAATTCAGGGGCCACATTGTGAAGACATCACATTGGATAATGTGAATGGTGCAGAGGACCCTCATAAGCAGAAGTAAAGGTTATGCCATTGTATAAGGCCTCATTCAGATTGTACAGATTTTCATGGTGATGATGAAATGGTCCAGAGGGGATTCCAAAAGAGGTAGTATGTGGTCTTTGAGATGTGGAGTACAAAAGGACAGATCAAGAGTCAGTTGCAAAGCATTGTGAATAGGAGGATATAATTGAGACATAAGGTGTTATCAGGTTGACATGGAAGAGATTCTTCATAGAATCAGAGGGGTTAGAACAAGAGGCCAATTGCTGGAAATTTTACAAGGATCAGGTTCTTTGCATGGAGAGTGGAATACATTGCTTGAGTGTGTTAATGTAGATGCTTTCTTTAAAAAAGGCACAGTTATACATCTTTGAACATAGTTTGCAATATATATGTACCTCCCATAATGGGTCAGACTCCATGGAAGTCAAATGCGAAGCATTTTGACATGATCACTATCCTATCCAATACAGGTCGACTTTTTACATCTTATTTAGTTTAAGCAGTCCATGAACACTTGAGTTGCCAAGTAAGGTTTGACTCAAGTTTATCATTTTGCTGTAATGTTTGAGATTACAAGTGAAAAAGCAACTTACTGCAAAGATGGACTTAGGAAAAATGAAGTTATTCAAGGTCAAATTAGTTATAATTTTAGGCATATGTAGTTTATGCAGATAGCTCTTTGGTAGTAGTTCTAAGATTGGAAAAATTTAATTACAAGAATAATTAAGATTAAGTTCTTTTGTGAAGTTTAAATTCAATAACTCACCAGTTGAAAGGAATTTGCTGAAGAGCATTTTAGTTTTGACAATATGTTCATTTCCTGTTTTCCATATGGAAAATGTTACCATGTCTGAAATATTGATTCCATTCAGCAAGCCCAGAGCTGTGAAGTTCTTAATGTAGCAGTTGCTGGAAGATAAGTTTATTACTTAGAACCTTGAATAATTTAATAGAAACTATAAGGAGTTACTAATGTCTGGTAAATTATAGGTCAATATTAAGCAAGATTGTTATACTTAAGTTATCCTGTAAATTTGATTCAGTACAAAAGCAACATTAGAATTCTCTAAACTAGGGTTTCCATAAGATTGCATGGAAGACATTTATATACAGGTCTCTTTATGCAGGGGTTTGAGACCTGAAAAACAATTTCAAAGTTTCCATCATAGATAGAAAAAGGCTGGTGTAGACCAATTCTTTTAACTAATTTAAAAGTTTCTCACTTAATTTCATCTATAAAATTTGTTCAAAAAAAATTAACAATTTGAGGGTAGATGAAAATTTAACTCTTTTGAGAGATTAGCTTTGATAGGTAGCTCCTATGCAGAAGAAAGCTTATTACATTTGTCTGAAAGCAAATTTGGTATCTCAAGTTCATTCTTGCTATTAAGTTATCCTTCATTACAGTTAATCCTTGGGAAATAAAGGATAACTTAATAGCAGGAATGAACCTGAGATACTAAATTTGCTTTCAGACAAATTTCAGACTGCAGGTTCAATTAAGTTCTAGCTGAGTATTGCAGTTATGCAACATTAGCAATACTCAGCTAGAACTTAATTGAACTTTGCGTTCTAGTGACAAGATACAATATTAAAGGGGTGGTGTGACTAGTATGTCATGTATCAGCTTTTGGTTCATCTAGCCAAGTTTTGTATAGTTTGATGGAACTTTAGTGAAAAAAGTTCCAGTTCATTAATGCTGAGTATCCCATTAAGCTTGGGAGATCAGATCCATGCTTTGAATAGCTTGGTATCTTAGACTAGCAATACTTTTAATAAAGTTTGTTGCTGATATTTGATCAAGTTACCTACAATGGAATTAGATTAAGTTAAAAATCTAAGTTATAGGTCAGTGCATCCCACTGATCTAATGTAACAGTTTAGTTTTAGAAGCATATAGGCCAACCTCAGAATTAGCAGTGTTTTTTATACTGCTAGGGAAACTTGCAGTTATTAGAATTCATTACTTACAATGAACAGTTATATAATTTAGGATCATTTGTGGGTTGGTTTATGCACTTTCAGAAACTGAATATGTAATTAGCATAAAGACACCTTTAAAGCTAAATTGAAATTTGATAGTAGCTATTTAAAGATTGGCATACTGAACATTCAGTAAAGGACAATTAGTATATGGGACTATGAAAGTTTATATTTACCCTTTGATTGCTTTAACTCCTCCAATTGGTTCCAAGGAATCTAACACAATATCATTTAATGTTTCATTGCAGTCCATACCACCAAGCTGGGAAGCAAACACTTCACTCAATTGAACACTGTCCTTGAAGTCTTTATCACCAGTAATGTTCTGTAGTGTATCAACTCTGACTACATATCTCTGCAGGTGTTCTATGTCTACTCCATCTATTTTTCCAATGGCAATAACATTTGCAGCTGGAAAGGAAAAAGTCATTGTAATAAATGCCAATTAAGTGAAGTTTCCAATGAATATTTAGGTTAGTATCTAGATGTTATGGTGCTGTGGCCTGTTAAATTGAATAGTCTAAGCTGTTAAGGTTAATCTGTATACTATTACAATATTTTGTAGTTTGAAAAGCTACTGCTGACAGTTGTTTAAGTTAAAGAAAGGAACTATTAGCAATAGTCCTTGGTTATCTGCTCTCTATGGGTTGACTTAATGGAAGCCAAGTTTATTCCATTATCTACAAATTTAAGGATGGTAGAAACCCTTTACTGACAAGTAAATTCTAGATAAGTAGAACAAGTTATCTAGAACTCATTTCCTGAGTTCTAGATAACTGTCTTCAGCATATCCTTTATGTTACTAGATTCTGTAAATTGCTGTTCTTTGATATTTAACATAGACTAGAAAGTGCTTAATTCACTTTTGCATCACTGAAGACATTTTCAAAACTGCATGACATTTGTATAGCAATCTACATGCAATGGAGCCTGATTAGAGATTTTGATCTAAATCTCATTTCTAATGTTTGCCATTAAAATCTTCCATATTGCTAAAATTACTGCTCTTAAGATAATAAGTTGCATCTCAAATTCATTTTTATCCAAATTCCTGTCTAATCCAAGATATCTGAAAGTTTAATTCTGCATCCTAATGAGTAGCTCAGTTTGCTATGTACTGGCAAACTCATTGGTCTTGTCTACTTGTTCTCTTGGATAGAAGACATCCATTGCTCATAGTTGAACTCTTAACATTCACATATTGGATTCAAGACCTTCCCAATATCATTAACCCAAAAATGACCTTCAAGGAGCATCATTAGCAAGTTTCTTCTGAGAAGATTTTTCAGACAGCTTTCTAATACCGTTAACAGTATTAAATACTTAAGTATTTGATACTGTTAATGCAGCCCTTAGATGAAGGTGGATACATTCAAATTGCTGGAAAGGTAAGCAATTGGAATGTTTAATGTGAATAAGGCCAAGTAGAATTTTGGGTTGTACAAAACAACTGTACATGCTCTGATGGCAGAACAATGAGGTTTGGTTGACATAAGCATTTCAGCTACAAGATATCTTTGCCAATTCTTTTTTTCTTTAAAAGAGACATTAGTAACATGTTGGTTGATTGGTAGAGCCTCTGCTACTAATGGCTTGCAAAAATTTAAGTTTAAGCATGGTTAGTAGTCAGAAGGGGAACAATCAGTGGATGCTGTTGGCACACTTCCTCAATGAGTCTTTGGACTCCCTGAGAGGTGTTGCACAATAATATTAAGTATTTAAATAAGAACCAAGATTTACTTGGGCTTAAATCTTAAGAGTGATCCTGAAAAATTGTCAAGGATTTACTGAGCAACCTAAAATAGAAATGACTATGCTTGAAAGTTTATAAGTAATGACAGAAAGCTTGAACAGAATGAGAGGAATCTAATAGGTTCAAGTTGAGAGACTAGCCATACATTAGTCTCAAGAAATTTGAGATGTTAGTTACTAACCTGTTATAATGCCAAATTTTTTGTTCCAGATGGGCTGAGGATGATGGGGAATCTTATTTATAAGAATTGAATCTATTAGTAACTTGTGGAAGTTTATTTCATTCACAGTTCCATTTGTTGTACTTATATGGATGTCTCCTTCCACCCTCACAAAGTCTGTGAAAGTTATGTAACCTGAAATATGAAAGGAGAATTAGAACTAAATAAGAGATTTGGTAAATGTTTATGGCACTTTATTGTATGTGTTGAGAATTCTAATGATTTTATAAAATCTAAGTTTGTTAGGTTAGACTACCTGAAAGCTGTTGTTCTTCATTTACTAGCATGATCTCTGTTGATATATCAATATCATTTATTTTTTCTTCTATGAGAAGATCACCTCTTATAATAAGATGATTGATATGTTTCTTGCCATCAATGAAGGAAAATCCACTGTTTGGAACAGCCTGGAAAAAAAATTAAAGCTGTTGCATCTTGCATGATCATTCCTTTAATTATAGGAGTTAAAGATGAAAAGTTGCAAATTTTTTTTATAGAGTGAATTTATAAAATCTATAGATATGATTCAGTAAGGGAAGCAAAAGTAGAGTGAGCAGAAATTGGAAAATCAGGCCAAGAAAAACTTTTAAAAGTAGCAAGCAGAAGGAAGAATGATCATGGTAAGATCAAGTTAATTGATGAAAGTAGTAGAATGGTAACTGTTACAGGAGATATTCAATGATTAATTTAAGGATGTTTCATCCTAATCAGGAGAATTTAAGTGAGGATAGCTTAATTGTGAGTGAGCAGGGAAATATTTGAGGAAGTAAACAGGCATGTGAATGCTACTGCCAAGTCTTGCAAAAGCATAGTTTCTAAGAGAATGTGGAAGAAGGCCAAAATTTTTCCATTGTATAAAAAAGGTGGTAATAAGGCTGTAGCTTCAAATTATAGCTCAGTTTGTATATCTGGAGAGAGGTAGGATATAGAAGTGGGTTGATAACAGAATTCTGTTACTATCAGCATGGGTTTGTTAAGGGTAGATCATGTTTCACTAACTTTTGTATTATAGCAAGGTGACATACCTTAGGCAGGGTAGATGCATATAGTTGTGTATGCAAATTTTAAATTGCAAGGATGGGACCAGAAAACAGACTTGAGTTGGATCAGCGACTTTGTTGGATATGAGGTGCAGTATCCCAAAAGAGAAAGATTAATGGTGTGCTACAAGGATCAGTTTTGGGTCCATTGTTCTTTGTTTCATGTTAATGAAATGGAAGTGGGTTTAACTAGCAATATATAGCTGATGCAAAACTTGGGAGAGCAATGTGGAGTCAAGCTGATGTTATGGCCTTACAAGAGGACTAATAGATTGTGTGGCAGGTAAGTGGAACTATCAGTTCCATGTTGCAAAGTTTGAGATTTGGTAAGCAACAATGGGATGCACTTAGTTTCCCCAATAAGTAGAGGAGATGAGGGATCTAGGAATGATAATGGACAAGGAAAATTCAGGGGCCACATTGCACAAGTTGTGAAGACATCAGATAATGGCAATGGTGCAGAGGACCTTGATATGCAGAAATAGAGGTTATGCCATAATATATGGTCTTGATCAGGCCTGAATTGAATTATTGTGCACAGGTTTTGCATAGTGACAATGTTGGAAAGGGTCCATTAGATTTTAAAAAATGGTAGTCAGTGGTCTTTGGAATGTGGAGTACAAGGACAGATTGAGAAAATTTAAGTTGCAAAGACTCATGAATGGGAGGAAAGGCAGGGTATGATTGAGACAAGACTAGTCAGGGGTTGTTATCAGGTTGACATGGAAGAAATTTCATAAAATGAGAGAGAAGTAGAACAAGAGACCATCACTGAAACTATAAGGAGAGTGAACAGTAGGGTCTTTGCATGGAGAGTGGAATGCATTACCAGAGTGTTGTGAATGCAGACACATTCAATCTGTTTAAACTTTAAAGCATGGTTAGATATGTGCAATAGTGTGTACCTCTCATGAGTGACTTCATGAAGGTCAGATGTTAAGCAAGTAAACTAAGAATAAGGCTTGATTCAGTGCAGTACCAAGATTTAGCATTAAGACTTGAAATGCTAATAAAAACCCTAAGAGTTAGCTGTAGGATATCAAAACACTGCTACTGAGTATGGCCACTGCATTCTGCTCATTCACTTTCCTTGTAACAAGTTATTTGGAGTCAATATTAGGCATCTAAAGTGCATAAAAATCTCATGTTACCTAGTGATTTATAGAGAAACTGATTTATTTTAATGTTTTGAAATTTAAAGATTAGTAACTTTCAAAGTTTATCCCTTGAAATTCTGTCTGATATCCTTGACTTAGAGCCAGTTGACATCATTTCTATATATAAAAACAGAACATGGCAAATATCATTCATTTGTCTAAGTGAGAATTTAGTTTCTATTATATTCTAGGGTTTTATATATACATCTTTGAGCTGTTGGTATGAGAAGTTGTTTACACAATTTCTCTAGATTGTTGCCAAATGCAATAAACAGTCTATTCACATGAACAATTTAGTCTTCAGAGAATTCATTGCTATCCATTTAATGGAATGTTCTAGCAGGAAAATCCATTCTCTATTAAATTGCATGCCAATGAAAAGTGTACTGTATCAGATCCTATAAAACAGTTGAACATAACAAATGAGAATACATGTTTTTTTTGGAGCCCAGCCCTTCAATCTGTTGACAACAGAATACAGTTTCTTCTGGATTATCTTCACTACATCCATGATAGCAGCTGTGTATGTAGTCATGTTCTGATACAATATGTCTGACTAGTGTTCTCTATATACTGTGAATGTGGCCTTGTCTAAAAAGTTCACTGTATGCTTAGCCAATAATTTAGTGTGCTGTTTCAGTTTATAGAAACATCAGCTCCATGAAGTTGTTTTATAGCTTGCATACTTATCTTTAAGTGCAAGACTTGCTCCATCACATGGAGTGACATTTGAATCAGTTTACCCATACTGCTAGTCTAAATCATCCTGTATGATTTTTACCTCTATTGATCAACTCCTAGCTTTGTATCAGCATAGCCAACTAATAATTTTTAGTTATTTATGGGGAAATAAACAGCCAAGGACCAAGTCCTGCAGAATAGTTCTCCATGTTCTCCTGGACTCTAATCCCACTCCATATACTGGTTTGTGAGCCAAATTACCAGATTTATATCCATCCACATTTTGAAGTTTGCAGGTGTGGACTCAAAAGCAAAAGCCCAGATTCCACGTAAGTATATCAAGTAGCCATTTATCCAACTCAGTTAAGTTTTAAAAAAAGGCAATGACCATCTTCTCAAAACCATGTTTTAATTTTAATATCCGATGGAATAAATTTGCAAATTGTCTTTGAGTCTCCTTTAATGCAATATTTCTACTCTGTTGGCACCTTAGAATAGAAGTCGAATTTAACTAGCATAGTAATGAGGGTATCAGCTAACCATCCCATGACCAGGTGAGGTCCATGTATAGAGCATTTCTATATTTCTATAGAAGTTAGTGTTTATCAAATTTTTGTTCTCAGATGCTTATTTTTTTTAGTAATACTCCTCTAAACAAAAAACTTGTCTTAAACATTATGTAGCAGTTAGGAAAGGGATTTATTTGCATAAATTGTTTCTGCCTTAGGATATTTCTCATTAATTTATCATTAAAGTAAGAAATTGAATTTAATAAAGTGAGAAAGTTAAAAGATCACTTTCATCTTTCTTGCTACATACATTCATGATGAGGAATGAAGCATGCTCTTTGGCAAGAGATGTTTAAACCTGCACAGCTTTAGAATTGATTATATTTTTGGATGAATGATTAAATTAATAATTTTTAGTATAGCTAAGCAAAAACAATTTCACTGTTCTCTTCTTATGAAGGACAGAATTATATAATACAATTCATTTCTGAGAAATTCCCAATTGATAATGGCTTATCAAATAATCTATTGGTCTTACAGAAGGGAAAGGTAGCCACATCAACAGCTCTAGGCTTTTATTATAGTGTTGTGCTTCCATTACCATCTGTCCAGATACTTCAGGATTTATTACCTGAAACAATAGTGGGGAAAACATAGTAGCAACATCTAAATGTCAATTTCTACTCAAAATTGAGTTTTCTTTCAAGGCATCATGAAATGCTATCTAAATGATTTCAGTATCAACTATTTGTTTGCACTGATGCATGAAGTATAAAGATACTAGGTTTATACATGGCCCTTCAGTTTTAATTGTTGTTTCACAATTTGAGCAGATATCTGAAATTAATTGGAACATGAATTTGAGCTCAAGTATTGTAAATATTTGTTCCAGATTGTCTCATGCTTCCAAATTATCACTGGTGTGATTAGATGTTCCTACTGTTTCAACTCTAGGGTTGAGTAGATGCATTTTAGGTGAAAAACTAAAGGTGAACAGAAAATTTGTTCTATTTCCACTTGGTTCTGTCTAGTCATGTTGGAAGTTTTTTCCACTTAGACTGTAATATATTTAGTTTAATCCTTTATCCAAGTATAAGCAAACCAAGTTTGCTCCTGAAGTATCTTCAGGACTGAGGCAACTCTTAGTGATGAGAGCTTGGGCCACCTTTTATAATGTCTTAGTATTTTCTATAATGTGAAGCATATCTCCTTGCAGAGATGAATGATGCTATGCATTAAGGGAAGGGCCACTACCCAGACCAGTTTTGACCTTTGAGGTCTAAGTGGGAAAAAGGCCCAGTGGTGGAAATATTAAGATGAAAGTAATGGAGAAGTCAATTATCATGAGTTGCCTTAGTCCTGAAGATACTTCAGGTGCAAACAAAGTTTGCTTACACTTGGATAAAGGATTAAACTAAATTTATTATTCAAGTGGAAATAGGCTTGTAGGTAAAGACTCAGATGAATAAAAACTATATAATTTATCATCAGGAGTTGTTTTACTGTTTTAGTTGAATTTAAGCTCAGCTAAAAGCTAGTCTTTTTAGCTAAGTAAAATGGGAAACTGTTCAGTTGAACTATTTGGAGAGGTTCATGGCATAAGAACACTTCAATTTGTTGCCAAAAATCATAGCTATCACTGCTCTGAAGGATGCTAAAGATTTATGAAAAATTTAAGATTTATCAATCTACTTACGTATTTGTTGTTATGAGCAATGTCTATCCCATTAATTCTTATCAAATCTTCAAAACCGAGATGCTCCATCAATACATCTTCGTTAAATTCTATTGAACCTACTATCACTTCATTGCCTTTGACATGGATGAGGTCTTCTACTAGATCAATGTTATTCACAGTGCGGTCAATGACCAACTGATCCACAGTCACTTTCTGGAAAGCTACATTAACAGGGATGTTCTGTAAAAGAAAGTCAGATTGAGATAGGAAACACCAAATTTTACTGAGAAGTTGTTATCATGTTTAAGTCTATACTTAGTTTGAAGTGATGCCATAGTTGAAAACTACTAAAATGAGTTTTCAGTTCATGATTTAAAATATTTTTACTAAAAGATTTGCAATATTGTGTGATGCAACTTAGTGATTAGTTAGTCATTGAATAGCTAATCAGATCTTTTCACTTTATTACTTTAGTGGTATGCAAAATGTAAATCGGAATTCAGTGGTCGTGCAGTTAAAGTCTTTCATGCAATATAGTCTTAGCCATTAATGCATTTCGTACAATGCTGCTTTGTGGATTTTTGTAGCTACCTGAGGCAGATCTGTATCAGACTTGCTGGCTGCCAGAAGCTTCTGTTAAAATGCTTATTGTAGTGTTTTGAGATAAAATCTTAAAATCTCATGTTAATTTGTCATAGTGAAGACCCAGTTGCTTTGTAGCATATACAAATGCACTTTTTTGGGGAGGAGTGAATTTTTTTTTATCACCGGTGGCTCTACGGGTTTAATCCGCAATGTGTAGGTAATAGAGCTACATGTTACAGAAGTGTCCGTATAGCCGCATGAGCAATAAGCCTATTAAGTAACCGAGTCTTCTTTAAGATTTTTCACTAAAGAGGATGTTAGTATCCTGGAAGAAAAAAATTACAACTGCGTAATAAGTTCTGCATTTCTGCCTGTTCGTCAATCGACGAAGTATACCTGTTGCTCATTTTGCAGATCTAAAAAGTAAATTTTTCTATAAAGTAAATTTTATGAAATCGTTATGAAAAACTAAGTGATATGAGAAACCTTAATTTAAGATAGAATTTTGATTAAGAAAATTTGCGAGATTAAAGGATGAAGTTAAATAGAGCGTTCGCTAGATGTGTGTACATAAGCACAAGAATGTTAGTACTCGTTTCTTTAAAAGGAGGACTAATTATACAACCTCAAGTTACGGAAAACTCAGCTCATGT
This sequence comes from Typopeltis vanoorti, assembly GCF_054136105.1. Lineage (NCBI taxonomy): Eukaryota > Metazoa > Arthropoda > Arachnida > Uropygi > Thelyphonidae > Typopeltis > Typopeltis vanoorti. The sequence goes on along the minus strand of NC_143566.1, from coordinate 28,676,834 downwards.
ACACTAGTTCTGCAAGTGTTCTTCGTCCGTGAAGAAGAATTGTTATAAATTCAGTTTTAAGTGCTAGTCAAAACATTAAAAAAAATACTAAAGACTAGAACAAATACAAATTTGTTAATCGAGATTAGTTCGTGTTGGAGATTTAATGCAACATTATCAGCATTGAGGAAGGATTAAAACTAAATTTTAATGCTAAAATTTAGTCCAGTCTCATCTTCAGGATTACAAATAACTTTGTAACACAAATACAATAAGTAAAACACGTGGGTAAAAACTCTAGTCCTATCTAGATGGTGTGCCCGACGATGTAAAGAGGGATCTCATTAATGTTTCCCAAATTTTGGGAAGTTTCATGTAACGGATACTACTGTGGTTGTATCCAAAACATGGTCTGCAGGGCCAGATTGACCATAATCGTGATTGCAAATGTTGGTTGTTGATTTGCCTGTCTGTCCGAAGTAAGCCAGTTTACAGGAACCAAGTACTCTATTCTCCAGGCACAGAGGAGCGAGCTGATCTTTGGTGGAACGGGTAAAAAAAAAGGTAGCAAGTTTATGGTGGGCTTAAACACTGGAGGTTGTACTTTAAGACCTGGCTATTTTTCTAATGTGCCACGGATGTGAGGTATGTTGATGGAATTTCTGAAGAGATGTTGGGGAAATGGAATTTATTAATTCTGAAATCATTAGCCATTGGAAAGGATGTGTGTAGGTGTTTAGTTGAAAGAGCAGATACACCGAACAAAGATTGTTGGCTCTAGTGGTTAGTTTTCAGTTTCACAATCTTTGTTCAGCAAATTTTCCCTTTCAACCAAACACCTACACAACACCATCCTTTCCAATGGCTAATGATTACAGATCATTAATAAATTCTGTTTCCCCAACATCTCTTCAGAAATGCCATCAACATACCTCACATCTGTGGCACATTAGAAAAATAGCCAGGTCTTAAAGTATTATCTCCACAGTGTTTAAGCCCCACCATCAACTGGCTACCCTTCTGTTTCAAAGATCAGCTCCCTCCTCTGTGCCTGGAGGATCTTGTTCCTGTAAGCTGGCTTACTTTGAACAAATAGGCAGATCAACAGCCATCTGGTTAGATGGCGTCATACATCTGTAATCACGATTATGGTCAATCTGGCCCTGCAGACCATGTTTTGGATACAACCCAAAGGATCTGGAAAATTCGCCATAGTAAATTCAAAAAAGAGACTAATCTGCACTCAGGAATCAACCTTAACAAATATCGTTGCATAAAACTTGCAAAAATTTGGAAAACATTATCGGATCTCTTTATATCCTAGGCCACCTACAAACACCTATAGAGGTCACACCACTTAGATGGGACTTTAGTTTCACTCAATGATTTACTTATTGTATTTGTAATCCCTGAAGACGTCTGTGACAGACAAAATATTGAAAGCATTAAAATTAATTTTAATCCTGAGTTCTGATAATATTCCATTAAACCTCCAAACATAAGTTGTTTAAAGCACTTAAGCCTCAGATGGGCAAAATTAGTTAACAGATACCAAGAAAATGGAAAACCAATTACCTGTGCAGCGGATTTCATCCATATATAGTCTTTCATTTCTTCAAATTTCATTCCATTCAATTCTGCGACCGTCATGTTATTAACAATTACGTTTGCGACAAAGAGAGGACCAGTTAGGCTAATGTCATCTTTAGTAACTGCCTGCAGGATCAGTTCTGACAGGTCAATGTTGTTGATAGTAGCATGTTCATCCATGACAACAGATTTTTCCACTATAATGTCATGTTGGAAATGCTTCTTTCCGGTAATATCGTGTTTATCATATTTTTGGACAGCTTCTTCCTTGAGATTAATTCCATTGATTAACATAGGATCAAAGTTCAGAAACGAGACCTCATTGAAAGTCGTGCCATTTATCACTTGATCAGTGTTGCAGGTAAAGATACTATCGATAGAGATGCCGTTGATTAATCCATTTACCGTTATTGTAGTGGACGTCATCTGACTAAACACCTTTTCACCTGTAAAAAAAAAAGAAAAAATTAACTTCTGTTTTAGCATTTCGAAAATGCAAGACGAGAAATTAGGTTCGTCCTTAGAATGAGAATTTTATGAACTCAGGAGTTGACGTGATCAAGTTTATTTGGATGAAACAAACGTTTCATTGATATACAAGTTAAATTTCGATGGGGAATGTCAATTCTGATGAACCAGATAAGTGGTAGTACCATGCAAGTTTGTTCATCAGTAATCATATGGCATCTAGAACTTTAAGAATGGCCTTAAAGTGGTTGCTGATGCTAACTTGGCAGGGATAAAAGTATCCTTTAAAAGCACCCAGTATTGTCCAACTGGACAATGTTTCGTGCAATTAGTTAATTGTTGAGAGTTCTTGTAACATTGAAGTTGCTAAAAATGTCAGTTTTTGTAGCAAGAAACTAACAGTGTTGAATGAATGGAAATTAAGGAAGATAAACTTAACTACGTTGGTCATTGTTACATGCTTTATATGTGAATCGTTGTTGGAAAAATTTGATGGGCTGGTATTGTATGCATCAAAAACGGAATGGTGAATTTTGAGTAGGCTTTAGAGGCATTCAAAACAGGTGAAATTAATTGTTACGACCTTAAAGATGAGTCTTGTGCCATAAAAGAATGCTATATAAGGCTTAGGAAGTTTTAAATTAAGTTCGATTGAAGATAGACTGAATATTAGAACAAGATAATTCACTTTAATATATTCACTAAGTGATAACCTCCAAAGATGGTCCACATTCGATTACGATGCGAGTTCCAGCTACATCTTTTACAAGTAGCAAAAATTTACCTTCCAAGATTGCTCTCCAACAACTTCATGTTTAGCATTTGAGATGCAGTCCACAATTTGACCAAATCATTCCTTTCGTGTTCATAGGAAGGACCGTTTTATGATGTACTGTGGTCAGCAAGGCATTATGGCGATGTTCCCAGTAATTTTTTTCAGAGCTATAACTAAGTATGCAGTTCATTTAGTGAAATGAAAACTGAGTTTGCCAAAAATTGTTAAAGCCATAATTTATCTTACCTGGTATTTCTTGAAAAGAACTTTTGGTGATGCTTTCGTTGGCCATGTGCATGATGTTGACAATTCCATTCACTAGGCCGCTTATCTGAACATCTTTGATGCGAAGAGGAAACTGGAATTCTAAGTCAGTAGATAATACATTCTCATAATGAATCAAGACAATCTTCCGTGCTACGTCTGCGAAAGGTCTCTGCATGACAAAAGTAATATTTGTTTACTTTCAGTAATGCTGAAAAGTGTGGAGAATTGACTGTTAGTGGGTTAGAGCTAAACAAATTAGACTGCATTAGCTGCTATGAACAGGAGGGGAAGAAACTGGATGACCAATTTTCACTAAACACAGGGTTATCCGAAAGGTTCTGGTGTTAAGGGATGCTAGAACATGCTGCATAACACGTTACTATCGATGTGGCCTACATGGATTAGTGGTAGTTAGCATTTAATGAATGCTAATTATACTTTAATTAGGAAGCGAATCTCAAGTATAACTAGTTAGGAAGTGATGCCGAGCACGATTCCCCTGAAGTATGGTACACTATGTCTAAACACGCGAACTTGGGATGGGAAGTGTTCAAGCTTAAGTCGATCCCCTGGAAAAGAACCAAAAATTGTCCTGTTCGTCATTGTGGGTTTAGCATTAATTGCATTTATTTGTTATTCTTCTATTTATTACCACGTTATTGGACCTATGATTACATGGGTAAGAAATTTCAGTGGCTTCTTTGTGTTTAAGGATGCAGTTCTTAAACAGTTGATTAATCATAGATGGGATAAGTTTTATGTATATAATTTGTCAGTTAAACTTACTTCGTTTACCGTCTTCTCAACTTGAACGGCAACAGTTTCATAGTCCGAAAAATATTTATTGCCATTAATCCATTGAACACCGTCAGACGTTACAACATTATCAAGCAGTTCTTCATTTACAGTTGACCCCGAGTCTACTACGATATTAGATAGCACGGAAACATCTGCCATTAGAAGATGGCCAGAAATTTGCTGCATACCTGATGTCCTCAGAACATCTAAGAAAAACAAAAACAAACAGCATATTAGCATCTGCAATAAAGCATGATTTTTTTTAAAACTACGAATGCAATGCAGTTCGAAGACTTACTGGTTAATTCGACATCATTTATTCTTCCATCAACTTTCAGCTTGTCAGTTGAAAGTCCATCTAACACTATGTTGCCTGTAATAATTTGGTTTCCTGTGATCTTTAGTGTTGCTTCGAGTTTATCGACGGTCATGTTGTTCAGGTAGTTGGCGGTAGCAATCCCGACTATTACGTTTTTGCCGCTTACTTCAGTTAAGTGAAGTGGACCTAAGGGGAAAAAACTGCGTTAGTAACAAACCCGACTTCTGAAAGCAGTGTTAAGTTATCAGTGTCAAGTATTTGGAATATGACCTGAATACTTTAATTCAGTAATCTCTTAAATTTCAAGATGTCACGGAAGGGACACTAGTTAGATTCTAATTGCGAGTAAGAGCTTTAAAAAAGATCGACTCATGTAAAGTTAAACTTCACAATATTAAATGGAGTAAGAAGATAGAGGCTGTGCAGAAGAGTAGTTTCCCAAACTCGTTGATGCTTCGAGCAGAATACATCAGGTGTATTATCTGCTCTTCTTGAAACCTAATCGTATGCAAGTTAAAGTTCAGTACGCTTGCAAATTTCGCATTGAGACAAATCGGCTAAGAATGTGCAAAATGACATTTTTTGGATGTCAGCGAGTTTAATAGGCAAGTTTCTTTATCGATAACTCATTGAACCTAGCAAGTAAGGGGAAGACAAAATCTCGAAATTTTGAAGCTCTAGCAAGCTGGGGAGGTATGGAAATTTTACACAACCAGTTCATTTATTACTGGTTATCGTTTCGGGCAATTTCACTGATTAGTAGTTAAGACTAGGATATATGCGGCCTCTAGGAAGTACTTTTGTCGCTCTTCAATTCAAGAATTGAAAATAAATTGAGTTTCCATGGTTAAGATTTTTCCGGCTTTTGTCTCCCTACCAACTTCTCTAGACGCTGAGAGAATTGCTTAGTGAGTTATAACAGCAACTAATGTCATTATTCACTGAATATAATAGATCAGTGAAGACTTTCTTCCTTTGAAGTCTGGTAGTGATAACACTTATAGATGCAATGTTGCCTCCAAAAATTCACCGGCAAATTTGCTTCGAGACACCGGGTTCTTCGTTCGAGGTAAGCAAGTATAAGCTACTTTTTCAAGTTGCGCTAAAAAAAAAAGGACATTGGCTTTTATATCTTACTTCAAATTTCACAACAGTTGTCATGCTTCAGTTGAAGCAATTTTGGTTTATTAAAACGGCGGATAAATTGAATGTGTTTGGCACTAGTTGAATGGTTGCCTGTGAAACAATCTACATTCGTTTATATTTGAAAATTTGCGATAGTGGGCAATTTGGGTATAAAAATTGAATCCATGTCATGTTAGTAACGATTGATATCACTAGATTGAAATTCATCACTAAAAGAACACGTACTAACCACAGCAATTACTTTAATTCGTAAATCTCATCTAAGTATCTTGGGACATCAGTACAGTAGTTCAAACTATACTAGGAATAACATAGTTAGGGCGCATGATCACAATGGAATCCATATGCGTGTTATATTATTCCTAGTATTATTTGAACTACTGTACTGATGTCACAAGATACTTGGGATGAAATATTTACGAATTAAATAGCTATTGCTGTGGTTAGTACGCGTGTCTTTTGGTGATGAATTCACCACAGGTTTCGTTATATTCAATAAATAGATTGAAATTGTTTTTCTATAATACGAAAAGATGAACATAACCACGTTTTAACTGAAGCGGTAAGCATTTAGTTAAATACTATGATTCCACAGTGCAATGATATTGGATTGCAAAGATTTTTAATCTAATCTGAAGCGTAAAAGAACCTTCGTGATGTATTTAAAATCATCTGGCCTCATACAAGGGAATGAGTCTGGAAAATTGTGATAAACGCCTAGAACAGAAATATTAGAGCAGCTGATAACCACAAGAACAAGTTGCCTTCCTGACCTACACTGGCATATTCTTTGTGGCTATCAGATGCTTTAATATTTTTGTTCTAGGAGTCTATCAGAATTCTTTCCAGAGTTCCTCCTACGCGTAGCTACAGTTCGAAGTTGTCATAAAAGCAGAGTAATGCATTTGCTTACTTGTAAATAGGCAACTATTTGTCAAAGTCCTCGCTATTTACAAATGAAATAGCAATTTAAGTCAGATACAAATTGCTTTGGTTGCATTTTAGTTATACGGGTATATTCATTTAGGCATTGTTATACTGACTGGAATTTCTTCCAAGCCTACGCCGTATTCAAAATTGACAGTACATGCTACTTGTTCTTTGAAAGAAATCTTTATTTTAAAGAAATTTTTCAACTGCTATACTATAGCGAGTTTATTTGCAATCAATTGAGAAAATTGGAAATAAAGTGGATGAGCGTATGTCGATAAATAGTGGGAACATTACTTGACAAGTTGCTTGAATTTTGCTACTATTTTACGAAATACTAGGCTATTTGTGTAGTATTCTTACCATATATTGTTTGTGGGAAAGATTTCCACACTGCGTCTTCCAGTTCCTCCGTTATACTGAGATAAGAGGCAGTCTGTTCTGTAAGAGCAGTTTGGAGAGAGCTGTAGACATCCGGCTCATTTTCCGTTAAATATAAGTTACCAATGGTGGCATCATCCGTAACAGTAAGAGTACCTAAGTCAAACAGAAACTGCATATTTAAATTTATTGAAGAGAATAGTGGTTGTAATGAAAACTGGTATTCTAGATGGAAAGTAGTTTCCCCTTGGCTGTCTTGTGTGTTAAGTCATTTGATACTTAGAGGAATACTAGAGATTTTAGGTTAAGTGAGAAAAAATTCATTTACAATTTCACGAAAGATACGATTATGGTCGGGCCCTTGCCTGGTTTAAGACAATTGCTTAAGTGTTTTTTTTCCCCACACGTAGTTACCAATAACTCGGGTCATCCTATGAAGTGCAACACTAAAATGGAACTTATGACACTAAAGCATTTTCGAATTTCAGATTCGAAAACGCACGTCAAGTAATACTTCCAATTAAGTAATTGGAGCTTAAAATTAATAGTTCTGTTTCAGTTCCTTCAGTCGCAATAGCAGTTAAGTTTATGAGCGAGCTAAAAATTACCGACACGGTAAGAAAGCGATTCAGCTATAGTACCAAGGGATTTACTTTGCCACGACGGCAAGCAGCACGTAGATGGAACACAAAATTCAAAAACTAGGTTTGTGAAGTTAACTTGTGAAATCAAAATCTAATAGTTGGATCAGAAAATTTTTACTACACGCCAACTTCGAAACGGGCTCTCCTGAAGAGGTGGAAGCAAGTCAGTTAAGTGGGATACTCCTATGTTGACCACGCCACGATTTAATGATACTGCTAGATTTTTAGTTAAATTAAACTAATAATGTTTAAAAGCATGAACGATACTTAAGCATTATACCTACAGAAAGTTCACATTTGACGAAAACTTACCATTGACAATTACTGAAGTAATTATTTCTTGTTTTCTGTTCGTAAGCCACATATTCTCAACTGGACCCAAAGAAGCAGTTTCTTCTACTAGATGGTCGAGCGAATCATTTAGTTCCTTCAAGCACTCATGTAATGGATCAACAATGGCACCACCAACTAGGGAAAGATAAGAGATCGATTAGATTTTGTTTCTTTTTGTGGGGGGAAGCATATAAAAGAAAATACTCAAGCGAGGCACTTACATTTTTGTTGTATTGAAGACGCATTTATTTTCCAGACTGAAGAATATTCTGGTGAAGGAGTTTCAAAAGCTAGTAGCAAATAATGGTCGTTATTCATGATCATAGTATGAACTGCCTTCAGAGATGAATCTTTGAATTCAACGCTAGATGTTTCAATGTAGTAGGTAGCATTATCTTCAGTGAAGAAAACGATTTTATTCTAGAGAATAAAAAAGAATCAAGTTTCTTTTTTTACGTCGCAGATGTTTTCTGTTTTGAGTAGAAGTTAGTTTAAACGGTAGTGAAAAGGGTTTAATTACTCGTTCATTGTAAAGTAACAGCTGATGCAGAATCTAATATTTAGGTACTATTAAAGAATGCAAGATTACGTGTACGAGTATCTACGGCTTAAAAGTGATTAACACACATTTTATACCTTCTGTAAAATTAGGAAGTTTAACTATTCATTTTTAGCTTAACTAAAATAGCTTTAATTTAGTCTTTTCATAAAATTAAATGAAAGCGACGCTAGAAGTTATTTCACAATAGTTCCTATATAGGAAACGTTTTACTGAGGCTACCTTTGCGAGTTGTGCAAGGTTAGCCGAGTTTAAAATACTGATTTTCTAGCGAAAATAAATTTGAGTAAAGCAATTAGCTATTTCCTTTGTATCAATTGTAGTGAGCCTGTGTAGCTCAGTGGATGTGGCGTTTGCACACCACCGCGCTTGGCCGCACGAAGGAAGACTTGGTTTCGAGTCTAGTCGGCGACTAGAGGAAATTTTTCTAAGCTTTTTTCGACCGGTTCCCGAGTTAGTCGATCTCTGGCATGGGCAAGCAGGTTTTTCCTCCCGGAAACTCTGGTTTTTCGTCCTGTAAATTCAAGAAAATCTACATAGAACCCACATTATTTCAGACATTAAATATATTGTGTTAGGGACCACGAGATGACGGCACATCTGAGCCGTCTTTCTTCACTGCGTACCGCTTAATTAGTGATAGCATTGGGCCATCTGTCTCTGATTGGGTACCAGTGGAGTTTGAACTGCCCACTCAGTCTCCAAAAGTTAGATAGGGCTAAATGGCCTCGCCTACGGGAATAAAAAGGCGTTAGCTAATTTTTTTTTAGTTAAACTTCTGTAATATGATCTTGTATAATGATTTTTGAATTTGTCCAAGCAGATCCATTATTCTTCAAATGGATGTTAGGTTGGTTTCAGATGAAAACTAGTCTAGCTTGTGGTTTCATCGAATATTCGAGTTAATTCTTATTTGCAGCTTTATATTTCGCTCGTATATTTGGTCAGATGTAAACCGCCTGAATATGGAATTGTCTGGCACAAGATTTTTGAATGATCAGTTATCTTTGAGATAAATGAAGCTATATAAAATTCAGAGTGCATTGACGCATGTAGTAATTCAAACTAGGAAGACTTATTTAGCGACTGTTACAAGTAACAGCAGCGATGATCTGAAATAATCGATCTAGCTATTAAAACTGCTAACGTTGTTTTAAAATACCGATCTTGCACAAATTAAACTTTAGGTTTGATATATCGCCACTTACAGTGGAAGCAAAAGTCACTGTTGAAATTTTTGTAATGAACTGAAGATTGAGATAGTTAAATTTCCCGCTACTTTTATTTCGAAGGCCTACACTATGAAAATAACTAAGTGCCGAGAGGTATAATGGTGAACTGAGTGGAAGCTACTTTACCGAGCATGTGCAGTGTAAAAACTTTCACTTCAATAGTCCGACTCATCGAATGAGGCTATAGGTCTCTCAAACTAGCTGTCATATCTTCCATTAAATGTGCTGGATATATTAGTAGCATCTTTGATTGCCCATCTGTTAGTCCCCTTCCTAGTATCATTAATGTATAGATAATTCAGTCCTTGGGCCATTGTTCAAAGTGCACCACTCGTTACTTTAAATCTGGCAGATTCACGCCCACTGTATACTACTTTGATATGTCTGTTAACCATCCAATTTAAGTGGAGATTTATATTCCAATCCTGTATTTACCAGTTTATGCAACAGCCATTCAAGTGGTATCCTATCAAATGCCTTTTGAAAAATCCAACATTAATATCCAAAATACAGATATGAACCCAGTCAAGTTCGTGAATGTGTGAAAGACATTCACTGGAGCTAAATTTGACTTTCTATATGAAAATTAAATTTCTTTCAAAATAAAAATTCGGAGTATTCCGTATTCGCATTCAGTCTTCAAAAGTTAAAGATAAACGGCTTTCCTGCTCCCATTAAGAAGAAGGAAATAAAAATCGAGCCAAATTATTTGGAATAGAAGAATTGGACCGACTTGTTTGTGTTGCTATTATACAGCAAACAGTTTTAAACTTTCTGTATGAAGACTTCAGTAATAAGAAATTCCAGAAGTTTGGTCCATATAGGATGAAATTTACTTGCGTAATTGAAGACAACTAAAATTATTTAGTGTTTTAAGCATGTATTACATCCTTGCATAGAAGAGCTTTTGTACATAACCGTCTTTGTAAATTAGATTTGTAAGATATGAAGATTCATGCTAAATAGGCAGGTTTACATGTAATGCGGAATGGTATGTCCGCAAGTCGAGTTTGGTTTCAAGTGTTTTATTTGAAATAAAGAATTAAGCCATTGAGGGAAAGGAGTAGTTTAAGGGTGCGAGTTGATAGAATTGCATTCATTAAATAAATTTACTGGTGTATATATATATACACACACACACTCCCACATATTAAGTGTATTACTGGGATGCATTTAATACATACCGGAAAAGCAACTATTATTGCTATTTCTTTGTCTCTTAAAGTGATGCTACTGACAGCTACAGGGGCATCGGAAAGTACGCTCCAATCAAGGCTTTGCCGTCTTACGAATTGGTCACCTGCAAGAAAGTGGACAGTTGTCAAATGCAGCATGAGAATGATTGAAGTGCCTTTCAAAACCAAAAATTCTTACCTATCCACCAGTAGATCTGCAGACCGTATTTTCCAGAGAAAATTATGTAACGACTGTTGCCTCTTGAGAAACCGACTACGTTTGTTGGCTGCACGCGAAGACGTTGGATTAATTTCAAAGCCTCTTCCTCTGTTGGCAAAGGAGAAATGAGAACAATTAAGAAACTCATCTGAAGAATGCATTGAAAGATTAGAATAAAAGTTGGAAATTAAGTTTTTTTATTTTTTTTTTTTAACTTTGTCTAGATAACTTATCTACGGTTATTTCAACCGACGGATACTTACGAGCATCGTAGACGAATACAGGTGATCCGACGTCTGATTCCTTTCTATTTTCTGCTACAGAGATGTATAGAGTACCTAGCATATCCCACATGGTAATGGCAACCGAATCGCTTGTTTCGGCTGATGCTACGACATCAAATTGGCTAGATTCCCACCTGTAGAGACTAAATTTTGAAATAGTTAAAGACGAGTTCAGACAATCTAATAGGATTAATGAAGTAATCTTTAAGAAAATTCGTGCATACAGAAAAGGCAAGCTTTAAAAACTATGTCGAGCAAACAGTCTAAAATTTAAGTGGAATATAGAAGCCCGAATACACCCACAGAACTAGACCATATATGCAAAAATAGAGGCACTTATGGTTATTAGCGTTTTAACTATACCTAGAGATCTTATAGCAGTTTCTTATGGTCCTGAACTATGGACGTATGAAGTTTTTCAATTTTGAATTTCATTTTGCTGCTTATATATTGACAACTGATGCTGTATTTTAATTCAGGTAGTTTTTCCATTGGTATCGTGCTAATTAACCACGCTACTCCATCCAAGCATAAATCAAGCGCTAATACAATAGTTCCCTTCAGGAGGGAACTATTGTGTTAGTTAATTATTCTGATTGGCATCAGAGTTGTTTGATTAAGATGTTAGAGAACAGGTGTTTTCTGGTTTATTAGGGAAGAGATGGAGACGAATGGTAGGCCAACATGAAATTGGATCCTTACTGAGATACCCTTCGCAACCTGTCTTCTCCAGCGCTCCCATAGCGGAAGCAAACATGCAAGAATTAAGTACTTTCTAAAGTTGGTTTTTCCTATTGAGGATTTTTTTCTATTTTAAGTTCTCTTTTAGAAACTTGTTTTTCTACAAAATTTCAAAGACGAGGCGAGTAAATTCAAGATATGGTCATATCTTGGTGTAACTTATATGAATCTGAATTCCACATCCACTATCACTCCTTTAATTTAGAGCTGCAATTTTTAGTATTCGGCTTTAAGTACGTATTTTTGGTCTCACTGAACTAACTCGACCTCTGCAGTTCACCGAGATTATCCGTGTAGGATGATCACTTATTTTCTGTCATGAAAATTTCTCATGAGTCTTGGAGAAAAGTTTAATAGATAATTAGGTGAGGTAGCGTTCATGGAATGATTTCCAACGAATTCAGTTTGATATGTACCGTTTGAGGTATTACGATTTACACGGGGAAACGAAGCTACATTCTAAAAAAAAATGACCGACTAACCTGCCAACTAGTTCAAGGCCAAAGTAAAAAATTCCCAGAAAGCATGAGGTTGTGCTTACATTTTTGTAATTGTAGTCTTGAGACATATTTGATGTAAATTAATTTTACTCGACTGTCGCGTCATTTAGAAGTTTTTGGTTGCATAGATTAAATCAGTGCTGTCTTATGTACCTAGCAATTAGCCGAGTGGAAACAAATACAGTGTTAGGTTTCGTTTTTTTCCCTTTTAAGTCGTCTTTAGCATGTATGAAAGACAGCTTAAAAACATTGAGGTCAGAAAGCGTTATATACTTACATCAAGGTCGTTTTATAGGAGACATCACTGGTGGTCCGTGGCAGAGTAGCGACAGCTAGATATACATGATTTTTGCTATTGCAAGTAGCTAGAACTGCTCTGCCATTTAGCAAAACCTTTTGCTGTTTCAGCAAGGAATAATTAGAGGCCAAGTAAAGTTGCAAGTAGTCATGGTCGCCGGCTTCATGTGCTGCCAATACCCACAAGTTACTGCGGTCAACGAATGCCTGAAAGTAGAAATAAAACGAGCAAGTTAGTCGAGTGCAGATGTAATAAGAAAACTGGTGTGGTGGATTTAGGGGCCAGACGTATGCGTTCTTAGACATGGAGTTTTCAGGGATGCCTTAACTTTAGTGCCTAAAACAAACATGATAGTCTATCTAGTATGTTCTAATACCGAATTTCAGCCTACGATGATAAGTAGTTCCTAACTACGATGATGTTAGTTATTGAAACTTGGAAGTAGATCAGATGCATTGGCGGCTGGTGAAAATTAGGGGTGCTGCATATACAAACTAAGAAATAATCAATAACAAATAAATTTACATATTAAGTTCACTTCATTAATTTTTGACAATATTAAGATTTTTGCGCACAACCATGCAATTCATCTGTAGTGACTGTTCGTTGAGCAGTGTCGGATTCACTTGTTATGCGCACTGACAAGAGCAAACGAATATCGGCGAGTTTAGTCGCAACTGACCGAACGTGATAATTCTGACACTGCGTTAGATCGCAGCGCATTTGTTTCGAAATCTGAAGCGTTAATCGAACAAATCCAATTATTTACTATTCAAATCAATGTCGAAACATAAGCTGTAACATGTTGTAAGCATTGTTATTTATGAACATCATTTAATTTTTTCGTTTTCTCCTCGGGATGCTGCAGACTCTACGTACAAGCCGCCACTGAATTCAGATGCGAACACCTCAGATTATGGTAGATACATTACGTAAACTAATTACTTTCTTTAAGTTTAGCTGCATAGCGCCAACTGAAGTCTAGATGTCATTCAAGGGATTTCAGCAGCATCCAGTTTAATTAGTATTAGACGAAGTAGATTACTTCATACATTTTACGTGAAGTATCGCTGCATGTATCAAATTATGTGCAAATTTGTCATCTTATAATTCAATGCATGTGTAAAGGTTAAGTTGAGATTATATGGATAAATAATCATGTCAAGCTGACGTTTCTTTATTTGAATTTCAATAATGAAATTCAAACACTTCAGAAGGAATGCTGGATGATATGCCCTAACAGATAGGAGCTCGTAGTATTTTATAAATACAAAAATAGGTTCTAGTATAGGAACTATTTTCATTAAAGGTTATCAATAGCAACCTTGCTTTTAATATTAAAAATTGATTGCTGCCCGAAGTTTGACTTAACTTATTCCTGCTTAAGCTAAATTTACATACGAAGTTTCTCCACGCGTTATTTTTGTAGAGGCTTATCGCACCATAATGATAAAAATATGGGAAGGGACACCAAGAGCGGTGTCATTTTGGTCTGTATCCAAAGACGGGATACAGACCAGAGAACGTTCTGTATTGAAATAACCTTAATCTTGCCACGTTGATTATGCGGATCTCAAATGGTCTGGGTAGTCACCCTTCATATTTTTTCATTATTGGTAGGAGAAATTGGCAAGAAATCAGCCTCCATACTAGTAGACTGGTGAAGGCGTTTATATGCAGACTGCGCTTATGCTTAAATAAACAGTTATAGCAAGATATTTTTTACTCCTTTGAATTTAATCAGATTTTATCATCTGGTAGAATATTGTATCTTTGTAAAAAATTTCTAAGTTCAGTTTAATTGGACATTAAAGAAATGCCACGAGGCAAGTGCTGTGCATATTGTTACTGTGTAAGTTTAGTAGTCTGAGAAGGAATATTTCACTTGTGGATTGGCATTCGAATCGAACTTTGTGCACAGCAAAGTCAGATCTCACGCTTCCATATCTAAAAGGAAGTTACTTTTCTCCATAAAGACTTAATCCTAAAATTTTAAGTGGAAAAGAAGGATTGGCGAAATGGTGAAAGAGGATATTGTTGCACTGAAATAAGGAAACAAAATCGTGAATTCATTAAGTTTTCCGCATTCACAATAGCACTATAAAAAAGGTATAGTTCAGATGCTGTTGTGCTAAACGTTACAAAATACCTTGTGAAAAATAAGCGATTCAAATAAAAAATTGTATTGAATATCAAAGTTACACCATGTGGGTGAACTGTTTAAACTTGGTTCAATAGCCAAACAAATTTCATTCGACTACCGTCTTAAGATGTAGGTTGTGCCCAAAGCGAGCGAGTTAAATTTATTCGCATGAAACTTAAATTTCAAGACTATTTTTGGTTTACTTAACGCACAGTTTAAAGAACACTTACTTTTATGTCGTAAACGTCGTTTGTCTTCACCGTTGCTACTTCTGTTAGCTCGAGATCGTTGCAGAAGAAAAGAGACAGTTGATGTTCGTTCGCCATGACAATCACATCCTTTTCTTCGTAGCGAAGAGAACTCCAACGGAGAGCAGAGGAATACGAGACGGGCGATACGAAATGTTCTTGGATGAGAACTGAAGAAAAAATTTGAAGTGATTAAGTAGATAAAATAAGTGTTAACAATTTGTTTACCGGACGACATACATAGCAGTTTACTTTAACTGAATTAGGGTTAACTGAAATGAGCGATTTTTTAAGTCGCTCGTTTCATACTACAAAGCAGCTCACATACTTTAGCTAGAAATAAGCTATTAACTTCTTTCACCATTCATTGTAATCCAAGCCTTATAATGCCTACCTCACCGAAATAAGACATCAGCCATCTCAAGATCAAAAAAGCCCCAGCTCCTGATGACACCACTAACCAAGTCATCAAGGCACTACCACGCAAAGCCATAGCACATCTGGCAAACAAATTCCATCCTCAAATGGCAGCACTACCCCCAGTCATGGAAAATAGCTGACATCATCCCAATTCACAAACCAGGCAAAGACCCACACCTACCTGAAAATTACCGTCCCATCAGCCTGCTATCCAATTCAGCGAAAATAGCTGAGAAAATCATCCTCAGACTCCAAGATCATGTCAACCAACTAAATATCATTCCACAAGAACAATTTAGCTTCCGTCAAAATCACAGCACCACCCAACAGATCCATATACTGGTAGAATACATCACCACATGATTTAATTGGAATCAACACACTGGAGCCGTCTTCCTAGACATCTCAAATGCCTTCGATGAGATCTGGCACCAAAGCCTCCTCTACAAACTTATCGCTAACCGTGCACTAAACATGATACACCCGATCAAATCATACCTCTCCAACAGGAGGATGGAAGTTAAAATCAATGAAACAGTCAACCCAACGGAAAATCCTCGCTGGAGTTCAAGGATCACTGCTAGCCCCGATCCTGTTCAACATCTATATGGCAGACATCCCTCAAAATCCTCTCACATCCACCATTGCCCTTTATGCTGATGACACGGCTATTCTAGCCAGATCTCGTCAACTATATCTCGTTACCAAAAAACTACAAGATACCATCCTGAATCTAGAATGGTTCAAAGACTGGCGACTACAATTAAACCCTCAGAAAAGCAAAACGATATTCTTCACAAGACGAGCATCCCCCTGTTCAACTCCAAAATTCCCTGGAAAACTGAAGCAAAATACCTCTGAATAATTCTAGATAAGTGATTATGCTTCAGCCACATCAAGAGCACATGCACCAAAGTTTCAAAAAGTTATTGCCCAGCTATACCCCTTGATCAACAGACAGAGCTAAGCTCAAGAAACAAAAAATTCTACTGTACAAGACAGTGATCTGTCTCAGTTATATATGCCTCCCCAGCCTGGAGCCATGTCTCCAAGACTCATCCACAAACTACTAAGATTACAGAACAAATGCCTGCGAATGATACTGGACGCCCCGTGGTTCATCAGGAATGATCAGATCCACCAGGATCTAAATATCCCCTACATCTCTCCACTACTACGCTCCCTAGCAGAAAAATTCTTTATGAAGATATCTACGCATCCAAACCAACTAATTCAGCAAACCAGAAACTATGAGGGTAATGACCACTGGAAACAAAAGACCGAAAGCCATCCTAACACTCAACGACGAATAACTACTTCTGCCCACTCAGGGCAAGCTAAAATAGCTCAAATCTCTCCCATCACTTCTCCCAAAACAAACAGGGAATATGAAAAGCGTCAAGCTTCACCCTCTGCACCATATATGTCCTGCGTCGCCATTCATTGGATATGAAACTTCAGCTTGCTTTGAGAAGCAATGGTGTGCCGTTTAACAAGACTTCGGATGTAAATGCAAAAAATTTCTGCTTTCCCCCCCCCAGAAGCAGGTGGACGCGAATACGAATACTCATGCCCTTCACCGTGAATGGATTCACTGAAAGTAAATGCGAAGTTGGGCACCAAGAAACAACTTTAGAGGTGTAGCTCCGATTTTATTATCGAATCCATGTGAACCCAAGCAATTGGGTTAAGTTATAAAACTGCCTTTATAAGGTCCCAAATGTGCGATAGTTAAAGTTTCATACGTGAACTGCAAACTTCGGGATTATCGAGCATGTTTAAAGCTACATTCTCAGGCATGCAGGCAATCCGAACTGATTAAGAAAAATTATATCCACTAAAAATTAGCAATTTTAATTATCTTATTGAACATCACATTAAAATGGTTTCGACTCTAAAATTCTTTCGAACTATGAAGCAAGTGTAACAGATGTCAGTAGCTGGCGATCCGATCTAACCTTCCTGTCAAGTCCGTGATGCTTTCATTATATTGGTTAAATAATTCCACTAACTTAAATCTTGAGGCATACTCTTGAAACTTGTAAGAAATTAATTCAATTCTTCAGCATTAAAATTATCTTTTCAGAAGTTTGTTTAGCACGATACAAAACCCAAAATCCGGGTTCTAAGCCTACCGAATGGATTTAGTAGGCACCAAGAAATGCAGTTTTAAGAACCGACATTTAAGGTCACTTATTATCTACCAAACGCGGATTTTGATATTTCTAAAGTTACGACTGTTGTACATTACATTGAACTTGCAATCAGAAAGCTTCGAGATAAAATACAGAATTGCGTCAGAGCAGACTTACCTTTAGAATCTGATAAGTAAATTTTATGTCCAATCTCCCTCTTTCGTTGGATTCTTTCAGCTTCGAATAACCGGTCCAGTTGAAGTCTAAATTCAAGTAATTTTTGTTCTAGATAGTCATCGAGTTCTGTGTAAGAAGTGTCTTGAGGAAATACCTCGGGTAGACCAACAACAAGGGAGAGCAAGATAACAATTAACCCCCATTGAATAGGGAGCCACATCGTATCTGAAACAGAATCGAGTATCAGTTAGTTATTGATTAGGGCAATCGTTTCGTCAAATTTATTTAGTTAATATGCATGAAGTGGAGTACGCGCTGATTATTGGTAAGTACGTAGAAATTGCATACATTTTATTCTAAGAGCAAAGCTCTGAACAACTAAATTTATTTGCACATTACTTGGTATGCGTAGTGATAAAGGGGATACTGAAAAATAGCAAATTAACATTAAGAAATTGTTTACGTTACAATATTTGTGTGCCCGAGAAACAGGCAACCGTGGACATAAACAATATCGAACATTTTCCATCAAATAATTGGTTAAGCCCACAAATTCTTTAAAATCACTCGTACCTGATTAACAAGAGCAACTAAACCAGTATTGTCAAACAACAACACTCTCCCAACAAGCAACGAAAATTATCCCGAACTAGCTTTTTATTCTTCAAGGGATCAGCCCATTATTGTCAGGAGGAAAGAAGAAAATAGTTCGCGAGTAATCTTATTGGTTATTTCTTACCCCATTTGAATATCCAAATATATTGCATGGCTTCAGAGAATCCATCCATTTGCGTTGAAAAGTGTAGCGAAAAATGAACTTTATATTATTTGATGCCTGGAAAAAAAAATAATAAAATAAATAAATAAATAAATAAAAAAATAAGGATTCCTCAAATGTAAGAAATTATTAGTTCTCTAGCAAGAAAAAAAAACATCATGAATTATACTTTTAGTTCAGTAACGATGACGCAGTAATTTTTAATTTTGTAATCTTGACTTCAATTGGAATAGCCTAATAAATGAACCGGATACGCTCGTGTGTATTTCAAGTGATTTATTTATTTATTTTATTTTATTTTTCAAATAGTATTTTATAGGGATTACCAGACGCATGATTTGAACAAGACATTCCCGTTTTCAAATCTTTTTAGGCTTCCCAACAATGTCACTTCCAGACTTTAGTTTAAGGAGGGGGGGGAGGTATTGTCAAGCATTAGTTGGCAGTGTTTTTTTTTTTTTTTTTTTTTTTTTTTTATGTGTGTATACGTTTGGGGGGGGGATTCATAACTATTTTATGATGTTTGAACATTCCCTGTTTTATTAGTACAATTTATTTGAAATGATGATGGCGCCATTTCTTTTCTTTTCACGAAGAAAATGCCATATTTCATTGATCTTATCTTTGTTAAAAAACGCTTAAAACTTAGTATTCACTTTATAAAAAATAATAAAATTTTCAAATGTTAATTCTTCTCATATTACAGTATTTAAATTTATCTTTGATATAATTAAACGGAAGGCAATGCGTTCTAAATTTTCCATAGAACAACATAGCAACAACAACAAAAACTTAAATACATTTTTTTCATGAGTGTTATTCATATAATCAAAGACTGATTTCACTTGAAATTACAGTTTATTTAGCGCTTTCGTCAACTTTTTCTCGTTTTTTTTTTATTTATTTTTTTAATGTACTCTATGTACGTCCAGAAGATGCCAAGATTTTCTGCAAGTCGAGACAAAATGGCTCAAATTTAGACATATTCTAATTTATTTAATTAATATTAAACTATGTATATTGTATTTAAAGTGATCATTATGTAGAAACATAGGGTTTCATAAACTTTATTTTTACAAACCTCATCCACATCGGCCCAACTGCGAGCCAATGCGGATGAAGTTGTTAAGGATGTTGCCCTCCAAGATGTTGATAAATAGACAGTCCATCCCACTTTAAAAATGATAGTCAGTTCATCTACTGAAATTGGATGCGTTAATCTCATAATTAGACAAGGTTTTAAATCTTCCCAAAAGTGCTCTAGATGATTTAGATCGTGACATTTTATCTAGCTTTACAAGACAGACCAGACCAGAACAAACATCACCCACACCATGCTATCGCTGTTACACTAAACAGATGGGCTGGTACACGCACAGGTAAATAACTCTTTCTCCTGATAGCTGCCATAGAACACTTCTATCTAATTCTAAGAACATGTTTCTTTATTTGTACCTTCATGGCAGGCTATTTGATTACGGAGAGCTCTGCACACCGTAATCAAATTCTCAGAACTGAGAATCTGAGCATTGCATGGAGCTGATGGAATCGAGTGTGGGATCATTTACAAGCACTGTCGGTGCCAGGTTATTTTGCGCCCTAGGCAAAGTTTATAAGTGCGCCCCTTATTTCAAGTTGGATATTTTTTAAAATGAAATTTTAAATATAAAAAATAAAAATTATTTTGGCATGCTTATTAATAATATACAAAGTAATATACAATATATATAATATATGAAAATCAAATTTTAATTTTTCTTACCTTCAATTTTGCAAAATTTTCTACCTTTTCCTTTAAATCTAGTGTAGAAGCTAGCTCGTGTTCGATTGAAATTGTTGCCAAATCTGTTAACCTGTTTTGGGACATTGTTGAGCGCAAGTATGTTTTAACAAGTTTTAACTTTGAGAAACTACGTTCTCCACTTGCTACTGAAACTAGAGGTGTCAGGAGAATTCTTAGTGCAATAACAATTCTCCTGATATTTTGATATTTTAGTAAAGTACGAATAAAGCATAGCTTGAAGTTTTGCGCCCCTTCACTTGCGCCCTAGGTGGTTTCCTAGTTTGCCTAAATGGTAACGACGCCGGCCCTGTTTAGGACAAATTATCTTAAGTGTATGTGTTCTCTACTTTTAATATATGGATGTCGCGATATTTGCTCCTCTGTTGGAAAGTCCTGGGTTAAAAATCGCTTTTAGTAAACATGGATTATTGGGCAAAATTGAATGAATGAAATAAGTAAAACAAAATTGTCTACTAAGCCGCCAAGTGAGAAAACCATTAGCATCAAAATATATGTTTCGCACTACACTAGCATTCTAGTAATAGTTAAGTCATTCATTATCATAACAGTGATCTTAAGAATCTAGGTGTGTTTGCAAAATGTGTAAGCACTTGTAAGATCGTTTTGTCCATCCTTAAGTTATTCCAGGACTCCGACTAGATGTAATTTCTTCCAGGTTAACATCTGGATTGCTTATAAAAAAATTTTAGCGCGATTCCAATTTTTGTTTCATTCCAGGACCATCTGAAGGGCACAAAAAAGGAAAAACATGTCGCAATTATACATTGCAACAACTCTTGTTTGGCGGGATAGAATTTACTAAAGTTTAACTTAAAATTTATTTAAGAAAAATATTAAATGGTTGGAATACCACGTACATAAAGATAACGTCAGTTATGAAAATTATAAAGATCGGGCCAGAAGAGTACGGAAGCTAAGCCTGGGAAAAGAAACGGCTCTGCAAGCTAAACGCAACCCAAATGAATTCTGTCGCTGAGTTGCAAGCAAAAGAAAGAAAGAATGAATGCGAAAGAATAACTCTCGTCAATGCCAATGGCAGATGCAGAAAAGGTTGCTGAACTAATGAATTCCCTTATTTGCTAAAAACCATCAACTTGGTATATCTCATATATAGCATATACCTTAAAACCACCGCTACAGTGGAGGAAGAAACTCAGGTGTGTGAGGGAGGAGGCACTACAGCTGCTGCTTAAGCTGAATATGCCTCGTCCACTTCCTCACTTTATGGTTAGCGAAATCTTTAATCACCTCGTCATAACAATTTTCATTGCCAGGTCATGTTCTATTGATAGCAAAGCTAAGCCGTTTAATCTTTCCTGGAGCACTGATGATCTACTGAAGCTCTTTATTGCTGAAAGTTTACTAAATGCACTTTCACCTTTGGCAACTGTTACTGGTATTGTGCAAAAAATTCTGATTGAAGTACATATTTCGGTATAAACACCGTGAAGTTGAAATTTATAAATTTATTTAATAAATCTAGTCCTGTTTAGCGCACGGCCTACTTTTTTTTAGCGCACACAGTCTATTTTTTAGCGCACGGCCTACACTATGCAGTTGCACACTTTACAAACAATCACAAAACCTTCATCTCTCAAAATACTAACAAGAACGAAGCGTTCTGGCAGAGAATATTACTGGGAATGCAATTACTAGCTAGCGCTAGCGCAGCCGACTGCGACAACTTTGCATGAACGCCTATTGACGTCATCACCCTCTATAACTACAGCGATCCGCGCCGAGAGAATCAGTGTCTTCCAGACACTCATGGCGAGATAAATAGTGTAGCCGTCTGTCTAAAACAAAACACAGTATCATTCTCTATATGCCATTATTATTTATCATTGTTGTATTATTACGAGAATTAAAACCATGCATTATAAACACAGTTATGTGACACGTCGGGGCCCGACAGTCGGGCCCGTGACAAAAGGCTCAGATGTCACCCCCTCTCGGCGGTCCTGGTTGTAAGTATAGTATAGTTGTTAAAAACTAATTATTAATTAAGTAATAAAATTACTAAGTTAACATCAATAGAAGAATCGTCGAAAAATAAAATTGTGTCTCACGCGAAAAGTGCCGTCTAGGGCGAACCATCCCCTTCGCAGCCCCCTAGCTACGTCACTGTGGTATCGGTGTTTGTCGTATACCAATAATGATGGCTATTTACAGTACCATCGACAGGGTGTAGCATAGAGGCAGCCTGCCTCACGGCGCAGCTTAATAAGGGCGCTCGTTCAGCCATATTGCGGTAGGCGCCATCGCTACGTTAATAATTTCTGTTAGCGAAGCAAGTGCGGAAAGAAGCTTTTCCAAGCTTAAACTGATAAAAATTATTTGCGAACAGCAATGACCCAAGAAAGATTGGTTGGTCTAGCAACTATATCGATAGAGACGGACATCGCTTACAATTTAAATTTAGAAGAGCTTATAAGCAGTTTTATTGTGCGACATCCCCGCAGGGCAAACACTTAATTATTATGTAATCGTTTGCATTAATGTTTCTCTTGTAATAAAAACAAAATAGCAATTGGAGATTTTGTTATATTTTTCTTATAATCCATCAGGGATGATATTTAATTGTTTGCCTCAGGGCGCGATGTAATCTGGCGACGACCCTGGTTATTTATTCCTGAAGCATACAACATACGGTGATTTCGCAATGTTTTTGGTTTTACTAATTTTCTTGACAATAGATGGCAGCACATTGCCAAGAAAAACAAAACAAAACAGTAAAATATGCATCTAAATACACGATTCATCCCCCCTCTAGAGATATTTAGAGAAATGTTACATGTTAATATGTTACACAAACTATACAGATATTTTCATCTTTCTGAAATGATGCATACCAGTTTTTTTTTTCCGTCTCACATATACTCTATAATACCCGCAATCATATCCACTATGGATATACAGTATAGAGTAGCTTTTTTTTTTTAATATGAATCCAACCCACTAAAGGTTGTTAGCAGGTAGTACATTAGTTTTAGCATCATCAGTGGGATTCCAATCCACAACCTATTGGTTAGAGAGGATGTATATTACCCACTGGGAAAATTAGGCCCGTACCATTTTTAACGTCAGTTACCTCGGCATTGGAATGTTTTTTATCCCGTCTCCCGTAAAATGAGATATTTCCCTTCCATCTTAACAGATGACAGATTAACATACTTGCTTCCTGGCCTGGACTGCTTCTTTCATATTCCAATGACAAATTATTTAAAAAATTACTAAAAACATTCAAATGACTCCATGATTACGTATGTTTTCCAGTATTATACTTAATATTAAAGGAATTCAAATGATTTTTTTTTTCTTTTAAAAAGCATAATTCGTGTTGTTTTGGTATGTAGATAACTTTTCTTACGTAGAATATAGCTTTAATTTTCAACTGATGTTATAAATTTTATTCATGTATTTTGATTTTTTTTTCTTTTTTTCAAAAATAAAATGTGTATTACCGTATTTGCCGGCGTATAAGACGCACTTTTTTTCTTTGAAAATAGGTCTCAAAAACAGGGTGCGTCTTATACGCCGATACTCAGTTTTTTATTACTTTCATTTCTGAAAATTTTCTCTTTTCCGAGTTACGCGATTTCTTTCTTGCTTCCTTGCGGTGTGTGGGGGGAAGCATTACAGTTACGTAGAGTTCAGTGGATGCGCATGTCCTTTCATCGACGATCACAGCTGTGTTCCTGTTGGTTTAAACTTTCTAATTGTTGCCGTGGTTGTTGTGAATGGCGATAATTTTCTTCTTTAAATTTTCTCAGGGCTTCAAAGAGACATTTCGGGTCGCCCCCAACTGGAAAAATAATAAGAACTTGCGGAATCAGGAAGAGCATCTAAAAAATCTTTTTTTCCTAAAAAATGTATACAAAAAAGGGGATGCATCTTATAGGCCGGTGAGTCTTGTGCGCCGGCAAATATACAGTAATTCCTTGTGTAATTTCAAAAACTACTCTAACGGATGAGATATCTGTACCAATGACTAGTCGAAGGTATTCCTCACAACAACCAGTCAAAATTATACGGGATATTGCGCATGCGTTAGATATTTATTTAAGCAATTTTTAATAAAGAAACGAAATTTCAAAAATATTATATAAAAGAATAAATGGTGTGTGAATGCAACTTTAAAATATTCAAAGAAAAAATTTAAAACCTAAACTTTCTAATTTACTTACCTTATAACTGGTCAACCTTTTTTAATTGACAATAAATAAGTAAATCGATCCAAACTTTGTCTAACAAACAAAACGACTTACTGTTGGAGTGTAATGATGGAGTATTTAGCAGTGCAACGTACTCCATCATTACTCTCAACAATAAGGCAGTTTCGTCCAAAGACTAAACAATATTGCAACGTAGACTCGTGAATGTATAATAATCACGTGCTCTTCCTAAAGGAGACATATTTTGCAGTTAGAAAGACGCAAAGTTTTTTTTTTTTTAAAGTCGTACTCACTCATTATTCTGAGATTTCGAAATCGTAGGAACCCTCAAATATATCCAGTTGTAAAGGAAGGTATTAGCTATTAATTGGATCAAAGGCAGATAGTTAGCTATTTTGATTACGCGTAATAAAAAAGGCAGAAAAGCATCTCTGAATAATGTTGACTTCTCTGTTTTAATGAGGATTGATAGAAAAGAAAAGAGATGAAAGGTGTACTCTTTTCCACACCACCTTAGAGGTAGAGTACCAGGCTCGCTTTTTTTAACGTGGTATCCCCAGTAGGCCTAATCCACGATTTGGTAGAAGTAGTAGTGGCTACATTTTTAAATATATCACTGCTCCAGAAATCCTGATATGTCGATTATTGGACACATCAATATTTGTACAAACCCTTGTGCAATCGAATTGTTATTATTATTATTATTATTATTACGGGGCACCTCCAAGGACTCATGGTAGGAGGGCACCCTGCTACACATACACACACACATCTCATCATCTTCCTTACTACGTAATTCTCCAACTAAACACAACGACACTCGTCCTTCCATCTACCGTCCATCACCACCAACAGTATTTTCCCTATAAATTGCGTGTCCTTATGGTCGATTTGTCTGTACACGCGATGAAAAACCCTTTCTGAGAAAATAAAACCATGCAACCTCCTTATCCAATCGGCCAATGCATCTTCAATTGTTAAAGTTCATATAAAGAATCCTACATTACCATACATTCTTTCAATCAGCTGCCTTTGTACAATGGGATTATCATATATTCCCTTGTGCTGAGATTCAAATTATACAGCCAGTGCAGCAGTGCTCATATATTCCATCAACCCTTATTGCCTAATTCGTATTCCATTTATGCAAAACCTCCAGTACGTCCTCCTTATATACCTGAATTACTTCCTTCAGGTTGTATACCCTGGCTTGAAACCATTCATCAAAATGACTCTCATTAGTTGAGTAATCTTTTCTGCATCCACACCATCCGAATTGAGAAGAGTTATTTTTTCACATTCGTTCTTTGTTATTTGCAACATGAGGATAGAATTCTTTTGGATTGTTTAAGCTTGTTTCGTTTCATAGCCACAGTTAGTTTTTGTCACAATAGTTGTCACTCTTTTGGCCTGAATCTTATGATTTTCATTGCCGACATATGAAATGCCTAGGGCAGGGGTCGGCAACTGGCGACCCGCATGCGGCCCAAACGTGCATTTTTGGCGGCCGCCCATAAAAGGTTGACCATACTTACATGGCATGTGGCCCGTATGTTGAATTATTTAAATAATACATTTAATAATATGAATAATAAATTAAAAATAATTTTATATCTATACTTCTTGATATCACCGTGCAACTTGGTGCGAGTCAACCTCGTGAGTCATCATGAGTGGGGATAATAAGGGCGACTTCATCCGACGACAACCGACATTTTGGCGCACATTAAAGAACGCATTTTCGTTAGAAAATATCCAAAAATTTTATCGATGCTTGCCAAAAAAGCAGGGAGACACACATTTTGCGATGCATAAATATATTACATTGTTTTTACGTGATAATACTTTTTCATAATAAAAATCGATAACTCAAATATTTTTTCCACTTACTATTTTCACTTAATTAAACGCTTGCGGCCCGATTATTAAAAAATAAAAGTTGAATGTGGTCCGCAAGTCTGAAAAGGTTGCCGACCGCTGGCTTAGGGTATTATTTCCACGCTATCTTTCTTCCCAGGAATTTCTTCATTAATAAGATGCCACATCCATTTTATTCTGCCATGTTTATTTTCAAACTCAAAGGACAAATCCTGATATTGCACCAGTGATATGTGTTTTAATACTCGCACAGCCATCTAACAACCGATACCGAACCTAATATTTTACATAGTTGACCACAACTTCGTGCTTTGAAGTTCATCATTCTCTAATCGGAATATCCATGAGCTTAGCTAATTACAACGTTAGTATAGCACGGTCACTTGCCCAACCTGAGACAGAACAATCACGTCCCCTCTGAAACCCCATCTGACACTATTATCAGGTCAATTATTCGTTGACCTTGAGTCCCTTCATTCACATTCTGCTTAAAGAAGTTGTCGTACAACAGCTCAGTACATTCAGCTGAATTCTTTTCACGAGATTTCAACGCCGCCCAATCAGTTTTCGGATAATTAAACTCACCAATGATGGTTAATCGTTTGGCACGCATTAAATTTATTTAACTGATGCACTTCATCGTCACTTACAGCTGATCCACTAAGTCTAAAGAAACACTCTATCATGTATTTGACCTTGTTAGATTCCATCTCACACAAAACAGCCTAAAACTCTGCTCCATGGGATTACGAATACTCTTACTAATATTGAAATCATAGCAATCCGTCCTAACTGGACTCCAGTTATCTGATATCCTTAACATCGCATTACCTCCTCTCCTATCTTGCTTATCCTTCGTGAAAATACCATATCCTTTACGCTCATACCCGTTATATATCTGCACTTGTGAACCAACAATCTTAGGCCCCACCATATTAAAGCAACACCTCTTTGTTCCTGATACTTCCGGCACTTGTGCGTACGCATAATAAGTTACATCCATGTTTTTTTCTTTCTTTTTTGTGTGCTTTTCTCTATAGTCTGCTCAAGTAAGGCAACTTTCAGATTCCTGTTCCTAATAATTCTTCCTTTTCACACATCCTTGAATCAAGTCCGAACCTGACCAATGCGCATTCATCTTTTCATCATAATAATCTTAGTCGTTGATCATATTTATATCGTTAATACAGATGCGTATGTTAGTCGTTCTTATTCTTTCCATTCCTCATAAAACAATCTAGTTTCCTTTCTCCCTCTCTCTTGATCTTATTGCAATAAATATTTTCCTGATGTTCCTGATGCACAGGCCACCCCTCTTATATAAATGCTTTCTTTCTTTAATCTCACTCCACACATCCAAATACTCACAATCCTCTTTTCTACATCGATTATGAATCAAACCGTTTCTTATCCTAACCCTTCATTTTAATTCCGGGTTATCATATCTAAGTATTTTATTAACTATTTTTACTTTATCTCTCTTCACACTCCCTTCTTCGAGTGGTCATTTCATATCCTTTCTCATACTGTGTTTATCTTCAGACAAAGCGTTTTACTCATACTAGAACAACTAGCTCTTTTGCGTTTTCTTTTTCTGCATTTCAAGGACATATGTTATCATTTTTTTCTTTAATTTGGCAGCTGGTAATCTTAAGGCACCAGTCATTACCATCAGGTGTACCAGCCCTGTCAGATGTGATCTATTCTCAAAGGAAACAAAGTTAGTGACTACAAGACTTCGATGAGAAACATCAAAATGAAGATGAAATGTGGACAATCAACTACAAAGAAGGAACACTCGTACTAGTGAGAAAACCAAATTCTGCAAACCAGTGGAGAATTCTGAACAAAATACAGCATGTGAAAAGCGAAATGGACTTATATCGGCTAACCATGCGGACATGTGTGGATGTGTTATAGTTATAAAGCACAGAGGAGTGGTGTTTTGAGAGTGTTGAGTTATAAGTTTCTGTCAGGAAATATAGGGCAGACCGGACGCAGAAGTGAACATCTTTAAGGTTCGAAATGCGTATACTTGAGAAACAGTTGTGGAAAATTCCCTGAAGTTTAACGTTGACGATATAAGTCCATCTCGCTTTGCACATGCTGTATTTTGTTCAGAATTCTCCACTGGTTTGCAGAATTTGAACCCAGGAGTGTCCTGGGTTCGATTCCCGTTGCCGACGAGAGGAGCTTAAGGATCTTTCTCACACAGCCAAGTTAGCTGGTCTTGGGCGTAGACTGAAGGGTTTTTCTTCCCAGTTTATCTGGGGATTTTCCTCCCGCAAGCAGGCAAACCAGCCCCGTGAACACACGCAGCTACAGACATAGGACCTACCGGGAGGAACAGGGCTAGCCACCCTATCCTCGGCATGGGTACGGCTTAGAAGGGCTAAAGATAGCTCCGTAACAGGCGAGTAGGCCTAATACCTGAAGGGAAGAAGACATCCACACATCTTTGACTCGTTTCGTCTCCAAGGTAGGGTTTGTTGATACATTTGTTCCAGTATACCATGCCAAACAGTATCCAAATTAGGAGTCTCCTAATTTTTATCTCCTTTGGCTAAAAATTTGGCTCTAAGTGCGCTGTGTATGTGGTTTCTCCTGTGGGAAGCTCAGACCACCATCTAGTCCAGATTTCTTTCATTATTCTTATTGTTTTATCCGTTTTTTCAGATGTTTATTCTTCGTTGTGCTGGATTTTATATTTTTTAATGTTCTTCTTTTATTTTCTTTTTATTTAAATCAAGTGGATATTAAATCCAGCATTATTTCAAAGCCGAATGTAGAAACTATGAAAGTTCCGTACGAAATTTGACCAGATTTTTATAATTGTGCATCGCCGAAATTATGCCTTTTGGCTCTTTATTTTAGTAAGTTCTCCTTTTTTATTATTGCTTGCTATTGTTAATTATCTAGCGTTGTTTTTTTTTCCTTTTTGGAACATTACTTTATTGAAAAAAAAAAGTCCAAATTACAAAATTTTTAAAAAACTTTTTATAAACTATTA
Source organism: Typopeltis vanoorti (assembly GCF_054136105.1). NCBI lineage: Eukaryota > Metazoa > Arthropoda > Arachnida > Uropygi > Thelyphonidae > Typopeltis > Typopeltis vanoorti. The sequence goes on along the minus strand of NC_143566.1, from coordinate 28,647,427 downwards.
ATAAATTATATGTAGGATTAAAATATTTTAGTTAGTTATTTAGAAAATTCTTCAAACAATTTTGTAAAAAAAAATATTAATCTTACCAATTTTAGTTTTATATAGACTTTCTTGAAATAAACCTAGAATGCGATGGTTTGAAATGTGATGTGATAGGCAAATCTAGTCCTTTTCAGGACTTCCAGGGTAACAATTAGCAATGCTGAACCGAGGAAGTAAACTGAGGTTCGGCTGTTGCTGTTATCCTGGGTGTGAGTTTTTGAGTTCGCTCCCTTAGGGTTTTTACCTTAAGGGAGCACTTTGAGTCTCCGGGGAGCACTTTGAGACTTTCTTGAAATAAACCTAGAATGCGATGGTTTGAAATGTGATGTGATAGGCAAATCTAGTCCTTTTCAGGACTAGGAAGTAAACTGAGGTTCGGCTGTTGCTGTTATCCTGGGTGTGAGTTTTTGAGTTCGCTCCCTTAGGGTTTTTACCTTAAGGGAGCACTTTGAGTCTCCGGGGAAGGTGTTCTCCGGCAGGGCCCGCTGAGGGGTTCTTGTCGGTGAATTATTTTCCTCGGAATTTGAGCGGTTCTGCTCAGGAGTCGGGGAGCCCATCGGGGTGCTAGGATGGGGCGGCCGACCATGAGTGGAACCAACGCTGAGCGGTTCTGCTTAAACGGGGAGCCCGTCGGGGTGCTAGGACGGGGCGGCCGTCACTAAGTGGAACCAACGCTGAGACATGGACGGTCTTTCGCCCACTATGGAGTGGCCTAGAGATCGTCCGATTTTTTGAGATTTTACCCTTTACTTACTAATCAGGACTTCCAGGGTAACAATTAGCAATGCTGAACCGAGGAAGTAAACTGAGGTTCGGCTGTTGCTGTTATCCTGGGTGTGAGTTTTTGAGTTCGCTCCCTTAGGGTTTTTACCTTAAGGGAGCACTTTGAGTCTCCGGGGAAGGTGTTCTCCGGCAGGGCCCGCTGAGGGGTTCTTGTCGGTGAATTATTTTCCTCGGAATTTGAGCGGTTCTGCTCAGTGGTCGGGTAGCCCGTCACTGAGTGGAACCAACGCTGAGATATGGACGGTCTTTCGCCCACTATGGAGTGGCCTAGAGATCGTCCGATTTTTTGAGATTTTACCCTTTACTTACTAATCAGGGTAACAAATAGCAATGCTGAACCAAGGAAGTTAACTGAGGTTCGGCTGCTGCTGTTATCCTGGGTGATGAGTTTTTCAGTTCACTCCCTTAAGGTTTTTGCTTTAAGGGAGCACTTTGAGTCTCCGGGGAAGGTGTTCTCCGGCACGGCCCGCTGAGGGGGTTCTTGTCGGTGAATTATTTTCCTCGGAATTTGAGCGGTTCTGCTCAGTCGGGGAGCCCGTCACTGAGTGGAACCAACGCTGAGATATGGACGGTCTTTCGCCCACTATGGAGTGGCCTAGGGATCGTCCGTATTTTTGAGATTTTACCCTTTACTTACTAATCAGGGTAACAAATGGCAATGCTGTAGCCAATGATGTTTTAATTGAGGCTCGGCTATTGCCGTTATCCAGCCATGACTAGAGCGTTTTAGCTCAATAACAATCCCTCCACACAGATTTTCTTCATTCAGATGACGGGATAAAGAGTCAAGGACTCAGTCCATCGCCCAGTTCTTTTAAGAAGGTTTGAAATGTGGCTTTGAGGTTGTTTGGAATGGATTAATATACCCTTGGAGGGTAATGGATGGCAGTACTGTAGCCAATGAAGTTCTAACTGAGGCTGGACTATTGCTGTTACCCTCCTGCCATGATCAGAGCTTTAATAGCTCAATAATACCTTATCCCTACACTGTCCTCTACAGGACTTTATGGAAAATGACAATAAAGTCAATACTTTATTGAAAAAAAAAGTCCAAATTACAAAATTTTTAAAAAACTTTTTATAAACTATTAATAAATTATTTGTAGGATTAAAATATTTTAGTTATTTAGAAAATTCTTTAAACAATTTTGTAAAAAAAATATTAATCTTACTAATTTTAGTTTTATATAGACTTTCTTGAAATAAACCTAGAATGCGATGGTTTGAAATGGATGTGATAGGCAAATCTAGTCCTTTTCAGGACTTCCAGGGTAACAAATGGCAATGCTGTAGCCAATGATGTTTTAATTGAGGCTCGGCTATTGCCGTTATCCAGCCATGACTAGAGCTTTTTAGCTCAATTACACTCCATCCACACAGATTTTCTTCATTCAGATGACGGGATAAAGAGTCAAGGACTCAGTCCATCGCCCAGTTCTTTTAAGAAGGTTTGAAATGTGGCTTTGAGGTTGTTAGGAATGGATTAATATACCCTTGGAGGGTAATGGAAGACAATGCTGTAGCCAATGAAGTTCTAACTGAGGCTGGGCTATTGCTGTTACCCTCCTGCCATAATCAGAGCTTTAATAGCTCAATAACACCTTATCCCTACACTGTCCTCTACAGATAACGGGGAAAATGAAAAGCATTCTTACTTCGCCCCTTTAAGCCAGTCCTTATAAGGACTAAGGAAGGTTTGAAATGTGCACAAATGCAATCTCTCCAAAACACAGAGTTTTTGTTTTCTCGGTTTCTGCTGAGGAGAGTTTCAGATTTCGGTGGGCTTGACTGAGAGAGCATTTTGAGTCTTTGGGGAGGGCACTTTCCGGCATGAACCGTGTCGGTGGGTGATTTTCTCTGGAATACGAGCGGTTCTGCTCAGTGGTGGGGTGAGTCTGTCACCGAGTAGAACTAACGCCGAGTTGGACGGTCACTCGTAGGGAGTGGTCCGGGGGATCGCCTAATTTTTAGAGGGGAACTTTACTTAAAAATCAGTCTCGCTGAGCAGTTTGCTCAGATAACATTTTGAATTAAACACAGTCGTCCGCGGTTTCGCTTATTCACGGTCCGAAGATATTAATGGAAAATTCCAGAAATAAACAATTCATAATTTATGAAACATAATGTTGGGTCTAATATCCCCTCTGCCTATTTAATTTTACATCGCCTAAATGAAGCTATTTGGCTCTTTCTTTTAGTAATTGACAATTTTGATCCCAGAGGTAGTCCAACACCAGGGCAACTCGTTGGAAAGGTGGAGAAAGCTACACGCTCCTTGCAGCCTTTCGGAAATCGTGAATATCTGGAATTGCGTTCCGTTCTGAGTAGTTCTCAGTAATAAGATCGACTGTCGCGATATAATCACAGGCGTGTGTTCAAGTAACCCTTATTTTACTTAATAATGGACCCAAAGTGTGTTGTGTATGTAGTTTCTCCTCTAGGCAGCTCAGACCACCATCTAGTTCAGATTTGTTTCATTGTCCTTATTGTTTTATCCGTGTATGAGCGTTTCTTCTTCTTCTCTCTTCCATCATCTATGTGGATGATGATGAGGCCGAATGAACTCTTTCCACTTCTGTCTGTCCCGGGAGAGTCCGAAGAATTTTGTCCAGTTTGGTGTCATGTGTTGCGATTTAGTTTTCAGGTCCTCTTTTATTTTGTCTATCCATCTCATTCTGGACCGTCCTTTGGATCTTTTACCTTCCATCGTTGTATTCAGGGCTTTGAATGGTAATCTTTCTGTTCCCATTCTGGTCACATGGCCCAACCATCGCAGGTCTTCTTTCTTGGATTTTGTCGATTATTGTTATTTCTTGTTTTAGTCGTTTCCTTATGTCTTCGTTTCTTAGTCGATCCAGCAGAGACACTCCAAGCAATCTTAGCCAACTCATTTCAGTAACTAATAATTTTTTCTCTTCAGCCTTTTTGAGATTCCAGCATTCACTTCCATAGAGGAGTATTGGGAGGACCATTGTTTCTATGAAACAATGGTCCTCCCAGTTACTTATGAGCGATTACAGATGTTTATTCTTCGTTGTACCGGGTTTTATAATAATTTTAATGTTCTCCTTTTTTACTATTGCTTACTATTGTTAAGTGTCTAAGGTATTTTTCTTTTTGGAACACTACTTTATTGAGAAAAAAAAGTCAAAATTCCAAAACTTTTCAAAACGTCTTATAAAACTATGAATAATTTATTTGTAGAACTAAAATGTTTTAATTAGTTAGAAAAAATTTTTAAACAAATTTAAAAAAAAAAATAATAATAATACTTACTTCTTACCAATTTTTGTTTTTACATAAACTTTCCTAAAATATTTTCATAGAATTAGTGAACAGTAACTTTATATTCTTGTGGAGCAACTTTATCAAGTATATCTGAGTAATTCTTGCTCAGATTATATTTTAAAAAAAAGGAAATGTTTTATTTATTTTATTAAATAAATAAAATAATAAAACTGTGCAATATGTTCAGGCAATTTCTTTCTACATTATTAGGAAGAAGTTTTTAATTTGTGGAGTCGACCTCACTCTGAAAGCCATAGGGTTTCAGGACAATATAGGATATGTAGAAAGTTTTTTGCCTTGGGTTTATTATATGTTAAAGATACCAAGAAATTTTATACTTGGGTTTAATCTTTTCTCAAGGAAGTAAAACAATGTTTTGAGCGTGAAATATGAAATTTGAGCTACTTATATATAGAGGCCAATGACTTCATATCACTTGTCTTAGATACCATATATATATATATATATATATATATATATATATATATATATATATATATATATATATATATATATATATATATATATATATATATATATATATATATATATATATTATCTATTTTCGGATATATTATCCTGAAACCCTATGGCTTTCAGAGTGAGGTCAACTCCAGAAATTAAAAGCGACTTCTTCCTAATAATGAAAAAAGAAATTGAACAAGCACAGCAAAACATTTATTTAGTTGAAAATATATTATGAGCAAGAATTGCAGTAATGCAGAAATCATGTATGTCTCATAGATTGGTGTTTGAGGAGAGTGCTGAGAAATCGTGTTTTCCTGATGCTGAGATTAAGGATGCAGAGCGTGAAGGTGAAAGAGATGTTCATTTTGGATGAGAGTAATGACTAGAGACAATAGTGGGATGCGAGAAGATAGTAAAGAGTTGCTGGTGCATGCGAAAAAAGAAGAGCGAAGAAGTAAACGTTGAGTTGAATCTGTCGCGATGGTATGAGAGAGGCTGAATGAGACGGAAAGCAATGATCGCGAAGGAGTCAACTGGAAGATTGTGTATGAGGGATGGTGTGGAGTTCGTGGATGGGTGGAGTGAATTTGATGAAAGGAAGGATTTCGATAAGGTGCACGGCTTGCTTTTGATTGGATTTGGGGTCAAAATCTTGAGAAGTGTTGCTCTTTTGAGAGAGATGCTGGTTAGAAGCGGTCCAGGCAACCTAGAGATTAATAAGTGGGAGAGAGTGGTCACGTGATGCCAAATGTAGCTCCCTAGGTTCTTAACTTTATTGGAATAAGCACACAAGGTGTTAAGAAGGTTATTTGATTAAGGGGTGTTGCAGTTTATGCACACTAATACCAGAAGCTATCGAAATAAGCGTCAGGAGTTTTCGGCATTGGTTAGCCAAAGTTAGGCAAACGTTATAGGCATTAGTGAGACTTGGTTGACCGAGAATGACATAGTCGTAGGAAAAGAATGCAAAGGATAGAGTATTTTCAGAGAGAACGGAAAGAACAAGATGGGGAATGGGGGTTACTAATAAGAGGACGAATTGAACCCCCCCCCCCAATTAGGAGTATATCAGGGAGACAGGAATGCAGCTGAAAGGTCACTCGAGTCTCTTTGGTGTGAGACAGAGTCCTACAAGACGAAATATGCAATTGGTTGCTGCCATAATCTAGTGGGTATACTCGAGAATGTAAATGGCATGCATTGGCATATTAACATGATGAGTGCAGGTGGAGAAATTATTAGGATCTGATCATTGCATGAGCGAACTTAATTTTCGCCAATCTACAGTATACTTTTACGAAATGTTCACCATTTACTTATTCTAAATAACTATCGCGAACTTAAAAAAACAAAGAAGTTCCATAAATTAAATCAGTATTATTAGCAAAAAATTGAAAGAAATATGGCTTATCTTTTAGAATCCATGACGTTCATCAAAAATCCTCGATCTCAAAAGCGTGATTAGTTCTTTCTCTTTTTTAAGCACACCCTGCTTCTTCTCCACTATTAAATAACATCCATTTCATTATTAATTCTAAAAAAAAAAAGACGTATAAAATTTCAATATAATTTTCATCGTATTAAAAATATAACTTGAAAACATACAAAGATAAATTCCTAAAAATAAAAGAATTATTGGTTAACTGAATGTTTGACTCACGAGTTCATTTGTCTGCTTGAGTTAGAATTTAGAAATTATGGAAATATTGGAGAAATGAGACAATGTAAAGGGGAATTTTTACAAAATTCACGATCGAAATAAAGTGATTTAATTAGAAAAAAAAAAAAGAAAATTAAAGGTCTATTTCATAAAATAAATAGAATCTACTAATTCGCAATTAAAATAAATTTAGACGTAAAGGAGATAAAATGACATCATTTTTGTGAATTTCTAAAGCCAACTGAAGTGACGTCAGTGTATTTGCATAGCTGTGGCCAATCACAACATACCGCAACAATTTACAGTCGCGCCATCTAGCGACGACAAAACACCGATGTAAAGTTACATATTTTGGTTAGCGATGGAAATACTAACTACCAGGGGCGAATTCTCCATGCTTGCTGCTCAAGCTAATTAATTGAGAAAGAAGTAATATTTATTTGTTAATAAATGCATGCACTTATAAGCATTCCAGTTAGGCTTTTATTTTTGTAGACAGAAGATGTCTTAAGCTTACGCGGCAATAATTGAGCTTTGCGTTGCGTATGGAAGGCCGATGCTTGCTCGTCTAGTCAAAGCTACGTTGGCTTGCTCGGTTGTATGAGTTTCCAGTTCCTCGCAGCAGTACTGTGATTTCATACACGCGCATAGCCATTTCACGTCGTCATACTCTGTTGCTTAAACGCAGGCCATACACAGTCAATGTAGCTCTAGCCAGTGAGCTTCAGCCAGCCTTTACAATGTGTGTGTGTGTGTGTGTGTGTGTGTGTGTGTGTGTGTGTGTGTGTGTGTGTGTGTGTGTGTGTGTGTGTGTGTGTGTGTGTGTGTGTGTGTGTGTGTGTGTGTGTGTGTTTTGCTTGGGAAAATTAAGTTACATCCAACTTTTCATGAGAATATTATTGACCAGTTCAATAAAGAAGAACCGTAGGGTAGAATTTGTATTCAAGTAGCTAAATTTAAAATAGAATATCATATAAATGTTGTATTTGTATGATTAAATGTACATACATTTTTAAATATATAGTTTTAAATGGTCAGTAATTCATTATTCCTCTAATCAGATCCTTCAATCACACCTCTCATTCCCTGAATGATAACAAGAGCAAGCGTGAATTTTAAGACCAGCATTCGCCCCTGCTAACTATGAGTACAATATTACAGTATAACAATTCTAAGCATCCTATTATATACAATTAATTTTCTTAAATCTATTACAATGTTGACATTATTATGTGAATGAATTTTAAATATATAATGAATATATACAATTTATCAAATATATTATTTCCTCAGAAGATAGAATAACCAGAATTTAAATTAACATCACTTTAATTCCAACTGTTTTGGGTTTTTTTTTTTTTTTTTTTGGTTTTTTTTTTTAAAGATTCACCGTTTACTGTAATATTTATCATAATCTTTAATATGCCCTCGCTTATATATCCATTGAATCGTTCCTATTAAGTGATTATATGCACCTTTAAAAACTTAATTGATTGCTTTTCCCGTAATGTCCATACCAGTAAGCACAGCTGCAATACCATCTCTATTCGCGGATTACTAATTCAAATAAGTTCGTTATCGTTAACAGATTCAAAGAAAGGCTTTCGAAATAAAAGGTAACCGTTTAACATACCAGATAAGTTAGCGGGAAAGATTTTCTACTTGGATATTTCCTTTTTCTGGTCCAGATAGATATGCGTCCATCAATTTAAGGCAAAAGTCTCCGAATGTCGCTTGAAGGGCTGAGTATTATTGACAGCTTGAAACAATAAAAGCTGATATTATTGTTCCACCTCTAACAACAATCCCAGAGCTTCGTTGCACTTTTAATGAATGATTGTTAAACAGAAGTTTGCATTCTTTACGAATAGAAAATAAAACTGCTTATTTTTATTTTAATATGTGCATACACATGCGAGTCGTTATGGCCACCTGCCTAGTAGCGTTTTTGGATTTGTTTGGATGAGATAATTGTTTACATTCACATTAGATTGTCGTTGATCAGAAACAGGTTCGACGGTCATAAAATTTTGGCTTGTGTGTGTGGTGGGGGAGGGATTATGGCATAAATTTATATTCTTACACTTAAGAATATACGCTGTCAAAACCACAATCTGCCTCTGACTAATTTTATGAATATTGCCAAGGAAAGAACATCTAAATATTAGCATATCGTTCCCATTCGTATATACTGAGTTCAGAAAGAAATTAAATTACAGGATTGCAATGTGGTAATCCTTTTGGACCAAAAATCCATTATGACTTCCGAAACATTACGAAGAAATTTCTTAGAACTCTGTGATTTAAATTTGGGATCTTCAAAGATATTCTAGACACTCCTTTTGCATCGCACACAACACTAATGCTATCACGTTTTAAGAAAGTCCAGTTAATTGCGAAGAAGTTAAATAAATGTGAAGTATCTTCCATCTGCACCTTTCCAAATTATAAAACTTAAACCGTTTTTTACTATGCCACAGATTTAAGGAGGATGAATCGAAGCAGTTTACTCACTCTATTGCCAATGTAGATCTCTGGAAGTTCTGATCTTTGAAGAATTAAGAAACTCTGGTGAGAAATCTTCCAGTTTTATCCTATAAATGCATGCGTTTAATTGATATATCTCTCCATCTAAATGAGTCTCAACTGTGTATAGAGAGTGGTTATTGTCTCTGATATTGTCAGCCGGTTAGTGATAATCGCTGATGAGTAAAAGGTTTGTTTATGCTGCAGTATTATTAGCGATCTATTGTTGCAGAATACAGCGAAACGATGACAAATTTTTATTTTTTACTATTTTATTTATTTATTTATTTTATTTGACCAATGTATTTCAACTTACATTCACAAAGAATCTGGTAAACACCAGCTAACGATAGAGGTGACAGCTTGTCTTTTGTGGATGGTAACAGATGAGAAATAAGATCTAAGAAAGTTATGCTTTAGATGCGGTCTTACCCCTTAATGCCATAGCTTCTTGATAATATGAAAAATACAGAAATAGGTGGACAAACAAGCTTCCTTTAGTAAACCTCAAGGAACACCATGGGGTTTACTAAAGGGAGGTTCTGTACATTTGCCTATATTATATATTGGTTGCATTATGCTTGGAATAACTGAAGAGGTTAAAGATCTTGCAGTTATAGTGGATAGAATTTGGAATTTCAAAGGTCACAGTAAAAATTGCAAATACAACTCAGAAGAGAATTGCGAGGACATCTAAGGATATTGAAGATTGAAGTCATTTTGCCTCTTGACAAAGGTGATATGAGCGCCTCTACTACTGTGCGCAGAGTTGATCTTGGAGATAAAAAAAAGTTGTGGAAAGGGTGCCAAAAAAAAAAAAAAAACGTGAATGTTGGACGCATTCACACCAATGATAAAACATACATCATTACCGTAATTTGTCTTGTCAAAAAGAAATCATAGACATCGGTGCCAGATAACTTCCATTTATTAGTGACTCCAATTTATTAAATAAATCGATCAATAAAGAGTGATCTTATAGAATGCTACCCTGCACATAAACACTGACGAAATATTGAAAATGATTTTTGATAGTGGAATGATTATTTGTTTCTGTCCATACGAGTAAACTGCAAATGTTGTGTGCGCTATTGTGTATAAATTAAACTTCATCACATCACAAGGTGATACATCAAAGCCAATTATAAGACTTCAGCTGTTCCCTAGTTTATTTGTGTGTGTGTGGGTGGGTGGGTGGCAAGATTCTGCCACCGTCAGTCTCTTCCCGACCAAATGTCAAGTCTCTTTGTATGGTTACCACCCACGAAGGTTTTTACTAAACCTACAGTACATTTGTACCGCGGGTGGGCTAAGGAGTTTTTTTGGTCAGTTATTTGTAATTTTATTTTATTTATTTTTGCATGGTCCAGAATCTCTGCTCTATAGACCACACCTGGAACTTTTCCACTTCAGGCCTCCAATAATGTTGTCGCACTCCGGGTGATGAAATTCATCTTCTACATAAAGACAATCGCAAACATCCATGCCTAACGGCGGGATTCGAATATTGCTGTTGTTGGATTCGACTTGCTGCTTGGAGAGGATAACTAAATTTAGATTTTTTTAAAAAAAAGATATCTTTTATCCAATATACAACGGTTTTTACCCTAAATTAAAATTCATGTCAATTAAAAGCGTTTTTTTTATTTTTTTTATTTAATGATTTTCAAATCTTCGGATTATTTGCGGTTGATGCCTTCATTACATTGTTGATGTTTGTGCTGCAACCATGACTTGTATTTTGGAAACGTGAGGTTTCCGGACACAATTTTATTATTATTATTATTATTATTATTATTATTATTATTATTATTAAGAGAGACCTCCAGGGAGTCAGAGACTCATCGAGGTTGGTCACATACTACACACACACACACACACACACACACACACACACACACACACACACACACACACACACACACACACACACACACACACACACACACACACACACACACACACACCAGCTATCACACTTATTCTTCAATTCATTCACACTGCTTGCAGCCACAACATCCAAAGGCAATCCATTCCAATCATGCACCACCCTCTGAGAGAAAAATCTAATCCTCACACCCTTCTTGGCGGCCTTCATTCTTAGCTTCAAAGGATGCCCTCTCGTCCTTTCCCCACCCTCCATAAATTGAAAACTTCTATTAATCGAAATCCTGTATGATCCTTTCAGAAGTTTGTAAGTCTCAATCATATCACCCCTCTTTCTCCAGTTTGCTAGTGTCTGCAGCTTACAAATTCTGAATCAGTCTTCATAATCAGTATTCCACAATCCTAACATAATTTTTACCACTCCTTTGCTCTCTCTCTCTCTCTCTCTCTCTCTCTCTCTCTCTCTCTCTCTCTCTCTTCAATATATCAGAATCACAAAGGAAACCAGGAGACCAGACCTGCGTACAATAGTCCAAGTGAAGTCTTATCAAGGCCTTGTAAACATGCAAAATGTGAGACCTTTTCGTTGATTTTAAGATGTAAAATATGACCTTAAAAATTAAATATGTTAATAAAAAATCTGAAATGTTATGAAATGGGGTATGGATAAGGGTATAATTGTTGTTTTTTTTTTGTGACATATGGTATCATTGTCATTCACCAGGAATGAGAAGAGAATCTGCATCCTCAGTATAACTTTGCTGAAACGCATAATGCTAAAATAAAGAGTTTGGAAGTCGTCAAATACACAGTGACCGAAGAATTTGCGATCGGTGTGCAATTCGCGCATACTTCCTGACAAATGGTAGCACAAAGACAGGGTTCTCCACCAAGACAACGCTTTCAATTTCCTGGCTTCCAAAAACACGACAGTCATTTCCTGTCCCCACTATTCGCCTGACCTCTCCCGGTGAGACTTTTACCTATTCCCCAAGATGAAATTACGGCTGGAAGGACGTCTTTCTGACACGACTGAGATCTAGGCAGAATTCGAGGAGGTGCTAAAAGGAGTCACACTTCACACTGCACGGATGCATGGACTTGTGGAAAAACCTCTGGGAAAAACCGCTGTGTGCCCGCCCAAGGGGACCGCGTCGAAAGAGACGGTGGAAATAACAAGTTGGGTAATTTTTTATGGGCAAATTCTCTGAATGTTTCTGTTCAAGACGCTCCTTCTCACCTGTACAATTATATATATCATCATCATCATCATCAAATTCCTGCCATGTACCCTCAAGGGGTGTACAGGATATGACAGTACTACATGAAAAAATTACATCATTACTAACTTCCTATGTACAATTTTCCTCCAAATCATTCTGTTACTTGTCAAGACTCCAACATTATTAGATCTTATATTTCTATCGTCTAAGGCACTTTGTACCGTATCAATCCACCTATATCTTGGTCTTCCTCTGGGTCGTTTACCTGGCAGAGAACACTTGTTTTACTAATCTTTCCTCTCCCATTCTATTTAAGTGGCCATACCACCTGAGATTAGCTCTGCTAACGCATTCCTGGATGCTGACAATGTCAAGTTCTTTCCTAATATCCTCATTTTTAATATGATATTGCCATTGATGCCATCTGTTCACGCCTCTAATCTTTCTCAGGACTCTCATATCTGCAGTCTCTAGTCTTTGGTCAAGTGTTTTACTTGACCCAGCTCTCAGATCCATAAGTTAAAACTGGTTTGAACACTGTCTTGTATACAGCTAATTTAGTGTTCCGACTAATTTCTTTCTTATTCCATATGAATTTATTCAATTGACTTCCCACCATACCAGCTTTGCTGATTCTGTTGTCTATTTCTATATTTAATTTACCATCTTCACTAAAAATCGTGCCTAAGTAGCTGAAATGTTTTACTTGTTCCACAGGTTCTCCATTCACAACACAGTTGACATTTTCAATGATTCTGCCTATTTTCATTGTCTTTGTCTTTTTATTGCTGACCTTCATACCATATCTATTACAACAGCTATTCAATTTAGTCAGAGAATCTTGCAGACTTGTAGCGGATTTATTTAGAAGTATAACATCATCCGCATAAAGCAAAGAGCTGACATTACCATCTCCAATTTGATATCAGGTTTAATACCACATTCCTTCATAATGTGATCCATATAGATAATGAATAACAGAGGGGATAATGTACATCCTTGTCTCACACCAGATTTAACATTAAACCATCTTCCTGTACTTCCTTCAATTCTAACTGCTGACTTACAACTCAAATAAAGACTAAGTATTGCTTGATATAATTCCCCATTGATACCATATAACTGCAGCGTATTGAATAGCTTCTCTCTTGGCACCTTGTCATATGCCTTTTCCAAATCGACAAAACTTAAATACAGATCTTTGTTGTATTCCCATGCTTTCTCGACTATTTGTCGTAAAGTGAAGATCTGATCCTGACAGCCTCTATTTGGCCTGAATCCAGCTTGTTCTTCACCAAGCTTTTCTTCCACAATTCTTCTCAACCGTTTCTCAAATATACTTGCATAGATCTTGCTAGGAACACTCTGCAGGGAAATACCTCTGTAATTCTCACATTCAGTTTTATTTCCCTTTTTATATATGGGTACTATGAGAGCTCTACTCCAATCATCGGGAATTCTTCCCTCTGTCCAGGCTTTCTGAACTATGCAGTGCAGCCACTGTAAGACTTTTATACCACCATACTTCAGCATTTCTGGTCGAATATCATCTACTCCTGCTGCCTTTCCACATTTCAATCCCTTGATGGCTTTTTCTACTTCAAGTATGGATAGGTATTCCTGACTGCATGCCTGGTCAGTGTTTTTTATCACTGTGCTGTCATCACTGCTTGTTTCATTTAGCAGTTTTTCAAAGTAATTACTCCATACTTCAAGGATATCTTTTTATCCTGTTTTCATGTCACCTTTATCATCTCTAACTCCTTTTACAGCACTCTTTCCTCCATTCCTAAGCTTCTTCAACAACCTCCAGAATATTTTGCCACCTTCTTGATATTTATTTTCTATATTCTTGCCAAAGTCCTCCCATGACTTTTGTTTAGCTAGTTTTACAAACTGTTTAGCCTTCTTACATTTGTCTCTGTATTCTGTAAGAGTAAAAGCTGACTTATTTGCCAGGAACTTTTGATATGCTTTTTTCTTTTCCTTCACTGCCTCTTTAACTTCCTGTGTCCACCAGGGAGTTCTGATTTTTTTATCCTTGCAGACAATCTCAATACATGCCTCTCTGGCAGAATCAATCAATGTTTTCTTCAGAGTTTGCCACTGAATCTCCAAGGTTTGATTCCTGTTCTCAAACTCTTTCATTTTCTTTTCAATAATCTTTGTGTATTTTAGTCTACAGTTCACATCTGAGAGCTGCTCAACTTTTATTCGCTTTAAAACTTTCTTACATGTTATTCTTTTCAATATGAAATTCAATTTTATCCTGCTCAAGACTAAATAGTGATCAATTCCAATTTCAAATCCTCTGTACACTCTGGTGTCCTGCACCAGGGAGAAAACATCACTATCAACAATAACATAGTCAATGAGACTTTTCTTATTCCTTGCCTCTTCTCTCCATGTGAATTTGTGCACATTTTTATGTTGGAACATGGTGTTAGTAATAACCAGTCCATGTCCTGAGCAGAAATCCAACAGATATTTGCCATTATTATTAGCTTTGCTCTTTTCTCCAAATTTTCCCAAAATATTTTTGTATGTCTCACAATCATTTCCTACTCTGCTATTTAGATCCCCAACAAGGACCAACTTTTCCTTTTTCATTGTGCCAGTTGCTTTTTCTAGAGCGTCAAAAAATTCCTCCACTTCTACCTTAGTAGAACCTTCTGTGGGACCATAGGCACAAATAAGTCTCATTGTCCAGTTCCCCATTCTCATATTTGCCCACATTACTCTACTTGAGACTGACTGCCATTCAAGATTAGCTTCGTATTTTGTGTTGAATACTATGGCTACTCCTTCTTTTCCTTAATTGTCATTGCCTGAATATAACATTTTGTATTTATTGCTCACAAAGATCTCACCAGTTTTGGTCTTTTTTGTTTCAGTCACCCCTATTATGTCGATCTGGTACTTATCTAATTCCTCAGCTAGCTCCATTTCTTTGCCATTCAGGCTTCTTACGTTGATAGTACCGATCTTTAACTCTGGTGATGTTGAGTTGGGGTTTGTTTTCAGATAAATAAAAAAAATGATGGTACAACATGACAAAAATTATATATATATATATATATATATATATGAAGGAGAAGTGGAACGGAGGATGCAATCTTCAGATTTTGAGGTTACGCTATCAGGAAGAAGGAAGAGGGCATTTCGCAAGTTTGTAAGTGGGTCAAAGCTTCATGGAATGCTATGAAAACTGAGACAGTGTAACGACTGTCTTCGTTTTCTACTGTTAAATCATTTAAGAAGTTTTGGCATTAGTAATGCACTGGATGGTACAGAGGACAATTTGTTGTATGAGGACTCGGATTCTGATTTAGAAGAGGTTTCGAGTCTCTTCATTTAGCTCTGGAGATGAATTTCTGGGTTTTGACGAGGAAGATTGAAAGGTGGGTACTCTTTTCTAGTTAGATTAGGTATTTGTTGAAAGTAGACCTACTTATTACTTTATAATTGAAATACCGTAAATTCATTATAATATTCAGTGATAAAGTTTTTTCCCTAAAAAATGTGTTCCAAAAATGGGGTGCGTCTTATACGCCGGCAAATACGGTAATTACATAAATTTTTATTTAAAAAACAAATTTCAACAAAAGAATATAAGTGTTCGGAAAAAGATATTGTGAAATGAAAAGTGTGACTAAAAAGTTTGGGAAACGCTAACATGGATGAGTCCGTTCTAACTAAAAGCAAGAATGTGCTTAAACAAGCACAACAGCGAAATGTAAAAATTGAACCAATTGAGGAATGCACCGCGTGAATCTTTTGGCCCAGGAAAATGTACTCCTTAGTCACAATAATTTCAGAAATCAATTTGATAATGTAATTTTTTTCTTTTTATTCGTAGAATTTATTTCATGGATGTACGCATGCCAGTCACTGAATTAGAAACTTTTATTTAATACCGTGTTGGACCTCCTTTAGCCTGAATTACTGCCCACGTGGGTTTGGCATAGATTTCACGAGGTGTCTTTTAACAGGCTCAGACCTGTTTTTCTAATGTGGCATACATTCTCAATGGGATTCAGATCCGACCTTTGTGATGGCCAGGGAAGATGATGGAAGTCACTGTCATGCTCACTGAACCACTGCTGAACAATTCTTGCGCGATGGACAGTTAGCACACTCTCGTTCATGAAACAACTCACCGTGCCTACGAAGAATATCTGAACATTATTGCCAATCAAGTCAACATTGCAGGGTGGTCTTGATTAGCAATAATGTTCAGATATTCTTCGTAGGACACTTGGCCCTTCCGTGCAATATCAGGGGACCCGTTTCCATACCAACAGAACATTCCTCACAGCATGACCTCCTCCGGAACCTTGAGTTGTATTTGCAAGGCAAGCTGGGTTCATTGCTTCATGGGGCTACCGCTAAACTCTCTGTTTAACGCCAGTGTACGGTGACTCGTCGGACCACATTACTTTTTTCGGTCTTCCAGTGTCCAGTCACGATGTTCCTGACACCACTGTAGACAAACGTCTCGGTTCTTTGCAGAGGTTAGCGGTTTTCGTATAAGCATGCGACTGCCATTACTGATTCTCTTCAATTCCCTGCACACAGTTCGGTGAGATATGGGAACAGCTTTCATTAAATCTTTTGCCAGTTGCTGCACACAGGAAGTTCTGTTTGTCCGTACAAGCCCTGACAAACTGTCAGAAAGCAGATCGCCGAAGACAATCTGACAATCTGCTTTCTGTCTTAGGACAACAGTTATGGCTGTTAGACAAACGATGTGGATTATTTTTCCACTGATTAAACACCAGGCATATCTCACCTTTTGAGAAACCCGTCACATCTGCTGTTTACAAAATCGTAGCTGCAGGCAGACGGGAACCCACAATAAGTCCATTATCGAACTCCGAAATATCTTTTATTTTTGCCATTGTAATCAACCCTCTAGAATCTAAATGATTACTGACAGTAGCATTCTTAAATAGTTGCCTAGAAGTGGTGATGCACGTGACCAAGTATTTTGCATATACGCTGCGTAAGTGATTGCCTCTTTTTGACATCAATCTACCCAAGCCGGTTGAACTGATTTAAGCAGACTTGCGATGCAAATTAATCTGGAAAATTTCTCTCATTTCCTTATCTTGTATCTGCTGTGTGTTTTCTCTACTCTGGGAAATTCCTATTTATTCTCAGATATTTCTAAGTGGTGCCTCCTTTATTTCTTTGTTTTAAAGATGTCACCATTAATTACATTTTAACGTTAATTAATATAAATTGCGACGTTTTATTTAATCATCCAAATTAATAATTAAAATATGACATTAATAGAGCTCTTCACGAAATTGTGCACTTTTCAAAAAAAAAAAAAAAAAACCCTTTACCTTCCATATAGAGCATTAACTAAAATAAAGTGCTAAAGCATACCCAATTACCATCGTACACAAATCACACCAACCACAAAATGCATATTTTACCAATAATCTGTACATATATTCCACATGCAGACTTATGGACATTTGCATGTTCATATTTAAGAATAACCATAAACATTGCGTCATTAATTCTGAAAAAAAAAATGAAATACAGATAGAGGTGAAATGTTAGTTGAACTTAAATATCTCTTAAGTACATTTAGAGAACAAATACAAAAATATATAAAGAGTATTAGGAATTATAAACACGTTAACACAAGATTATTTTAATATTTGTCAAATATTTCAGTCTGAAAATAACAGACTATCTTCAGTGGCAACATAGGAACAATTTTTAACAAGGTGGAATACCAACAATTGATCATTGAAAAGTAGAACGAGCCGCGTGATGTTACATTGCTAAGCACTAAGAGAGGGAAATTTTCATCAGAGTGATGACTAAATTATAGGCATTAATTCATAATTTCATATAATAATCTTAATTTTTAAATAACATTAGACTAATGTAGGAATTAATAGTCTCAATAAAAAAAAATAACGTGTTATCCTGATTAAACTTTCCCATATTTTTGATAAAGATATACATCATTTCGATTCAAGTTACGGCGTTGAAGTAAGGCTTCGGCACTTTCTTTAAATAAATGTTCAAATTTATAGCGACATCTGTGTAGGAAGCGAGTCTTGGACCAGAGGATGTTGTGGCCTGTCTCTATCCCGTGCTGAGCCAATCCAGACTTATCGGATTTGTTGTGCAGAATGTATGATTGATGTTCTTGAATTCTTTTTTCTATAGAGCGTCCTGTTTGTCCAAAGTAGGATAGATTGCAGTTACAAGGAACTTGATACACACCAGACAGAGACATAATTGAGCGTTTATCTTTAGAAGAGGGGAAATAGGTGAATATTTTGTTAATAGGTATATATACCTATTAACAAAATATATAAGAGGAATATGTGTCTTGTGAATTTTAAGTAGACCATAAAATCTAGGAGGTCTTGCGAAATGAGTTTTTAGCCTTTCTATCGTGTCTGCATCCAAACTTATCACCTCATCTAGAAGGGAATTTAAGAAGAAATTCAAACTGAAGAAATTAAATTCCCTTCTAGATGAGGTGATAAGTTTGGATGCAGACACGATAGAAAGGCTAAAAACTCATTTCGCAAGACCTCCTAGATTTTATGGTCTACCTAAAATCCACAAGACAGATATTCCTCTTCGTCCTATAGCGGACTGTATTGATAATATTTAGCGAAATTATTGAAATCACATATAGGCAAATCGCGATCTTTTTTGAAAAACTCTTCGGATTTCCTAAATAAATTAAAAAATATCTCATTACAACCTACTGATCTTATGGTGAGCTTCGATGTAGAATCTCTATATACTAATGTACCTCTCAAAGAGATTTTACAATTACTTGCTGACATCTTCCCACAAGACATTATAAAATTATTCGATTTCCTGATGCAATCTGGATATTTCTTGTGTCAAAACAAATTCTACAACCAAGTGGAAGGAATGGCCATGGGAAGTTCGCTTTCACCTGCTCTAGCCAACTTTTATTTGGAAAATCTAGAAGACGTCCTTTTCATCTATATTCCCTCAACCATCCTTTTGGGTGAGATATATACAGTAGATGACATCTTTTCAGTGTGGCCTCATAACAGAGATTCCTTACCTTCCTTTTTAGCCAGAATATCAATTCCTTACATCCTCGTGTTAAGTTTACCATGGAGATTGAAAAATACAACAAGTTAGCATTTTTAGACGTCCTTCGCATCCGTTCACCTTCTGTAAACCGTACAACAACAGTTTACAGAAAACCAACTTTCACAGCCCGTTACATTCTCAAAGAATCTGCTCATCATCCTTGTCAAAAAACAGGAATCATGAAATGTTTAATCCGACCATCCAGAACTAATTGTTCAACTCCTCATGAATTACAGAAAGAACTTTCAACTATCAAACATCACATGAAATTAAATGGCTTCTCCGAAAAGAGTACACAACATCTGTTCGATTCCTACAATCCAATCCAATCCAATCCAATCCAGAACAACAAAGAATCAATACGTCGAGTTCCAATTCCACATATTTCCGGGATTTCAGAGCCAATTTCAAGAATTCTGAAGAAATATGATTTAACAGCCACTTATATACCTATTAACAAAATATCCGCCTATTTCCCCTCTTCTAAAGAGATATACGCTCAATTATATCTTTGCCTATAGAAAAAAGAATTCAAGAACATCAATCGTATTCTGCACAATAAATCCGATAAGTATCGATTGGCTCAGCACGGGATAGACACAAGCCACAACATCCTCTGGTCCAAGACTCGCCTTCTACACAGATGTCGCTGTAAATTCGAACGTCTATTTAAAGAGAGTGCCGAAGCCTTACAACGCCCTAACTTGAATCGAAATGACTGTATGTCCTTATCAAAAATATGGGAAAGTTTAATCAGGATAACAAATTAATTATTTTTTTAATTGAGACTTTTAATTCCTACATTAGTCTAATGTTATTTATAAATTAAGATTATTATATGAAATTATGAATTAATGCCTATAATTTAATCATCACTCTGATGAAATTTTTCCTCTCTTTAATGCTTAGCAATGTAAAATCACGCGGCTCGTTCTACTTTTGAATGATCAATTGTTGGTATTCCACCTTGTTAAAAACGGTTCCTATGTAGCCACTGAAGATAGTCTGTTAGTTTTAGACTGAAATATTTGGCAAATATTAAAATATGCTTGTGTTAACCTGTCTATAATTCCTAATTATAATGTCACAAGTGTCTCTCAAGAATAAAGAGTATTAGAACAGCCATCAACAGGGACGATTCCAAAATACGGGAAGAAACCAAAGAAATTAAAACTTCCAAAGAATATAGCCCGGGATCTTATTAAATTAAAATTGTCGAAATATTAAAAATAACTTGCCAATTTTAAGAGAAGAAATTAGAAATTAGCTGCGAAAAGACATCAAAATCAGGCTAAACGATGTAGAAATACAATTTAAGTGAAGTAATATTGATTTATTCCTTATTTTATTCCTTAACATGATCTTCAACATTAAGTATTTTGAAGAAGGAATAACAACGCCAACATACACAGAATAAGGATCGGATATTATTGTTATTAGACTCCTCCAGGAAGTCCAAAGACTCATCGAGGGAGGGCACCTGCTGTACAACTCTGTCTTCACCACTCAATCCACCAACTGACCGCAACTACACCAATGCCATCTATCGCCGCCCACATTGAATTGATCACCACCACGAGTATTTCCAAGTACAATCACAAACATCCATGCCCACGGCGGGATTCGAACCCGCAACCTTTCGGCTGGAAAGCGGATACGCTAACCACTCGGCCAGCTAGGCTGACTCCCGGTAATGTGAGTATCTAATAGAGAGAACAGAAATGATCTGAAAGGAGTGTTTAGAGGATTGATTTGAAGTGCCTAAACACTTCATACTTGAATCTGCCTCTTCTGTGCGCCGCATACGAACATGAAGCTAAAGATTAAATCTGAACGAGCTTCTGGTTTCTTCTTAGATTGATTGTAGAATTAATATTCTCGGAGGATGCATATCGTAATCCAACTCATTGCTGGCTGCTTCCAGCATCTACGCAACGAGGACAATAATACTTCATGGACTGTATTCTAATATATCGATCACGTGATTACACAGTAGATTGTTTTAACGAGGAGCCAGAAAGAGTACCGAAAGTTATGATAGAACTAAGGTTGACTTAATAAGCAATACATAAATTCCATACAGAAACATAAAAAGATTTATCGGAAATGCTCACATACAAACCTAATAGAAATCATTTAACAAGCTGTAAAGAATGCGATTAAAAAGGCCAAAGAATTGTGTTTCCAAATTGAATTGATCAACTGGGTCACGATCTGAGAAAACGATGGCGATATTTGGATTCATCTCTGGGCAATTATAGTATTCGTATATTACCTGCTAGCATGGCTGAGTTGTTCAGTCTCAGACGAAGGCAGTAGAATTTTGAAATATTCCCAGGATGCTACAAAGATGTTTCATTTTTGATCTTTCACGTAATCGAACTGATGGAAATCGTGCAGTGCCAAATGACGCAGTCCACAATGGAGCTTCGACGATCTCTCAGTTAACCAGGTCATGTTGGAAAGTTGCCATAGAAATATTGGAAAAGTTCAGGAGTTCATTTCTGGTATCTGTATCGGTGTTTTTCGTATCACAATAATGACGCTCATTTATTCCAGAAGTATACAAGATAGGTAAACTTCGCATTGTGTTGGGAGTTGTACTACTTTTTTGACAAGAGATGGCAGCACATTGCCAACCACAGAAATGCAAACTTACTGCAGAGATTATTAAAAAAATTGATTAACAGTAAGTTGAATTGTTTAGGAAAAACGGATCCCGAGTTTTAGTTATTTTTTTAATACAATAAAACAGTTTCTTCTGATGGATCATTTATGACGGATTAAAGATCATTTGGTGTTTCAGAAAGTGTTTACTTCCGCTAAATGACAAAGAACATCATTTGTTCAAAACACTACTTGCACTGAAGCTCTAGTGTGATGAGTGGCTTCTTACTTTTCTGTGGAAATGCCAAGAAAGACAATGTAGTCAATATCTACAGATTGGAATCACAGCCATTCTCACATCCGTGAGAACAACAGAGCGCCTATTGTTTCCTTCCCCCCCCCCCACACACACTTTTCTTTCTTTCTTTCTTTCTTTATTATTGTTGTTTTATTTTTATTTTTTTGAATAAGTTAACTTACGCAGCGTATATGCAAAATACTTGGTCACGTGCGTGACTACGTGTTCTAGGCAATTATTTAAGAATGCTGCCGTCAAAATAAATTAGTTTGACTGCGTAACATCAGCTTGACGATAGAAAGTCAAAATTCTGAATGATTTTTAGTGTGGAGAGACGGAGGCGCTGAAAATTTAGAACCTCCATTTGGGTCATAATAAAGTCACAACTTTATTATGATACTCCTAAACCTGATTGATGGGGGTATCGGAGGGTTTTTTGTTCCTCACTTTACGCACTCGCGTGGTCCACATGTATTGCTGTTAAGCGAGCGTGTCAGAATTAACACTGGTTTGCAACACATAAGCCGTATGAAAAACTTAATCCCAATATTAGTACATCAAATGGATACTGGATGAGCAGCGTTATTTTAAGAGCTTTTGTAATCTTGATTTTTTTTCTGATTGACAACCTATTGATAAATAAAAGTGAAAAAACAATGTCTTAATACATTATATTTGAAAAATTCTATGCGTCAATAAGGACAATTTTAGTGCAGAAAACATCAACAATTATATCAGTTACTGTTACCAAGTACAACAATTAAAATACGTCACTAGCTTTTATTATTATTATGAAAGCAAAATAATTAAAATATGAATTCTTGTCTTCAGTTTGACAGGTGATATACGCTGGGATGCACAAGAGCGAACAGATAACGGGAGTGTTAGAACTTTAACAGGAAACGTATTCTACAAGCTAACCTACTTGGATTGCAGGTAACTATTTCAGCTTTACGTCAAAAAAAAAAAAAAATTCTGAAAATGTATCGCAAATTATGCTGCTTCCTTCGTCCAATTTCACTATAATGGGCGCACCAAATTACGCAATAGGAGGGAGAGAAAGTAGACATAATTAGCCGCCTCGGGATATAGTTCCGTTATAATTTGTTTATAAGGGAACTGTTATAAACAAATTATAGCAAATTATGGAAATGAGAACCGGGATCGTTTTTAGCCGATGGAAACTGCATCTGAGAGGAACAACTGCTGGTTTCTTATTTATGGTTATAAGAATTAACCAAGGACTTAAATGGATGATTCAGATCACCCAATCATCCACGTTCATTTGTTTTTGAGTTCTTTATACGTGAATTATAATCATTGCCCGTTTATTGTTAGGCGAGGCAGGAAAATAATAATAATAATTAAGAACATGCGCGTGGGACGTGAGCTGTTCTGGAGATAAATGGACACAGAACTTCCACAGTTTCCCAACATCCATCCTACTCGTCCCCCGATGTCTGCGGTCCATTCTTCTAGTGCTTTAGCCGTAAGTTAGTGTGGAGAGGAATATTGTACAATGCATGGGATTTTTGACTTTAAAAGAAGGCCACTTCTCGGTTGTGCTGTTTGTTTTTCGTACGTGAAGCCCTGTTCTTGAAGCAATACTTCGTTGTGCCCAGAAGCGTACTCGAGGTGTTCAGCAGTAAATGGAATAAATGAATAACAAGTAAAGAAGCAGTCTTACAAAGGTAGGTTTCGTAGTAGCATTCTTATAGAGTTGATGTCATTTATTATCAGAGCATTTAAATCTACAGCAGGTTTTTTTTTTTTTTTTGTCATGCAGGGTAGACGATTTTTTTCTTTTTTTTTTTTTTTTTGTTTAAGGAGCGCAAATCTTTGTTAGTGCGAACTGTACATATTATTTCCGTTAGCAGAAATTTGCGTGTCTTCCCCACATAAACTCATTCAGTTCGTATGGCTAATAAATGCTTTGTATAGTCAAGGAAGACGCAAAAAGAGAACGCGTGGCGAAAAAATAGTCCACACCCTTACCACTGGCTTAAAAGTGGCTTTGTAATTTATTATTATTAACGGATCTATTGGTTTACATGGTTTCTGTTGACTACCACCATTTGCTGACAACCATAAATGGTGTTGTCATTTATGTTTGTACGGATCCTTAGCTGCATAACCGAAAATTACAAGAGAAATGGGATAGTGTTAGAAAGGAAAGAGTGATCACTTTGTTGTAGGCAAAATTATGCAAATAGCAGGAAACTTTGGGGTAGCGAAGAGGGTTTGATGTTATCTGACGTAAAGATTAACTTTCTGCATCAACAATGTAGCCACAAAGCCTGGTGTTGGAAATTCAAACAGAAACATCTAAAGCTATGAAGCTAGTGTTTGGTGTCTGCATGGGCGTCCGCAGAAAATTTTCCGGGAGGGAGGGGGGGGGAAGCTTGGAGATAAATCATTATATCAATAAATTTTTATAAATTAAGTGGATATTAAATCCAACATCATTTCAAAGCTGAATTCAGAAACTATAAAAGTTTCGTGCGAAAGCTGATCAGAGAGCTTGCAGGAATACACTCTCCGCCATACTGCGAGTTGCCCTAGCCGAATCTTTTGGGAAGAACGAACACTCAAAGTGCCCGTATATTCGCCTCCTATTGGTCCACTTCGATAAGATTTTAAAATTCGAGGAACCAATAGGAGGCGAATATACGGGCGCTTTGAGTGTTCGTGCTTCCTAAAAGGTTCGGCTAGGACAACTCGCAGTATGGCGGAGAGTGTATTCCTGCAAGCTCTCTGATCAGCTTTCGCACGAAACTTTTATAGTTTCTGAATTCAGCTTTGAAATGATGTTGGATTTAAAATATCCACTTAATTTATATAATTTCGCATTGCCGAATTGAAACCTTTTGGCTCTTTATTTTAGTAAATAAATTTTAATTTAATTTTTTTACAAGTAGATCCCAGAGGCCACGAGCTCCGTTTGTTCCCCTCCCGTCTGCAGGCGCCCATCGGTGTCCGTTAATTACGTGTGTTGGCATCCGAGACGGGGTACGAACCTTTAGCCTCAAGACGTGGTTATTGGAGTTCAGGAATGACGACATACAGAAATATCCCATGTCGGATATCCTTTGTACGGAACATCATTGTAATGAATCCTTTTGTACGGAAGTTCATCGTCTCTCAGTATAATTTTCTTCAAAAACATAAATAATAATAAACATCAAAATTGCTATGAACATCGAACAGTTAATTTAGTGGGACTTTTGTTTAGTTTTTCCGTGATTTTTTCTTTTTTGCATGTCTTATTTTTATTTATTTTTTTCAATTTTTATCAATTATATTTTCAGTATTTTTAACATAATTCGGAAACCCTGTACTAGAGACTAAAACATTAAACTTTTTAGCAATTTCAGGCCTCCAATAATTCATTCGATTTCGGAGTTTTAGTGATTTGATGTACTACACGATTCTCCAGCGTTTGATGATAATCATTTGGAATCAGAAAATGTCGTATAGCGAAAAAAAAAAAAAAAAGGCACTAAATGCTAAAACATGCATCTACGGTGATGGTAACTATCATCAAACTGCAGGCTATGAATACTCATGTACATTCGATGTCGATAATAGTAAGTATGCCATCATAGAACTGCGTCAGAAGACGTTCGTACCCCCCCCCCCTATGTTTTATTTTATCTTTCAGTTTGTCCAGTAGGAAGGAGCAATGCAGGGCACTGTCATCAGCAAAATTGTATTGCATGGGTGGGCAACTGGAGTGGTCGTTGACGTATATACAATCGGGAGGTGGGAAGAGATCCTTGTGGAACTATAGCATCAGCTCGTTAACCTTACCTTTGTCGTAAAGTTGGTAAACGTTAGCAGTAAAAGTTTTAGAATTAAAATCTAATGAGTATGGGCTATAATTGTTCCAGTTTAAATAGTTTGCTTAATTGGAAACTGTCTGATCTGTCAACAGAACGAGATTAAACTGATTATGGTTTGACAGGCAAAACAATAGTACTACTAAATCCCCTCATGGGATTATGTATATGTTTTCAAATTGTAACTACCAGTCTTAATCCATATAAGGGCTGTTAAAGAAACTTGCAGTATCTTAACAACTAAATTACCTTCTGTCCAAAAAGAATGGCGGATAATGTCAAAATTGCGTAGAGGAAAAAAAAAAAAAAAAGTCATTTGTATAGTAATTATTTTCAAATTTAGAATAAATTGACGCTTCTACTTTGTAAGCTGTTCCAATCTTTCAGTTTGAATTCAGCAAACGATTTACAGAATTGGCGCTGTTAATTGTAACACGAAGCAGACGATGTTTTATCAGTATCGGCGCAAGTTCTTCATTGTTATAGCAACAGAGACATTGTTGTCATTGGCCGAGGCATTTCGTCTGCTTTCTTTCGACACTTTAATTGCGTCGAAGGACAAACACGACTTAAAATGAATTCCACTCACGTGAAATTAAATTTTAATGGTTTCTTTAATGACCGCCGACTGCAATTTCCAATCGCCTTTATCTTTATGTAGATAACCCAAGTCGCCCGTCTGCCCAGCGCTCCGATGAACATCTAACTTATGGAAGGTAAATTATCTTGCAGCGAACTGCTACCATCTTAAAGAAAAAGAAACGAATGACTTGCAGTTCTGTTCACCATTTGATTCTCCGTCCGTCGAGTGGTTTTTAAATACTTCGAGAGTCCTGTAATTGAAATTCGATACGTGGGAATTTTTTTCTGCAGAACGATTAAATAGATCAAAGGAAACCATGGGGATGTCTATTAACGCATTTTCGACCACAGTATGCCGCACTTTCACGTTCGATATCGGTTAATTCTCCGATAAACAGCCGTTTTTTTTTTTAAGTGATGCAATTCAGCCGAAAGACGGCAATGTTAAAACTGAGTTATCTTCCCATGCAAAGCAATAGGAAGCGAGCGTGGACATAAAAATATTATTTTTCTCTCCCAGCTGAAAGTAATTAAGCAATCAGATGTTCTTCTTGGCTCATCCATATGCTGTATAGTAGATCACAGCCACTAAAGATTGTCTTCGTGGGTGATTTATAAAAAGCTTTGCTGACCAATTCATTTGGTTAAAGATGAGCGCCTCCAGTCTCATCTTTAACCAAATGAATATTTGGTTAAAGATGAGGTAACAGTTATATCTCAACATAAAATACTAACAAGGAACCCCGTAGGAATTCGTTTATCTATTCTGTATCTAACACTCTCACTTTTCCTAATGAATACAACACTATCGTTCCGAACATTTTTTTCACTCTTAAGTATGCAGCTTCCATAGGCCTATCACTCTTAGAATGGACTTATTTTGTTATGAATTTACGGGCCCCCAATTAGTCCATGATAAGCGATCTGGAATACAACAATATTACGAGAACCAACTGCGGTCTGTAAATTCATACCCACAAGAACTGCGATATGGTTCGTTGTCATACACACAGCACGATTTAACTCCTAAATAGGCTCCATCTGTGCTATTTCATGTTATTCCCTTTTGTTCTATACGAAAAACATCTTGGACTCTGTTCAGTGACAAATACGCTTGCTGAAGTCTGGAATGACTCTTAATAATATAAAATCATTTATAACATATTTATTTTTGATATTTTAAATAGCATTTTATGTAATTCAGAAACTCCGAAAACAAATAGCTATTTTATTTACGTGTGTGTGTGTGTGTTTGTTTGTTTAGAAATAATTGTAAACGTTTGCTTTCTTGATAAGAGATGGCAGCACATTATCAGCGATTACCGAAGCACTGTTATCAAAATAATTTAATATTGTTACGCGACTCTACTATTGATGATCAGGACTCATGATTATTTCCGTATTAATGTTTAATAATGTATTAATTTGAAAAAAAACTATCTCCAGGCCTCCGTAAGTCAAATAGATGTCTATTGACTGAAAAGACGTGACTCCAATCAGATCTCGGGTGCAAAGTATCTTTGTAAGGAGGACTTTTCAGCTGAAAGTGAGTTAGCTTGTCTCATAAGTAGGTGTTACAGTTTGGCCAGAAATTCTCGATAAACTGGCCCAAGAGGACGCAGTTCACAAACAGTGCAGAGACAATTAAGCTCCCTGTCGAGCCATTAATTGGGTTTCCGTGAATTTAAGTCAGTTGACCGTGACAGAGCCTCGATTACTCCTTTTAGAGAATAAAAGGCATTGGATTTTTTTTTTTTTTTGCCTTATTCTCATGCTGTTTTATTCACTCTCCCAGGTCTCTGATATATTCAAATATCAGCTTTAATATTATTATTATTATTATTATTATTATTATTATTATTATTATTATTATTATTATTTCTCAATCACTTCCTTTAAATTAACTGTTTTCTAAAACGGCAAAGGGGTAGGGATGAGTGTACTTCTTGAGTGGCGTAATTCCGTTAGTGTAATATGACACGAGCTTCAAAAATCATCCAAGTTCTGCTAACACTTTCTACGTCAAAAACGACGTGCTTATTAATCACCATTGTGGAACGCTGGACTAAGATTCATGTAAGTAGAAAATATGAAACATAAGACAGGGCAAAGGTTGTGTGATAGATTTATGGACGATTTAAAAATCTGTCAATAATTATATATGTTTGAGGATAGCTTATATAATTTGTGTAGTCTTCAATCATTTTAAAATTTTCCGATTTGAATGAGCAAATATGCCCACCTAGAGAGTGGTCCTGTGTTCAGTATTGTTATTATTTGCTTAAAATTTAAATAAAACAATGTAATTATGCTGCTTTCTGAATAAATGCAGGCACAAAGTGCATTTTATTGCAAGTTCTGTCATTGGGCGAAGCAACGATTGCGAACTGTGCGCCCTCTTTATTAGCTCTACAGCAATCTTCTACCACTTACAGCGCTATCAATTGAATTACTCGTTAATACTGGAACCTGTTGAATGACTATTTCTCGTAGCTTTCATATTGATTCCCTATTAACAATCAAGCAATTATTAGCTGGCGGAGATCAGAATTAGAAGACAAGAGAAATATTTGAAAGATGCCAACGGACAAACATTCTAAAATACTTAGTGAAACAAGACATTGAACAGAAGTCCTGCCACATGAAATATTAACTCAACTGCTAACATATAAATAAATCGGATGAAGATATCACGAGGAAGTCTTAAAAAATAAGATATCCATCCCCCCCCCCACTTTTTATTTATATTAAGAAGCTTCTGTTCTCTTGTGTGTCTCTTCTGTAGCAAATACACGAAACTAGAAGGAGGGAGGGAGGGCAAGTCACAGAGAACCAATTCGGAGACGCAAAGTGTGTTCTCGTGGTTGTAATTAGCCGTCACGAAATACACTTCGGCTGCAATTTGTGAGGATGAGAACTGCGATTGATGCACCGATCAATGAGAGGAACGATTGAGTGCGTTATCCGGTTTGCCGTCTTGGAACGTCGAAGAGATTTCCAATCAGTTTTGCGTCATTTATTTACTGACGACGTCACTAGTGCCGATGTCTTAAATATCGAGATTGCGTTTCAGATGACACAACCGCTGATTTCTTCTTAGCAGTTTAGTAATTGTTAATTCAAAGAGAAAATTATAAAAATGCGTAAATTATACAAACGTAGTTTGTATAATTTACGCATCTGGATTTCATTAAAAAATACAGTATTTTAATTTATAATTTTCCCACAAACCTTGAAGCTATTAAACAAATGGAATAATTAGAAACCCAAGAATAATACGAGAAATTAATTAACTCAAGGCGAAACATGTACAGGAATAAGTGACTTTGTTGCAAATTTCCGAAAAGAAATAAATTGACCTATCTGGGTTCAAGGCTACTGTAATTTATCAAATCAGCAATCAGCAAACGATTTACAGAATTGGCGCTGTTAATTGTAACAATAAGCAGACGATGTTTTATCAGCATCGGCTCGAGTTCTTCATTGTTATGGCAACACAGACATTGTTGTCACTGGCAGAGGCATTTCGTTTGCTTTCTTTGGACGCATTAATTGCGTCGAAGGACAAACACGACTTAAAATGAATTCCACTCACGTGAAATTAAATTTTAATGGTTTCTTTAATGACCGCCGACTGCAATTTCCAATCGCCTTTATCTTTATGTAGATAACCCAAGTCGCCCGTCTGCCCAGCGCTTCGATGAACATCTAACTTATGGAAGGTAAATTATCTTGCAGCGAACTGCTACCCTCTTAAAGAAAAAGAAACGAATGACTTGCAGTTCTGTTCGCCATTTGATTCTCCGTCCGTCGAGTGGTTTTTAAATACCTCGAGAGTCCTGTAATTGAAATTCGATACGTGGGAATTTTTTTTTCTGCAGAACGATTAAATAGATCAAAGAAAACTATGGGGATGTCTATTAACGTACTTTCTACTATTTTTCGAAATTCCATGTTCGCTATTGGTTTTATTCTTCGATAAACAGGTTTTTTTTTTTTTAAATCAGTTTGTAAGTGATGTTCTTTTATACTGAAATAAAATTAATCAGGTTTGTCAACACGCCTTCAATAACTTATCGGCGAAATATAACAATGAAAACCATGAATGATGGTTGGAAATAAATAAATTACTGGTGCGTGTGTTTAACACGAGAGTTAATGATCACTCGATGTCTTATATTGTGCCAACATATCGGATTATTTCTTTTAAAAATATATCAGAATAATGCACACGCATTTTTAATACAGAATGTGTGCGCTGAATAGCATATGGGACATCCCATCCCATCCCATCCCATAATCACTTATAATGGTTTTTAGCATTGATAATCTCCAGTGATCACCCGTATCTTTAAATGCAGCTCTTCTGGTGTTGCTAGTGAAGGAGGGTCCTGTCTGTGTGCATCTTTTTGATGCATGCTTCATATTTTACATTCGCCCGTGTTCCGTTGGATTGATGACAAGACCTCGCTTGGCCAATGGAATCCTATCATATTATCCATGAACTAAGTTCTCACACTTCCGGATTTTAATTGCGGTGTGAGCCATTGGGAGGAGAGTAATGATAGCGAATAATTTTCTTTCATGTCTAAAAGCATCTCATTGGTCGCGATAGTAATTAGTTTAGAAACGTAACAGTGAAGATGGTTATTTCACCTGCCATGCGTTTTTTTTTTAATTTTTTTTAAAGTAAGAAAATCAAACATGAGTTTGATTTCCAAGAAAAAGGCACCTGTCTGCTATTTTTTGCCATCCATCCTTTGACATACTTCCTTTAAGATGAACGATAAGTTCTTGCTGCTATTAAAAACATTACTGAAAGTTTTGTGCCAAAACTGAACTTTTTTCAAAAAAAAAAAAACTTCAGGTTTTTTTTTTTTATCGCTAGGATTTCGTCAGTTATTATTTCCTTTTGTTTAAACTCGAGGGTGGAAAAAAATCTCAGGGCGTGAGAATTTTTTTCCACCCTTATGAAAGGCATGAAACAACTTTAGTGTCGTTTTTTTTTATTTTTTTTTTAAATTCAGAACAATGAGCGGGAGCATTGTAGTGAAGAGAAACAAAATCCTAACTCTAATGGGTGACGCGGATAGTTTTCATGGCACGTCCTTGGAGCACCTCACAAGAGATGGTTTCTTCATTCTTTCACACATAATTCCGAATTCGCTCATCAACAGATGCCTCTCCGCATTCAGCGTCACCACACGTCGTTCCAATTGTGAATTTGAAAGCTAAGAAACCTTTGCGTTCAGTTCCTTCTCTGAAATAAGAAATATCTCGAAGGTTTCTTTCGATATTGCAGTGGAATTGAATGCATGTGCTCTTTGTTGAGAATTTATCTGCAAACAGGAACAGATAATTTATGGTATTTTCTTGATTTTGGTATTTTCACTCTGTTCAAAGATCTATCCTTTACTACAGTTCACAATAACAGTTCGCGTGCGTGCGTGTGTGTGTTATAACGCACTTCTTGTTATTGTTTAAGAAAAAGTCCTTGACTTTTCATCGTTTAGAAATTTAATTAATAAGCTTTCTATTTGAGTATTAGTTATAATAATTAGTTCTTTAAGGGTTACTAATTTAATATTTGAGTTCCTGTTTACGCTCACATTTCCCCATGCAGGCATTCGAAACTAAAAATCCCACGGAGTAGGTTGGTCAATCCTTATTCCCAAAGTGTCTTGTGTCTGTAGATGCGTGCGTTCACGGGGGGGGGGGGGACAAAAAACCCTAGTTTCTGGGTGAAAATACCTCCATAAGAGACCGGCTAACTCACCTTTCGTAAAGAGACCAGATAATAGGTTCCTCACGTCATGGACGGGAATCGAACCCAGGTCTTTCCGACCAAAGAGTCGGAAAGACTGACCAAAGGTTTCGTCTATACTGACCGCGCTACGGAGGCTCTAAATATTTGGGTTATGGAGACAATTTGGAAAATAAAATTTAACGACTCTGTTCTACTATTGTTCATCTCAATCTTAAGTAATTGAATTTCATGACTCTCCTCACCCTTCGTGTAGACTCTTCCATGCAGTCGTATTTTAAGAATTATAAAAAAAATAATAATAATAATGAAATAAAATAATTTGATGTATTCCGATGACTCACTTATTCATCGGGGATGTTGAAAGTTCCCAGGATTCAGTCTGTATTTAATAATCAGTTTATTAGCAATTTATCGGGTGTTTTTTATTATTACTTTTTTTTAACCACTTCCAGTGCATGCTGTTGATTTTCCAGCGCCTCAAATGGTTCATTTAACTGTGACTCCTGATTATTGTCCTTTCCTTTCTCTATGCATTTAATGCCGATATTCAGAACGGTAGGAAGAAAGAGGTGGGGTTGCGGTATTCACCAACTAGAAAAAAGATAAAATTGTCAGCGTGTCTAGAAAGCTTCATAAAAATGTCCTGAAATGTAAGTTCAGTTGGTTTCTTCGCGGTGACTGCTTCCTTCGGTAATAAAAAAGATTCATCAAATTTTATAGGGCCCTCGTCTTCCCTAATATGTTACGAACATTCTTAGCGATCCGGTAGATGATTTGAGCCCTGCCACTGCTTATCAACCGACTTCTTGGGCCACACGAAGAACGGAATACTCGTAATGACTCCTGAAAAACGCTTCTCGGCCATGATTTTGGGGTAACAGTTGGCTCCGCTAACAGTTATTATATCAACTGAGAAATTTACGGTGTCTATGGAAGGGCCACTCGTTACTTATTTCATCACCACTTGCCGATAAACGGTGCCGGGATTTCTGGCTGCGAAACGAATGGTTAGTTCTTGTCGTGGTTGCCTTCCGATTTGTAGCAGTTTGGCCTCAGAGATATTGTCCCATGAGTGTACTTGTACGTTCGGATGTCGTGTCGTATTTTACATTAAACAACCCTTAGGAAACAGGGTAAAATGGAAGGAAAGTTAAGTATAATAAATAGATTTCTAAAAAGAGCATTACGATCTAATGGTGACCTTCATTTGACATTGAGAAGTAGTTGGTTACCAGTGATTGATGAACTGACCAACAATAGTGAAATAAATTCACTATTGTTGAATTTATTTATCTTCGGACAACATAACATATTCAATTTGCCGATATTAAGTGCATGTACGCTTATTTCTTCTGTAGATTTTTGTCCTGTTAGATTTATGACAGATTAATGACTTCTTTTTTTTCAGTGATAAAACCATTTTGATCTTCCAAAGTACTTGACGTACTTTGTCGTAGTTGATAAATAATAGTTATATATAGTAGTAGTTTTTTATTACTTTATTCGTTCATTTTTACGTAATCTGAAAACTGAGTATGGATTTATAACAAGCATTCCTCTATATAAAAATACAATTATTGATGCATATCTCAGAAAGAAAATATTTTATCGATATTTTAATTATCTCGTGTTTTTTGCATCGCTATTTTTGGCAGTCTTCCGGATGAATAATGTTAGATTGGCGAAAGATCCCAATTTCTCTCGAGGTGTAATCGAATTGGAGTCAGCAAATGATGGATAGCATTTGCAGTTGCTGCTTAATACTAACTTGGCATTCAAGTTCGTATTAATCCTACGTATTAAAACGATGGCTTATCGATTAATCAGACTCATTATAAAGCAAATTTCTACTACCTTCTGTTTTTCTTACCTTTCCAACAAGCGCAGATTATTAACGACGCCTTAAATGAGCATTTATTATCTTTGGTCTGTTTATTGGATTAAGTAGAAGCCATGGGATAATTTTATTTCTTAAAGTCATGGTTTCTAGTAATTATGATCCTGAATAAAGAGGGGTGGGGGGGTCTGTTTTAAACAACACACATTTCTGCTAATATATTTAATATACTAAAATAAAAACCAGAAGAAATTTGTCTGAAAATGCCAATACTGCTTATAAAAACGATTGCATACTTTGATTCTGTGGATTTATCTGTAAGTTTGCATTCTGTTTTAGTCCACAAACTCTTATCTCTTACTTTTGGAAATCGGGGGATAGTCGGTCTATGTCCTTAACTATCGCTGATAACTGAGGTAACTGCTACCGACGGTTTTAAAGATATCGGGCTGTGAGAGTTCCGAAAACAAAACATTGTCTGTTTATTTCGGATGTCTTTGCCACACGAGGTTCCTTTTAATTGTGAACTTTTATAATGAAATCATGCCCGAAGAGAAAGAAACAGTAACGTAAAGATCATTATAAAATTTCATATATCACGTAAAATATCGTGCCAAAGAGAACGCAAAATTTAAACCTCTATGAAGTTAGTGATAGACCAATAAAGGCTTCGAAAATGTTCAGACGGGGGGAGGATATTTTTTGAGTTCATACGACTTGCTAGTAACGACTTATTCCCCGAGTCTCTTTAGTTACTTCGAATTTTACTGTCAACTGGAGAATTTCTCGAACGCTTCTTCTGTTCGCTAAAGGAAATATTGGGAGCTCTGATCTAACCTCTGGAAATCGATAGATAACCGGTCTCTGTCCTTAAATGTCTGATAACTGAGCTAACGGATACTGACAGTTTTAAAGGCATCGAAAAGAGAGAGAGAGCGAGAGAGAGTACGTACTGAAAACAGCTGTCACCATCTCATGATCCTAAATGGTATTGTTATCTGTGAGTTCAACGATTGATTTTTTAGTTGTGGCGTTAAAAGAGTTTTAGGGACAAAACTTTAGTCGATTTGTGCCTTCGCTACAGATCCATGTGCTGCAATTCTTTTATATAATTATTGTCTTTGATCATTTCCTTACTTGTTAGGGCATGTACTTCAGAGATATTTTAAATTTTGTCCATAAAGGGGTCGAAATTAAATTAATCAACAAATTCGAATATATATTCGGAATATCTGGGCTTATTGTTGGCGCCCGTCTGGCTGGAGCCAAGATTTTGAAAACAGCAGAGCTAACTGGTTTATCAAAAGGTGAGATATCCCGGGTGTTTAATCAGTGTAAAAATAACCCACTTTAATTGTCTAAGAGGTGTAACTAGGTGGTCCTATTATAGTCTGTCAGCAACAAGATCGCTGCTACCTGAGAAGGCTTATACAGATAAACAGAACTTCCCGTGTGCAGCAATTGACCGAAGCCTCACTCAATTTGTAAATAAATAAAAACAGTAGCGGATGTCGTGTACATTTTAAGATGCTCTCTACAAACACCAACTTCTAGTAGCAACCCGTTAACACACCCCCATTACCTGTTTATTCATTCCGCTCATGGTCGCTTCGACAAATAGGAAAGGCAACTATTCAGATACACAAACCGTCTCAAATGGTATTTATTTGTTCGCATTTTATCAGATGTGCAGGACCTTATTTAGCGTTTCATTTGGTGCTGTAATGAGTGCTCATTGTGCAGCTCGTGTGGGGATGACATCTCATTTCGAATCAGTTGGACATCATTCTCCTTTTGGCGACTCTTCCTATTCGCGTGACCCTCTCTTTACACAATTATCAGCTAGCAATTTCTTTTTGATAATTCTAACACGAAATGCGCTCTTTATTTTGTTGGGTAGCGAGAAAGAAAAACATAAATTGTCTAGAAATAACGCCGACAACACTTTGAAGAGATTGCTTTGATCCTACATAGAACGAGTTCATTTATTTGACTAAGGTTTGTCTAAATCCGATCCATTGGCAGACATTGTACTGTAGTGCTTTGAGCTTAGAATTTTTATTCTGTTGAATAGGAAAACAATGGATAAGTGGATTAATGTCATAAATGTTGTCTACAGACCAAACTCTAACAAACTATAGCCGGATTAGTTTTGAAATCCATCAAATTTCAATCTAAGTTTCACCCTTTCATGATGGAGCGAGTTTTAAGTATCATGTCTATAGATAGGTGTGTTCACAGTTAATTTGCAGGATGAAAAAACACGATTTTTCAGGAGAAAACCCTGCCACCTCCGTATGAGACTGCCAACTCACCCTTCAGCTGAAAAGTCCTGATTCAGGTTTCCATCCTAGACGGAATTTGAACCCACTTTTTCAAACCAAAGGGCTTCGCCTACACCAAAATATTTATAAAATCTTAGTTTTTTTTTTTTTTTTTTCAATTATTATTGTTAGGCAGAAACTTAACCTGTGAGGAATTTTTTATTCTGGTGCGTTGTAGATGTTACCAACATACCTTTCATTAGCCTATTAGCTTGGAAAATTAATGATCGTAAAGATCATTAACTCTTTTAAAATAATCATAAAAACGAAAACGTCACTGAACAGGAAATACTTAATATGCGTGCAGGAAACGTACCTAGCCATTATTTAGGCATTTTTATATCACTAAACATGTTATAAAACAACAAAGAACTGTAACATCTGCATGAGTTTATTTTGATTGTTGAGGTATACTCAAGTTACGTTGTTTTTCTTTAGTGTGAAAGTCATCTAACAATAGTTGGTAATCAGCCAACAATTGGCCTGGCACGCGCATTTTCATTGTTGCTGAAATGGCCTTGCTACTTTTTTTTATTATTATTATTGTTGTTTTACTTTTACTTTTGAGACAGTGCAGAAGCATATTACGATAAAATTTCTTTTGTTCTCAGAAAAAGGCTTAACAGTAATTTTGTTTCTTTATATTTCCGGTAATTAGCATCCCTCGGCGAGGAAGCGTACATAGAATTGAATTTTACGTTCGTGTGGTTTCTTTAGTGGTTTCTTAGCCCGCTTTTTTTTTTTTTTTTTGGTAAGAAGAAAAGAAAATTGCAAAAGAAATTATTAATGCTGACGATAGTAAAAGAAACGCAGCAACTTTATCTACTTGAGAAGATTTATTTATTTATTTTTTTTAATATTACCGACTTCAAAGAACTTTAGTTTTGAGTTTCTTTTCTAGTTTATAATGGGAATTTCGAAGAAGAAAACAAACTAAAAAAGTAATGGAACGGAAGTCGAAATTAAATACTCAGATAATTAATTTGTCATGGAAACTTCTATTTTTTTTTAAAGTTGGAATAACTTTAAAAAATCGGAAATTATCTGGTTGTAACACCGTTTTTTTTTTTTTTTTTTTTTTTTTTTTTTTTTTTTTTGTAGTCAGCCGTACTGTAAAAAATTAAAAAATCCATTCGGTATTCAATACACCTCAATCTAATTTAGTAAATTAAAAATTTAAAGAAAGAAGGATGGTAGTAACATGTTTGAAAACAACAGGAAACGTAAAAATACACGAACCGTGGCCAATGGCAATATTAGCAATGGATTCAAAGCACTGCTATCGTAGTGGTTTCTTTGTGGAAAGCATTTGGGATGTCCCATTGAAGACAATGAGAATTACCTCGTTAAGGAAGGGGAGGGGTGCTTGTTTTTTTTTTTTTTTTTTTTTAAGCGGCTGCCTGGAAGTTCAAAGGGTAAAAGCAGAGTTGACGAATGATTAGAGACGACTCCGTAATGATTCAGAAATGGGGACAATGACTACAGGGAGTGAGCATAAAAATAAGCAGCTACAGGCGACAAAAGGGACGACTTCTTCCCCCCCCCCCATTTCAACAGACCAAATTGAAGGAGGTTTTCGGTAGACCTTAAAGAACCTCTTGTACTGATAAAGGCAGAAGGGGAGGTTTCTTTGAAGGAACTTGGGTTAATGAGGCGAGGTGGAATTTAAGTTAACGAATGTGACAGACGGTAAATGAGGAGGGTCGCGACACAAAATGAAAGCTGTCAGTGACGATGACATTGAGGACAAACGAATAGAGAGAAGAGAATAAAAATAGAATGGCGAAATTCACGGGAGATTATTTGATAATAATATAGGGGAAGGAGAGAAAGAGAAAGACTAGAAAATAAAAGGAAATAAACATACGTGAACAAAATTGACAGGAAGAAGAAGAAACGGAACGAAAAAGACGAAAGTCAAATAAAAAAAAAAAACTGAAATGGAAAAGAAATTGGGTTGGGTGCTTTCATTCATTGAGTAAGACAGCACTGAACCCATGAGAACAATCCCCTTACCAGAGGCCTGTTTATGGTTGGCCGGAAATAGGCTGTGTGTAGCCTGTGTTTCGACTTACCTATGTAAATCGGACAAATAACTCCTTTATTTTTTTACGAGAGAGAGAGAGATTATCGTACTTGCCTCTGAAATACATTTGTCACAACCTAAGTAAAACCCGCTACGATACAAATAAAGGTAAATTATT
Organism: Typopeltis vanoorti; assembly: GCF_054136105.1. Taxonomy (NCBI): domain Eukaryota; kingdom Metazoa; phylum Arthropoda; class Arachnida; order Uropygi; family Thelyphonidae; genus Typopeltis; species Typopeltis vanoorti. The sequence goes on along the minus strand of NC_143566.1, from coordinate 28,608,979 downwards.
CGATGTAATTTTCGACCACCCATTCTCCCCCGCCCTGAATTAGTTGGTAAGACAACAGAACCAAAGCAGTTTTGTTGATTTGTTAGTCACTGAACAGCACGCTTAGACACAGAACTAAACCAAACATGTGATATCAGGCATAGAAGAAAAAAATACGCTAAAACAGTTGATAAATCACGAAGAAACACATATATACTGACCACTGAATTAGAAACGTTTATTTAATACCGTGTCGGACCTCTTTTATCCCAAATTCCAGCACATATGCGGTTTGGCATAGATTCCACAAGGTTGGATTGCATGTACCTCTACAACATATCAGGCATTCGCTAGACAATCCTTTAACTGGCCCTGATTTGACGGAAGAGAATTGTCCTCCCAGATCTCCATACATCCTCAACGGGGTTCAGATCCAGGCTTTGTGATGGCCAGGGAAGATCATTGAATTCGCTGGCATGCTCACTGAGCCACTGCTGAACAATTCTCGCTCGATAGACAGTAGCATTATCGTCCATGAAACAACGTCACCTGATGAATAAAAAAAGTCAACATTGTAGCGTGGACTTGATCGGCAATGTTCAGATATTCCTTGGAGGACACCTGACCTTCCAGCAATATCAGGGGACCCGTTCCGTACCATGACTACTACCTCCAGAGCCTTGAGTTGTGTTTATGAGGCAAGCTGGGATGGGGCTTTGGCAAACTCTCTGCTTAACGCCGGTACAAAAAAGGTGTACGCTGACTCGTCGGACCACATTACTTTTATTCAGTCTTCCAGTATCCAGTCAAGGTGTTTTCCTGACACCACTGTAGACGAACTTTCCGGTTCTTCGCAGAAATCAGTGGTTTCCGTATAGGCATACGACTGCTAATACCAATCCTCTCCGATTCCATGCACATCGTTCGATGTGATGTGGATCGGGAGCAGCCTTCATTAAATGCTTGGGCCAATTGCTGTAGACAGGAAGTTCTGTTTGTCCGTAACAAGCCTTCTTAGACGACGGCAATCTGGTTCTTGACAAACTGTCTTAGGACCATAGTTAAACTTAGACAAGCATTCGGGTTATTTTTCCACAGATTAAACACCCGGAATATCCCACCTTTTGAGAAACCAGTCAGCTCTATTGTTTTAAAATCGTGGCTTCAGCCAGACGGGCACCCACACTAAACCCTTTATCGAACTCCGAAAGATCATTTGATTTTCCCATTAGGATCAACACCGTTGACGATTATTACAAAATACTTGGTCACGTGAGGCACCATGTGTTCCAGCAGCATTCGTAAATAGTTGCCTATAACGTGGTGACGCACATGACTAAGTATTTTGCATATACGCTGCGTAAGTGACGTTTAGTTTACGTACATCTGCATAAAGGCTTCTAATTCAGTGGCCGGCATGTGTTTGAGGAGGGGGGGGTCGTGTTTATATTGTATTCGTTATAGAACAGCCATAAGGCTAATGGGTGTGGATGCAGACGTACCTTTCGAAGTTCATCTCGTTCATGACATCAGCATTTTTATAGCACCAAATGAGGAGAGAGAGAGAGAGAGAGAGAGAGAGAGAAATGTAGTCTTACTTCACTTGGTTTAATTATCTAAACCGTAAGCTTGAAATGTTCCGGTATTAAGCCAGGCTTAATACCGGAACATTTCAAACTCATCTCTGTAATCCAGAAATTAGCCTTAGAAACAACGGGCGCTCTTTGGGTTTACTTCTGTAATGCCTTGACGTAAATGACCTCGTTTCGTTTACTTAAACATCTGTGAAAGATTAGCCAAATGAGTACTTCATAACCTTCGATGGAGGGCAAAAATTAAACGTGGATTCGCCCGCTCACTTGCAGATGTAACAAACGCATTTTAAGCGAACTCCACCCGGCTTTTGATGCGTAAATTACCGCAGTAGTACTTGACAAAGGAAGCGTGTTTCTTTCATGGTCAGATCATTTGCAAAAGAACTCGAGTGTTGTTTCCCATTCGCTTCAACATTGTTATAAACATCTAATGTCCGTTTCCGACTGCTATTTTTCTTCGGAGTTGCTTCTATTATGAAGCCACCACAATTTCATCCACCTCTTTGCGATGAGTGGCAGTTTGTCTCGCCCGTTACTATTCTTAAATCGAGTTTATGCTTCGGTGGCGTTTTTCCAAGTTATTCTCATTTCTGACGAGTTTTTAAGTCTAGTGGCAGCATTGGAAGATTGCTTCATGAAAACTGCATGGCGAAAGGTAGATCGCTTACTCCGATGAGACAACCGCACAAACTACGGTAAATGGGAAAAGTTCACGCAAATGTTCCAAGTTTCGGGATCGAGCGACCACTTGTTATGTTTATTATTTCTGGAATGTTTTTGTAAACGAGGGGTAAAGTGATAGACAGTAACAACATTAATTGTATCTTGTACGTGGTATATACAATTTTGACGAAAACAAGTTTGAATAGGAAAAATTATAAGTTGATTTAAAAAAAGAAAAACATCAGAAAAGCAGCAAATTAAGTTGCAGAAAATATCTCCGAAATAACTTTCGGATAACTAATTATATTTTTTATTTATTTTTATTCTTATTTGTTTATTTATTTATTTTTGCTTACGCACTACTAAACTTAATATCGACCCTTTTTTGTCCCGATTCACTCAGCTTGAATTAAAGGTGACCTAGCCTGTCTCATTGGAGATAACTACATTTTTTTTCCCAATAACTATTTTTTTTTATCGGCTATATATTTTTGAAACTATTGAAAGCTTGGATGTTTGAAGCAATCTATTCTGGCAAGTCTTTTTTCCCCGCAGGTGCAGTTCTGAAAACCCAGAACTTGGCAAACACGACCTACAACAGAAAAGAAGCCCAAATTGTTGATTAAAAAACAAGATATCTTAAGTTTTTATTACTTGAATTTTCATTATCCAAATTTGCAAACGAAATGATCCGAATGCGTTTTGTATTAATGGGAAATGTAAAAGCAATTGCCCATATTTGTAAGGATTGCGAATCCATTTTTCACCCATTATTTTATATTTCACCTTTAATGTTGGTTTCCCCTTTTAGCTTTGCAGTCGTGCTGGAAATGGGTTATGTCAGAATAAAATTTACTCGTTTTTTTTTTCTCTCCCTTGAAAATTTTTACCTTAATATCAACAGCTACTGTTTTTTTTTTCTTCTAAGCATGCGTTATTTCATAGCCAGTTTAAAAAAAAACTGAATTCTTTAGTGCAACTAAAATCGAGAATCAATACCTGTGTCTGAGGAGGTTGAGTTAAAAACGACACAAAGAGTGAAAATGTCGTTTGGCGCCACGTTGTTGAAAAAAAAAAAAAGGATTTTAGGTCTTGTAAGCTGTTTTAAATAGCAAAGATTCACCTGATAGCAGGTATTATTTCTTTAAGAACACAATGGTCTGTTGCGAGGTAATTTGTTCTTGGCGAAAGTGCCCTTCCAGACGATAGCAGAAGCACCGTAGTATCAATGACTTGCTCGTTTGAGTCATTTAAAGGCGCGTGACGCTCCTCCACGTGCAATCTCCTATCTAGAGCTGAATCACGAACTAACTTCTGATAGAGGAAATTTCCTTCTGCTATTAAAGATAGGTCAGCGCTTGAACAATTTGGCCTTTCTTTACTTTATTTCTCAGAAATTGACAATTTTCTTAGTAACGTTCACTTGTATAAGCAAGGTTTATTCATTTTTCGTCGTTTTGTACCAAGAATAAACTAAGCCCTAGTGTAATTCAACAATGACAGAGAATTCTGAGTGCTATGATATCACTTATGACGTCACAATGCTATCAGATTGGTTTCGCTTATATTTCATTTCTTTTATTACAGTTTACTTGCACGTTTCATTTTTACACTAGTTAATTGTACATTTCATTTTTCGAACTAGTTAATTGTATATTTCATTTTGTTCAATTACAGTTTACTTGTTCATTTCCTTCATACAGATACCAAAACAAAGTCAAACATCGTATACTTCACCGCTATCTCCTTTTCCTTCTTTCTTTAAATAACATACATGACAAATACTAACAATTAAACCTGACAGAACCCAATATCTCACCTTAGGCTGCTCGCACCAGTAATGGCGAGAAATAGATAGACTTCCCGATTACCACTTTCACTTCGTAATTCTTGCCGTCACACATCGACCGTATATCTGGACACCCACACAGAAAGCTGTGAAGTGTTCGACACCGGTTACTTGTCAGGATAAGGACGAAAGTATGGGCAGTAAACAGATAGCCTTCGGGAAGAATGTTAGACTGCGTGACCGTTGAAAAGTAGGAGGTTATCAGTGGTTGGCAGACGCCACTGCACTAAATCTAGATGCTCATTCTACCGTTACGAAATAACGAACGCCCAATTTGACTTATAGGAAAGCGAATTCACGACATTTCGATAGGTAAAAGTACGTCGCATGTAAAGTAGATGGTAATACCGTTTTGATCTAAATTTTAGGGTTCGTTAATTACTTGGAGCTTTGGATAAGAGCAAGGAACAGCGCAAATCGGATTTAGAAGCATAATTACGCAAATTTGTGGCTTCGTGTGTCTCATTTACTCTTTAGCTGCATTGCAAGGAACAGTTTTACGCCAAGTTATACAAGTCTGCTGGCAATTGTTAGTTTAGACGAATTAGCAGCGCCACCTGTTAGGATACACGTTGCTTATCTCTTGATTCAGACAAGCATGCCTCACATTCGCGTGATGACAAAGTTTTCGTGCTTAAGAATGGATAATTACAATAGCCCAGTTGTTTCTAAGTAATTAGCAACTGTTCTGTGAATAATACTGTGCTTTCAAATGATAAGAATAAAATGTTTAAAAGTTATGCGTCTAACCCAAGTATGGTTACATCTCGTTTAAAAATACAATGGAGTCTAATGACCTACTGAAGCATCACTAGATTGATTCTTCGCAGAAATTATAATAATTCATTTTAACAAGGTTTTCTGTAGCTTATAGTACATTCATATCGTGGGTGGATAAGGGTTTTTTTTTTTTTTTTGTAGAAATAAATAAATCAGCTAGCACCTTTTATTCCCTTATAGGGAGTAGGCGAGGGCTTTTAAACCCATCTAGCTTTGGGAGACTGAGTGGGCAATTCGGCCCAAGACCAATCACTAATGGTAAGGGGCCACCGATGAAGAGACAGGCAAACAAGTGCTGCCATCTCTTGGTACCTAACCCTAACAGGATATGTTACTGTCTGAAATAATGTGAATTCTACGGTCGATTTTCTTGAATTTATGGGACGAAAAACCAGCTTGCCCCTGCCAGAGATCGACTAACTCGGGAACCGGTCGAAAATAGACTTAGAAAAAGTTCCTCCATTCAGCGACTAGACTTGAACCTAAGTCTAACTTTGAGCAACCAGCGCAGAGGAAGCAAGCATCACTTCCACTGAGCTACACAGGCTTTTTTTTTTTGTATTTATTTATTTTTTTCATAGTCTTTCTTTCTTTAAGCCACTTCAGACCTCCCGTAAGCGGAAGAGTTTTACACCGGGTCATGAAATTCATCTCCCACGTAAAGACAGTTACAAACATCCATACTCGCAGCCTATACCCTTGGAGAACGGGTACTCCAAGGTATAGGCTGAATTTTAATCTAAATTTCATCATAATCAGTCTATCCATTGCGCGACTCTATTACATATGCATTTCATCTAGACAACATTTAACCCATTTGAAATGCGTGTGGCCGTTGCATGTTTATTCATGATTTTTTTAAAAATTAGTTACCGTCAACAAATGTCGCTAACAAGGTTCGCATTGCCAAATACGACAATTTTTTAAAAATATTAATGCCATTGGATCTTGATAGCACTTTTTTTGGCAAAACCTTTCATATCACCGGATTCATTTGAATGTCTGTCTTACATATTTAGATAATTTTTTCACTCCCAAATTCTCCAGTTTGAACGATCACGTTTGCCTAGACAAATTCATTGTAAGTCACGAGTATTGCTCGTTATTATTATTAATATCTCCCCCAATCCTCTAAGAATTCTTACGTCCATATCTCCAATACTTCCATTTCGAGTGCATTCGAGAAATCAAACTGGCTGTTTCCTTGGCAACTGTTTATTGTGGAAGAGGCTCTTAGTTGTTACTACAAACAAGGAGAGTCCTATAATTGCTACGGAGCTAATCTTATTACGCAAATTGCAGTGCAAGTAAGAAAAATACTAAGCTTGGAGATTTATGTTTGAAGTTTTTAAACTTTTCTTGGAAGCCGTTTTGTTATTCGCCCGCAGTTTGATTACGAAGCTTGTTTGTGTGCTCTCCTAATTCCAGCAAGTTGGAAAAATGTTATTACAAATCTAATTACCAATTAATTTATTTATTACGATATATCTGAGAAAATTAATTTATTTTATGTTTTTATTAGCTAAATCCAAAAGATAAACCAGTGAAATGTACAGAATGCCGGGAAAAAAAAAAAAAAACAGTTCTGGTAAACAATAGAAACACGTGATTACAACGTCACTAATCCCGCACGCGAAAAATGCATCGTCTGCTTACTCTTTCTAACAATGTTTTTATTTAATTGTTGTTTGCTTGGTGCAAATTAATTGTTAGGATTTAATTGTTTCTTTCAAACACGTTCGTTTGTACCGAGCTTAAAGAGTAAATTGGAAACATTAAAATATTTACAAAGAACTGAAAGGAATTTAAAATACGTCATTTACATTACAATTTGCATTTAATTATCTCGAATGAGTATAATTTGTCTGTGTTATTTTTAGAATAATTTTAAATAGGCGATCACAATTAATATTTATACAAATAGACTTTATATTGCTACTAAACAGATTTCTACTGGTTAAAATTTAGTATAATGACTGTATAATTAAAAATATCTTTTCTCCCCAAGGGTGTTCACTGCAACTTTCTCACCGTAATCGGTAGTAAACTCGAACCAAATCGAAATAATAATTCATATGGCGTAAACTTATCGCTAACTTCCAGTTCAGTTGGTTGTTTCTGCTGCTTCCTTTCCAGATAACAGTCGATGAGTGAATTATGGGTAGCTCTTCATATATATGCCAGACACACGATGGAAATTATTTTTTATTTTTATTTTTTTTTCTGTGAATGCACCACTCCGCCCTTCTACTCAATATACTTGATCTACGGGAAGTGCTTGGCTATAACGACTTGAAAAATAAGGATCATCGCCCAGACAGGCGGGATTAAGTGCGCGCTTTTCGGCTTTATTCCCCCCGTTCTGACAACACGATAAATGACCAGAAGATGAACGCAAGAAGGTTTTAATCGTGTACATGTTGACTTGCTGATAAATGATGTCCCCCCCCAACCCCCTTTGTGTGTGTGTGTGTGTGTGTGTGTGTGTGTGTGTGTGTGTGTGTGTGTGTGTGTGTGTGTGTGTGTGTGTGTGTGTGTGTTTAAAAGGAGACGGCCTCATATCAGACATAGGTAGAAGAATGATTTTTTGGAACTCGTTTAGGAATAATTTAGATGTTAGCGAATTCAGAATTCTGTCTTTTCGTTAGTTAAGGTGATATATGAAGCAGATCACGTTCCATCATGTGCTTTATCAGTGAATGTACATAATTTTATATGATGGATAGTATACGAGTCTGAAATCGCATTTAATTACTGTTAAATTAATTACTTTATTATGAAATCGACAAAGAGAATATTGTTAAGAGCGCTGTAATAGTTTTCAATTGTATGTTTCATTTTTAACAATTGATTTTGTTTTTTTATACTGAAGTCTCGCGCTTGTACATTGCAGATGAAATGCAGCGCGCCTGGTTTTTCACATCACGTGACGCGCGCAGTCAACAATGTGTGACAAGAGTAAAAACAACTATTGATGTTTGCTGCTTGTATAGCGAATTTTTCTTCTGATTTTGTTATCGCGTAACTCTGCCATTAGATATTTCTTTGCAGACAATCTAATAACGCGATTAGTGTCATTCCTCGGGAGAAGTCTCTCGATATATGTATTCTTGTCGTTGCATAAATGTAGCGGGACTAATTTTTATGTATGCCAAGGACTTGGCAGTCGATACCACCTTGGAAGACTGTAAGAGTATATCGTAATTAGACATTGGCCCGATAACTATATTCCTTGGATGCCTGCTGTGATGCAAGGGAAGCGTATTCGCCCATCACAAAGTCCAATGTCTGTTTCCTCTTTAAAAAAAAAAAATCTCTCCGCACTTATAACTTGTTTCGACTTCCAGACATCCGTTTTTTTTTTTTTTTTTCTTGTATCTGTGTGGGTGTTAAATATATAATAGCAACTTTAATTATGATAAAAATGATTTTGACTAACCGGATTATTTTAAAAAAATATTTTAAATGTTTTGAGAATAATTTACATTTTATTTAAAAAAAATTCGCAAAATATTTTTTTTTGAAAAAAGTATGTGATTTTAAATATGTAAATTAAAAAAAAATTTTTAATTTTTAAAAATGAACAATTTTAAAAATGTGCATATTCTGGTATTAAATTTTTATGTTTTACTTAAGTGTAAATACGATTGACTAGAATCAATGGAACGACAGGATAATTTTCTTCTTTCTTAATTTATGGAATTTATCATTTGACAAAAGATAAAAAGAAACATCTTATGTTTTTTTTTTTTTTTTTTTCATTTTCGAAAGACATCATTTTAGGGAATCATCTGTAATTGATTCCTTTTGCAAACCTACAAATTCACTTTATTATTTGTATGGCTCGTGTGTAGCATCACGTGTCAGGTTCTTGATGATGTCACAATATCCTGTAGATTGATTTATAAATTTAAGAAACAAAACATGATATAACAAAGCTAAATAAATACAATAACAAAAGCTAATAAATTTAATCCTTGTAAGAATGTTCACATATTATTATTTATTTTAAATACATCTTTCCAGTATTTTTGGAATAAGAGAACTTAAAACGAAAATATTTTTAAGAATGATCTATTAAAATTGGCCTATTAATACTTCTATGACGATCTACCATATGCTAAACAGCTGATAAGCAACCTCGCACGTACACAACGTAAATTCACCCATTGAGAGTAACTGGCAATCCGACCTAGCAGCACAAACAAGTAGCGAGGTTCCTAACGGCTTCGAACATGCTCCGTTAACGATAATTAGGAATGCAGTTGAGGGGGCAATAAACAGCCCTAGGATTTCATTCGTGTGCGGACCCATAGCTAATTCTGCTTAATGAAATCTCCGATTGTTTTGCTAAAAGGAGGGAAGGTTCAGAACTAGGACCATCTAGCGGACGTTGGGACAATTATCAAATCGTGTAGATTGCTAGGAGTTGAGTTAATTTGTGAGTGCGGTCACATCTGAGGGAATCAACACATTCGACCATAAAAGTGAGGGAGGATCCCACCTTGTCTACCTTTCTATACCAGTACGTGATTGTCTAAGGGTGCATCCCCCCCATCACCCCACCCTGTCGCTTTATATGCTTGGAAGTTTATTTACTGCTTCCTAGAGTGAGGACAGACGCATTTTCTGTACTTTCTTTTATATGTCATTTTTCGGATTTTCGTCGTCCGCGCGATACGTCGCGTTCGCAGTTAAGGCGCTCCGAACGACATCGTAAACTCGTATGTTGCGCGCGCGTTTACGTCTTTCTCTAATTAATTAGTGACATTATGCGTGTCCTTCGCAAGCTATGGACCTGATATATGCGATAGTCTTTCTTCGTTAACTTAGCACCGCTCTGTGCGAAGGGAATGGAAGCGAATGTCTCGGTAGCTGACGACGTAATAATAAAAGCACGAAAAAAAAAAAAGTTAAAAAAAAATTGTTCGGGAAAAATGAATATTAGCATGGGATTGAAAAAATAAATTTATAACCACTTGTCTTTCTTTAGCCCCATAAAAAGAAATGCGTGTAATTCGTGGCTGGCGAATAACACAGCACCGATCAATGATATTTTCCTGTCGTATTTTTCCACTTCTTCTTCACCCTGGGAAATGAATGCTTTCACATAAAAATAGAGCAAGGAAATAAATAAAAGAACATTAAAAAAAAAAAATAAAATAAACAAACAAAAAGAAATGAGCATGCAGAGCCGAACGAAGTAATCACTAAATAAATTCAAACCAAAAAAATAACATTAATAAATTATTATTATTATTACTGTTATTTATTCACATAATTGATACACAGTCAAAACAAGATTTAAACAACATTACTTATTAATTATTAATAAGTAACAATTAATTATTAATTAATAATTAATTAATAATAACGACAACAATAATAATAATTATTATTATTCCAACAAAAAGAAATGGACATGTTTGAAAACGGTATGAACTTAATTACCGATCTATTTCATCATCGTAGCAATTCCTATCCTCATGTCCGTTTCTATGCCTTTGTTTTCCTTATTACACTTTGTCATCAACTGTAGTTTCTTAAGATTTTTTTTTCTTTCTCAAATTCCTTTCACTTCGAATGTTTTTCTGTTCTTGTTGGCAATGCTTCGTTGACTGTCTTGAGCCTAAAGTATTGTTAACCGTAATTTATGACTTGGGCTTTCAGCTATAAGAAAGATCCTCCCGTAAGATATTCGAGTCTTTACGGAGATAAGAAAAGTGACTGTGGTGACGGAATGGCTAAGCAGGTGGCGTCACACTGGACGCTTCTAATGGCAGTAAAAACGCGTCTGTATCTCCGCTAGCCAAATTTGCCGATTCCATCTTGTGTTTTCCCTCAGTTAAGAGGGGGGGGGGGTAGAGAGGAGAGTTGATATACGTTAATGAATAGACTTCTGTTTTAAACCCAGTCGTAAAAACATAGGGATTTGTGCAATGCCATCCTCCCCTTTGCTACACCAAAACAGTTTGAATTTATGCATCCAGAAATAGAGTTTAAACCTTTATTTGTACCTTCAGGTGCAGTCACAAATGTACAGATGGTTGTTGCTATGTTTCTTCAACCTTTGCAACAACCATCTCTACGTACTTCTCTCGCCTTACATTTATTTCAATTCTTGATCCATTCAGTCGTCAAAAACCATAGCGACAATACAACAGTCAGCGCCATCCATCGGAATTTCATGGAATCACATAAATATTTAATTTAATCTTTCCAAGTCGAGACAATTGCATGGAAACATTGCTATCACTATCTTATTAATAAACAGATAAGTTAAATAAAACACGAATTAAAAAATAGACAGGATAATACTTCTTTATAACTGACAGTTCTTAAATATTCTTACCATTAAGAACAAATAGTGCTGTTGATCCTGTAAGGGTGGTTGTCAATGACATGTGCAATATTTTATCCGCAAATCTGACCTCCGCAAAACATGTATAAAGCTTGTCCTATAGATGGCGATATACTGAATTATTCATAAGCAACGCACGCGGTTATCTTAGAGCTTGTCTATCCGTACAATTTCCATATTGTTGAAGCACGTGAATATCTAGCTTGAGCCTGATCATACTTTACTACAATCAGCAGACTTTCGAAGTGGTCTATAAATCCCATGATTCATTGCAAACTGTCTTGTGATGATATTGATCTCAGTTTTCAAATGGATTGGTTAGAAACATGGTAGAGGTAACCCATTGCTTTGCATATTTATTTCTGTTACTCGTGGAGGAGGATATTCCGTAGCTCTTATTATTATTATTATTATTATTATTATTGTTGTTATTATTATTAACAGTTGAAAAAATCCTGCAAAGTTCGTTCTGAGCATTTACTCTGAGACATATCTTGGTCGGAAATCCTGCAAATTCCTTCCTGAACAGTTTCCTCTAAGACATATCTTGGTCGGATATCCTGAAAATTCCATTCCTCAGGAGTTTCTTCTAAGACATATCTTGGTTGGAAATCCTGCAAATTCCTTCCTGAGCAGTTTCCTCTTAGACATATCTTGGCTGGAAATTCTGCAAATTCCGTTCCTGAGGAGTTTCTTTTAAGACATATCTTAGTTGGCAATCCTGCAAATTCCTTCCTGAACAGTTTCCTCTTAGACATGTCTTGGCTGGAACTCCTGCAAATTCCGTTCCTGAGGAGTTTCGTCTTAGACATGTCTTGGCTGGAAATCCTGCAAATTCCTTCCTGTGCAGTTTCCTCTTAGACATATCTTGGTTGGAAATCCTGCAAATTCCTTCTGAGCAGTTTCCTCTTAGACATATATTGGCTGGAAATCCTGCAAATTCCGTTCCTGAGGAGTTCTTTTAAGACATGCCTTGTCTGGAAATCCTGCAAATTCCTTCCTGAGCAGTTTCCTCTAAGACATATCTTGGTTGGAAATCCTGCAAATTCCGTTCCTGAGCAGTTTCGTCTTAGACATATCTTGGTTGGAAATCCTGCAAATTCCGTTCCTGAGCAGTTTCGTCTTAGACATATCTTGGTTGGAAATCCTGCAAATTCCGTTCCTGAGCAGTTTCGTCTTAGACATAACTTGGTTGGAAATCCTGCAAATTCCATTCCTGAGCAGTTTCCTCTTAGACATATCTTGGTTGGAAATCCTGCAAATTCCATTCCTGAGCAGTTTCCTCTTAGACATATCTTGGTTGGAAATCCTGCAAATTCCATTCCTGAGCAGTTTCCTCTTATCTTGGTTGGAAATCCTGCAAATTCCATTCCTGAGCAGTTTCCTCTTAGATATATCTTGGTTGGAAATCCTGTAAATTCCGTTCCTGAGCAGTTTCCTCTTAGACATGCCTTGGCTGGAAATCCTGCAAATTCTGATTCTCAGGAGTTTATTCTATGACATATCTTGGAAATCCTGCAAATTCCTTCTGAGCAGTTTCCTCTTAGACATATCTTGGCTGGAAATTTTGCAAATTTCGTTCCTGAGCAGTTTCCGCTAAGGCATATCTTGGTCGGATATCCTGCAAATTCCATTCCTGAGCAGTTTCCGCTAAGACATATCTTGGTTGGAAATCCTGCAAATTATGTTACTGAGTAGTTTCTTCTGAGACATATCTAGGCTGAAATCCTGCAAATTCCATTCCTGAGCAGTTTCTGCTAAGACATATCTTGGTTGGAAATCCTGCAAATTATGTTACTGAGTAGTTTCTTCTAAGACATATCTTGGTTGGAAATCCTGCAAATTCATTCCTGTACAGTTTACTCTTAGACATATCTTGGTCGGATATCCTGCAAATTATGTTCCTGGGGAGTTTCTTTTAAGACATATCTTGGCTGGAAATCCTGCAAATTCCTTCCTGAGCAGTTTCCTCTTAGACATATCTTGGTTGGAAATCCTGCAAATTCCATTCCTGAGCAGTTTCCTCTTAGACATATCTTGGTTGGAAATCCTGTAAATTCCGTTCCTGAGCAGTTTCCTCTTAGACATGTCTTGGCTGGAAATCCTGCAAATTCCGATCCTTAGGAGTTTATTCTATGACATATCTTGGAAATCCTGCAAATTCCTTCTGAGCAGTTTCCTCTTAGACATATCTTGGTTGGAAATCCTGCAAATTCCATTCCTGAGCAGTTTCCTCTTAGACATATCTTGGTTGGAAATCCTGTAAATTCCGTTCCTGAGCAGTTTCCTCTTAGACATGTCTTGGCTGGAAATCCTGCAAATTCCGATCCTTAGGAGTTTATTCTATGACATATCTTGGAAATCCTGCAAATTCCTTCTGAGCAGTTTCCTCTTAGACATATCTTGGCTGGAAATTTTGTAAATTTCGTTCCTGAGCAGTTTCCGCTAAGGCATATCTTGGTCGGAAATCCTGCAAATTATGTTACTGAGTAGTTTCTTCTGAGACATATCTAGGCTGAAATCCTGCAAATTCCATTCCTGAGGAGTTTCTTCTAAGACATATCTTGGTCGGAAATCCTGCAAATTATGTTACTGAGTAGTTTCTTCTGAGACATATCTAGGCTGAAATCCTGCAAATTCCATTCCTGAGGAGTTTCTTCTAAGACATATCTTGGTTGGAAATCCTGCAAATTCATTCCTGTAGAGTTTACTCTTAGACATATCTTGGCCGGATATCCTGCAAATTATGTTCCTGGGGAGTTTCTTTTAAGACATATCTTGATTGGAAATCCTGCAAATTCCGTTCCTGAGGAGTTTCTTTTAAGACATGTCTTGGCTGGAAATCCTGCAAATTCCTTTCTGAGCAGTTTCCGCTAAGACATATCTTGGTCGGATATCCTGCAAATTCCATTCCTGAGCAGTTTCCTCTTAGACATATCTTGGCTGGAAATCCTGCAAATTCCGATCCTAAGGAGTTTCTTCTGACATATCTTGGAAATCCTGCAAATTCCTTCTGAGCAGTTTCCTCTTAGACATATCTTGGCTGGAAATTTTGCAAATTCCGTTTCTGAGCAGTTTCCGCTAAGACATATCTTGGTCGGATATCCTGCAAATTCCATTCCTGAGCAGTTTCCTCTTAAACATATCTTGGTTGGAAATCCTGGAAATTCCTTCCTGAACAGTTTCCTCTTAGACATATCTTGGCTAGAACTCCTGCAAATTCCTTCCTGAACAGTTTCCTCTTAGACATATCTTGGCTAGAACTCCTGCAAATTCCTTCCTGAGCAGTTTCCTCTTAGACATATCTTGGCTAGAACTCCTGCAAATTCCTTCCTGAGCAGTTTCCTCTTAGACATATCTTGGTGGGAAATCCTGCAAATTCTGATCGTGAGGAGTTTCCTCTAAGGCATATCTTGGAAATCCTGCAAATTCCATTCCTGAGGAGTTTCTTCTAAGACATATCTTGGTTGGAAATCCTGCAAATTCATTCCTGTACAGTTTACTCTTAGAGATATCTTGGTCGGATATCCTGCAAATTCCGTTCCTGAGGAGTTTCTTTTAAGACATGTCTTTGCTGGAAATCCTGCAAATTCCGTTCCTGTGGAGTTTCTTTTAAGACATGTCTTGGCTGGAAATCCTGCAAATTCCTGAGGAGTTTCTTTTAAGACATGCCTTGGCTGGAAATCCTGCAAATTCCTTTCTGAGCAATTTCCTCTTAGACATATCTTGGTTGGAAATCCTGCAAATTTCGTTCCTGAGTAGTTTCCGCTTAGACATGTCTTGGCTGGAAATTTTGCAAATTCCGTTCCTGAGCAGTTTCCGCTAAGACATATCTTGGTTGGATATCCTGCAAATTCCATTCCTGAGCAGTTTCCGCTAAGACATATCTTGGTTGGAAATCCTGCAAATTATGTTACTGAGTAGTTTCTTCTGAGACATATCTTGGTTGGAAATCCTGCAATTTCATTCCTGTACAGTTTACTCTTAGACATATCTTGGTCGGATATCCTGCAAATTCCGTTCCTGAGGAGTTTCTTTTAAGACATGTCTTGGCTGGAAATCCTGCAAATTCCTTTCTGAGCAGTTTCCCCTAAGACATATCTTGGTCGGATATCCTGCAAATTCCATTCCTGAGCAGTTTCCTCTTAGACATATCTTGGCTGGAAATCCTGCAAATTCCGATCCTAAGGAGTTTCTTCTGACATATCTTGGAAATCCTGCAAATTCCTTCTGAGCAGTTTCGTCTTAGACATATCTTGGCTGGAAATTTTGCAAATTCCGTTTCTGAGCAGTTTCTGCTAAGACATATCTTGGTCGGATATCCTGCAAATTCCATTCCTGAGCAGTTTCCTCTTAAACATATCTTGGTTGGAAATCCTGTAAATTCCTTCCTGAACAGTTTCCTCTTAGACATATCTTGGCTAGAACTTCTGCAAATTCCTTCCTGAACAGTTTCCTCTTAGACATATCTTGGCTAGAACTCCTGCAAATTCCTTCCTGAACAGTTTCCTCTTAGACATATCTTGGCTAGAACTCCTGCAAATTCCTTCCTGAGCAGTTTCCTCTTAGACATATCTTGGCTAGAACTCCTGCAAATTCCTTCCTGAGCAGTTTCCTCTTAGACATATCTTGGTGGGAAATCCTGCAAATTCTGATCGTGAGGAGTTTCCTCTAAGGCATATCTTGGAAATCCTGCAAATTCCATTCCTGAGGAGTTTCTTCTAAGACATATCTTGGTTGGAAATCCTGCAAATTCATTCCTGTACAGTTTACTCTTAGAGATATCTCGGTCGGATATCCTGCAAATTCCGTTCCTGAGGAGTTTCTTTTAAGACATGTCTTTGCTGGAAATCCTGCAAATTCCGTTCCTGAGGAGTTTCTTTTAAGACATGTCTTGGCTGGAAATCCTGCAAATTCCTGAGGAGTTTCTTTTAAGACATGCCTTGGCTGGAAATCCTGCAAATTCCTTTCTGAGCAAATTCCTCTTAGACATATCTTGGTTGGAAATCCTGCAAATTTCGTTCCTGAGTAGTTTCCGCTTAGACATGTCTTGGCTGGAAATTTTGCAAATTCCGTTCCTGCGCAGTTTCCACTAAGACATATCTTGGTCGGATATCCTGCAAATTCCATTCCTGAGCAGTTTCCGCTAAGACATATCTTGGTTGGAAATCCTGCAAATTATGTTACTGAGTAGTTTCTTCTGAGACATATCTTGGTTGGAAATCCTGCAATTTCATTCCTGTACAGTTTACTCTTAGACATATCTTGGTCGGATATCCTGCAAACTCCGTTCCTGAGGAGTTTCTTTTAAGACATGTCTTTGCTGGAAATCCTGTAAATTCCGTTCCTGAGGAGTTTCTTTTAAGAAATGTCTTTGCTGGAAATCCTGTAAATTCCGTTCCTGAGGAGTTTCTTTTAAGACATGTCTTTGCTGGAAATCCTGTAAATTCCGTTCCTGAGGAGTTTCTTTTAAGACATGTCTTTGCTGGAAATCCTGTAAATTCCGTTCCTGAGGAGTTTCTTTTAAGACATGTCTTGGCTGGAAATCCTGTAAATTCCGTTCCTGAGGAGTTTCTTTTAAGACATGTCTTGGCTGGAAATCCTGCAAATTCCTTTCTGAGCAATTTCCTCTTAGACATATCTTGGTTGGAAATCCTGCAAATTTCGTTCCTGAGTAGTTTCCGCTTAGACATGTCTTGGCTGGAAATTTTGCAAATTCCGTTCCTGAACAGTTTCCTGTAAGACATATCTTGGCCGGATATCCTGCAAATTCCGTTCCTGAGCAGATTCCTCTTAGACATATCTTGGCTGGAAATTTTGCAAATTCCATTCCTGAGCGGTTTCTTTTAGACATATCTTGGTTGTTAATCCTGCAAATTATGTTACTGAGTAGTTTCTCAGACATATCTAGGCTGGAAATCCTTCAAATTCCGTTCCTGAGGGGTTTCTTTTAGACATATCTTGGTTGTTAATCCTGCAAATTATGTTACTGAGTAGTTTCTTCTGAGACATATCTTGGTTGGAAACCCTGCAAATTCCGTTCCTGAGCAGTTTCTTCTGAGACATACCTTGGTTGGAAATCCAGCAAATTCCGTTTCTGAGCAGTTTCCTTTAAGACATATCTTGGTCGAAAATCCTGCAATTTCCATTCATGAGAAGTTTCTTCTGAGACATTTAGGTTGGAAATCCTGCAAATTCCGTTTTTGAGCAGTTTCCTTTAAGACATATCTTGGTCGAAAATCCTGCAATTTCCATTCATGAGAAGTTTCTTCTGAGACATTTAGGTTGAAAATCCTGCAAATTCCGTTCCTGAGCAGTTTCCTCTTAGACATATCTTAGTTGGAAATCCTTAAAATTCAATTTCTGAGTGGTTTCCTCTGAGTCATATTTAGGTTGGAAATCTTGCAAATCCTGTTCCTGAGCAGTTTCTTCTGAGACATACCTTGGTTGGAAATCTTGCAAATTCCATTCCTGGGCGGTTCCTCTGAGACATTTAGGTTGAAAATCCTGCAAATTCCGTTCCTGAGCAGTTTCTTCTGAGACATACCTTGGTTGGAAATCTTGCAAATTCCATTCCTGGGCGGTTCCTCTGAGACATTTAGGTTGAAAATCCTGCAAATTCCGTTTCTGAGCAGTTTCCTCTGAGACATATCTTGGTTGAAAATCCTGCAAATTCCATTCCTGAGCAGTTTCCTCTTAGACATATCTTGGTTGGAAATCCTTAAAATTCAATTCTTGAGTGGTTTCCTCTGAGTCATATTTAGGTTGGAAATCTTGCAAATTCCGTTCCTGAGCAGGTTCCACTTAGACATATCTTGGTTGATTGTTTTGGATCCATTCCATCTCCGTATGACACTGGCTAGCTCTCCTTCACTTGAAAAAGACTGATACAGAGTCTTCATGCCCTAAACGGGATTCGAACCCTAGTCTTTCCAATGAAAGGGCATCGTTAAAACAGACTGAAGAAAAAGAAAAAACAGAATGAGCTGGCGAATTATCATGGCGGAGTACTAATTTCCATTTAGTTATTTCTCCAAATAATTTTTTAGCTATTTGCGTCACATAGCTGATTCTTGATCATCACAAAAGTTAACAGACACACAAAATTCCTGTTATCTGAAAGCGGAAAAAAAGCTTTCGTCATTTTATTCGACTGATTGAAATTAGCCGACATCACATTTGAATCGTTCCATTCTTTTATCACATAACAACATTAAAATATTCTCTTTGAACTGATCCAAAGAACTTTGATCTAGTTTCCCCATGTTTTAACAGTGTATTTAAATTCAGTATACCCTCCACTCACCCACAAAAGAAAGTCAATGCTCAATCTATTTAAGGATATATCGAGAGACCAGAACTGTAATTTTAAGACTTCTACAATGAACATAAGAATGTTGCCTTCTAGACTTTACCGCTGATCTCCGATTGGGAATGCTTCACAGAAGGTTCATAACATACGTGACTTGTACTGTCAACTTAGACGCTGAAGAACGAAATAGCTTTCTCACATGTTCGCCGAACAGCTATGAATACATCCAAGCGAGACTTACGATACAAAAGCTGTTGTCCTGGAAATCCGCTTATAACAAATGAACCTCTAGATGTTCTGTTTAGTATGTGCGGACGCTTCCCCAAAGACGTAGGTCACTGAAGTCGTCTACTTCAATGATAAGGTATTTTCTTTACTTCTAACTCCAATTTCTTAATCATGTGTTTCGGGAAGTGGCTTTCTAAGACATCTTCCCGTAAGGAAATAAAATATGGTTTGTGGTATGGGAAGAAATAAAAATTATGTTCTAAAAATTTTGGAATTTAATGATTAAAATAAAAGGCGCTGTAGTCTGGTGTCCAGGTTTGGACACCAGACGGCGTCTTAATAGTACCAGATATGACGTCATGTTGCAAATGGCAACGTTCGGTGATATATTTTTGAAGTGGTTATTAATTATGGAAAATATTTTGAACGCAGGTTCAATTATGTAAATTGTGTTATGTATTTTCGATATGGCTTCTTCAGCAAGTCTCTTTCATTATTAACTGATGTCTACGTTTTTGTATTTTTGTAGCATTTATGTTTATCAAAGGCAAACAAGTGTTAACCTGACAGACAATTAAATACAACATGGATATTTAGTGCTCATGACCAATTAATCTCTTTCTGTATATCCAGATAGCTTTGCTCGAAGCCTGAAGTTATGCTCTCCTGTTTCCATAGCAACAATAGGTTGTGCTTATGTCGTGACAGCAAATTCCTTCATGAATACAATTTGCTGTTTTGTTTTTTTAAAATAAATAAATGAACAACAAATAATGAAATATGAAATTAATGATAAATTATTTCACTTAAGAAACACTAGTTATTTTTTTTTATTTCTTAACTAAATAATTTATTATTATTTTAGTATTTTAACGCATAACCTTCAGCGTGAGTTGGCCGGGAATCGTGTCTTTTAAGTGTGAATTTTAACTGTAGGCGAGTTCCGGTCTCATACGGAGGTGGCAGAATTTTTTTATGGAATTAATTTTTCATCCCGCATAACTTTAGTTGATTCTATGGTAAATACAAAACAACCAACCCATCTAAGAAGTCGACGCCACCAATAAATTGATACAATTTTTGAGTTTATTTTTAGATATTTTAATGTTAAGAGAAAAATGACCGTAGCGGAATAGGTGGATAGGGGACTGTCAGTGCATCGTATTTTATTTGCCCGAACTTCTTAACTTTGTTGATCACTTATTCGTCTTTGATTTCCTTAAAAAATGAATGATGCCAGCGGTGTAGGGTAAGAACGTCTTCTTTACTTTTATTGAGTTGTGACACAAACGTGTAAGGACTGCATCAGCCCAAATCCTTTTCTAACTGTTTCAAGAGCTGAAAGCTCTTTCGATGAGTCTCACACTTGGCACAAGTTGAAGATTAATTTATATTAATTGCCCCAAACCCTTTCTCTCCATTCTTCTTAAGAATCATCACTCTTTCTCGGAGATTCTTGAATGTAAAAAGAACAAGATGGACTGCGTGTCGTCTTGTGTTTTCAATCCGCATTGCTGTAAACTCTCTGATGCAGAACTTGGCTAACCACAGTGGTCATTGCAGATTAATGTAGCGATGCGTTTATAAAAGAAAATGGAAGATAAAAGCATTTGGGAAGCTACGAGAAAATCTAAAGACAAGGAAACAGGAAATCTTAGAGGCATTTATTTTTTCGGATAAAGAACGGATATTATGTCTCATCGAATTTATGAATGGCTGCTTCAATACTCGTAGCTTACCGTAACAAATAGTGTATCAGAATGACGTCACATGACGTCATCGCAACGGCTTTGAAACAAAAGGTAGTTAACAGACGTTCATTCATTGTTACAATTTTCCATTATTTGGATAACGGACAGAATGATTTTGACATTGAGCTCGGAAGATGGAAAGAATCAATGAATGATGATGCTACTTCTTTCTGTGTCTAGTCCAGGAAGAGATCATATTAGATACGTGTGAACAACTTCTTTCCCATCTTTATTTTCACTTCTGTCTTTCTCATTCTGTTTTTACACTTCTAAAAGAGTCTCTGGATTTCTTTTTTTTTTTTTTTTGTTAAACCATTACATACACGTAAAAAAAGGGGGGGGGAAACCAAAAGCAAGCTAATATTTTCCAGCTCATTATTCCCACATAGCTACCGTAGGCAGACGGTAGACTTTGCCAACAGGCTGTCTGCTTCTATATTTTACCATCCACCGACTTTATCTACATAGCAAAATACGCTACCTCATCCAGAAGTACGCAAAAGATCTGTACCAGGAGAACATAATGCACCAGCCTTGTCATCGAAAGACTGTGACACAACGCAAGTCTTCTGTCACTATGTGACGAGGTAGGGAGAGAAGAATCGTTTCCCTCCCTGTCTTAGGGAGTCATATTTCGCCGCTGTACAACTCCTTGTTCTGTTCGTTGACCCACAGGGTATAATTTAAGAAACACGTCGACGCATGCGTACTCTCGTCTTGGCGTGTGTACTGCACAACTGATTAAGCTCCCAAGTAGACGCTATTATTTAGAGAGGATATACAGGGGCGGAATGAAATCTTTGGCTGTTAGCGAGGACTGCCTTCGGATATTATGACGAAAAAGCGGAATTACGGGGGGGGGCAGATTGAATACCGTAGCCCAGTCCGTTGTAAACAGACATTGAAAACATGAACATATTTGTACTATTTAGAACTGTATTTCCAAGTTTATTATATTGACCAAAGATGGATTCTCTAGTAATCCCCATGGCGCATGCGTGACAGTGACCTGTGAATGTGTTATGATATTTCTTCCTTGAAATATCGAGAGTCGATATATTGCTGTCTTCTGCGAGTACATAGTGGGTTTTGTATCTCTATTGAAAAATGTGAAGTCACTATTAGATCACGTGGTTTGTTTGTTACTGTGCCTTATAAAACCTTCTCTGATAGACGGACTTATTTAAATTCGATATTTCGATTTTTTTTTTTTTAAATTTTTCAGTTCGTTATCAATTTTTAATGTCAAATTTTGTCACAAAATTATTCAAAATTTTTCCAATGAATAGATCCACTTCATTGGATTGATTTTGATAAAATTTGTCGTTAAGGCCAAATTTCACCAAAATCAGTCTACTAAAATTTATCCTCAATTTTGTTCTCAATTGTCAAAATTTAAGCTAAACACTATTATTATTATATCCACAAATATCAGTTCCAAGAATAGTTGTTCGTTCAATTGTTGCAGTTACAAATGACGTCACTATACAAGAATGTGCAGTTATAAAACACGCACTGTTTTCTGATCGTCTGCTGTTTTTTCCATACCCGTTTGATCTCTTGATCTTCCTTCCTTTTGTATTTAT